>NC_139005.1:102353132-103025632 GCF_964374135.1 Grampus griseus
ACGGTGTGGGGCAGAGGGGGCAAGACTGGCCAGAAAGGGCCAGAGCCCACCCCCCTCGACCCCCGCCCCACAGCAGGAGACCCTGGCTCACCCCTAACCTGCGCCAAGGATACAGTCATTTCCTGGGAAAAGGGCCTTTCCCTGGAGCAGCTCGGCCATGATGCAGCCCACAGACCAGATGTCCACTGTGGGAGGAGGCGTCTCCATCAGTCTGCCCACCCCAAGTCCCTCCTCAGAGAGCTGGGGGCTGGCTGCACTGCACCAGCTCAGCGGCCCCGCACTCACGCTCAGGCCCAAAGCCAGCAGCCCCTCCTCTCTAGACACAACCCTGGGCAGGGGGAAGCGTCAGCCCAGGACCCACCGTGCTCTGCCTTTCTGAAGGTCTGTTTGTGAACGCAGGTCCCCCACCTGGCCTGTCCCCCAAGGTCCTTGGCCTCTGGGTCCCAGCCCCACCCCCTCCCCAGGCCCACCGGCCCCAAGGGGCTGCCCCACACGGGCTGACGTCACCTGTCTGGTTGTAGTGCATCCAGTTCAGCATGATCTCAGGGGCCCGGTACCAGCGCGTGGCCACGTAGCCAGTCATCTCCTCGTCCGCCTGGCGCGCGAGCCCAAAGTCCAGGATCTAGAGGCACCGCCAGGCGTGTCAGCGCCTCCGGGTCTCTGCCTCCCGGCCGGCCGACCCGCCAGCCCCTCCCCCAGCGGCTCACCCGCAGCTCGCAGTCCTCGTTCACAGCCAAGTTGCTGGGCTTCAGGTCCTGCAGGGCGGGCGCGGCGTGAGCGCCGGCAAAGCCGCCGCCGCCGCCGCAGGAGCCCCACGCCCCCCGTCGCGCGCGGCACCTACCCGGTGGATGATCCCCGCCGAGTGGATGTACTGCGAGGGGGAGACGGCGGGGGCGTCAGGTTCTGCCCCCTGCGCCCCCGCCCGCCCCCCGCTTCCGCGCCCACCTTCAGCCCGCGCAGCAGCTGGTACACGAGGAACTGAACGTGCTCGTCGCTCAGCGCCTGGCACTTGACGATGTTGTTCAGGTCGGCGCCCATCAGCGTGGTCACCAGGTACCTGGGTAGCGGCGGCAGGGATGAGCACAGAGTCCCCACCCCAACCCCGCGCCCTCCCCGCCACGGCCGCTCACACTTCGCTGAAGTCCTCGAGGGAGGTGGCCGGCGTGAACACGTCCAGCAGCCCGATGACCTGGGTGCAGAGGGCAGTCAGGGCTCGGCGGCCCGCGGGCGCCCCCCTCCCCCGGCCCGGCCGCCCCCAGCTCACGTTCTCGTGCTTCAGGTGCTTGAGCAGCCGCAGCTCGCGGTACGTCCTCCGCGCATGGATGAGCGACTGGAAGGGGCGCGACAGCTTCTTCACCGCCACCCTCTGGCGCAGCCGCGTGTCGTAGGCTGAGCTGCAAGGCGGTCTGTGAGGCCCAGCCTCGGTCGCGAGGTCCCCACAGGCCAGAAGGCCTCCGGCACCAGGAGGCGGTCTGAACACTCCCTCCAAGCCTCTCCCCTCCCTCCTGGAGTCCTGCACCTTCCTCCAGAGTCAGTTCACCCTCCACCCCACCCTCTGACCCCCAGTCTTCCCAGCCCACCTGGGAGCCCAGGGCAGGACCTGGATTTCTCCTGTCTCCTGGCCCCAGTGACTCTTGCCCCCAGCTCAGGGTGGAAATAACAGCCCAGGGAAACAGCCAGTGGCAGACAGCAGGCAGCACCCCCAGCTCCCCCATAGGCCAGGGGGTCTGGGGGGCCCCCTGAGGGGGTTCCAGAGTCACCTCCAAAGCCCCCAAATATCCAAAATATGGAGAAAAACCTGACCAAAGGGGTTTATTGCATCGTTATCTTTCACAGTGAGAAACTGGACAGCAGGAAGTACCTAGCAGAGGGTGGTGCCTGGACCCACAGAATATTTCCCCTCGTGCAACCCCACTCCCCTGAGGTCTAGACCCTCAAGCCCCACACCCAGCTACTCTTCACAGGAGATGCCACACTCACGGGCATCATCCTCAAACAAACACAAGTGGCCTGGTCGTCCAGTGGCCCCACTGCCCCTCGGGAAGGGATGCCTTCGCCCAGTGTTCCCTCTGGCTGCTGCCCCCCCCTTCCCTCCCACTTCATCTCCAGGATCCAGCCTCCCTCCAGAGTGAGTGGAGCCTCAGCCCACCTCCCATGCCCACGCGGCCCAGGGAGCAGCTCCTGCAGGACCTGGGGTGCGCATGGGCCCAGGCAGTGGTGGAGGAAAGTCCCTCCCCCATCCAAGTCACTGCTGGGGTGGGAAGTAGGGGAGTGGCTCTTCACGGGGTACGTGTGCACGCTCGTGTGTGTGTGTGTGTGTGTGTGTGTGTGTGTGTGTGCGTGCGCGCGCAGCAGATCCTTTTGTGTCTGCACAGTCAACAAAGGACTGTGGGAATTGGCACCGGGTCACCAGCTTCCTCAGACATCAGAGGAGGGAGGGAGCCCATCACCGGCATGGGGGCCCTGCAGAGCTAAGTGGTGGAGAGAGACCTCCCCTGGGGAGCCTGACTGTTCCTACGAGTTCCCAGAAGGCACTTCCAGCAAGGGCCCTGTCAGATCCCCCAGGGACCACTCACACATTGGCCCACACCCTCTTCCTGCCCTTGTGGTCTTTGACATGAAGATAGAGGCCTGTGGCTGGAATGGCTGGAATGGCCTGAGGTTCCTGATGGCTGGCCAGTGGCAGAGTGAGATCTGAGGCCCAGGGGACCCCAAACGTCTGCTCCAGGCTCCAGTGCTGGGCCTCGTAAGGGGGTCTGAGAAGTCCCACTCCCAACCTTCTGCAGGATCCTGGAGCAACACCCTGCCCCCAGGGGCCCTGCCTCCCCACACCCATGACCCCCGCAGTCACCCCGCATTTCACAGGTTCTGGGTTCTGGGGGGACACCTCTCAACGTCCACACCCACAGTCAGGCTCACTGTCAACACTGCAACTGCAGCCTGGACTGTCCGCAAGCAAGCCCCTTGCCACCCAAAGCCCCCTCCGGCCTCCACCCCACCAGGTCCAGAGGCCTCCCCCGGCCCCACCCTCCCTCCTGTCTGGGCTCCAGGGCCTAACTGCAGGCTGCGTGTGAGCTCTCTTGGTTGGGGCAAAAATGGGGTGGGGTGTAGACGCCCCCTGGGGGGGATGGTAGGCGTCTCTGATCGGGCCTAAGCCCCATTCGGAGCCTGAGATCCCTTGGAAAATGGGGCAGTGGACTGGACCCACGGGGGAGCTTGAGGTCGTTCTTAGGTGAGGGGTCTTGCCCCCCAGCCCCCAATCTGGGCTCTTCCTTTTCAAACAGAGCTACCCACCCTGGGGTGGGGGTACCTGCCGGAGCCCAGGGCTGCCTGGCCCTTGACCGGGGGCACCCCCGATGCATGCTCAGACATCAAGGGCCCCGGGGGACCTGCCCGCCCTTTCGCCAGCTGTGACGCCGCAGGATTCGGGCCCGGAGGGGGACGCTCCGGGTTGGAGGGGCGGGAGGACGACCCCTCTCCCGCCGGGGAGAGGCTCGGGTAGGAAAGTTTCCCTCACGCCCCCACCCCCCATTCATTCCTCGGATCTGCGTAAGGCCCGGGGGCGGAGGCAGGGCGAGCCCCTCCCCACGCCGGGAACCCCGCACGGGCGGGGAGGGGGCGCGCGCTCAATCCCCCCGCCCTTGCCCCGTCCCGCCCCTACCAGACGGAGCCGTAGGCGCCCGAGCCCACCGGGCGCAGCCCTTGCAGCCGCTGCGGCACCTCCCACACCGTCTTGTTCAGCTCCTGCCGATAGAAGCCGGCGCGCGGGCCCGACATGTCCAGAGCGGCCGCAGCTCGGCCCGCGCCCCGCCCCGCGCCCCCCGCCCCGCGGAGCCCGAGCCGGAGGCCGGAGGCGGAGCGGAGCGGGGCGGAGCCGGGGAGGGGGTTCCCGCAGACGAACGCGCGGCTTCCTGCCCCTCCGCGGCGGCGGTCGAGCGGAAACCGGCCTTCCCGGGGCGGGGTGGGGAGGTGGGGGGAAGGGGATGCCGTGGAACGACTTACCGCCCACCTCCCGGGGTCCACGCACTTCCCCAATGTCCGCCGCGTGGGTCCTCGGCGCGGCACCGCCCGGACCAGGCCGCCACCACCTCTCAGGACTCAGCTCCCCGCACCCTCCCCTGCCGGCACAAACGCCGGCACCGCCCCGCTGTCCACCTCCCGTCCCCGCATCCCGCCATCCGCCTAGTCCGGGTCCTGCGGTTAACGCGCCTTCAACCTGCTCTGGTCCGTGCATCCCTACTCTCCTCTCACCTGCACCGCACGTCTCCCCCCAGCGTGCTCCCACAGAAATGAAGGTAGAATCCTCTAAATCAAAGAAGCCAGGGACAAGCCATGGGAGGTATTTTTTATCAGAATAGAAAATGCCCCCTAATAAAAGCTAGGCATTTGCTTGCATAGGGCCCGTCCGCCGCGGGCAGATGTAAGTGCCTTGGATCCTGGGTCAGCCTGCCTTCCCTCCCCCGTGGAGGCCATCCGGCCTTGGCGGTGTGCTTCGCTTCCCAGGAACCCTTCCACGGTCTGCTGTGGCGTCCTGCACGGGCTGGCTCCGGGGCTGGGCCCTGCTGCCCCTTGGGAGAAGCGTGACTGCCGGGCCAGGCCCGGAGACCAGCCCTCAGGACCAGGGACAGCGGCGGCACCAGGGGCCTTTGGGGTGTTGGGCCCATAAGAAGCTCTCCCCAGATGGGTCCTCTTTGGGGCCTGGTACCTTTCCTCCTTCTGAAACAGCTCCCTCAGCTGTCAACTCTTCGAGGAAGCCCACCCTGACTTTCCTAGGTCCTGCGGGGCTCCCCTATTTGGAAACCACCGTCCCCCGAGATCGGCGAACTCTGCCCAGCACCGCACATCTCCTCTCTCCACCTGGAAGGTGTAGTTCGCACAGGCGGCAGAAACTGTGAGGGGCCTGTTCCCTAGTTCAGCACCTGTCTAGAGCTCTAGGTCAGAGTGATTATTCCTACTTCCCACTTAAAGTGACAGTGGTTCGGAGAGAACATTGCCTGGGATATAAATACCTCCTGACCCTCCACCCTGCAGAAGCAGTGGGTAGAGGTTGGGCTGCCCCCGCCCAGGAGAGGGGGAAATCAGGCTGAGGTCCCAACCTTCCACTTTTCTGAAACAAACTAAAACCTGAGTTTTTATGTGAAATCTCCTGATACTCAAACATTGATAACCAAATTAAAATAAAACATGTCAACACAGTACCAGGCAAACGGACACTTCTGCCTGGCAGATCCGGACCCTGGGGGGAGCCCAAAAGTGAGAAAGGAAGCAGGGTCCCAGTCCCAGCTGCTCCGGCCTCAGTTCCCTCTCTGGGAGCCAGCAGAGGTCGGCGGAGATGGGGTGAGGACGCCGGTGTCCCTTCCCCCAGCCGCCCCACCCGGGGCCTCCTCGGGGCCTCACGCTAGGGGCACTTTCCCGGCAGCCCGCCGGGCGAAGCAGCCGAGGTTTTGTGCGGAGTTAATGGAGCTTCAGCTAAAGCAGGGGAAGAGGAGGCGGGAGGGAGCAGCGGGCCGTGGGAACCGGCCGCGCTGCAGGGAGGGGCGGCCTTTGTCCCTCTCCCCCACGGGGGCAGGGGTGTCTGTCGACCCGGAATCCCAGCTGCGAGTGGTCAGCGCTGACCAGAGGGGAGCGGCCTCACTGCCCTGCTCAGCGGTCACACACCGCACTGAGACCCTCCCTCAGCGTTCAGCAAACCTGCCCTGGGCACAGGGGCGCCCGCAGTGTGCCCCGCTGCCCCGGCAGATCAGTCTCGGCCAAGTTGCCCTCTGGAGGGGAGGGGGCTGTGATACTGCAGGGGAATGACCAGGGAGGATTCCCCGTGGTGGTGGGGTGGCAGGGGGAGCACAGTCAGAGCCCCCAGAGGTGACAGCAGTGATGCTGGGCCAGCTTCCAGACGGTCCTGCCTCTCAGGACTTAGCCTGACTTGAAGACCAGAATGGAGAGTGGCGGCCATGGGTGCAGGGCCGTGGCAGGCTGGGCAGCGAGCACCGACAGGATTTCAGATTTTTATTCGCACTGTGCTGTGTTTTCACAGCGTTATCCCGGCCGGCAGGTCGAGGACTGAGCCTGGAGGGAGGGTGGTGTGGATGGAGGGCAGCCAGGAGTGGCAGGCCTTGCCAGTGGGTGTGCAGATGGGGCACGGATGGGGCGGCACGGAATAGCCTCCTGTGAGCCCTGGGTCCCCGGAACCCCCCCCCCCGCCTCCTTCCACTCTCTACTGCGATTCACAGCTACCCCTAAGTACCGAGATGCCCCCACCATCCGTGTCCACTGTCCCCTCTCCACAGGTCCAGGCCATCCCCTCTTCAGCCCCACACTGGTCTCCTGGCTGCACTTCTCCCTGAGGTCAGAACGAGCTTCCTAAAATGCTATCTGGCCCTGGCACAGGGGCCCCATGATTTAGGTGAGGTCTCCTGCTCTTAACAAGCAAGCAGGGTGTGGTCCTGGGCTGTTTTCTGCAATTTGGAAGGAAAGGTCATCGAGGTCGCTGGTCACCTCCATCCCTGCATCTCCCCACTCCCACTGCATTGGGAGGAAAGTGGGAAGTGGAAAGTGAAGAAGGCTGGGTCACCCCTTGGTCTGCCAGCCTCCTGCCCACCCCCGTGCACCCAACATCCATGCCCAGTTTCTTCACTGGCCCCATGAAAGCATGGCCCCTGGATCCCTTCACACTCCTGTCCTCCGAGGGGGAAGGGAACCCCACCTGTTAGACCCGCAGCAGAAGGTGGGCTCACTGACTCTTCTCCATCTCATGCCTGGCCGAGGAGCAAGTGGCCCACAGGGGTCCAGTCTAGAAGCCAGGCCTCCAGGTTCCTGCTCCCCCTGCCCCCGCTCCCCCCAGGGTGAACACTCCCAGACCATGCCACCCCTGCTCTGGTTTAGAAGTACCTTGTTCAGATCTCCTGCCCATCTGGGTTTCTGGTCCTGACCATAGCACGCTGTCATTTCAGGGTCCCTGGGGTGGGGGACGTCAGCTGTTTGCCTAGTACCCCTTCCACGTGGGAGGGGTGTTCCACGTGGCTCAAAACGGGCTGTCCCTGTACAGAAGTGGCTTATGATCGAGGCCGAGCCCATTGAGACTTCTCAGCCACAATGGTGTGCCCCAAGTGGAGGAGACACAGGCTGGGGTGCCCTGCCACCAGCGTCCCAGGTGTCTGAGAATAAAGGAGCACGTGTTGGGGAGAAGTTCAGATAGATGGAACCCAAAGACATGTGAGCACCTGGATCCAGCCATATCTGAAGCTGGACCCGTTCGCTTGCCTTTACGGAGCCACTAAATCCCTTTTCTGCTAGGGTTGGTATTCTTGGAACACAAGGGCTCCCTCAAGGAAGGCCCTCTCTGCCGCCTTTACTGCTGTGTCCCTAGTGCCCAGGACCACGCGTGTTGAGTGAACGAGTGAGGGGCCCAACGCGCTGGTGCTGCGTGTGCACGCACACGCGCACGCCCGTGTGGTCACGGTACGTGTGCCTGACTGGCCACAGAGGAGCGCATCTCACGGCTCCTGCCCTGTGTGCAACACAGGGGTTGGGAGCAGTCTGCCTCCCCACATGGCCTGCCTCTGGGAGAAGCCCCTCCTTCCTACAACAAAGGTGCCATTTGCTCTCAGGTGCCTGGGACCCCAGGAGGAGCTGACCCTAATGGCCCCACAGCCTCGAGCAGGGGGACACAGGGCCTCCCTCCAGGAACCACCGTGTCCAGTGGGGTCTGCACCCAGTAGGGCCTTACTAAACGTGTGCTGGGTGGACCACACCTGTGAGGCACCGCACCTCAGGAAGGAGAAAACAGGTCCCCGAGAGCTCGCGCCACGCCCACCCCTGCCACCAGGTGGCGCCCAAGCGGGCCCAATCCCGCACCGTGGGGGGCGGGGCCGCCGCCCTGTGCCCTTGGAACCCCCACCTGCTTCAGGATCACTTTCAGTGCTGGGGTGCACCAGGATGTGCCTCTGGGACAGGTTCGCACCCCAGCGCTCACCTCCCAGCCCTGACCACCATCCTGTCCTGCTGGGGCAGCAGGAAGGCGTGGACTCGGCCGAGCTGGTGGCCGTGGACGGGCTGCCTCAGCACACCCAGCAGGCCTGGCCCAGGGGAGCCAGGGACTGTGGGGTGGGTGTGCGAGGCCACACGGGCCCACCTTCAGGTGAGCTTCTGGGGCCAGGAGTGCACAGGAAGGGAGGCCGTGGGCAGGACAGGCCCGGTACCAAAACGGGGCAGGTGTGTAGGGACGGCGGGTCGGCAGCCCCGGGAAGAACCCAGCCAACCAGCAGAGTGAAAAAGACAGCTGTATTTGATTGACAATTAACAAGATTTACAAAAAGGGTTGCGGGTGTCCTGGCGGAGCTGCTCCCGGCCCCCCGGACCTGGGCAGGGCCTCCAGGTCAGCCTGTCTGACAGGCTGGGACCCTGATCCCCAGTCTGCTGGGTCCCTTCTGGCCGCCTGGGCCTCGACGTCTGACGTCCAGCTTGACCTTTGAGGTGGGGCCTGCAGCACGGAGTCCCCCGGGAGTGCCAGTGCCCCGCAGGGCAGGCCAGCGAGGTCAGGAAGGCATCGTACCACTTTTCTGCCCCAGTCCAGGTAGGGCAGACGGACAGAGTCTGGGCACTAGGTCCTGGGGGCCGAGGGCACTCAGACCTCACCCCAAAAGGCCCAACCCAGGTATCTGAGGCGGCTGCTGGTGCCTGGGGAGGGGGGCTGAGGCCCGACTGCCCCCAGCAACCCAGCGTGGCGCCGGGGACATAAGGCACGTTTTCGAATCACTCAGGAGGCTTGAAGGAGACACCCCCGATGCTGGTTCTGCAGGAGGGAACTGGTGCTGGTGGGCGCCCGGCACTATTGCTCAGGAGAAGGGTGCTATGAGGCTACAAATGCTGAGGTGGGGGCCCCCCTGCCACGCACACACTCGGAAGCCCGGGGGCTCTTCCTCTGCCAGAGAGAGAAGGGCTGAGTCCTGCCCGCTTGGCCGTGCTCCCCCGGGGCCGCCCAGCGCCCGGCAGTGGGTGTCACACACCTGTGTCCCGAGACCATGACGGTGGAGGTCGCGGTCAGAGGTCCGTGACCTTGTTCTCAAGTGCAGCCGCGATCTGCTGCAGGCGGAAGGCCAGCTGCATCTTCTGGGCGGCGGGATCCTCCTCCAGGGCGTTGATGATCTGAGGAGGGGTCACGTCAGAGCACAGGCCAGGGTCAGGGTCAGGGTTAGGGTGAGCACGGCCGTCCTGGAAGGACCGGACCCCTACCTCGTCGTAGTACTTCTGCGTGTACTGGTAGAGCTGGTGCAGGGCCACGAGGGTGTTCAGGGAGTCCGTGTGCGCCTGGGAGGGTGGCGGAAGGGCTGCGTGACCCAGGGACAGGAGGCTGTCTCCCAGTGGAGCAGGCAGACGCGAAGGGTCCCCCCGGCAGTCGTGACACGCACAGCCACGGCACACCGCGGACAGAGAGTCTCCCACCCATGCAGACCCACGGCAGGCGGGGCTGGCTCAGAGCTGCTTGCGAGCCCCGCCGCCCCCCAAGCCCCCTCGTCTGCGCCTCTCCTTTCCCCCCCGTGGGCACAACTTTGCCCGCCCCCCGTGCAGTCTCCTGGCCCGCGCAGCAGGGCCTTCCGGGGGGGCGGGGGTGGTGGAGGGCTAATCCTGGGGGGGGGCTCAGCTTGTGGGTCCCCTGTGCCACCCTTACCCGGGAAATCTCTGCCAGGTGTGTGTTCATGTCCTGGTCGCTGACCTGCACCATCTGTCTGATCCCCTTGTAGTAGCTGTGAGGGGAGGGGGAGTTACACAGGGTGGGCCGCAGGGGGCGGGTACCGGAACGGTGGGGTGGGGGGCGGTGGCTCCCGGACGCTGGACCCGAAGCTACCCACGGGCCCCACCTCCTGATCACAGGCCTGCACCGCCCGGGGGCCCCGCTGGGTGGGGGCTGAGGGTGGGCAGCCAGGCTCTGGCCTCGTTGGGGGGTGGGGGGGACTCACTCCTCCACCATCTTCTTATAGGTGGAGATCTCCTTGGCGTAGAGTAGCTTGTTGCTGGGAGAGTCCTGTGGGGGTCAGAGCCAAGTGACACCCAGGCCGAGACACCTGCACGCGCTCAGGATACCCAGAGAAAGAGGGGTGTGCGGGGGATGGGGGTCCAACGGCGGTAGCTGCCCTACCTATCCACAGACCTGACGGTGTTTTCGTCATTTTGTGATTAATGGTAAAACTCACTTTTTCTCTCTCACGGAAGGGAAGGAGCTCGGGGTCCCAGGCTGCCACAGGTCCACTGCCCAGGGGGCCTCCCTCCGCCCCAGGTACCCTGCACCTGTCTTTCTACTGAGCTCCAGCCCCCGCTGTGCAAATCCACGCCCCAAAGCGACCTCCTCACCTGCACCACAGCCCCCTCCCCTGATGCTTCGCGCTGCCAGGAAGCGGGCTGGGCCGCCCGCAGCTGCACTTACGCGGCTCAGCTTGTGCTCTGTGCGTGTGCAGGCGTCCATGAAGGTCTGTGCGATGACCGACAGGGAGGCGTCCACCACCTCGTGGACGTGCACGTCGAAGATGAAATGGGGGTTCTTGAGGATGTTCACCCAGAACCGGAGAGGTAAACTGAGGCGGAACGACAGGGTGTGAGGGGCCGCCGAGGCCTGGAGCAGGGCGGGCGGGGTGGGTGGAGGCACGGAGCCCACACCTGTTGGTCTTCCAGATGTGGATGGTGTCCTCGTCCTTGATGTCGTGCTTTTCTGCCTGCTCGTCCAGGAAGTCGAAGAAGTACTTGACCGCGGGCGGCACCGCGTGGCCAGGCGCCAGCACGCTCTGGAAGAAGTTGTCCACGAACTGCTGCAGCGTGCCCTGCGGGGCGGGAGCGGGGCTCAGCGCGTCCCACTGGCGCCGTCCCAGGTCTGCCTCCCACACGCCCTCCGCGGCCCACCTTGACCGAGAGCAGGCGGGTCAGGTAGATCTCGGTGATGGCCTTGGTGCGCTCCTTTTCCTTCATGCTGCCACGCTTGGACTTGCCTTCGTCCACCTCGTCCGTTGGCCGCACCAGGTGCCACACCCGGTTCTCCTCCTCCAGGAGGGCGTGGCCTGTGGGGGAGGGGGGTGCTGAAGGACGAGGACCGGGGCCCGGGGCCTGGGTCCCACGGCGGGCTCACAGCTCCCCCGAGACGGCGGCATGGGGCGGACGCTGGCTCACGATGACCTCCAGAGGCCAGAGGGGCCCGGACAAGGGGAAGGGACTCACGCTCCCCAGGCAGGTCCTGCTGGCTGTCCTCAGGCTGCTGGGAGACCCCCACCTTCGACAGGATAAGAGTGGCCCCATCCCGGACCTGGGGAACAGAGTCGTGAGGGCGGCCCGCCTGCCCCGCTCTCAGCAGGGGCTTCGGCCCGCCCGGCCGCCACACTCACGTTGTAGTGCATCAGCGTGTTGACGCGCTTCCACCGGCCCTCCCGCTGGGAGGTCAGGTCCAGGTCTGACAGGATCTGGGCTGTGGACCCAGGACGCCACTCTGTGGGAGGACACAGCCCAGCTCCTGGAACCCGGCCACAGCCCACCCTGTCCGGGCCTCCTCTCGCTATCCCCCACCCGACCTGGCCGACTGGGCTTCCACGGGCACAGAGCCAGGCACACGAGGGTGGTGCTCACCGAGGACCACACTGTCAGCCTTGGGCCAGCGGGAGCAAGGCTGCGTGCGGTACACCTGGTCAATGATCTTCTCCTTGACCTGGGAGATGGTGTCACAGTTGAGGACCTTGACAGGGATGGCGTCGACCCCTTCGTCCTGGACGATCACGCTCACCATCTGCCAGGGGACACAGAACGAAGGGCCAGTTGGGGAGGGGCCCTCGCCCTCGCTCGCCCCAAACTGGGGGCAGTCTTGGGGCTCCCCCCGAGTGGCGACACCCTCAGGTGGAGGAGTGGTGGTGGGGATCCGGAGCCCCTTCAGCACCCAGGCCTCACCCTTTCCTGCGTGCCATGGCTCAACAGGACAGAGGGCAGAGGACTGCTCACTTCTAGGTATCACGCAACACACAGGCGTCACGGGGGCACACGCCACGTACCACCTCCACACGCGCACGAGTTTACCACCACTCACTTGGTGTGCCCAGGCCCCTCAAATGCCTGCAGCAGGCCCGGGCACCCAGGAGGCAGCTGGCTTGGGGCCGTGACACTTAGAGCCTCTCTCCAGTGACCCACGAGCCTGCTGGAGGCCCATGACCCAGGCCCCTCCCTGAACACGGGTGGGCCCAGCACGGGGAACGGGCTCTAATGCAAGTCCACGAAGGAGGCGAGTGGCATCAGCCTCTGGCCCTGAGGCTGGCCCGGAGGCCGGCCCCTGAGGTCCCGCAGCAGCCCGCCCAGCCCCAGGGGCTCACCAGGGGCGCGTACTCCACGTCGTCCCCCAGCAGCCCTGTGTCGTTGAGGGTGTATTTGGCTTTCTTCTGCACAGCATCCACCGGCCCCTTCTCCACCTGATGCTTGATGGCCTTGAAGAGCTTGTACAGCGGCTCCCCTGCGCTGTCCTGCAGCAACACGGGCGGCTGAGCCACGGTGGGACTGATCGTGCCAGGGTGGGAAGCAAACCCGTCCAGGTGGAGCTGGGCCGCAGGGAGGTGGACATCCGGGGGGTACAGCACCACCTCGTCCCTCCCCACCCCCTGGCAGGGCTGTGTGGAGCCCACCTTGAGATACTGGTACAGGCAGATGGACATCCAATTAGACAGCATCCTCTCCACCACTGTCTCAGACCTGGAGATGCAGAAAGGCCTTGTGTTGAGGGGCCCTTTAGTGCCCCTAGGATCAGCTGGCTCTTCCAAGTACCCAGACCACCCTCAGAGCAGCCCAGCCTCCATCCAGGCCAGAGCCTCCGTCAGTCTATACATTTACTGCCTGCAGTGACCAATCTCCCAGCCCCCTCAGGGTGGGCCTTTCATCTTCCACCCCATCCTACAAAGGGCTGATGAGAAGGGGGAGCAGATAAGTGGCCAGCACAGACCACCTGCCAGCAGCGATGCCCCCCCGCCATCCCTCTGCCCTACTCACTGGCACTGGCTGTACTTGCTGGCAAACCAGGTGCCTGGACAAGCCTGTGCTGCCCCACTGCCACCCCCTAACACCCCCACCGCGGCCTCTGCCCTTCCCCACACACCTGCGCAGCATCAGCTTGGGGTTCTTGGCCACCACATACTGCTCCATGAGCTCCAGGAAGAGCGTGCGCATGATGTCCGTGTAGTACTCCAGCTTCCCGTGCAGCGCCACCGTCAGCAGCGACGCAAAGTAGACCTTGGCGCGGGCCGAGAACTCCCGCTGGTTCTCCAAGGTGTGGATGAACTGTGGGGGAGGCCGGTCAGAGCCCCGCCCCGCCCCGCCCCCTCGCCCCAGAGGCCCCGCCCCTCGCGGCCCCGCCCCACGCCCCAGAGGCCCCGCCCCGCTCACGTTGATGAGGAAGCACTTGCTGTTGAGCAGGTTGGAGAACTGGTAGAGCGCCTGCTCCACCAAGGGCCGCCGTGACTCAGGGATGTCCAGCTTGCCCGTGATCATCACGTCCTTGTCGCCGTCCTTGGAGGGCAGGAAGAAGACGCGGTCGGTGTAGGTCTTGTAGTCCAGCACGGGGATGCCTGCCTCGTGCACGTCGTTGGTCTGGTCCTCCATCTCAATCATCAGGTCTGCAGGGAGGTCGTGGTGAGGCATCCGCCCACCGGCAGCCCCCCTCCTCCGTCCCTCCCAATGCAGCCTCTTCCGAGCCCTCCTCCCCCGGGACCTGCAGGACGGCCCCGACCTGTGAACTCCTTCTTGCAGCGGTCACGCACGCTCTCCTCCAAGCCCTCCAGCTGGGACTTGATCTTCTCGTACTCGCGCTCTGCCTGTTGGCTCTTCCTCCTGGGGGCACAGGGAAGCTCCTGGGACCTGGCCTGGATTGTGCTGGCCGGTGGGTGTGGCCAAGGGGCTGAGGCTGCCGGGGGAGAGGCTCACCAGTAGCAGTAGACAGACACGGCGATGACGGCCACCATGGGCACGATGACCAGCGGCAGGATGAGGCTGAGCGGCACGTCACTCACACGCGTGTCATACTCCACGCGGCCCAGCACCCACTCCCGGGAGCCAAACTTCACCTGCGTGGAGAGGCGGAGTCAGCAAGGACAGGTGCGTGGCCGAGACCACGAGAGCCCGGTGCCCTGTCCCCTCCCTGCCCCCACCCTACACGCACAATGAACTCAGGCAGGTTGTGGGTCGTGTCCCGCTTCTGCCGCCGCTTGGGAGGGGGCTGCACCTCTGGGGGCTCACAGTACAGATCGGTCTCCGTCAGGGTCTTCATGACGCACCGCTCGGCACCCACGAAGGCCTCGGCCTCGTGAATCGTCATCGCCTTGTTCAGATTGGTGCCCTGGGGGGCGGGGGATGGGGCCACAGTGCCCAGGAGGGGTTCAGGGATGCCCCGACCAGCTCAGCCCAGACCTTGGGCTGCTCCCCTACACGCACCCGCTCAGGACCTGACCCCGGGGCTGCACTGGTCCTCACCCGCGCGTGAATGAGCTTGTTGACCTGCTTCTTGACGCCCCCTGTGAAGTTCTCGAAGGTGGGGTCGGCGACGTACTCAAAGGCACCAGCCTCAGTCCTGAGCAGGGCTTGGTGCCCATCCATCTGAATGAGCGCCGTGAGGTTGTAGGCCTCGGGCTCCTCGGGGACGGCCGGGGACAAGAACACAACCTTGGAGTCACTGCAGAACACGTACTCCCTGCCCACGACCTAAGAGCCGAGGCAGGACCGTTAGGCCACTTGGCACAGGCTGCATCCTGCCCTGGCGTGTCCCCAGCAGCGGGCGCCGACTGACCGTCACGGGCTGCAGGGCTCCGGCCTCCCGCCGCCGCCTCCAGGACTGCAGGGGCTCGGCTATGACCACCATGGCGAATTTCTGGATCAGGCTGAAGCCCTGTCCTGTGACGTTGATGCTCCGGCCACCACTGGGGGGCAGGGAGGGGGATGGTGCCTGAGTGGGCACACCCGGGCAAGGGAGGTGCCCAGCCAGCTCCAGAGCAGGTGGCCTGCAAGGCTGTGTCCCCGCCCCCACCCTGCTTTTGGATACCCTTGCAGGTGTGTGCAAGGTGTGTGCAAGCCCAGACCTGCTGCAATGGCAGGGGCGGGGGGTGGGGTGGGGTGTGTGTGCTCAGAGCACGTGACTGAGCACCGCCACCCTGGACTGTCAGAAGCAGGGCTGGGCTGGGTGGCGGGGGGAGGTGGAGGCGGGATGTCGGGCCTGCCCGACCTGGGGGTACAGTGGGGATTTTTGGAGGCCTCCTCCTGTCACCCAGACCAGCTCTGCCATATCCTCACAAGCCCAGTGAGAAGAGGGCACCTGCGAAATAGCTAGATGGGGTGGGTGTGGCCAGCAGTGTGGGAGTGGGGGGCACCTGCCACGGGGGGGGGGAAGAGGTCTCACCTGACAAAGCTTCGCAGCGGCTCGAAGGCCCGCAGGACTGGGTTCTCACGGTAGGTGAAGGTGACGCCAGGGCTGGGCACTTCGGAGCCCCCATAGTAAATTTTCAGGGGCAGCTCTCCCGGAGCCGCCTGGGGGCCGGTGACACACTGAAGCTGTGCCCCAAACTGCGTCCTGGGGGTGGGGATCGCCAGTCAATGCCAGCCCCACCCTGGGACCGCCCGCAGCCCCAGGCCAGTGGGTCAGTGGGTCTGGTTGGTTCCACTGCCCCCTCCAGGATAGACACAGGGTCACGGCCAGAGGGCCCTCACCCTGTCCCCAGGACCAGGGCAGACCAGGATTTGGCGGCCTGTGGGTGACACCCACACTTTACAAGGGATGTCATTGAGGGTCACCCGCATGTCTTCCTCAGAGCCTGTGTCCAGGTGGGTACCATTGATGGTCAACATGGTGCCGCCCGCCTGTGGCCCCTGCTTTGGCTCCACACTGAGGGGCTGGGGCTGCTAGAAGAGAAAAGCAGGGACATTTGACTCAGGGCTGGGGCGGCAGGGCTGGGGCGGCAGGGCTGCGGCCCTCCCTCCCGGGCCTCGACTGGGCCATGACCGTTGTCAGAAAGAGGCAGGGGCACAGCCTCGCCTCACCCCGAGTCAGCGCATGGCCCCCCAGATCCCACCCACATTTGTCCTGACCTGCAAGAGCCACCTGCCGGGCGCTTACCTGATAGGTGAATTGGACATGGGGAGGCGAATGGCCGAGCTTCCCGCTGATGTCCACCTCGACGCCCCCCGTGAAGGGCGCCTCTGCAGCCTCGATGGTGCACACGATCCTGCATGGGTGGCAGGCAGGTGGGCACACTCTGTGTGTGTGCAAGCCCTGGGCACCCACGCATACCTGCACCGTGTCCTTCCTCTCCATCCCCCCAGTCCCCCGGCCCCCCAGGGTAGGGCCTGGCCCAGCTCGGAGGGCCCAGGTTGCCCACTCACCGGGTGGACACGGAGTAGCGTTCTGGCTCAAAGGCACAGTTCCGGCCAGCCACGGTGACCCTCTTCACGTCGTCTGCTCTGACCCCCAGATTTGACCCAAGGATGGTGACGCGAATGCCTCCGCCGAGCGGACCGGTCTCAGGCTGGATCTGAAATTGGCAGAGCCCGGCTGACCTGGTGGCTGGGGCAGGCCAGGCTGCGCAGCTGGTCCCGGGCCGGGCTGGAGTCCCTCCTGCCAGGGAGGTCAGGGGTAAGGGGGCTTACCCTGGTGATGACGGGCGGTGGGCACTCGGAGGTGGCGTTACCACACAGGGCCGCGTACACACACCTGTTCTGCCCGCTGCACCACACGCACCTGTAGACAGGGTCAGCGGCCAGGCACAGGCTGCAGTCGCTGCGGCCGAAGGAGCAGTTGTAGAGGGTCACTGCGGAGGGAGAAGCTGGCCGTCAGCAGGGCCGCCCTGCTGCCCTTGCCCGCCCACCAGCCCAGCTGCCCACCCCACCCACCTTGGAGCCGGCTGTCAATATTCTTGCCGTAGGACTTGACATACAGATGCAGGGGCAGCGTCTCGTTGGCATCGTGGGAGAGCTGGGGGCACACAGGGACACGCTGCACCCCCGCCTCCCACCCGAGCCCCCGAGAGTGACCACCGTGTGTCCCCTCACAGCTGACGGGCAGCAAGGGGAGGCCTCCAGGTGGCTAGAAGCTGGAGGCTCAGAGACTGAGGATGACTTGGATTCCAGGGAGACGGGAGGCCCAGGGATGCTCTGAGGCCACACCTGCCTGCCGGCCCCGCTTCCCCAGAAGGGCAGCTGGTGAGCCTGCCCCCGCCCCACCCCTCAAGCCCCGGAGGTAACTGGGCAGCCCCCGCAGGGCCAGCCCTCGGGGTCCACCAGCCTGGCCCACCCACCCCGGGAGGCGTACCTTTGGGGTCCGAAAGGAGAAGGTTCCTTGCTCCTGTGTGCTGACTGGCTCCTCAAACTTGAGCAGGTCACTGCCCACGCGCAGGGAGGAGCTCTGCCAGACAGGCCAGTCAGGATACCCGAGGCAGGCCAGCGCGTCCCACATGCCCACCCTGGGCCCCGGGGCCTGCCGTGCCCCACACAGCTCCCGGGCCAGCTTGGGCGCCCCCATCCCGACTGACACCCAGCCGCTCACAGACAGGCCCCGCCACGGTCAACACCCAGACTCACCGCCCTGCTCCCTCCTGAGTGGCACTTGGCTGCCCAGCCCCTGCACGCCCTAAACCCTCGAGGCCCGTCCAGATGTCCCCACGTCCACCCTCTGACCCCTCTGCCTCCCTCACGTGCTGGGCCCTGAGCCGCAGAAGGCTGGATGGGCCCCGGCGCTTAGCTTCTGGTCTGCAGGAGGACGGCTCTGAACAAGCCTGTGCCTCCCCACCAGCCATCACGGCCCCTGCTGGGACCCCCAGGCCTGGCCTCACTGGTTAGCCAGGGCCCCACAAGCCCCCCGCACCTTCACCGTGTCCAGGTTCTTGCCCTGGAAGGTCACCGCCGTCTCGTGGTTCATGGGAATGACCAGCGGGCTGGGGTTCAAGAACTGGGGGCAGTCGTCCTCCTGGGGGGGCAGGGCTGGTCAGGTGCTGCTGGCGTCGGCCGAGCAGCCTGGCCCACGTGCCCTCACGGCCCCTCACCATGTGGGCACGGACGATGCCGTCCTCAGGGTTGGGCGAGGCCTCCCGACACTCGTGGTAGCGCAGGTCCCACTGGCAGGTCCAGCGGTTGCTGGCACAGGAGATGCACCTGGAGGAGAGGGTGGTGAGAAGTGTGGGGTCCGCAGCGGGGGCTGGGAGGGACAGGCAGGGGCACTCACGGCAGGTTCTCCTCCAGGCTCATGGCCACTCGGCAGTCGTAAAAGGGGTACAGGTGGGAGGTCAGGAAGACGTTGCCGCGTTTGAAGAGAAGCTGGATGGTCACGGCCACGTGATCTGTGGACAGCAGATGGGGCCAGCGTCAGGCGGGGCCGCAGGGGGAGGCGGGCTTGGGCTGGGGGGAACAGGAAGCCGGAACTGGGCCCCCCCGGCCCCAACTCCTCCTTCCATCAGCGCTCCCCACAGGCGACCCAGCAGAGAACGGGAGGCCGCGTGTGGAGACCCTGGTCTGAGTGGGGCCCCGCAGGGCTCAGCAGGACCCGCCGCCGCTATCAGATCTCGGCTCGTGTGTCGCTCCCCAGGGCTCTGCGCTGCTGGGCCCTCGCTGTGTCCCTGCAGGCACCGAGGGCCGTGGTTCCTGGGCGTCTGGGGCAGAGCGCCTGCCAGGTCCCAGCCATGTCACCGCGTGGCCCCCACCTTCACCAGTGAGTCGTCCTCCGCTGCCCCAAATGCTCAGGGGACAGGCTCGGGCGGGGCCTCACCCTGGCCAGGCGGCGTGCTGGGGATGCTGCTCGGGGAGTTGCAGACCACGGCGCCCCCCTGCATGCTCGCCACGTGTGGCGGTGATTCACCGAAGAGGCACAGCAGCTTGTCCTCCTCGCTCAGGGCCGGGAGGGGACTGACGGTCAGGTGCACCTGCGGAAGGGCCACTCAGCTCACAGCAGGACTCCTCTGCCCAGCCTCAGGGTGCAGGCAACCTCCCGCCCCCGCCCTGAGCCCCAGTCCTCTGGCCATTCTCTGGCCGCCCTCCTGTATGTGTACACCTGCCCCCTGGAGAACCCTCTAGAACCTGGCTCCATTTCATCTGAATGGGCCCCTCTGTGGTCACCTAAGCCACTCCTGGGACAGGGCCTGGGTCTGCCCTGGATTCTCAGAAGCCCCTCGGGTCAAAGGGGCCAGGGGACCCAACAAAGGATGGGGTCCCTGTCCCCAGGCTCAGCACCGCCGTCCAGGCCAGGAGCGAGATACTACGCGGGTCTCCTGCCGTCCCCACAGCCCCAGGCCAGCAGCGCCCCTGCCTCCACCCCCACCGCACACCTCTCCCTGCGCCCGGCCAGCAGCGCCCCTGCCTCCACCCCCACCGCACACCTCTCCCTGCGTCCGGCCAGCAGCGCCCCTGCCTCCACCCCCACCGCACACCTCTCCCTGCGCCCGGCGGCTCATGTTCTGCGGCTGGGTCTCGGTGACGGCCACGCAGGCCTCACTGCGGCTCCACAGCCAGTGGCCACTCTCTTCGGCCCGCGGGCACTCAGCCCTCCTGGTGCATCTGCGGGGGCAGGGGGCACCCGTGAGCCCTCAGGGTGGGGCGGCACCCCCGGACCCAGGCTGGGCCGAGCACCCCAGACTCCCGGATGCTCACCGTCCCTCGACGACACACCAGCCGCAGTAGGGGTCCTGTGAGCTGCGGCACTGGGCGCAGGTGGAAAAGCTCTCACACTCCTGCACGGGGAGCCGGAACACCTGGGGGCACCGGGGCGGTGAGCGGGACTACGGCCGCCGCAGGTGTCGGGCCAGCAGCCACGAAGGACCTCGCTCAGACGCCAGACTTTCCCGGGACCACCAGCTTGATCCCACCTTTACCGCTAAGGCTTAGAAGCCTCAACACGACTCAAGGCTGGGCAGTGAGGGCTCCAGGCAGCAGCTGCTGTCCAGGTTGTGTGGGACCCGGCCGGGAGGCTGGACCTGACCCAGGATCGGGTGGCGCAGGAGCCCGGGGCCCATGTCCCCCACCGTCTGAGCTCACAGAAGCTGCCTGGGGCCCCGCGCCTCCCTGTTTGCACTTGGGGAAGGCCCACTCAGAGCACTGATCCTCTGGTCAGGAGGGGCCCAAGGCCGGGCCGGAGACACAGAACAGCGAGAAACGGTTTCAAAGACGGGAAAGGTGCTTGAGAGACACCGTCAGGACCCAGGGAGATGACAGTTGGGCCCCCTCCCAGCATGCTCTGCGTGTCTCTAGGGGCTGGACCACCAAGGCCCCTCCTCCCAGGCTCCACAGGCCAACCTTGTCCTGGGTCATGGCGTACAGACTGGCCAGGTCTGCGGCCAGCACCAGGTCCTTCTTGATTCTCTTGTTGATCTCCACAAGGACAGAGCCATACTCCGCGGAGCTGCCATCTGGAGCGAGGTACACCTGTGGGCACGAGAGCAGGTGCACGGTGAGGGCAGGGGGCCTCGTGCACTGAGGACCCCTCCGGAAACCACCCTGCCCCAGCCCTGGGCCTCACCTTGAGGACCCGGCCGTCCGAGGTGCCCAGGAAGGCGATGGTGTGGCCATTCTCGGTCGTCACTGTCACAGCTGTCAGGTTCAGGCCTCCACGGTGCAGCACGGCTACGGCTGAGAGTCCGTCTCGGCTGCCCAGCGGGTAGGGCAGGTGCTCTGAGCCACACGGGAAACTCTCACTGGCACCCTATGGACCATGGCGTCAACGGTGGGTGCAGACCCCCGCCCGAGGCCTCTCCCCACCACGACTCCCAGCACTCGCGGCCCTGCACACGTCCCCCAGGACCGGCCCAGGCAGGCAGGGCCCCTACCCACGTGCTCACTGCTCCAAAACCCAATGCCCAGCATGGCTGACACCTGGGAGAAGTGGCACCTACATCTCACGCTCACCTGTCCGCAGGGACACACACGTACACGCGCACGCACACACACACACCGGCCTTCACAAGCATGTGGGACGTGGACACGGCAAGCAGTGCCACGCGCAGAACCACACGCGCGTGGTCTAAGCCCGTGGGAGAACGTGCTGAGGCCACATACCGACCCGTGGCCACCACACTGGATCTCGCCGTGGAAGGGCTTGTAGAAGGTGTCCCGGCCCGCCTCCCGGGTGCCCGTGTAGCAGGCGTCGCGGCTGGTCTCCATCTTGCTGTGGACCTCGTCCAGCGGGAACAGGCAGAGGCCCGCCCGCGGCCCCCCGCCACCCCGGCCATCTGTGCTGAAGACAGTGTAGAGCACCCCAGTGGCGCCTGGCCGGGCCACGGAGGCCGCCAGGCAGGTGCCGAAGGCGGGGACCCGGGTGTCGTCGGGGCCCAGGCAGCGCAGGTCCACCTCCAGGTAGGAGTAGTAGAACGGGTCGGACTTGCACATACGTGCCAGCAGCGTGCGGTTCCGGGCCGGGTGCTTGTCCTGCTGGTTGAAGACGAAGAAGACGTAGTGGCCATCCTCGAAGGCAGCCACGAACTGCTGTGTGTTTGTGGACAGGTAGCCGGCCTTGTAGGTGGCGTGGTCCGTGTAGGCCTCAAAGGCCTCCCTGCCCTCCGTCCGGTCCAGCAGGCGCGTGCTCACGATGATGCCGTTGTCGTGGGGCCCGTTGCCCTTGCCCACAAAGAGCACGTGCTCGCCGCTTGGGCCCGTTGTGCTCACCAGCCCCACGGTGGCCACGCTCTCGTCGTTGCTGGCCACGAAGGACTTCTCGCCACTGCCATCCTCGTAGAAGAGGAGCGAGGAGATGTTGCTCAGGGAACGCAGGGCGCAAATGCCCTTGAAGAGGCTGCCGCACTCGATGAGGCGGTTCCGGGAGGGGTCGAGCAGCAGGAGCTGGTTGACGTTGTCAGTCTGCACGGCCTCGTGGCACTGGCTCGCCTCGATGGGCGGCGTGCACTTCTTGTTGTCCAGGGCCGGGCCCGTGGCCGCCCGCTGCTCCAGCTGCAGGTCGGCACTCAGCTGGTAGAGCGCGTTCACCGCCCCCACGTACACCACGCCCGACACCTCGTCCACCACCAGGTGGTTCAGCTCTGTTTCGCTGCGGAAGAAGTCCAGCTTGCGGGACCGCAGGCTTGCACTTGTGCCCGCCAGGCCCAGGAGGGTCAGGGTCCAGAGCTGCAGCGCCATTGCCCCTGGCACCCTGTGGGAAGGGAGGAGGGTCAGGGGAGCCCCAGCCTGGAGGACCCACCCCACCCCACAGGAAGCCCCCGGTGCCTGACCCTGCCCAGCCCGCAGCCCGCCCGAGCCCACGACCCCTTCCCTGCCTTCCCACCCATCTGGCCAGACACACGCACTCTCATCTCTAAGGAGATCATCTCCCAGCCCTCCTCAAGAAGGAACACCTGTAACCTAACCGCTGAGGGGCCAGGCCACCAGCACTGCAGCTCCAGGCCTGGGTGCAGCCGCCCCCGGAGGACTGCACCCTGTCCTCTGCCCCCAGGTTCCCAAAGCACCTTCAGGCCCACCTCCAAGGCAAAAGAGCACCTCCTCCAGAAAGTCTCCCAGACACTCACTCATGTGCCCACCCTCGCACCCCATGACCCCAAGAGCCCCAGGTGCTCCACACTGTCCAGAGCACAGACCCAAGCTGACCGACAGGCCCTGAACATGCAAACAGGTGGGCCACACACCTGTTCTATGCCTGACTCTCGGCACACACGGTGTAATCTGACAAGCAGCAGCAGAGCCGCTGGTGGGCCTGCCTCCCCACCCTCTCACCAAGCCTTCCAGGCCCTGCCTCCAACCCCGCTTCCCCTGATGAACCAGCAGGAGGGCCCCAGCAATCCACCCGCCCTGCCTGTGCCCCGCCCAGGGCAGACCCTCAGACGCAGGCACGCCGGACGCAGGTCCTGGGAGGGTGTTCTGGGGTGAACCAGGTCTCTGAGGGGGGACCCCGGAGGCCGCGGGGGGTGCTGCGTGCAGGGCCGGGGCAGGCCACATCAGGGTGCGGGTGTCCATCCGAGCACACACACGGCCCTGCGTATGTGCGCGCGCCCGTGCGTGTCTCTGGATGTATGGGGGCGAGCTACTAAGGCCAAGGGTGGGCTCAGAGTCCCCAGCATGGAGGCCCCTCCCACCTTGGGGTGGTCCAGCACGATCGCCGCCCTCGGGACCCTGATCAGAATCCCCTAAAGTGGTCTTGGCCGCCACCCCCACCGGCCACCCTCTCACAATCTGTGCGTGAGCCCTCACTCCTGGACCCGCCGGAACCTTCCCTGAGGGGGCCTGTGCCCGGCAGGACATTTAGGGCAGCTGTCCATGCCACGTGGCCGAGTGGAGACTGACCCCAACGGCAGAGGGTCATGAGGGGCTCAGGCACAGATTGTGAGAGGGTGGCCGGTGGCGGTGGCCTCCCAGACTCCCCCCACGGCTGCTGCACCTCTACAGAGGAGCTGACACGCCCCCTACGGCCCCCTCAAACACCACCGCCCTGGAAACGCGCTCATTCCCTCAAGAAACAATTACTTTTTTCCCCCCCTTTGACAGCCTGCCCTGCCCCGCCCTGAGTCCTCCTCCTCCAGGAAGGCAGAAGGCTGTCTGCTCTGCTCCATGGCCAGGGGAGACGTTTCTTTGGGGGCACTGGCTTTGGGCAAAGCTGTGCTGACTGGAATAGGATGGACCCTGTGATTCTCACATCAAGCCAGCTTCCTTCTTTGCCCGAGCCACTAGGAAGCCCCCTGGCCAGGCTGTGGCTGTTTTCTATCCCCCACTGCATCCCTCTGTTCTGAGTCTCCACAACATTCCTCAAGCCCCTGGAGGAAGCATAACCGAGAGGCAACCAAGGGACAAAGCCCAGTGACAAAGCCAGAACAAGTGTCACAAAGCCAGTGACAAAGCACCGCAGAATCACCACTGGGCACTGACAGGGGCAGGTCTCAGGGCTGGGGAAGGCGCCCCTCGGCTGTGCACTGAAGCCCCTTGCTCTGGAGTGCTCAGTTCCTGCCGGGCCCCTGGGGACCCCACAGGCCTCCGCACGAGCTGCTGGCTTGACAGTGTCCAGGAGGCAGCAGGGACCTGGGAAGGAGCTGAAAATGGCCTAAGAGAAGGCGGTGGGATGAGGAGACAGGGTGACCCCAGGCCGCACCAAGACGAGGTGATCAGGTCGGGGAGGAGATGGTGCCTTTGGTCAAAGACAGGAAGAGTTCACAGGACCGCGCGCAGACTGTGCAGATCCTGGGCGGAGGCGGGCCTCTGCCACCGCAGGCTCCGCTCGTCTCCGCGGGCAACTGAGGCCGTCTAGGGGAGAGGAGGGTGCAGTTCAGAAAATCCCCAGGTTGGAGCCGGGACGCCCGCGACGCCAGGACTGCACAGAACCAGGCGCGCCAGGAGAGGCCCCGGGCGCTCAGGCACCCTCCGGTACCTTCGCTCAGGGCCCGGGGAGCGGGGGCGGGGAAGGGCAAGGCTGCAGGGCCCCGCCCCCCGCCGCCCCTCCCCCGCCGCCCCAGCTTCCCTGCCGCCCCGCCCCAGCGCTCGCTGGCTCGCCCGCCGCGGCGCAAAGTCCGCTCCCCGGCGCCGCGGAGGCGGGGGGCGTCCAGGCCCCTCGGCCTCGAGCCCAGGCTGGCCCTACCCACCCCGCCCCGGCCCCGCTCACCCGAGTCCCCGCCGCGACTCTGGTCCCGCTCGGCTTTGGCGGCGGCTGCGGCTCCAGCCACGGGCCGCCGCGGCAAGCGGGGAATGAATGGAATGTTCCCGGAGCCCAGGGAGGGAGCGGGCGGGCGGGGGCGGACCTGCGGGTGCGGACGGACGGGCGGGGGCGGAGCCGCGGCCGGAGCTGGAGCCGCCCGAGCCCAGGCCACCCATGGAAGCAGGCCCCCTGGTCCCCGATGGACCCGTGTCCAGGCCCCTCTGCCGGCCGGCAGCGCGCCTAGGACTTGAACCCAGAACCGACCAAGCGGGGAAACTCCGGCCCCCCCCCCTTCTGAAAGATCTCTGCTGTGACCCTGAGCCCTGCCTCAGTCCTGGTAGCTCACAGACCGTGACAGGACCCAGGAGATGGAAGGGTCACAGTGCATAAAAAAGAATGCTCTGGGGCTTCCCTGGTGGCGCAGTGGTTGAAAGTCCACCTGCCGATACAGGGGACGCGGGTTCGTGCCCCGGTCCAGGAGGATCCCACAAGCCGCGGAGCGGCTGGGCCCGTGAGCCATGGCCGCTGAGCCTGCGCGTCCGGAGCCTGTGCTCCGCAACAGGAGAGGCCACAGCAGTGAGAGGCCCGGGTACCGCAAAAAAAAAAAAAAGAATGCTCTGGCCTCCCTCTGGTTGATGTCCACTTGACTGAGCCCCTGGGGCAGAAGCCCAGCCCTGTCCTTGGCCCCAGGGGCCCCCAGGGCTGGCACACCAGAAGTGCTCTATGAAAGCCATGTGTGTGGTCACGGAGCCGGAACAGGTCTTGCTGCTGACAGTAACACTGGCCCAGACACTGTGCTGCTGCCCCCGCCCCGCCCCCCCTCAAGCAGGCCAGGGCCAGACCTGGGCTCCCTGGCCCAGGACCCCTCTTGGTGGTGGGCAGAGTGAGCCTCAAGTCCAGGGGTTCCAAGGGCCCCTCACGCTGAGCCCAGGTCACACAGTCTGGCAGGAGGGACTTGGGTGACAATGATAGGCAGCAGCTCCCTCCACTTCGGGACAAACAAAGCCTCAGGTGACCTGCCTGGCCAGGCCCACGGGAGCAAAGGGTGAACCACCTGACCAGAGGCAGCGCTCAGGCCGTCCTTGCGGGAGGTGCCGGGCACAGCCCGGCACAGCTTCCTGCGGCTGGCGTTCCTGGAACGGGCGCTTCCTGTTTTGAAGTCAGCCCGGGACCCTCCGCTTGCTCACCGGGCCGGCGGGGATTTCCTCAGGGGCATCAGACGCCTCTTCCTGGCCGAAGCCCGGAGGTGCACTTCCAAGAAGTCGCACAGACTCCAGCCTGCTGCTGGCCAGGAAGGCGTCTGGCCAGGCGCCCCCTCCCCCAGCCCAAATTCCCAGCCCTAACGTTCCAGATTCCAGCACTGCAGCCAGCACCCAAACACACCGCCCCAGCCTCGCAGCAGAGCCCACCCCTCCCAAGCAAATCCTGGCCCCCCCATCAGAGAATTGGGGGGCCTGGCAGCGGCCCCCACAGCTAGGGCACCTGGGTTTGGGCAGACGTTTGCACACCGGGCCCGACCGGACCAGAGCCTCAGGGACACCAGACGCCTTCACTGCGTGGCTGTAGCCCCCCTGCCTTCCCCAGGTGGTGCCCAGCCGTCACTCACCCAGGCTCCAGAAGTCCAGCTCAGTCTCTGCTCCAGGCCAGCATGGAGATCCTCTAGGAAGCAAAGGAGAGACAGTGGTCTCACCACAAGCCTGGCCCCTACCGCCTCATCTCTCCTCTGCTCCACATCTGGGGGGGGCAAGGAACAGCCCATGGGACCCCAGCTGGCCTCTGCTACCCTGGAGCAGGAGAACCTCAACTCCAGCCTCCTCCACCCGGCCCTCACGTCCCCCCCTCAGACACTGGCCTCCCACCCCCTAGCCCAGCACCCCAGTGCACACATGCCCACTTGGTGTGTATGCCTGACACCGCCCTTCTTGCCTCTGCTCAAAAAAGGCAGAGGGAATTCCCTGGGGGTCCAGTGGTTAGGACTCTGCGCTTTCACTGCCGAGGGCCTGGGTTCAATTCTTGGTCAGGGAACTAAGATTCTGCAAGCTGCGCTGAACAGGAGGAAGAAAAAAAAAAAAGGAAGAAAAAAAAGCGGAAGAAAAGGGCAGGGAACAGCTTCTCGTTAAGTCTCTCCGTACTGTCTGCTTATTAAACCAGGACGTTAAAATTAAACTTGCTTTCTGAAGAACATGCATACACACGAGCCCGCAATTCTACTTACTAGCTGTGTGACCTTGACCAAATTATTTAACTTCTCTGAGCCTCATTTCCCCATCTGTGAAGCGGAGACAGTCATAGTGAGCTCCCCCAGGGGTTTGTAAGAACTAAATTATTCCGGCCAGAAAAGCCTCCGGAGAGCCTGTTACACTGTAGCACTCAGCAACGCTTGCTATTGTATCCTCTCCTGGATAAACACCCATGTGTACCCACAGGGAGGACTAGTCCAAGGATACTTCTCAGCATGGTTCATTATAGTGAAAATTTGGCAACCACCCAGCATGCAACCAGAGGACCCTGAAAAACCATGGTGCTGATGAAGGTGGGTGGGCCATGCCGACCCAACGGAGCCCAGACCTGTTGGGGACGGCTGTGGAGCAGAACTCCAGGTATCACCACACGTGGGTGTCGATACAGACACACATGGTTTAACTGAGAAGTTCTAGAAGCCTTCATCCAAATTGAAAGTCAAGGTGAAGCCGGTGGGGGGGGGGGGCAGGGAGGAGGGGGCTGGGACAGCAAAGCAACTTCATTTGCCAGTTTTGGAAAAAAATTTGAGAAGGATATATTTACATACTACTTGTCTAAATAAAAAGAGGTCTGTGTAATAATAATAATCAGACCCCCTCCAGCCCCACTCTGCCTCAGGACACGGCTTTCCAGGCGCTCAGTGACCACACCCCAGCCATCTCTCCGGGCCTATCCCAGGTCTCCTCCCCAGGTCTCCTCGGCCATGGCCCACTGGCTCCCTGCCTGGCTGCCCTCCCCAGCAGCGCTCCCCCAACACCTCCTCCACCAGGGTCAGGCCCTGCTCCCCCCGTACCCCCCCAGGCACTCTCCCAACGTGGGGAACGACAACGTGGGGAACGAGTAGGGCCCAGGCCTGGGAGGCCCCACGGCCAGTCCAAAGGAGACCAGCAGGGGCAAGGCCTGCGGGGAGGTGGGTGCCACGCTTGCGCACATAGGCAGGAAATCCCTCTGGTGCCCGCAGCCCCTGGCTGAGCAGTGAAGGGCTAACCCAGGAGGAGGGGCTCAGGGCTCCAGCTGTGAGGGGGAGGGGTGTGCTTTGCCCTAGGCACTCAACAACACAGCCTTTGTGAAAGGGGCAAACTCAGGTGCCAAACCACAGGGTGTCGGGATGATGGAGCCGCATGAGAAATCTGGACCAGGCCTGGCCTCGAGGCTGCATCCAGTCCAGGTGGAGGCTGAGCTCGGGGTCCACAGCACACGAGGGCACAGGGCGTGCAGACCTGCCACCCTGAAGGGACATCACTCTGGCCTCCGTGTGCCCTGTGCACCGCCCTCCACTGGCCCAGGCCCCTCCCTGGCCGGGGGTGTGCGTGCTGCAGGTGTCGCCAAGGGAGGCTAGCCTCTTCCAAGGGACATACTCTTCATGAGCCCACACACCCAGCCTCCACAGCCACCACCTCACCCCTCGACAGACCTGCCCCAAGTGACCCACTGGGGTGGACCCACCTCTCAGACCCTCCAATTTCTCCTCCCAGCATCAGGCTCCTCCAGCCAGCACTTCCTCCAGAAGGAAGCTTGACCCCCTCCCCTTCCCCTTTCCTAACCCGGCCTCAGCCACCGTGTCCTGGCCCCCAGCTGCCCCAGCGTGGCCATCCTGCCTCTGCTCTGGAGGGTCACTCCTTCTATCTCAGATGAAGGCCACTGTCCTGAACACCCACAGGCCCCTGAGGCCATGGGGTCCCCCCACCCCACAACCACACCCCCAGTGCTGCTGCCCAGAGGGGCCTCAAGGGCTGCGCTCTGGACCCCACCCCACAACCACACACCCAGGGCTGCTGCCCAGAGGGGCCTCAGGGGCTGCGCTCTGGAGCCATATTATGGGGTTCAAACCCCAGGTCTGTCTCCTCCTACCTGGCTTATGTGGGCTCTTTACAAACTTACACTGTGCCTCAGTTTCCCGGGTGTGACCTGGGGGGTAATAACAGCACCAACCCAAGTGGGCTGCCGCGAGGTGTAAGTGAATCCGTGTGCAGAAATCCTTCGGTTGTCCTCTCAGTGGAGGAGGAACTCAGGGTGACGCCGTGATGTCGCCATGTCTCTGCTTTTGCTGTTCCCCCTGGGAAACTCCTGCCCATCCGTCAGAAGCCTGAGACACCCATCCTGACCTGGCCCTGCAGGACTGTCACTCCTCCGCTGTGGTCTGCGGTCTTCACTGGTGAGCAAGATCTGAACACAGGATTTGAGGCCCTAGGTGGGTCTCAGCCCAGTGAACCGGCAAGGGGGTGACACACAGCAGAGGAAGCTGAAAGTACATGTGCCCCTACAGCTGGCCCCTCAGCCTCACGCACACAGTGGTCTGTCCTCCCCCAGCCAGGGCGCTGACGGGCACCGGGCTGCAGGCGGCCCAGGCCTCTCCTCGCACGTCCACAGGAGTGGGAAGCAATGGGAAGGAGCC
Organism: Grampus griseus; assembly: GCF_964374135.1. Taxonomy (NCBI): domain Eukaryota; kingdom Metazoa; phylum Chordata; class Mammalia; order Artiodactyla; family Delphinidae; genus Grampus; species Grampus griseus. The sequence continues at coordinate 102,382,367 of NC_139005.1, forward strand.
TCGGCCACTGGGTCCCCTGAGGCTCCCCCTCCTCGGGTTCCTTTCTTCTAAGCAGTAGCTGCCCCACACACCCGGAAAAGGTAAACAGGAGGCGCCCACTGGGGAAGGGCAGGGTCCTCAGGCCAGGCCAGGGCTGTCAGGGTCCCCCTCCGGTCTTGGCACCCCCGGGAGGAAGGCCCTGGGGTGCCGGCTAGACCTCCCTGTCGCTAGCGTCAGGCAAACACAGATTGAACAACTTCTTAAAGCTGAAGGCAAAGCAGTGCACAGCACCCAGGGCTGTGGAGGCCCCTGGCAGCCTGTGGGCTCGGGAAGGGGACCCAGCGGCAGACACGGAGAAACCCACGATTCAGGCTAAGGCTCGAGTCCAAGGCAGGGACACCCTGAGATGGGGGAGGGGGGAGTCTTAGCACCTTGTGGAGGGCACTACGGACCCCCAACGCGGGGGTGGGGTAACCTACACCCGGCGGACAGGGTGGGGGCCGCGTCGCCCCGGGGCCAGGCCAGGAGGCAGCGAGGGTGGCTGTCCCGCCTCGGGCGCCGCCCCTCCCCCGCCCCGCAGCTGGCTGCAGGGGACCGGCCTCTGCTGCGTTCTCGAGGCGAAAATGCAAATCTGCAATTAGCCGGGAGCGCGAAACAAATCAGAGAAAACTAAACAGGCGAGACGCCGGCAAATCCGAGCCTCCGCCGTTTTCAAAACAAGTGCGAGGGAGGGGCGCGAATGGGGCCGGGGGGAGCGTCGGGGCCCCCGGGCCAGGGCGAGAGGGAGCCCCGCGGTCCTACCGCGCCCGCCTGGGGCCCCGGGTCTGAGTTCAGCCCGGGAGGTGGGGCGGTCCCCAGACGGGGAGGGCCGGCCTGGCCTCGTAACCCCAGGCGACCAGGTGGCGGCGCGGCCCCGGGGGACGACCCCTCGGAAGCCCCGCCCGCACCCCGCGGCCCCGGGGGGAACAAGTGGGCCTCTGAGGAGCCTCCCAGGGGACCCAGGGCGCACGGTCGGCGGGAGCCTGACCTCCGGTCGCCGTGACGGCGGCGGCCACGTGGGCCCAGGGACCCGTCCCCAAGGAGCCTCGCGGGGCGTCAGGCTGTCCTCTGGCCGGGAAGGGCGCGGTGGCCAGGCCCCCCCGCTCCGCGGTCGGCCAGTGATCCGCCGAGGCCCCAGCCGCAGCCGGCATAGCTCCCAACCCCCCTCCTGCCAGACTCACCGGGCAAAGGCCGAGCTCCCCGCACAGCCACCTAGGAGCAGGCGCGGGTGGGGCCGGGCTCTAGGGACAGCCTGACGTCTAGCCTGAGCCTTGCGTCAGCGCTGGGAGAGCCTCCCACAGGACCCCTCCCAGGTGTATAGGGTGTCACCTCCCCACCAGCCCGGCCCACAGCCCGGTTCCTCCGTCAACTGGCAGAGGCCGTGGGCCAGAGCCCATCCCCGCCGGGGCTGCGGAGGCTGATCAGCCTCCCCCTGCAGCCTGGGCTCTGGGCCCCAGCATGAAAATCACCCCTGCCTGGTGGCCCAAGACCCCGGGCCAAGGGGGAGTGGGCGCAGAGAAACCAACCCCAGGGCTTTCTCTGCCACCTGCCTTTGGGGTCTCCGGGCCTGCTCCCCCGACCCCATGGGCCTCCCCCCAGCCAAGTCCATAGCCTCCCACTCCTTCCTGCCCTGTGCTCCCAGGCCGCCTCTCAGCCCCTCCGTCTGATACCGAGGTCACCGTGACCAGTGTCTCTGCGTCCAGCCCTCACCCTCAGGCGTCGCAGGGGCTCACCCGGCAAAGCCCTAGGGTGTGTGCTGCAGCCGCAGCCGCCCACGCCCCCGTGACTGCAGACCCTGCAGTGTGGGCGCTGACCCAGACTGGGATCTCCATGCTGTCGGCAGTCGGTCCCAGTCACTGCCTCACCATGCGGTGCCTAACCTCGTGGAGAGACGGCTTAGGACGACTTGGTTTCAATCGATTACTGTCCTTCAAGAATACCTGCCTGGGCGCTGCCAGCAGCCTCCTGGGCCTCCCAGACCCTCAGGACACAAGGTGGGATTCAGTAGGTTCTGGTGCCCAGACGCCCCACCATGATGCAAGACCCACCTCTCCTCCTGGCCGCCCCCCTGAGTCCCAGCCACCATTGTGTCCCACCTAGACTCGGTTTGGGCCCCATTTCTGATTCCCCCCCAGGCTCGTCCATGTCCCTCCTCTGCAGAGCAGTCCTTCCCGTCAGAACACCCTGCAGCTTAACGCCTCCATCGACTTCCCCATGCTCGTGGGGACCCCCCAAATGGGCCCGCTGACCTGCCCCATCTGCTCAGCCCGAAGCCCCCAAGCGCTTCCTGTGTGCCACACGACAGTGCTGTGTGCTGGGGACAGAGGGACAGGTCTCTACCCTCCAGGGTCCGGGAGCCCCCGTGGAACTCCCAGCAACTTGTCGGCCCTGGCACACAGCGGCCACAGTCAACACCCGGTGAACAGATGAACGGGGCCGGCACTCAGGCAAGAGGTGGTCCAGAGACCACCTCTCCAGTGGACAGCCTGTCAGGGTCAGGCTGAGAGGGACAGGAAGACGGGGTGAGATACTGGGAGAAGCCAGATGTGGGCTGGGGCCGGCTGAGAGAGGGTGGGCACTGCAGGGCATCGGGAGCACAGATGAGGCCAACGGGAGCGCCCAGCCGCCCAAGCATCGGAGGGGCTCCTGGATGAGGAGCTGCGCCCCCGTTCCGCAGTCCCAGCCGCGAGACTGGGGACATCGGGCTCCACGCAGGCAGGAGCCACTGGTTCTGAGGTCTGCCCCCACCTGCCAGCACCCACCGCTGAGCTGCCCGCACTCACCTCCCCTTTCCAGGCTCACCTCCCACAGCTGGCTGGATGCTGCCCGCCCGGAGCCCCCTTCCTTTCCCAGGCCGTGCGCAAGAGGCAGGAGTGGGACATGGGGGTGGACGGGTGAGGGCCCGAGCGAGCAAGGAGCCGGCCAGACCTGTAATCTCCCAGTCAGTCTGTCAGCGCCTCAGCGGTCACCCCGAGCCCCCTCCTCCATCACAGCCGAACCCCACAATTAGCCTGCGGCGCTGTGCCCAGCTGGCATGCCAGCCACCACTCACACACACGTGAGCACACATGTGCAGGCACACACGTCTGCCCCAGACCCGAGCACCTGGGCTGGGTGAGCCTCGGGCAGCCCCAGCACTGCGTCCGCCCAGCACACCCAGAAGGGCCGAGGGGCCTGGAGGAGCTGGGCAGGCCTGGAGCTGGCCTCGAGGGACCCGTGTGGGAAAGGTGGGCCAGGGCCATCTGCGTGGGGGGACAGCTCCAGGCTACTGGCCCGGTCTCTGTCCAGGTGGGGTCGGGCCCTGGTGAGGTGCAGGGTGCTTGCGGGGCTGGGTAGGGTCTGGAGTCCAGGCTCAGGGTGGGGCGGTGGTCCGGGTTAGGGTTAGGCTTTGGAAGGGCAGAGGGACCGGGAGTTTCCAGCGAGGAAATACCCCAGCTTAGGGGAAGGCAGAGTGGTGAATGGGACAATGGTGCAGGGGTCAGGGGGCAGTGAGGTGGCCGGGACTGCATGGGGGGAGGCAGGCACCCGGCCTCCCTGGGACCACACACCCAGGAAGTAGCCCACAGGTCCCTGGGGCCAGGCCCAGCACCCACCCCCTCAGCGGCTCACTCAGTTCAGCAAGGAGCTGTCACACACAGGGGTAGGGCCAGGGGCCACCTGCAGGAAGCGTGGCTGGGTCTCCTGCCCCTCACGTCCCCCGGCCCGTCTGGGGGAGCAACTCCAAGGCTGAGAGAGAGCAGGTGGGCTGCGCTGGGGCCTCTCCTTCCCACCACCTGCTCTCAGCCCCGCCAACTCACCCAGCTCTGGTCCTACCACTGGGTGCAAGTGGGACAGCGGCCACCTTCCCTGGGGAGGGCAGCAGCCGCGCCACGGCAGTGTCCTGGGCCCTGGCCCTCCTCCAAAGTAGGCCCCCCCGCTCTGAGGATGCCCTGGGCTGGGGCTGGGGGCTAGAAGCCACATTCAGGCCCAGAGCCCACACCTCCCATGGCCGGGTCCACACCCCCTGGCCACCCCAATCCTGCCGCTCGTGCCACAGGCCCCCTTGTACCCCAAGACAGACCCATGCTCCCTAACCTATCAGGGCTGTCCCTAGACCCCTTCAGCACCCCTCCCTCCAGCACTCAAGGACCCAGGTGGGCACCAAGCCAGTCACCCTCTTCCCACTGTCACCCATGCTGCACGTCTGGCTGTGGCCGAGGAGCCCTGGAGCCGCCTCAGCCTTCAGCCACCAGCTTGGCGCCGGGCAGGGTGCCTGGAGGGGAGCTGACGGCGCCCCCCAGAGAAGTCCAAATCAGCGCAGGGCCCATGGCCTGCACAGGTGGCATGCTGGCTCAGGGGGCCCAGATCGGAGCAGAAGGCCAGCAGCCGGAAGTGTCCCTGCCTCGGGAGCAGACACCCCTGCCCTGACTCTGTTCATACAGGTGGCCTTCTGCAAGGCTGACATCAAACCTTTTCCCTTTCTTGCTCTTCCTGAGGAGGGGGTCCAGCGGGGGCTGCGTCACAGAGATCTGAGCTCGAGATCTGAGCTCGACACGGTGCCCCTCCTCCCAGAACCCCCCATGGGAACTGCCGGCCAACTGCACCGAGGGCTCTGGTCTCCACATCCGGAAGGGACGAGTGCAGGGCAGGGGTGACGCCAGCACTGGGGTCAGAATCCAGGCTGCACCCACAGGCCGCACTTTTGCTCCCACGGTCCCCAGGCCAGGACTCACCTGGCACCAGGATGGAGAACTGCCACGTTTCAGAAATCACGTGATCTTAGGGGCTGAGGACGGGGGCACCAAGCTGAGCCCTCTTCCCAGATGCCCCATCCCCAGCCCAGGAGAGCACCTCCTCTGCCTAGCGCACAGGGGAACCAGGCACTCGGGTGGGCCAGTGGCCAGCCCACAGGGTGGAAAGCTGCCAGCCACGGTGGGAGCAGTGCTGGGGGAGACACTCTCCGTGTGAAGGGGGCGCTGAGCTGCAGATGAGGGACCAAAGGGTGACAAAGGGTGGGAAATAGGACCCCAGCTCCAGGGGGGGCCAGCCCTGGGCTCCTCCCTGTGACTGGAGGGGCAGACCGACAGGTGTGCCCCTGGCCACCCCGGGCTCCGTCTGGGGTTCTGGGTCCAGTCACTGTCACACGTTCGTGAATACCACAGGGGTAGGCACTGGGGGCAGGACAGCAGAGGCCCTGCCCCGCCCTTCAGAAGCCCCGCCGGATGGGAGGGAAGGGCTGGGAGCAGCTGTGCCCCGGTCTGGCTCGGGGCGGGGCGGGGGGGGCCCAGGAAAGGGCAGGATTCTTGCCTGGTCAGCAGAGGGAACGAGGTCCTCAAAGCCTCAGGGGCAGAGGGAAGCAGGAGCCCATCAGAGGATGTGAAATCACAGAAGGGAAAACCATGAAGGGACCACATGTGGCCTGGAGAGAAAAAGGGAAGCAACAGTGCTTCCCCAGCCCCCATGCACCCCAGTGCCCCCCACCAATTACAGGCCACCAACCACCGATCCAGCCTGTAATTTGAGACCAAAGACATGTAGAGGCCCCATCCACCCCACCCCACCCCAAACACACATAGCCATTAGCCTCAGGGGGAGGGACTCTGCCCAGCCCCCACTGCCAACTAGGGACTGGCCCCCAGTGAACCCGTATCCAGCTCAGCTGGGAGACCAGCCTGGGTTGAGTTCTGGCAGGTCTGATCGCTCACCTCCTCCCCTGACTGCTTTCCCGACACCCTGGTCCAGGGCAGGCTCTGGGCCCAAGAGGCTCTTCAGCAGGGAAGAAAAGCTTATTCCCCCCACCCAGGAAGCCAAGGCAGGAGGCTGGTGTCTGTTGCTGCAGCAGAAAGGACTGAGGCCTGACGGGAGTAAGAAGGACACAGAAGGAGGACCAGAGGACCTGGCGCCTCAGCGCGGATCTGCCCAGACCGGAGAAGGGGCCGTGTGGGAGAGCACTGAAGCCACAGCCTGTCCCCACCAGTTCACTCCCCTGGTCCCAGGGCTTCACCAGCTCCGGCCCCCAGGAAGCGGGTTCAAGGCAGGGAACAGGAGGTTCCCAGAATGGCCCAGGTCCTGAGACGGCTCAAGTGCCCGCAACCAAGCTGTCCTGGGGGAGACGGGCACATGCCATATGGATCCCTCCCCAGGCTGCCGGCCCACCCCAGTGCCTTCCAGTCCAATCTCTTCTGCTCCACTCACCTGGGCTGAGGCCAGGCCCCTGGGTTTACTGCACACTGCCCCAGCTGCCAGCTCTGCCTCACAGCGTGGTCCCTACAGGGGCCACTGGGTGGGTGGCTGCACACATGCCTACACGGACCTTGGGAGCCCAAGCGGCAGAGGCAGCATCCCAGTCGGCTCCTTGCATCTCTGGCCTTGGGCTCCTCACCTGTGGGACCCCTCCCCTACGGGATCCTTCACCTGTGGGGTGGGGACGTGGGGGTGGGAGCTGGGCTGTCCGAGGGGCTTGGAGGGAAGTGGTGCATCCGTCAGCTGCTGGTTAGTGAGTCAGTCAAGAGGCAGGAGAATGGCCAGAGATTCGGCCCGAGGGAGACCCCAGTGCCCCACCACGCTAAGCAGCCTGAGTCACGGCCCTACCTGCCCCGCCACCCCAGGGAAGCGCCACACAGGTGTAAGTAACCAGCCCAAGGTGTGTCCCTGAACCCAGAGCTGGAGAGCAGCCACACAGGACACCCTGGGTCCCGAGAAAGGAGTCTAGGACTCCTCCGGCCCCACGGCCTCCCCCAGGGGGCCTGGGCCCACGCCAGGCTCACTGGGCGGGGCCTGCTGGGGCCGATCTTGGGCGTTCTCCATCTCAAGGGTGACGCATCCCCTCCCACCCCACCCCTGACCGGTCTGAGCAGCCATGGGAGGTGGTGGAGCTGCCCAGACTTGCCCGTCCCTCCCTTCTGGGGCTCTCAACCCACGGCCCCGGAAGTGGATCTCTCTCCCACGGCTGTAGCCTCCCCCAGCTCTAGCCTCCCCGCCCCCCTTGGGTGACTGGACACGGCTGGGTAATCCAAAATAATTCCTTCTTGGCAGGCGGCCGGCGGGGGAGGGGGGACTTGCATTCCAAACCCTTGTTTTTCTCTGTAACTTCCCTGCCCTCCTGGGGCAAGGAGCCCCTGGCCAGACCTCAAGCCTCCCCCTACCCGGCAGACGGAGGTGGGCCCCCTATAGGTACGGCGGGAAAAGGTGACAGGCCCAGATCTGCCGAGACCACCTGCTCGTCCTCAGTCTTCTCTGGGGATCCCTAAAAGCTGACACGCCATAAAAAAACACCCAACAGGCTCAGCCAGGCCGATGCTGACCCTACCCTCCCAGGACCCTCACCTCAGAGCAGAAGAACGCCTCCCCCACACACACCCCCCGGCAGCTGTCCAGCTCTCAGACTCTCCCCTCTGTGCCCGGGGAACATCCCGAACGGGGTCAGGCTGAGAGCTCCCACCCCTGGGGGCCGTGCTCTCCCATCTCACGGGGCCCCGCCAGGGTGTGTGTGGGGCACACAGGGGCTCCCCAGGGCAGGCACGGAGAGCCCTCCGAGCTCCAGAACACTCCACTGGCTTCGGGGGTCAAGCCTCACCCCTAGTCTTGACCCCCACCACAGGCCCAGGGCACGGATAGAGCCCTTCCTTTCTTTTCCAAGTTGCTAGGAAGAGGAGGCCAGTGAAGCTGGCCTCGGAGGAAGCTCCGAGGCTCTTGGGCTCAGGGACCCCCCTCATACCCGCCAAGCACTGAGCACAGATGGGGGGGACGGGCCCATCTAGGAGGGCTTCCTCCGGGAGGCTGCACGCAGAGGGGCAGGGTCCTGGCAGTGAGTAGAGACTTCCTGTACTCACTTCCTGGGTCCCAGAGTGTCCACCCAAACACCGCACCAACAAACACTGGGAACTGTGGGTGCTGGCTCTGTGGCGAAGCAGGCCCAGGGCCACCAGGACTTGCCAGGTGCTGGTGCTGCTGCCAAGCCACCCCTAGTCCCAAGCGGGAGCCCTGCACCCGCCTTCCAGCCTGGCCAGGTGCAGACCAGGGGCTCCCAGGGTGGTCCTGGCTTATGCCCGCCTCACAAGTCCCCAAGGGGTTTGGGGGCTGCCAAGGGCTGACCGCGAGCCCAGCTTCCTGGGGAAAGCCGGGGCTCGGCCACCCCAGGAACCAAGGCTGGGTGGGCGCGGGCCTGGAGCTCTTGTACAACAGGGCCGATCCCCGCCCTGTGCACGGATCTCGGTGGCTGGAGGGGCAGCGGGCATGAGTAGGGAGGGAGGATCGGGAACGAGAAGCGGTCCGAGCGGCTCCGGAGGGACGCGGGCGGCGGGAGAGGGCGCGGCGCCCAGCTAGGGACCTTCTGCTGGGCCAGGCCCGCTGCCCTCGGCGCCGCGGGCCTCGCCCGCCACCTGGAAGAGCGCGAGGTGGGAGCGGCCCGGCCCCGGCCGGCCGGACGCACGGACGGCGGCCGCAGCCCGAGTTTTCCTCCGCCGGGCGGCAGTCGCCCGAGTCCCCGCGTCCCGATCGCCGCAGGCCAGGACGGAGCGGCGCTGACGGCGAAGCCCCCCACTGGCGCGGCCGCCCCGCGGGCCCCGTACCCCATTCCCGTACCTGCTTGTCTGCCGCCGAGGCTCGATGGCGCCCGTGCCGCGATCGGCGCTGCGCTGAGGCCAGCGCGGCTGCCATGGAGACGGGCCTTTGTGTGGCCGCGGAGGGGCCGGAGCGCGCGGGAGCAGCGGCCCCGCCCCCGGCGGGGGAAAGGGGGAGGAGAGGGAGAGGGAGACGGGGAGGAGAGGGAGAGGAGAGAGCGGGGGTGGGGAGGGAGAGAAGGGGGGCCCGCCTGGCGGAGCGCTCCCCGCGCGCCCCCCGCGCGCCCCCCCGCGTCCCCGGCGCCTGGCGGCCGCAGTGGGCGGGTGCGCCGCGTCGCCGGGGAGGTTCGGCCCGGTTCGCGTCCAGGTTCGCGCCAGAGGAGCCCGAGTCTGGGCTCTAGGGGAGAACGCCTGCAAGACCGAGGTCCCCGGCACCCCGACCCTCCGACTGGGGAACATGCCGGCCACACTCCTACCCTTTGGGCGGTTGGGGGCTGCTGCGCCTTGTCCCTCAACTTCCAAGGGGAAGAGGACGCCTGCCCTGGGTCCCCTCGCAACCCGTCCTTGGCCTCCAGCGCCCTCCTTCCCCCGCCTCCCTTCCACCTCCCTCCACCCACACCCAGGACCCGTCAACCCCTGCTGAAGTGCTTGGAGGTGGGTGGTGAGACCGAGCCTCTCCCTGGGGCATCCACCTCTGGACTAGAGCTTGCCCCACTTCTGGGCGCTGCAGCCCCCATCAACCCTGGTCCTGATGCCCCTGGCCACTCCCACCACAACTTGAGCAGAGTTGGGGACCCCTGTGGGGCCAGCTCTCCTGTGTGTCCTGCTCCCCTCAGGACAGTCTGCAGTCACAAGCCCCGCTGTGCTGAGCAGCAGCTGGGGACCCAGGGAGGACGTGGGGCCATTCCCCAGCCCTAACCCGTACTCCCACACTGGGACCCCCCTTCCTTGGGCACCTGCCCTCCACCCAGACGTTCCGTTCCCGGCAGATAGCCCACTCGTTCCTGCCCACCCCACCCAACCCGGGCCTGGGACCTGCCCCCGATGCTCAGGAACGCCCAGCTCAGATGAAGCCACTGGAGAGGGTCAACTCACTAGTTCTTTCTGCTACCCCCCTACCCCCAACCAGCCAGGCCACACCTTCACCCCTTTAGCCCTGAACCCGTCCACAGCAAGGCCCACCCAACGCCCCACCAAGAGGACCCTAAAGTTACCAGGCTCTGATAGGGATGCCAACTTTTTATCAGAAAAGGAAGTTAAAAGGCAAGTATCGAGTCACAGAAGGACATTTTAATACCAAAGATGTGGGAAGTCCACCATCGCAGACTAAAACGGAGTCTTTAAATAGAGTGCAGGAAGCTTGGGGGTGAAGACTGTCCTTCCTGTCCCTGGATCAGCCCACTGCCCTCCCACCCCCATCCCGGCCACCACACCAGGCCCACACACGATCCCCAAAAGCAGGCGGCTTCACATACTGGCCGCCGACCACAGCGCCCTCTTGGACCACTGGTTCCTGTCCGTCCAGGCCTCCTGTCCACGGGGCTCTAGTAGGTGGTGGGTCTGCCTCTTTTGATCTTCCTGCCCCCTCCTCCCTCCTCACTGCCTGTCCCCAGCCTGGTGGGGGGACAGAGGCTCAGCCCAGCCGGAGCTGACCTGATCCTGAGAGGGAACCCGGGGTCTTATGGGGGAGACGATGGAGTTGGCAGGACTCCACCCCCAGCCCGCACCCTCAGGCCCCTGTCTGGGCAGGGGGGGTCAGGCTGTGAGGAGGAGGCCCCCCGACAGCCGCAGGCACTCCAGGGGAGGGACCTCCTCCCACCTGTACCCTTCAGCTTTGGATTCCACCCTGGGCAGTGTTGCCCACTCTGCCAGGCGTCCCTCCCCCGACATCCCGCTGCACCAGTGTTCCTGAGGACAAGCCGCTGTGAGGGGCTGCTGCGTGGACTCAAGCAGTCCTCGAGGGAGCATGCAAGGATTCGGGGGAATCAGGTTGTGCCTTCCTGGGTCGATGGAGGCAAAAGTCCCTGAGGGCTTTGCGGAGGCCCCCTTGCAGCCGCTCCCCTGCAGCCCTCCATCACCCGCAGTCACCCTCAGAAAGCCAAGGGAAGGGACCGTGCAGTGTGCCGGGGCACACCCCTCACGGCCAGACAGCAGGGCAGACTTTCCAAAGTGGCACTGGGGCCACAAAGTCCTTCCTCGCTTGAGGGCCTCCAGCTCGCCTCTCCCTCTGCTGCCTCGATTCTGTCCTCTGACTGCGGTCGCACACCAGGCCGAGCTCAGCTGTCTGCAGGCTGCGGACGCGCCGGGCTGTCCTAGGCAGTGGTCAGGGCCGGACAAGACGACGCTGGCAGCTCTGAGGCCAGCGCCTCTGTCATCTGGCAGCTCCACCGAACTCCGCTTGGGAGGAGTGGCTGCGTCACTGCTCCATCCCAGGACACGGACTGTGGGGAATCAGGAGAGAAGGGAAAGCCCCCCGCTCGGCCTGCCTCCCGCACCCCATCGCTCAGCCAGGACTCAGCTCAGGTTGCCTCCAAGGCCCACGCGGGCATCTACGAGGCCTTGTGCCTCAGGTGAGGCATCTGGGGTTGGGTTCGGTGGGACTTACCCAAAGGCCTGCAGCTCTGGGTCCGCGCCTCCCCCCCTGCCCTGCCCCCCACCAGCTGCCACTGTGCGCTGAGCTGTGATGGTGCCTTTGACAGCACGTGACTGCTTGGCCCAGTGCTCCAAGGTGTCATATGGGGGCGTGGATCCCTTCTGAGGGGCTTTCACTCCTTGCCGAGGAGCATGGTGCCCCAAGGCCGCGGGCCTGGTCAGGCTAGAGTCCAAGCCCCTCACTGCCTGTGGGGCTACATGGACACGGGGGTGACTCGAGGGCCTGCCAGCCGACGAGCAGCAGCGCAGGGCAGAGTGAACGGAGAAGGTGCCCAGTGGGGTGTCCCTGGAGTGGAACAAAGACAATGCCCTGGACCCGCCTGGCAGCCACGCGGGTCCTGGCGGCATCCCAGCGAACCACAGGGCACAGCTCTTCTCCGGGCAAAGCGGCTTCTCCCCTCCCAAGTGATGACCGCAGGCGAGGTTCCCCCCTCAGCCCCCAGGCAAGACAGGCGGGGGGCGGGCTGTGTGAGGAGAGGGGTCTGCCTGTCAGCCACCTCCTTCCGTCCTGAGCTGGGCAGCCTGGTGGGTCTAAAGGACGCATCAGATGCAACGCTTGGGCCTGCAGGGCTTGGGCAGATGGGCTCCTGGAGGGGTGTGTGGCCTTGGCCCAGATCAGATCAGCAGGGCTCACAGCCTGCCCCCCACCCCTGCCTAAGACCCTGGAGAGGACAGGTGGGGCCCAGGGGGAGGGGAGGCTCTGCAGCACGTGATCCGCCAACAGTCAGGGGCCAGGCTGTAGTTCCAAATGCCACCTTGTCTGCTGGGATTATGGTGGTGCCAGGTGGGGGACCAGGGGCAACCGGAAGCTTGGGTGGGGGATCTCATGCTTGACTGGGGGGAGGGAATCTCGGCCAGACCCAGGCCCCGAGGGGCAGCCAGGCCCCGGGCCATGGGCCCCATCCTAGGGAGGGCACAGGACGACCTGCAGGTCCTTGGGCAGGGAGCCGACGACTGTCTCGATGTACAGCCGCGCCCGCTTCAGCGTCGCCTCCTTCACGGGGAGCTGGTGGCCCTGTGCCCGAACCTGCAGGGGCAGCGGTGGTCAGGGGCAGGCGACCTTCACATCTGGCTGGCCGAGGTGGGGCAGGGCTGGGAGGCATCTCACCAGCCTCTCCCGAAGTTTCAGGACCAGATCCACGACCTCCACCTCGGACTTGTCCTGCATCCAGATCTCGAGGTTCTGCGGGGACAAGATGGGACCTTCCATCGCCGAGGCTCTCGCCCAGCTCTGGGCCTGTGTCCGCCCCCCCTGCACTCTCCTCCGGCCCCTGTGTGGGGCTCGCACCCCTCTGTGCTCTCCCGCAGCCGATCGCCCCCCTCACCGCCTCACAGATGGCCTCGAGGTGCAGGGCCTCCAGCTTCTGGGCCATCTCTTTGTGCCGCTGTCGGTACCAGCCATCAAAATGGGGGGACTTGAAAAACCGCCTGTGGGGGGCAAGGGGCAGCAGGTGTGCGCTGACGCTGTGTGTTGAGGGATGGGCACGGCCACCAGCAGCAGGGGCCCCAGGACCCTACCTACTGTCCACCCACCTGTAGAGGCCCAGCCAGTCGCCCTTGAGGAGGCAGGTGAGCTGGGGCCCCGAGCGCTCCAGGCTACGCAGGAAGTCGTCCTGGCGGAAGGGGTGGATCTGGGGAGGGGTCTGAGACAGGGGCTGGGTGAGCCTGGGTGCTGGGGGCAGGCACGGCCTCGCAGGTCCCGCACCTTGGCTGGTCAGGACCTTCCCCAGGGCACTTGGCAGACGGGCCCCTTGTGTGTCCCCCAGCCCCCACCCTGCAGGGACAGATCCCAGGGTGACCCTTCCCAGAGAAGAGGGCCTCGAACCCCTCCCCCATCCGTGTGGCCCGCATTTCTCTTCCCTGTGAGGGCCACCTGCGGGTGTGGGGATGGGCTGGCCCCAGGGGCTCCTGCACACCCACGAGACACCCCCCCCCAAAGGATCGGCATAGGGCCCATCCTCCCAGCCCCTCCCTGGACCACACCTTCCAGGGCGTGATGCTCTTCTGCAGGGGCATGAGGCTGGCCATGTAGTGCTCCTGGGGGGGAAGGGGAGTGAGTCTGAGTCTGGGCCACAGCCTGCTGCCTGCCCCTCCAGCCCGGCGCCCTCCTCCCCGCCGGCCAGGCCCCACCAGAGGGATGATGAAGCTCTGCGTGAGCTCCAGGAGGTGCTGCCTCAGCACTGCAGTCTGCACGTCCGACGGCCGCTTCCTCTGCAGGCCCTGGGGGGCGGGGCGAGGGCTGAGCCACAGCAGGCCGGCTGCGCCCCCTTCACACACCGAGCCCAGCTTCCCCGCCCCGGAGCACCCCCCAGCGGTACCTTAAGCAGTCGTCTGAGCAGGGCCTTGTCTCGGTGGAGGTAGGTCGTGTACGCGGTGTAGAGGCCTGGGGAGGAGGGCAGAATGGCAGCGCGCTCCCCGGGGGCGGGGCACCCCCTTCAGCTGTGCCAGCACATCTGCCCGCCCCACCCCGCCCCAAGGCGTGTCTCTGGGTCCCGGGAGGAGAGGAGGGGCACAGACCTGGCTTGGTGTCCAGGGTCTTCAGCCTTGAGGGCTTTTTCAGTTTGATCTGCTTGGGAAGGTCCCCTACGAGACACGCCCCATGGCCGGGCCTCAGGGTCTTGCTTCTGCCTCCGCAGGCGCAGACCCGGAGAGGCCCCGCGTTCCCAGGACCCTTGGGTGGAGGCCGGGGACCTCACCTGGCATCTTGGGCTCCCCGATGCGGAGAACGTGGGGCCAGTGCTGGAGCGTTTTGATAAAGAAAGGGTTTGTGACTCCCAGGACCACGCTTGGTCTAGAGAGAGAGAGAGAGAGAGAGAGGGAGGGAGGGAGGAGAGGCAGACGCAGGCGGAGGGCGCAGGGCGCAGGGCGGGCAGGGCGGCACTTACGGGGCCTGCGTGCGCGTCGTGAACTCCTTGAACTCGCTATCGTGGACGGTGAAGTAGGGGCGGTAGTCGCAGCAGAACTTGAGGGGCTGCAGGCAGCTGTGGGGAGGGACCCGCAGGGACAGTCAGTTCGCAGGGCTGGTCCGGGGCCCCCGGCCCCTCGCGTTGCCGCCCGACCCACCTGGTCAAGGCCAGCACCATCTCCGAGGACACTGCGGGCGAGGGCGCCAGGACCAGCAGGGGCTCCCCAAGAAGCATGAGCTCCCACAGCAGCTGCACGTGGGCCAGCACGGGCCGGAAGCACCTGGGCCGGCGGGGGCGTTGGGGAGGCCGGTGGGAGGCTCCCCAGCCCTTGCCCACCTGCCCCGACCCAGGCCCAGGCAGGCCCTGTCTGGGTGAAGGCTGGGCCTCACTCCAGAGGAAGGCGGCCGTGAGGCCTTGTGAAGATGCCTGGCCTCGCGCCCCCGCCATGCCTGAAACCAACAGCCCTGGCTCCCGCTGGGCCCAGCACAGGGCCAGAGGGTCTCCAAAGGTGGGGTCCTCTGCTGGCCCCCCAGAGAGGGCCCCTCTGGCAGCATCTCTCACCACAGCTGCTCCCTTCCCTGCTCCTGCCTGCCAGGACCTGACTTCCTGCCCACGGTGCCCACTTCCTCTGGGGGCAGACATCGGGTCACCGGGCTCCTCTTCTGCAGACTCTCCCTCTCAGAACGGGCGGGGGGTTAACTCCTGATGTCCCCCAGCGCCCCCACCCCGATGGGCTGAGCCCCGTGGGATCACTCATCACCTACCGGGGCAGCAGGTGGTGGCCTGCCAGGCTCACCTGAACAGGTCCAGCTCATGGACACTGGTGAGGACGACCGGGGCTGGCAGCAGGTTCTGAGAGGAAGGGGGGTGGGGTCAGGCCGGGGGGAGGATGACGCCTCACAAGCCCCGAGCAGCACAGGTCA
The DNA here is from genome assembly GCF_964374135.1 of Grampus griseus. Classification (NCBI taxonomy): domain Eukaryota; kingdom Metazoa; phylum Chordata; class Mammalia; order Artiodactyla; family Delphinidae; genus Grampus; species Grampus griseus. The sequence goes on from NC_139005.1 coordinate 102,397,406, forward strand.
TCCCGGGAGAGTCCCGGGGGCCGCAGTCCCTACCCACGTGCCTCCCGGCGCCCCACAGCCCTGCACGGAGACGCAGCCCCTGTGTCTGGGGTCTGGCCACCCCCCAGTAGGTGAGGTGGGGAGGCCCAGGCAGGTGGGAGGGTTGAGGGTTGAGGCAGGTATGGGGCCGTCAGCCTGGGAGCAGGGCGCCCACCTTGTGGCTGCACTGCTTTGGAGGACCGGATTCAGGCTTGTCTGCGCTGGATGGGATGTGCACCTATGGGTGAAGGAAGCAGCTGCCAGTGGGGCCGGGTGGCGTGTCGACGCGCACTGGGGCCGTCCCACCCCAGCCAGGCAGCCCTCACCTGGAGGACGACTCCCATGACAGGCAGGTTCAAGGTCTGCCCCGGCACAGGGGCCGGCCACTGGTCAATCTCATTGCAGACTGTGAACACAGGTGGCCAGCGTCAGAAGCCTGTCCTGGAGGAAGCTGCCCGCCGGAGCCACCAGGAGCTACAGCTGGGATGATGACGAGGCAGCTCTGGCAGCGCCTGCCGGCCACTCACCCGCTTCCAGGCAGGGCGCCAGCTTGTCGAAGTACTCGGGGGCAACCAGGCTCAGCAGCGCCTGGAACAGCCGGACGAAGGGCAGGCGGGACACCAGCACCAGAGACTGCAGGGCCCAGGGCTGGTGAGATGTCGCCCCAGCCCCTTGGGACCCTGCAGGGACCCCTGAGGCCCAGCTCATCCAGGGTCGCCCAGGGCAGGGTGTCCCACCGACTTCCCAGGAATGGCCTGACCTGGGACTCCAGGCTATTAGAAAACCCCAGGCCTTCAGAGGGAAATGCACGTGGGCCAGGATCGTGGGATGGTCTCCCCGGGGCTCAAGCAGCCTTTGCTTTTGGTGTCTGAATTCAAGACTGAAGTCGTCCTAATCTTGAAAGTGTGACGAGGGCCCCCCTCCTCCCTCAGCGAGGAGCAGGGAGGCCTGGGCTAGAGCCGGGGCTGGGCGAGGGAGGGGCAGCGGAGCCTGTTCTCCAGAGGCCGCCCCCGCCCCCAAGTGGCACGGTGGCCCCCGCCCAGGGCCAAGTGGCTAGGGCTGCCGAGGGGTGGGTGCTCCTGGAGGCTCAGGACCCCCACCCCCCAGACCATCAGCCTCTCCCGATGGCTGCTGGCCCCCAACTCTCAGTGGGGCTACCCCAGAGCAACCAGCTGCTCACCTTCTGGAAGTAGCCCCTCTTCACAGAGCTGTCCTTCACCTGCCTGAAGTACACGTAGCCAAAGTAGTGTGCGGGCTCCCTCTGGAAGGAGGGGTATCGGCCAGGCCACGCCCACTGCTCACCTCCCACCCGCCCCCTCGGACCCCCACGCAGGCTGCTGCGTGCTCTCCCCAGACCGGGATCTGCCTGGGAGTCACGGCCCCGGAAGGCAGGCAACCGCTCTCCAGGGACATCTCCGCAGACACAGTGGTGAGCGGTTCAGGGGCCCAAGAGCACCGGCCTCTGCACACCAAGCCACGCCCTGGCGCACACGTGGAGCACAGGAAAAGCCCCAAGGACCCTGGCAAGTCCTCAGAAGCGCTGGCCCACCCCCAGTCGAGGCTGGGGTGCCGGGTCTGGCCTGCGGCAGTTGGAGACCCTGCTGGCTGGGGCTGGCCAGGTGCCTTGAAGGGCCGCTCACACCCGCCTGACCCTGGCCTGCAGGGGCAGGGGAGGAGCGCTGGAGAGGCAGCCCGGCTCACCTGCAGAGACACGGGGGCCCCACTGTCACAGTGCCTGTCATCCGTGTGCCAGGGGCGCCTCTGCCCTCCACACTGACGAATGCGGAAGCAGAACTGAGTATCCCCGAGGCAGCCTGGGGAAGAGGTGGTCCCCTCACGCTGTGTCCGGGTTGGGCTGGAGCCTCTCCTGCCAGCATGTGGGGCGGGGGGCCAGGGAGGGGGCGAAGCCCCTGCCGGGCTGCAAATGCCTCAGAAAAGCCCAGCCCTCCAGTTCTGTGTCTCCCGACAGAGGTCCCCGTGTCTAGATTCCTGCACCTAAGGGTTTAAACTCAGCACACAGAGCAGCACAGCCACAGCCGCGCAGCGCGTGCACTGTGGGCAAGCACGGCCGGGGGCTTGTGTGGCCCGGCGTAGCCTGCCCGGGGAGGAAAACCAGGCCGACCCGGACACCTGAGCCCTGGAGAAGCCGAGGCCAGGACCCAGCTCCTGGTGACCCCTCTGCTGGGGTGAAGGAGAGCAGACCCCACTGCCCAGAGACACCTCTTTCCGCGGGAACCGGGGAAACCGGCTGCTGCGGCGTGGGGCTCTGGCTGTCTCCCTGGAGCAGGAAGGGGGACCGGTGCTTACAGGCTGTGCAGGCCTGGCCGCAGGGGCTCTTGGGCAGCCTCATCTCCCTCCTTCTTCTTCTCCCCACAGCCCCAGAGAGACACCCAGACCGGGGCGGGGCGGGGTGGCCTACCTGAGTGGGAGTCGGGAAAGGACAGGTAGCAGATGCTGCTTTTCTGAAACACAGGAAAGCCAGTGAGGGCCTGCTCCCCGGGTGAGGTCTGCTCCGGAGAGGGCTGGGACCCACCTCCTTGTCCGTGAGTTGGAAGTCGCTGGGGTACACCAGCTGCGGGGGACACAGAGTACTCAGTGACATGGGCTTGGCAGGCTTGGTGCTGGGCTGCAGGTGTGTCCCCCCCACCCCAGCACTGTCAGACCCTCTGGCTCTCCCCCACCTCTGGCTCCCTGCTGACCCCTCCTCCTCTCTTCAGGGCTCCAGCGCCCTGCCCTGCCTCCCCAGGCCCCTCTCGGCCCGAGGCCACTCCTGGCCCCCATCCTTCCCTTTTCTCGGCCAGCGCACAACTGGGTGAGCTCCTGGACTCCCTTCTCACACCCCTCGCCCTCAAGGCCACTCGCCCAGACTGGGCCTCCCTGCCCCACGTCCCGACAGTCTGTCCCCAAAGCCTCCTCTCTCGCCTAGAGCAGATGCAGGGCCCTGCCTCCTGGCCCCCACCTCCTGTACCCTCTCAGCGCTCCGAACCCAACCCCACCCAGCCAGAGGGTCTTAGGCTCTGCGGCTCCTCTGGGCCTGCTCTCCCAGACGGCCTGGCCAGCCTCCCCATCCCGTCTTAACTCAGATGTTGCCTGACACTGGCACCCCTGCCTCTGAGCATCTTCACTCCAACCCCTGCTAGTCAGGGGTCCGGGAGCTTCTGGCCTGCTCCCCGCTTGGAATGTGACCCCTGGAGCACCCAGGCCCCTGGAGTGTATGGTGAGCGTGACCAGCTGGACAGGCTCTACCTGGGAGACAGGCCACACTCTAGGGGAGCCAGTAGCCCTGTACGCAGGCAAATGGCCAGAATGGATTTCTTTGCAGGAAAGGAAAAAGGCAGGGAACCTCCAGAGCCCTCACTCCCTGCAGGCCCCCAAGTGTCTCCTGGGGACCTGGTGCGCCTTGGGCATCACTGCTGCCCTGGCCCGTGCTCAGGTGCAGCAGGACGGCTCTCCCAGGAAGCGGCTATGCCGGGAGCCAGGAGCTGAGGGCCTGCATGCGTGGCCCCCTCCTTACTCTGTCGGCCAAACTCCCACGCGGAGGAGGACTTGGGTTCTGGCTGACATGAGGCTTCCTCTGGGGTGTGCCCTGAGCCCCCAGGTGGTAAGGTACTGTGCCCTGGGACTTGCACTGTTGTGATAATGTAGCTTCTGTCTTTGTTTGCTCTGGGCCTGCTGCTCTGGGCCTATTCCGTCTCCTCCGCTGCCACCAAGTGTCCTAAGGACAGGGACCGTGTCCCAGGTACTTCCCAGCCCCTGGCAGGGAGTAGACCCTCACCAGATACTGTACAGTCACACCTCGTTTATCACATTTGCTTTATTGTGCTTCACGGATGTTGCATTGTTTACAAAATAAAGGTTTGTAGCAACCCTACAGGTGCCACTTTTCCAGCAACACTTGCTCACTTTGCATCTCTGCATCATATTCTCGTAATTTTCACAACATCTCAAACTTTTTCATTTTTATATTTGTTACAAGGTATCTACATTGTTTTTTAAGATATAATGGTGTTTCTTGCATACTTAATAGACTCCAGTCTAGCGTAACCATAACTTTTATATGCGCTGGGAAACCAGCAAATCTGTGTGACTTGCTTTTCTGCAGTGCTCTGGAACCGAACCTGCAACATCTCCAAGGTGTGCCTGTATTTGTGGAGTGCGTGAAAACATGTCTCCAAAGAATATGGAACAGGTGGGGCATGTGGAAATCTCAAGGCGTCAGCTAAGGAGGCACCAAGAAGGAAGGGCCAAGAGGACGGAGGGGAGCCAGCCAAACAGTATTTGTCTGTGGGGCGGACCCACAGGGGTACCTCGAGATGGCTCCCAGAGAGGAGGGGCCGCAGGACCACTCGGGCCCCTGCGCGTCCTTGCTGGGAAGGGCAGAGGAAAGGCGGGCGCCTGGCAGCTGGCAGGGCCACGATGGGCCCTCGGAGCTGAGGTCAGGGGTCTGAATCTGGTCTGCAGTCACAGGAGTTTTGTAGCATCTGAGCAGGCTCCACAGCCATGCCCAGGGCTCCAAGTTCACTGTTCACAAGCTGGGAGCAGAGATGGAGGGACGGCCCTGCCTGACTGAGGAGAGGAATGGAGCGGACCCTCAGAGAGGGGCAGAGGGCGAGGGTCTGCCGCACGATGAACCCTGTCCCCTGGAACCACAGGGGTCTTGTCCTTTCCACGGGAGCCAGTCTGCAGGGGCTGCAGCTCCTGTAACCAAGTCGCCCCTGAGGAAGACAGATGCAGCGAGCCTCGCCTTGCTGGAGAAGGTACGTCTAGGAAAGTGCTTCCTGAAGGGTGGTGTGGGTGCCCTAGGTTCCCAGAGGCCGAAGCTGCCTTTTTCACTCTCTTCTCACTGTGTGCAGTGTGGCTTCCAGAGGCTGTGACACAGGCCGTCACGGGGAACTGACTGAAGCTGACGTGAAGATACAGCGGCCTTCTATTTGGCCTTTAAAAAGGGACGTAAAAGTGTCAAATAATGCCATTCTCCTCACTGAATTTGTTTCTGAAAATGGTTGTTTTTGTGGAAATATATATATTTTTAAAGCAAGTAAATAAATATTTATTTATTTTCGGCTGCGTTGGGTCTTTGTTGCTGTGCGTGGGCTCTCTAGTTGTGGCAAGTGGGGGCTACTCTTCGTTGCAGTGCACAGGCTTCTCGTTGCGGTGGCTTCTCTCGTTTACACATGGTATCCATTGTTTTTTAAAATGGATTAATAAGCATTTTTAATTTTTCTGTTTTAACTTCTAGTATAGGAAACCTCGATAGATACGACGCACATAAAAAGCCCCTTGGGGCCCTCAGTACTTTTGAAGACTAAAAGGGTCCTGAGACTGGGCAGTGCAGGAGCTGCAGCTGGGAGGATGTGGACACCTGGGGGAGGAGGGACCCTCTGGGCCCCGGGCCGCAGTTCACTGCATGGGCTTCTCGGGTCAGCGGGGATACCAAGAGGAGAGTTTCCAAGGGCTGAGGCAGCAGAGCCAGGCCCTTTGCTCAGCTGATGTGCACAGCCTTGCCCACTCTCCCCTCATGTCTGATCCCTGCCTCGCCTGCAGGCTCCAGTGCACCCACGTGGGTGGGACCCCCTCAACATACCTATGCGCTCTAGGGGGTCCTTACCCCTTACTCTCTGTGTCTCTCGCACAGAACGTGAACTCCTGGTGGGCAGGGCCCTGTCATCGCATGCAGCTCTGTGTCCATGTGTCCAGCACCAGTACCGTGGGGCCTGGCTGGTGGCAGTTGCCCAATACTTGATTTATTGAATGAGTGAATGGTTGGCTCCTTGCCTTTGCTTTCGCTGGCTTTTTTGGGGGAGGGGTTACCTGAAACAGCCCCCTCTCCCCTGCCCGGCTGCCTCCTTCTCATCCTCCAAGATATGGCCAAACCCCCATTCCTTCCTCTGAGCTGTATCTGTCCACGGAGTCTCCGTGATCCATGAGCTCCTGGAAGGCAGTCCCTGGGTCTTCCATCATGTCCCAGTGCCAAGCACAGTGCCAGCCAGAGCCTCTGTGGTGCTCGGCCAGGCCAAGCCCGGAATAAGCGAGCGCAGGGCAGATGCTCCATGAGTGATTGTGGACGCAGCTGAAATGACCGCTGACCTTCCTCATGATTTCCAGGGGAGAGGAAGAAAGATAAGATGCAAACCTGATGAGCGTCGTGTGGTTGCACTGCCCGACTCCTGCACAGACTTGATGATTAGTAGGGGCCGTGGGTCCCCCCAGCACTCCCTCCCTGAGCTATACAGCCTCAGGAAAGCTCAGAAGCCCAAGCACATGGAGCCTTTAACTAACAAGTTCTTGCCTGAATGGTTAAGTCCTAGAAAATTATACATGAGAATGCCTTAAGGAAACAGTAGACTCTCTTGTGATTTTATTGGGAACAATTTGGGCACCAGCAGGAATGTGGGCTCTGTGACGTTAGGCAAATCACCTCACCTCTCTGTGCTCAGGTCCCTGCGTCAAGTTAATTTGGTGCACCACGTGGGGACAGGTGTGGTGGAATGCGGTCTCCACAGCGAGCTGGGCAGTGTCCGCCCTTGCTGTTTGTTAGGACTTGGGCTTCCCACAGCCTCATGGAGTTCAGCAAGGCCTTGGAAAACACCCTCTCCCCCTGACGCTGGCTTTCCAACGATGGCTGCTCAGCCTCATCTCAACCAACTGCAGTCACGGATGCGCCACCTCCTGGGTTCTGAGAAAGTTCCTTCTGACAGCGTGCTGAAGCGTACCTCACAGCCTCCCCTGCCCTGGTCAGCTCCATGGTCTATGTCATGGCCTTCAGGGCCTGGAGAAGACCGTCCCCCCAGGCCTGCATTACTCCAGAAGGCCTTCCTCCCTGAGTCTGTCATGTTTTCATCTACACCCACGCGGGTGGGGGTAGGGAAGAGCCTTGCAGGTAGTGGGGACACCCCAGGCTGGGGGGGCTGGGGGCAGAGTCTGTGAACAGAAAGATGGCTCTTGGGTCTGGTTGTGACCCGCAAAGGGTCTGGATCAGACTCTAAGTGAACAAGGAGGTTTCCAAAGATTTAAGCAAGAGAGCCACAAATATTGGACTTGGGGATACAGTAGCAGTGGTAATGAATCTGACAGCCCTGCTGTAGGTGGAGCTGTCAGCCTTGTTCCCGGATGGGATGTGGGGTGGAGGGAGGGGAGGAGTCAAGGGTGACCCCTGGGATTTTGGCTGGAGTAAATGAGGGGAGAAGGTATCATAGTGTGGGAAAGGCGGGGGAGAGGAAGAGAGAGGAGACAGCTTTTTACTGGGCGAAAAATCAAGAGTACCACTTTGGGTATCCGAAGTGCAGGGCTCTTCGCTCCTCCACCCCAAAGGGAGGTCTTGGCAACTTAACTTTTTTTCTTCTGCTTGGGAGCGCACCTTTCAGGAAGTGACAGGTGCAGGGTTTCTGAGGAGGAAGAGGCCACCTGGGGGGTCTGTCTGCCCGAGGGTACCTCACCTGCGGAGGGATTCCCGCCGCCCCTCGGCGATGCCTGAGCCACACTAGCCGGCGGCGACAGAGCAGGACCCGCCCTCCCCGGCCTCCCCCCGGCCCGCTGCCCCCCTCACCTCCAGCGCCTGGCCCAGCTCCAGGTCGAAGGTGACCACACACACGCACTCCAGCCAGGCCGAGAAGCGTGCCCAGGGTGCCCCCGGAGCCCGCGCTCCGCAGGACGGCGCGCCGAGGCAGCCGCGAGCCCGGTGAGGCCCGGCGCCCGACCCCTGGTCCATGGCCCCTGCTACTGAGAACGGCCGCGCGTTGCCGGGGGAACGGCCCGAGGCGTTGCCGGGGGAACGGACTGGAGGCGGTGGCCTGGGCGCGCCCGGACGGCTCCGCGGAGCAGTCGAGCGGCCGTCTCAGACCAGAATGGCCCGGACTCGGCCTCGCACGCCCCTGGCGGCCGGAGGACCGCCGTGCGGTGGAGCGGCGCGGAACCCACCAAAGAGAAGGGACCGCGCGGGCCAGAGCGGCCCCAAGCCTGGAGGAGGGACTTCCAGCGGGGCGTGTGAGCCCGGGGGAAGACGGGTTAAGGCGGGGTCGCGGTTCCCGGGGACACCGTGAGGACAGGCGAAGTAGAGACTGGCGGGTCCCTTACCCGGCCAGCTTTCCTAACCGGATTTCGTCGTTACGAGCTCCTATTCTACCAACTATCACACACAGATTCCAGCGATTCTGGGAGTCCCTCGAGTTTTCTCCTTTGGGTCGCCTCCGGGTATGGGGTCCTGCAGAGAGCTGTCACGTCCGGGGTTCGTGTCTGACCACTGGGGCATCTTTGTTTCCAATGACTGGTCGTCAGTGCGTGCAGACCCGCCCGCGCCAGTCCCCTCCCCGCCTCTTGCGTCCAGCGCTCTTCCAGATATTTCCGGGCCCCCTCTTGGGCTGCCTTGCACACTGTCCCAGACCTGTCTGTCGAAACCAGACACAGCGTATAACACACATAATTCGAGCCACCTGTGCCGTTTTATTTTCTGCTGCGGCGGCGAAGTGTGGCTGGGGGGGCGGGCAAGCCCCCTTCCCTCTTTGACGTCGCATCTGCCTCCAGCATTCCTCTTGGCAGAGCCAGGCACCAGCCCTTGCTCCTCGAAATGTGGCCGCAGAGTCCCCCCCCCCCCCCACCCGCAGCATCACACAGCCGATCATGGAAGGGCGACTTTGGCGCTGAGACAATAACTTAACTGACACGCTATATATATTTTACTTTTTTTTTTTTTAAACTAAAGCTCCCTACTCCAAAGTTAGGCTAGGCTAGGCTAGGTTGGAGTAACAACCCTCAAGTCTTAAGCAGGTTTTTCACTGTGCATGGACTGGTGGGAGAGTCAGGTGGCTCTCCTTGACTTACCTCTGGAACACATGGCCTCCTAGGTCATTGGCAGTGGAAAAGGGTTTAATGGAGGCCTGCTAGCTATTAATTGCGTTGGCCGACAACTGATATCTACAGCACTTCTGCCTACAGTCCATAGGCCAAAATGAGTCAGAGAAGGCAATGCGATAAGGGAATAAGATAGAGAAACTGGTAGTTGCCACACTGCTGGCTTTGAAGATGGAGGAAGGGACCATGAACCAAGGAATGCAGGCAGCCTCCAGAAGCTAGAACAGGCAAGGAAACGATTCTCCCCTAGAGCCTCCAGAAGGAATGCAGTTCTGCTGACACCTTGATTTAAGCCCCGTAAGACTCATTTCAGATTTCTGACTTCCAGAACTGTAAGATAATAAGTGTGCATTGTTTTAAGCCATTAAGTTTGTGGTAATTGTGCTAATACATACAATATGCAGCCTATCCTGTCTGGTTTCTTGCACTTAGCATAATATTTTTTTTTTTTTTTTTTGCGGTACGCGGGCCTCTCACTGCTGCGGCCCCTCCCGTTGCAGAGCACAGGCTCCAGACGCGCAGGCTCAGTGGCCATGGCTCAGGGGCCCAGCCGCTCTGCGGCCCGTGGGATCTTCCCGGACCGGGGCACGAACCCGTGTCCCCTGCATCGGCAGGCGAACTCTCAACCACTGCGCCACCAGGGAAGACCATTAGCATAATATTTTTGAAGTTTATCCATGTTGTTGTATATAGCAGTAGTTTGTTCCTTTATATGAATAGTAGTTCATTGTCTGGATACGTGACATTTTCTTTAACCTTTCACAGTGGAATTATTTAAAGAAACCTCAGTTGAAGCTGGAGCCAGGACAGGTCGTTAGGGTGTTCTGTCATGCCCACCGTGCATCCGCAATTACCAGAAACAGGAAGACAGGTGCCTCTACTCTCTCTCCAACAGGAGGAAGAAACCCCTCCGGCCCAAGGACATCCCAGCCAATCAGAGACCGTCACAGCCCAAACAATAGGAAGCCTCCAGGCTCCTCCAGCGGCCTCTAGTTAACACAGTACCTCCCAACTGACCCCTTTTCCCTATAAAAGCAAACTCCCTTTTCCTGTTTTTTGGATTTACTTGTAGTCTGCCATAGTTTCCACATCATGAATTACAGTTCCTCTGCTATTCCTGAATAAACTTGCTTTTGCTGGTGAAACAACTGCCTATTATGTTATTAGAGTCAACACACCAATTGATGTTTGGAACGTTTCCAGTTTTTGCCTGTAATAATGCTGCTATGTACATTCCTGTACAAGTCTTTTTGTAGACACCTGTTTTAACTTCTCTTGGGTAAATACCTAGGAGTGAAAGTATTGGGCTGTATGTTCAGTTTATGTTTAACTTTATAAGAAACTGTCAAACTATTTTCCAAAGTGGCTTTACAATTTGACGTTACCACCAGCAATGTATGAAGGTTCCAGTTTTTCTACATCCTTACCAGAATTTGAGGTTGTCAGCCTTTTTAATTGTAGCCATCCAAGGGGTTGTGTAGTGACATGTGGGTAAATTTAGAATTTCCCTAATGATGACTGATGTTGAGCATCTTTTTTATTTTAATATTAATTATTCGGCTGCACCAGGTCTTAGCTGCAGTACGCAGGATCTTTGTTGTGGCATGTGGGCTCTTAGTTGTGGCATGCGGGCTCTTAGTTGCGGCATGCGAACTCTTAGTTGCGGCCTGCCTGTGGGATCTAGTTCGCTGACCAGGGATCAAACCCAGGCCCCCGGCATTGGGAACGCAGAGTGTTAACCACTGGACCACCAGGGAAGTCCCTTGAGCATCTTTTCGTGTGCCCGTAAGTCATTTGTATTACCTACTTTGGTGAAATGTTTATTTAAATCTTTTGCCTCTTTTTAAATTGGGTCATTTGTCTTATGAGTTGTAAGATTTTTTAAAAATATATATTCTAGAATCAAGTCCTTTATCAGACATACGATTTAAAATTTTTTCCTGGTTTGTGGCTTGTCTTCTATTTTTCTTAATGGCATCTTTTGAAGAGCAAAGGTTTTTTATTTTAATGAAGTCTAAGTTATGAATATTTTTCTTTTTGGTAGTATGTTTATGGTCTCATATCTATAGAGTCTTTTCCTAACCCAAATAATTTCTCCTATGTTTCTTCTAGAAGTATTTCACCTCTCAGATTTAGGGCTGTGATCCATTTTGAACTAATTTTGGTGTATGGTGTGAAGTAACGGTTTAACTTTTTTTTTTTTTGGAATGTGGATAACCAATTTTTCCAATATAATTTTTTAAAAAGATATTGCTTGGGGGACTTCCCTGGTGGTGCAGTGGTTCAGATTCCATGCTCCCAATGCAGGGGGGCCTGGTTCGATCCCCAGTCAGGGAACTAGATCCCACATGCATGCCACAACTAAGAGTTCACGTGCCACAACTAAGGAGCCCGCCTGCCACAACTAAGACCCACTGCAACCAAATAAACAAATAAATAAATAATTTTTAAAAAATCATTGTAATTCAAAGACTATCTCTTTTAAAAAAAAAAAAGATATTGCTTGGGAGTTCCCTGGTGGCCTAGTGGTTAGGATTCCGGGCTTTCACTGCCACAGCCCGGGTTCAGTCCCTGGTCAGGGAAATGAGAATCCACAAGCCGTGCAGTGTGGTCAAAAAAAAAAAAGATATTGCTTCCCTATTGAATTGACTTAGCACCTTTATAAAAAAAATCAATTGATCATATTTTTGCTACTCTGTTCTATTGATATATATGCCTATCCTTATGCCAATTCTACTGTCTTGATTATTCTAGATTTATAGTACATTTTGAATTCAAGAAGTGTGAGTCCTCTAATTTTCAAAACTGTTTTGGCTACCTCAATCCTTTGCATTTCTGTGTAAATTTTAGTGTTAGCTTGTCAGTTTCTATTAAAAAAAACGACCATCTGCTGAAAAATTCACTGATAATGCACTAAATCTATTGATCAGGTTTGGGGAGAATTGCCATCTTGACAATACTGAGTCTTTCTTTTTATTTTAAGGAATTTTTTAAAACTAAATTTATTTATTTATTTATTTTTGGATGAGTTGAGTCTTTGTTGCTGCGTGTGCGCTTTTCTCTAATTGCAGCGAGCGGGGGCTACTCTTCGTTGCGGTGCGCGGGCTTCTCATTGCAGTGGCTTCTCTTGTTGCGGAGCACGGGCTCTCGGCGTGCAGGTTTCAGTAGCTGTGGCTCGCGGGCTCTAGAGCACAGGCTCAGTAGTTATGGCGCACGGGCTTAGTTGCTCCGCGGCACGTGGGTTCTTCTCGGACCAGGGCTCAAGCCCGTGTCCCCTGCATTGGCAGGCGGATTCTTAACCACTGTACCACCAGGGAAGCCCAATATTGAGTCTTTTAATCCATGAACATAGCATGTCTCTCCATTTATTTAGGTCTTGTCTGATTTTTCTCAGCAGTGCTTTGTAGTTTTTATTGCAGGGGAGTTGCAAGATCACCCCCAGATTTGATGATTTGTGGGAGGGCTCATAGGACTCAGCATAGAGTCATTTTCATGGCCATGATTTATTACAGGAAAAGGATACAAGGTAAAATCAGCAAAGTGAAAAGGCTCATGCGGCTAAGTTTGGGGGAGACCAGGTGCCAGCTTCCACGGTCATCACGTAGTTACACAGGACAAACTTAATTGTCCCAGGGAGTTGTGACAATGGGTGTGAAATGTTGCCAACCAGGTAAGTTCATCAGAAACTCAGCACCCACGGTTTTATTGGGAACTTATATTTATTTCCTAAGGCTGCTGTAACAAACTGATACAAACCTGGAGACTTCAAACAACAGAAATTTGTTCTCTCACAGTTCAGGAGGCCAGAAGCCTGAAATCAAGGTGTCTGCCTGGTTGGTTCCTTACAGAGGCTCCGAGGGACAATCTATTTCAGGCCTCTATGCTACCTTCTTGTTGCTGCCAGCAATCCTTGTAGGTTTATCACTCCAATTTCTGTCTCTATCTTTACATCGCTTTCTTCCCTGTGTCTTCTCTCCTTTTCTGAGAAGGATACTTGTCATTGGATTTAAGACCCACCCTGATCCAGGATGATCTATCTTGAGATCTTAACTTAATGACATCTGCAAAGACCCTTTTTCCAAAGGTCGCATTCACAGGTTTGGGGTAGATGTATATCTTTCGGGTAGGGCCACTGTTCAATCCATTGCAGGGCTGGCCAGATAGGCAGTCTCTGCCTGGTGCCTAACAAAATTCCAGGCACCCGGAAAGAAAGCAGATTTCAACATAAGTCATATTGTCTGGCTCAAAGAGCCACTCTGATCATTTCCAGGGATGGTGGGAACCTCCCCGAAATCCAGGTTCTCAGATGCCCGTCAAGGGCTAACTGTGTAAGCAGGGGTTTTATTTGTTTGTTTGTTTGGTTTTTTGGTAAGTTGTTAGCCTGCTGCATTGACTCTTTTCTGTATGCACTTCTTTTGTTATATCTATTCCTAAGTATTTTATTCATTTTGATGCAGTTGTAAATGGAATCTTTTTCTCTTCCTTTCCTTTTTTTTTTTTTTTTTGGCCACACCGTGTGGCATGTGGGATCTTAGTTCCCAGACCAGGGATTGAACCCAGGCCCTCGGCAGTGAAAGTGCGGTGTCCTAACCACTGGACCGCCAGGGAATTCCCTGGAATTTTTTTCTTAATTCCATTTTCAGATTGTTTGTTTCTAATTGTAGAAATACAACTGTTGTTTGTATATTGATATTGTATCCTGTGACCTTGTTAAACTAGTTTATTATTTCTAGATTTTTTTGATAGATCCCTTAGGATTTTCTAAATAGATGATCATGTTATCTGTGAATAAAGACAATTTTGCTTCTTCCTTTTAATCTGTATGCCTTTAATTTTTTTCTTGCCTCATTGCACTGACTAGAACCTTTAGTGCAATGTAGAATCATTTCAAATATTTCTTCTGTTTCTTTCTTCTTGTTCTGATATTACCATTATGTGTATGTTACACCTTTTGTAGAACACAAGTCCTTGGATGTTCTGTTTTGGGTTTTTTTTGCGGTACTCGGGCCTCTCACCGCTGTGGCCTCTCCCATTGCGGAGCACAGGCTCCGGACGCTCAGGCTCAGCGGCCACGGCTCACGGGCCCAGCCGCTCTGCGCCACGTGGGATGCTCCCGGACCGGGGCACGAACCCGCGTCCCCTGCATCGGCAGGCGGACCCTCAACCACTGCGCCACCAGGGAAGCCCGGACGTTCTGTTTTTTTCTGTATTTGTTCTCTTTGTTTTGTTTTTGAAGATTCTATTGAGATATCCTCCAGTTCAGAGATTCTTTCCTCAGTGTTATCCAGTCTGCTAATAAGCCCATCAAAAGCATTCTTCATATCTGTTATGGCGTTTTTTATGTCTAGCATTTCTTTTCGGTTCTTTCTTAGCATTTCCGTCTCTCCGCTTGCATTGCCCATCTGTTCTTACATGTCATCTACTTTATCCATGAGAGCCCTTAGCATATTAATCATAGTTGCTTAAACTCCCGGTCTGATAATTCCAACATCTCTGCCATTTCTGGTTCTGAACCTTGCTCTATCTCTTCAAATTGTGTTTTTTGCCTTTTAACTGTGTAATTTTTTCCTGATAGCCAGACATGATGTACTGGGTGAAAGGAACTGCTATAGATAGGCCTTAATAATGTGGAGGTGAGGTGTGGGAGAGGAGACGCCTTCTACGGTCCTGTGATCGGGCCTCAGTTCTTTTACTGAGCCTGTGCCTCTGGACTGTGAACTTCACAAGCGTTTCTCAGTCCTTTATCTCCCCTTGGTTGGGACGGGCTGCCCAGAGAGGCTGGAGCTGGGCATTTCCCTTCCCCTGGTCAGTTAGGCTCTGATAACACCCCAGCAGGTCAGGCTCTGGTTAACGAGTTTCCCTTGAGCGCAGCCTTGTTAAGGAGAGCAGAGTGCTCTGTCGCGGTAGGAGATGGTTCCTTCCCTCCCCCTGCAGAAAGCTTGAGGGGGCTTTGCTGATATTTACTTGGGAACCTGCTCAGGCTCCAGGGGTAAATCTCACAGTATTGTGTGGGCTCCCTCATGACTGGGTGCCCCGGAATTTTTAACTCTTAACAGTTGCTCACTTTGAACCTCCCGAAATTCATCAATTACAGTTCATCGCCCCCCTTCCCCCGCACACACAGGTTCTCAGGCCGGTTTCTCTCATGAACCTTTGCTCTGGTAAGCTGTGATGACTTGTATTCACCTGCCTGTCTCTCCTACCTTGGGAGCAGTGGTTTGCTCTGTGTCCTCCCTTCTCTCATAGATCCAAGAAGAGTTGCTGATTTTTCAGTCTGTTTAGCCCTTTACTTCTTAGGATGGATTGGTGACTTCCAAGCTCCTTGCATGCAGAATCCTACAGTGTAGAACTGAGGTGGTGAATGCAGACATCCTTGCCTCATTTCCAATCTTTAAAAAGCATTACATCTTTCACCATTAAGTCTGATGTCAGCTACAGACTTTTCCTGGATACCTTTTATGAAGTTGAGGAATTTCCCATCTAGTCCTAATTTGTTGAGTGTATTTATCTTGAACAGGTATTAAATTCAGTCCAATGCCTTTTCTGCAGCTATTGTAACAATCCTGTGGTTTTATCCTCTATCCTATTAATATAGTGTATTACATGATTTGCGTTCTGGATGCTAAACCAACTTTGCATTCTTGGGATAAAGCCCACTGGTCTTAGTAAATAAGCCTTTTACATGTTGCTGAATTTGGTTCTTCGTTCCTGTTGACTTGAGTGAACATCTTATGTCATTTTCTTTCAGCTTGAAGAACTTTCTTTAGTATTTCTGGTAAGGCAAATCTCCTAGCAATACATTTTCTGTTTTGTTTATCTGGCAGTGTGTTTATTTCACCTTCATTTTTTCTCCCAGCTTCATTTTTGAAGGATAGTATTGCTGAGTATAGAATTTATTCATTGACAGGTTTGCTTTTTCCTTTAACACTTTGAGTATGCCATTTACTGCCTACAGCCTCCATCATCTCTTGGGAGAAGTCAGCTATTCATTGTATCATTCTTTCCCTTTATGTGATGGGTCACTTTTCTCTTGTGGCTTTCATGGTTTTCTTTGTCTTTGGCATGCAGGAATTTGGTTATGGTGTATATAGGTGTGGACTTCTCTGTGTGTGTGTTTTTTAAATTTATTTTTGGCTGTGTTGGGTCTTCGCTGCTGTGCACAGGCTTTCTCTAGTTGCGGTGAGCGGGGGCTACTCTTCGTTGTGGTGCGCGGGCTTCTCATTGCGGAGCACAGGCTCTAGGCGCACGGGCTTCAGTAGTTGCGGCACGCGGGCTCAGTAGTTGTGGCTTATGGGCTCTAGAGCACAGGCTCAGTAGTTGTGGCGCATGGGCTTAGTTGCTCCGCTGCATGTGGGATCTTCCCGGACCAGGGACCAAACCCATGTCCCCTGCATTGGCAGGCGGATTCTCAACCAGTGCGCCACCAGGGAAGCCCACTTCTCTGTGTTGATCCTACTTGGTTTATGGAGCAGTAGTCTTCTGATGTCCCAGTCTGTGTCCCGCTGCACTGTTGGGGCTCTTGAAGAGAAGAACAGGACAGAACCAGAGTTCCTCCTGTTCTGACTGTGCTCCAGGGGCACACTCATTTTATATCAGAGTTTTACATTTTCTAATTGACTGGTGAATAATTTTGCATTTGGTGTTTGTAGTGATAGAATTTATTTTATTTGGTCGTTCTGTGCCTGAAATACTGAATTCAGCCTGCTTTGTTCTAACTGTTCTGTGCACACTATAGGCAGTTTAGAAGAGAACACTGTTAAAGAGCTGTACCTATCAACTACTTCTTGTGACCAATTACAGAGAAAAGGATTGTAGTAGCTTTGCACATTTTCTCTTTGCATATATAATATAGAAACTAACCATTTTGTCCCTTCTGCTTTCCATTTTTTAAAAATATACAAGTTGGGATTGACATATATACACTACTATATATAAAATAACTGAAAACCTACTGTATAGCACAGGGAACTCTACTCAAGGCTCTGTGGTGACCTAAATGGGAATGAAATCCAAAAAAGAGGGGATATATGTATATGTATGGCTGATTCACTTTGCTGTACAGCAAGAAACTAACACAATATTGTAAAGCAATTATACTCCAATTTTTAAAAAATTTGAGTGAGATGGAATAATATATATTATACTGAATAATAACAAATTTACTTTAAAAATATACAAGTTGTCAGAAGTTAACTTTACTATTTAGTTTTTTTTTAAATTAATTTATTTTTGGCTGCATTGGGTCTTTGTTGCTGCACGTGGGCTTCCTCTAGTTGCGGCGAGCGGGGGCTACTCTTAGTTGCGGTGCGCAGGCTTCTTACTGTGTGGGCTTCTCTTTGCTGTGGAGCATGGGCTCTAGGCACGCGGGCTTCAGTAGTTGTGGCACATGGGCTCAGTAGTTGTGGCGCACGGGCCACAACTGTAGTTAGAGAGCTGGCTGTAGTTAGAAGTTGAGGGACGTGTGGCTGAACCAAGGGTGGGGTGGGAGAGCGGAGGAGCCCTGGCTGACCCCAGAAGAACATCACGATCAGGATGAGGGTTGCAGGCACTCAGAGCAGGACAACGAGTGGGAGCATCTCAAGCACTGGGACTCCTAGCGCTGAGCCCCTGTTCTGCAGCTCTACCCACCGCACCTCCAGCCTTGGGGGTGGGGTCTGCGCTTGCAGGGCTTGTAATCTATTCGCGGTTGAGAGCTTGACGCTTTTTTTTTTTTTTTTTTTTTTTTTGCGGTACGCGGGCCTCTCCCGTTGCGGAGCGCAGGCTCAGCGGCCATGGCTCACGGGCCCAGCCGCTCTGCGGCATGTGGGATCTTCCCGGACCAGGGCACGAACCCGTGTCCCCTGCATCGGCAGGCGGACTCTCAACCACTGCGCCACCAGGGAAGCCCTTGACGCTTTTTTTACCCCCACTTCCTGAAAGTTCATCCTACAGAACTTGCCAGAAATCTGCCCTGCCGATTGCCTGGGGAAGACGTCCAGGGGAAGCTGTCTCCGCAGGAGCCGGACGTGGGGAAGCAGGCGCCTCCCGCCCGCCGAGCAGCCCCGGAGCAAACCTTCTCCCGCAACCTCTCCCGCTCCCTCTGCCGCCAAGGCTCAGCATGGCCAGGGGTCAGATCCGTCTCCGCCACGGACCACGTGCATTGGAAGCCGAGAGGCAGTAAGGGGATGACTGGCAAGAACGTTAGATGTTCCTTACGTGTTCCATTTCTTTTTCCAACGTCTCCCATGGTTCACGCTGCCACCTGAAATAACAATTCTCATTTTAGAGATCAGTTTGATTGAGTCAAACAACTCCGACAAATGCCAAATGGGTACATATTTTAATGTGCAAAATACTACGAGAACCTGGGGGGCACCTGGAAAAACCATGGGTCTGGTGGCTGCTGCTCCGACGCTCCCAGTCCGGGTAGTAGAGAGGACGGAGAGCTGACCACTGCTCACGGTTGCTCTGGCCGTGTCCACGCCACGTGCCCAAGGTGCTCAGGAGACACCCAGCTGCCCCAGTCGCAGAGGCCTTCAGCCTTAGAGGAAGGCTCCCAGGGAGCAGAGATACCCCTGCCCCAGATGTGTGACCCTCAAATCGTTTCAGGCCTCCGGAGGGGTTGTTCTGTTGATGATGTTGTGTTAGAAAATGTATCACCGCAAACGCATTAGCCCATCAATACTTACTTACGCTCGTGCAGAAATTTTGCGATACCTCAGAAGGACCAGCGGAGGACGAAGCCGCGCCCGCCTCACCCCGCGCGGCCCCGCCCAACATGGGCCCCGCCCACCTATAGGCCCCGCCCCGCTGCGAGCGCGAGCCCCCGCACGAGGCCGAGCCCCCGCACGAGGCCCCGCCCCCGGCGTGCGCGCGCCCGGCCGCCGCCACCGCCATTTTGGAGTGACCGGAGCGCCGCCCGCGGCCCGAGCCGGTCCCGAGCCGCCGGTCCGCCGGGCTGAGTCTGTAGGCGCCGTATCCGTGGGCGCCTCGCCCGGCCGGGCCCATGTGCGCGCGGCCCGCCCCAGGCCGCCCGGGCTTCGCCTCCGCCCGCGCCCTGGCCTCCACCCGGGCCTCCGAGGAGCCGCCGCGACGCCCGGCCCGCGGGGCAGGTGAGTGCGGCCGCCCCTCAGAGCCGGCGGTACTAGCTGGCCGGGCCCGGAGGGGCCACCCCGTCAGTGTCCTCATGTCGGCGTCCACCCTCTGCCTGTCGCTGCCCCCTCAGTGTCCACCCCTTTGTCAGCGTCCACGCCCCGCCCGTCGCTGCCGCCGTGATGCTCGCCTTGTCGGCGCCCACCCTTGTCAGCGTCCCCCAGGTCAGTGCCCGCCCCGTCAGTGTCCTCTACAACGGCGTCCACCCCTGACAGTGACGTCGTGTCCGTGTCCACCACCAGTGTCTCCCATGACGGTCCACCCGCACCAGTGACCTCCACTCCGTTAGTGCCCCATGTCAGTGCCCTCCCGCCTCCTTTACCCCCTCAGAGTCCCCCAAAGCGGTGTTCACCCCCACCTGTGGTGCCCTTCCAGTCAGTGTCTCCCACATCAGTGACCCCCCCAAGTGCCCTCCTCCCTGTCAGTAACCTCCCCCTAATGTCCTTCCTCCCCCTGTGCTGCCAATGCCCCCAACATCAGTGCCCCCCCAGGCGAGATCCCCCATCAGTCCTCCCAAGATTGTCGGTGTGCCCACTCCCCTCCTCACTCCTTCCTCCCTGACGCCTCTCTGTTAGGCACCCTCCCCGGCAGTGCCCTGACCCCCCTGCCAGTGCTACGCCTCGCAGTGCCCTCCAGGGCCGGTCTCCTGCCTGTCATGTGGGACTCTCCGCTGCCCGCTGTCATCAGTCCCCTTATCCACTCACTGGCTCCTCTCCCTGCTACTGTCCCCTTTCCATTACCATGTGAGCTCATGTGTCTCCAGTCACCTACCCCCATTCTGTCACCCCCGTACCCCTCACAGCCCCATTTCTTCCCTCATCTCATCACCCCTTCCCTTCACACCTGTCACCTTCCCTCATGTACTTTACGGGCCCATTGAATGTCCTCCCACCGTCACCGTGACGTCTTCCACACACCCCCACTTCTGCTTTGTGTCCTTACAGCCTAACTACCTGCATCGTCCACCCACTTGTTACTGACCGCTCCCACTTTGGTACTGGCCCCCTGCGCTGTCACCACCAGCTCGTTCAGCCTGTCACTTCCGCTTAGTTCCTGCATTTCATGGTACCCACTCCCCCATTTTGTCCCTGTACCCACCTGGCTTGTCCTTAGGGCCTTTTCCAGCGTGTTACTCTTTCACCACCTGTCACCTCCCCCCATGGCCTCTTCCTGCCATGCCCTTGGCCTCTCAGTGCCCAGGCCCCCACTGGCACTCTCAGCTGTTCACCTCTTCTTCATGTCCCTTCCTTTCTGGCTTCTCTTCCCTTTTGGCATCTCAAACTGTCACGTCAGCTAAGCTCTGGAAGGCAAGAAGCAGCTGGCTATGAGAAGAGTCGGGGACAGAGACTTCTAGACCGAGGGGGCAGCACATGCAAAGGCCCTGAGGTGGACCTCCAGGAACCTAGATAAGACTGATACGTGGCCAGAGTAAGGAGGAGACACACAAGAGCCTTGGTTAGGGCATTGGCCTTCCAATCATGCTGTTCCTTGCAGGCTGTTGAGTCTGAGTTTGAGGGACCCAGGGTGGAGATTGAGTTGGGGAGGGCCATCAACACCTGAATAGGAGGGGGAGAGACGAGGCATTGGGAGTGAGTGTGTTTGTGGTTTAGACCTTGGTGACGACTGAGGGAGTGATTTTGGAGGTAGAGCTATTGGGACGTGCTGATGGATTAGGAGAGGGGTGTGAGGGGAAGAGAGAACTCGGGATGATTTCTGGGCTTATTGATGGCGTACATGGGTGGACTGGGGCACTTCGGATGCGTGGATGGGGAAGCTGGGGGTGGTGGTGGCAGTTGCAGGGGAGTTGTTTTAGGTTGGAGGCGGAAAGTAAGGCTTTCTCGTGGCTGAAAGTAGTGGGAGAAGTCTGACAAGTTAAAGGGCAGTTAGGGAGAAGGAATCTCGCGGAGGAATCTGGAGACCAGAGGAGAGGTCAGGCTGCAGGTATACGACCTCAGCACAGGATAGTGTTTGAACCCTAGGAGATGGCTGTTTGCACACACACGCAGCAGAACACTTTGATCATTTATTGTGCGCTGCTGTCTTAAATGCTTAATATGAATTATTTAATCCTCACAGGAACCCTAGGGTATAGGAACTATTATTTTACTGTTTTATAGATGAAGAAACTAAGATATACAACAAACAAGTGATAGAGCCAGAATTTGCATCCCAGGCTGGCTGATTCAAGCCTCTCCTCCCCTTTTTCTTTTGGTTAAGGAAAAGGCTAACTTTTAAAGTACTGTTTTTACATTTTTGAATAATGACGGTAATCGATTATGTTTTAGGCACTTTGGTGTTCGTGCACGTATGTGTTCCAATAAAACTTCATTTAGAAAAACAAGCCCAGCCACTTTTTAAAGTAGCTCATTAAAAAAAATAAAGTGCCTCATTTAATCTTTATTACTTTTTTTTTTTTTTTGGCCGCACCGCGCCTTGTGATATCTTAGTTCCCTGACCAGGGATTGAACCTGGGTCCAGGGCAGTGAAAGTCCAAGTCTTAACCACCGGACAGCCAGGGAATTCCTGATTTTTTTTTTAAGAACAAAGTGCTTTACCTTTTGTTAGCTTTGTATTTTCATGAGACATAACATTTTGACATAAAGTGAGTACGTGACTTGTGCAGAATTTACTATAGACCAGAGAGTGAAAACCAGTGCTAAATTCTATATTTTGACATCTAACCCAGTAACCATTTAATTTTTTTTTTTTTTTTGGCCATGCCATGCGGCATGTGGGCTCTTAGTTCCCGTACCAGGGATCAAACCTGCGCCTGCTGCATTGGAAGCCTGGAGCCTTAACCACTGGACCGCCAGAGAAGTCCATTTAATTCTTAAAAACAAGTTAATGAGGTCATTACTCTTAATATTCCTGTTAATATTCATGTGAGAACACTGAGGCACAAACAAGTAATGTACCCAAGGGTAGTGGTAAATAAATGGGAGAGCCAGGACTCAACTCATGTGGTCCGACTCCAATGGGTGGTTATGCACATGGTAATCTGAACTCAGCATAAAATTCAAAGGACACCAAAATGTGTATCATTCTCACCCTGTCCATCAGCTGTCCTCTTCCTCTTGGAAATCATGTCATGTCCACATACAGCAAGCAGCTCTCTTTTTAACACAGAATGTGCAATCTTTTATTTCTTTAAAAATATTCCACCCTTTAAAAATTATTGAAGAGTATTTTACACCCAATGCAAGGTACAGATCCTAAGTATATAAATTTGATGAATTTTAACAAATGTATACACCCGTGTGTCCATCACTCATGTCAAGATATAGAACATTTCTGTCACCCCTAAAAGTTTTTCTTTGTGTCCCTTTTCAGGTATTAAAGCCATCCTTCAAAATCGCAAGGCAACAATTGTTCTGATTTCTATTTTTACAGATTAATTTTGCACATCCTTGAACGTCATGTAAATGGAGTCATAAAGTATATGCTCTTTTGTGTCTGTCTTCTTTTACTCAGATAATGTTTTTGAAATTTATTGATTTTGATGCCTGTGTCTATAGTTTTATAGTTTGAGTAGTATTCCTTTGTGTGAAAATATTTTTCTTATTGATAGACATTTGGGTTGCTTTCACTTTTTAGCTGTTGTGAATAAAGTCACTGAGTTTATTGTACGTTCTTTTGTGGACATATGTTATATCTTTTGAGTAAATATCTAGGAGTGGAATTGCTGGGTCATAGTATAGATATATGTTTAATTTGTTTTAGAAAATGCCAAACAGGGACTTCCCTGGTGGTACAGTGGTTAAGAATCTGCCTGCCAATGCAGGGGACATGGGTTCGAGCCCTGGTCTGGGAAGATTCCCACATGCCATGGAGCAACTAAGCCCATGTGCCACTACTAAGCCTGCACTCTAGAGCCCAAGAGCCACAACTGCTGAGCCTGCGTGCCACAACTGCTGAAGCCTGCACACTTAGAGCCCATGCTCCGCAACAAGAGAAGCCACCACAATGAGAAGCCTGCACACTGCAATGAAGAGTAGCCCCCACTCACTGCAACTAGAGAAAGCCCATGCACAGCAACAGAGACCCAGTGCAACCAAATAAATTTAAAAAACAAAACAAAACAAAAAATGCTAAACAGTTTTCCAAACTGGTACCATTTCATACTCCCATCAGTAATGTATGAGAGTTCTAGTTTCTCCACATGCATACCAACTCTTGATATTGTCAGTCTTTCTAATTTTAATTCAGGTCGTAGTGGTATTTCATTATGGTTTTAATAACAGTGGTGAGCAACTTTTCATACGCTTTTTGACCATTTGTGTATCTCTTGCGAAGCGTCAGGTCTTTTGTCCACTTTTTGTTGGATTGTCTTTATTATTCAGTTTTAGAAATTCAAAAAAATATTCTGGTTGTAAGTCCTTTATGATATTTGTGTGTATGTACATACATACATATACAATGAGGGAGTGGGAGGAGGAGAGGAAGTGAGGGGTGAATGTTGTTTCCTATTTTGTGGTTTGCCTATTTGTTTCTTAATGGTATCCTTTTTTTTTTTAAATTTTATTTATTTTTGGCTGTATTGGGTCTTTGTTGCCGTGCACGGGTTTTCTCTAGTTGTGGCGAGTGGGTGCTACTTTTTGTTGCAGTGCATGGGCTTCTCATTGCCTCATTGCGATGGCTTCTTTTGTTGCGGAGCACAGGACCTAGGTGTGCGGGCTTCAGTAGTTGCAGCATGCGGGCTCAGTAGTTGCGGCACATGGGCCCCAGAGTGCATGAGCTTCAGTAGTTGTGGCACGTGGGCTCAGTAGTTGTGACGGGCTATAGAGTGCAGGCTCAGTAGTTGTGGCACACAGGCTTAGTTGCTCCGCAGTATGTGGGATCTTCCTGGACCAGGGATCGAACCTGTGTCCCCAGCATTGGCAAGCGGATTCTTTTTTTTTTTTTTTGCGGTACGCGGGCCTCTCACTGTTGTGGCCTCTCCCGTTGCGGAGCACAGGCTCCGGACACGCAGGCTCAGTGGCCGTGGCTCACGGGCCCAGCCGCTCCGCGGCATGTGGGATCTTCCCGGACCGGGGCACGAACCCATGTCCCCTGCATTGGCAGGCGGACTCACAACCACTGCGCCACCAGGGAAGCCCGGCAGGCGGATTCTTAACCACTGCACCAACAGGGAAGTCCCCCCAATGGTATTTTTTTACGAGCAGAAAATTTTAATTTGGATGAAGTCAAAATTGGTCAATATTTTATTTTTACGTTTTTTATGTGTTGTAAGACAATTGTGCCTGTACCAGAATTGTGAAGATACTGTCCAATGTTTTGTCTTTGTAGAAGCTTTATAGTGGTAGCTTTTGTATTCAGGTTTATGATTCCTCTTTTTATTTTTTTTTTAAACAATATTTACTTATTTATTTTTGTATTTATTTATTTGGCTGCGCCGGGTCTTGTATTTATTTATTTATTTGGCTGCGGCATGTGGGCTCTTAGTTGCGGCATGCAGGATCTAGTTCCCCGACCAGGAATCAAACCCAGGCCCCCTGCATTGGGAGCATGGGGTCTTAACCACTGGACCACCAGGGAAGTCCCGCTCTTTTTCTTTTAAACAGCTTTATTGAGATATAAATGACGTATAATAAACTACACGTTTAAAGTGTAAAATTTTATAAGTTTTGACATATGTGTACACCTGTGAAATCATCACCACAGTCAAGATAGGGAATGTATCCATCGTTTCTCAAATTTCTTAATGCCCCTTTGGATCCCTCCTTCCCACTCTTTTTTGCCCCTCCACGTCCAAGCAAATACTGATCTCCTTTATGAATGATCTATCTTGCATGATTTTTTGTGTGAGGTGGAAAAAGTGTACATTTTTTTCCCCGTATGAGTTACACAATCATTCTAGCATCGTTTGTTGAGAACTCTTTTTCCTCCTTTAAATTGCATGGGAGCCTTCGTTATAAATTAATTGAACATGTGTATGCAGGCTTATTTCTGGGCTTTTTGTTATGTTCCATTGGTCTATATTTCTATCCTGTGCCAACACCATGCTGTCTTAATGTCTGTAATTTTATGGTCAGTCTGGAAATCAGGTAGTGTGAGACCTCCACCTTTATTCCTGTGCAAAATTATCTTGCCAGTTTTAGAATAAGCTCTTCAATTTGGATAGGAATTTTTGCTGGAGGTTGGTTGGGATTACTTTTTTTTTTTTTTTAACCAATCACTTGTATTTATTTCAGGACATAATATACTATTTTGACCCATGGACGCTACTAAACTATAATCCTGTTAAATATCTATAGGATATTTTATTTTTGTAAAGATAGGTCTTTAAAAAAAAAGAGATTAATAACATATCAAAATTAGATTGAAAACATAGGTCATTGCTTTCATTCTTTGTCCTAGTGTTAAAGATGTTACAAAGACACACAGAATATCACCTGGCTGGTCTCTTTTGGGGAAGCTATATTCAAATTGACAAAAAGTACCCCTACATTTACAGACACAGCTGTTGTCCAAGGGGTCTTTCTCTGATTTTAGCAAAGAAAAACAGTCCAGGGGCTTCCCTGGTGGCGCAGTGGTTGAGAATCTGTCTGCCGATGCAGGGGACATGGGTTCGAGCCCTGGTCTGGGAAGATCCCACATGCCGCAGAGCGACTGGGCCCGTGAGTCACAATTACTGAGCCTGCGCATCTGGAGCCTGTGCTCTGCAACAAGAGAGGCCGCGATAGTGAGAGGCCTGCGCATCGCGATGAAGAGTGGCCCCCGTTTGCCACAACTAGAGAAAGCCGTCGCACAGAAACGAAGACCCAACACAGCCATAAATAAATAAATAAAATTTAAAAAAAACCAAAAAAACAGTCCAAATTGTATTCTTTATACTAGGTGATTTAACTAGTATATACCATGTTTGGCACATGGCATTATTTTTCTCCTACTGGAACAAGTTCTTGTTTTCTCAAAGCCTTTCCCCAACTTCTCTAAAATTAAGCTTAAATGTTCATTTCAAGCCTTCAAAGTAAAATGGTATCCTCATGTATACATGTACCAGGTTGGTATATTCGTATCTATACTTTCCAATAGCAGGCTAAGCAAAGACATGCATTTAGAGCTGTATTAATGTATTAAAGCAAAAGACAACCCAACTTAATATCAAGAAAAATTGTGACCTTCCATGTAGTACTTGACAGAGAAAACACTGATTTTGGCACATTATCTTATTTTATTCAAGTAGAAGTCTGCTTACACATGGTCCAAGAACACCCAAATAACAAAGCAAAGATTGGTCTTCAAACATAGCCAATGATGCCACGCTTGCCTATGATCTCGCCAACATAAAACCACATCCACATCTCAGTGGCCACCAAACCATTCAATAGAGCTTCCTTAACTGTTAGCTGTTTGAAGCTACCAGTTTGAGCACTATTGATAATTTTTTTCAAGCTTTGAATAGCTGTAGGGATCTCAGCAGGGGTTGGAGGAACCAGCTCAACCTTGGCATAGTGCCAGAATGTGGCCAGTCAAGGCTTCAGAGGCTTCGAGTAAGTCACAGCAGTGCTGACCAGCGCCACGGCTTTCTCCGCGAGGTTACGGACAAACTGGGCCATGGTTCCATGATGGAAAGCCCGTCGTGCCGACTGTGGTTGGGATTACATTGAATCTATAGATCACTTTTAGAATTGAGTTATTAACTTTGAGTCTTCTGTGCAAATGGTATATCTCTCCATTCATTTAAATTTTCCTTAATTTTTCTCAGCAACGTTTTGTAATTTTCAGTGTGAAAAGTACACTTTTTTCATTAAGTATGTTTGTAGGTACTTGATATTTTTGATGTTTAAAATACTTTTATATTGTTTTTCAACTACTTGTTTTTTTAATAAGTATTCTTAAAAATATTTATTTATTTATTTTATTTTGGCTGCACCGGGTCTTAATTGTGGCACATGGCATCTTAGTTGCGACATGCGGGATCTTTTAGTTGCAGCATGCGGGCTTCTTAGTTGCGGCATGTGGATTCTTAGTTGTGGCATGCATGAGGGATCTAGTTCCCCGACCAGGGATCAAACCCAGGCCCCCTGCATTGGGAGCTCGGAGTCTTGTCCACTGGACCACCAGGGAAGTCCCTCAACTACTTAATGTACAAAAACAGTTGGTTTATGTATACTTATCATGTATCTTACAACTTTGCTCAATTCACTTATCAGTTCTCATGGTAGGTTTTTATATTCCTTTGTGTTTTCTGTCTATATAATCATATCATCTGTGAATAAAGACAGTTTTTCTTTCCAATTATTATGCCTTTTATTTGTTTTTCTTTGTAGTACCAGCTAGAACCTCTAATACAATGTTGAATGGAAGTGGTGATAGTGGGTCTTCATTGGTTGAGGAGGTTGCTTTCTGGTTCTATTTTATGGAAAGTTTTTACCATGAAGGGGTGTTGGAGTTTGTCAAATGCCTTTTCTACATTTGTTGGGATGATTATTTGGTTTCTGTCCTTTATCCTATCAATATGATGTGTTGTATTAATTAATTTTCAGATGTTAAAGCAACTTTGCATTCTTAGGATAAATCCCCTTAGTGTGGGGTGTATAATCCTTTTTAAATGTGGCTGAGGGGGAATTCCCTGGCAGTCCAGTGGTTAGGGCTCCGCGCTTCCTTTGCAGGGGGCACGGGTTCAATCCCTGGTCAGGGAACTAAGATCCCACATGCCGTGTGGCACAGCCAAAAAACAAAACAAAAAAAAGTGGCTAGGGCTTCCCTGGTGGCGCAGTGGTTGAGAGTCCACCTGCCGATGCAGGGGACACGGGTTCGTGCCCCGGTCCGGGAAGATCCCACATGCCGCGGAGCGGCTGGGCCCGTGAGTCATGGCCGCTGAGCCTGGGTGTCCGGAGCCTGTGCTCCGCAATGGGAGAGGCCACAACAGTGAGAGACCCGCATACCGCAAAAAAAAAAAAAAAAAAAAAGTGGCTAGATTTGGTTTACTAGTGTTTTGTTAAGGATTTTTGCATATATTATATATATTCATGTGATATTTGTGTATGACCTTTTTTACCTGTATGATATCTTTTTAAAAAAATTTTTTTAAATTTATTTTTGGCTGTGTTGGGTCTTTGTTGCTGTGCGCGGGCTTTCTCTAGTTGCGGCGAGTGGGGGCTACTCCTCGTTGCAGTGCATGGGCTTCTCATTGCGGTCGGTGGCTTCTCTTGTTGTGGAGCACAGGCTCTAGGCATGTGGGCTTCAGTAGTTGTGGCACACGAGCTCAGTAGTTGTGGCTTGCGGGCTCTAGAGCACAGGCTCAGTAGTTGTGGCGCATGGGCTTAGCTGCTCCGGGGCATGTGGGATCTTCCCAGACTAGGGCTTGAACCTGTGTTGGCAGGTGGATTCTTAACCACTACGCCACCAGGGAAGTCCCTCCCGTATGATATCTTTTGTTTTGGTATCAGGGTATTACCGGCCCCAGAGAGTGAGTTGGGAAGGTCTTCATTTCTTTTCGTAGATTGGATTTCTGTATGGGATCATATTCCTTTGGCTTGAAGCACTTCCTTCAGTATTTTGCATGTTGTGGGTATACTGGGGACAGAATCACTCAACTTTTGTTTGTCTGAAAAAGTCTTCATTTGCCCTTCAGTTTTGAAGGATATTTTTGCTGGATAATTCTAGGTTGACAGCTTTTTTTCCCAGCACTTTGAAAAAGTTATTCTGTTGTCTTTTAGTTTCTGTTGTTTCTGATGGGGAATCAGCTATCATTCTTACTTTTGTTTACCTGATACACTTTTTCCTGCTGTGTTTAAGATGTTTATTTATTTATTTATTTATTTATTTATTTATTTTTTGCGGTACGCGGGCCTCTCACTGTTGTGGCCTCTCCTGCTGCGGAGCACAGGCTCCGGACGTGCATGCTCAGCGGCCATGGCTCACGGGCCCAGCCGCTCCGCGGTATGTGGGATCTTCCCGGACTGGGGCACGAACCCATGTCCCCTGCATCGGCAGGCGGACTCTCAACCACTGCGCCACCAGGGAAGCCCCCTGTATATTTATTTTTATTAAATAAATTCTTTATTAAAAACTTTTCAATTTGGCTGTAATCTTCTAGGTGTGCTGTTTTTGTGTTTATCTTTCTTGGGTCTGTGGGTTGATGTATTTAATCAACTTTGGAAACTTTTTGGCCATTGCCTCTTAAATAATTCTTTTGCCTTATCATCTGTCTTCTCTCGGGACTCCAATAAAATAAAATATATTTTATTTTAATATTTATTTATTTAGGCTGCTCTGGGTCTTAGTTGCAGCACACAGGTTTTTTTTTTTTTTTTTAGTTGCAGCCTGTGGACTCTTAGTTGCAGCATTCAAACTCTTAGTTGTGGCGTGCATGTAGGATCTAGTTCCCCAACCAGGGATTGAACCCGGGCCCCCTGCATTAGGCATGTGGAGTCTTACCCACTGGACCACCAGGGAAGTCCCTCCAGTGATATCTATTTTAGATTGTTTGATGATGTCCCACAGGTTTCGAATGGGTTGGTATTTTCAAAATTCTTCTTTCTCTCTTTGTTTACATTTGTATATTTTCTTTTCATCTGTTTTCAAATCCCCTGCTTTTCTTTGTGCTCATTCGGTTATTTATTCCATCCAGTGACATTTTAATTTCAGATACTGTATTTATTTATTTATTTACTTTTGCGGTACACGGGCCCCTCACTGTTGTGGCCTCTCCCGTCGCGGAGCACAGGCTCCAGACGCGCAGGCTCAGCGGCCATGGCTCACAGGCCCAGCCGCTCCGCGGCATGTGGGATCTTCCTGGACCGGGACACGAACCCGTGTCCCCTGCATTGGCAGGCGGACTCTCAACCACTGTGCCACCAGGGAAGCCCTCAGATACTGTATTTTTCAGTTCCAGAATTTCCTTTTGGTTCTTCTTTCAAGTTTGCATTTCCCTGCTAATGTTCTCCACCTGTTCATTTCTTCTGTTCCCTTTTCCTAAAATTTTAAAAAATATTTATAATTGCTGTTTTGACATTTTCATCTGCCAGTTCCAATGTATGGTCATTTTTGGTTCCTGTAGATTGTTTTTTCTCTTGATCATGGGTAATATTTTTCTTCTTTGAACGTGTAATAATTTTTTATTGCAAAATGGACATTGTAGATAGTATACTCTAGAAACTCTGTTTTAGGCTGTCTTTCCTTAAAGAGTGTTGAGTTTTGTTAGGGCAGGCTGTTAAATGACTGGAAGGTGATCTCTATCCTGTAGGAGCTTTTCTAGGGTAGATCTGTTTTGGCTTTTTACTAAGTTTTAGGGCATAGCTTTTAATTCTGGAACATCGTTTTTACTCCTAAGGCATGGCCTTTCTGGGGTTTTAATAGAAAACCTTTCTAGTTTGGCAGAACTTAAACTCCAGGGTCTGTCTCCACTGTACTAGACGGTTGCTGAATCTTGGCTCAGGTCTTTCACCTCACATAGCTGTTTTCAGATATTTAAAGTATATCGTGTTGACTTGTTGCAAGTATACAATTAACTAGTTAATTGTCACAGCTAGAGCTACATATATAGACATACACATATACATTTGGTGAGAACAGTTAAGCTTCGTCATAGCAAATTTCAATGCATTGTTGTTAACTGTAGTCACCATATTCTTTTTTTTTTTTTTTTTTTTTTGTGGTACGTGGGCCTCTCACTGTTGTGGCCTCTCCCGTTGCGGAGCACAGGCTCCGGACGCGCAGGCTCAGCGGCCATGGCTCACGGGCCCAGCCGCTCCGCGGCATGTGGGATCCTCCTGGACCGGGGCACGAACCCGTGTCCCCTGCATCGGCAGGTGGACTCTCAACCACTGCGCCACCAGGGAAGCCCAATCACCATATTCTTATATCCGATCCTCAGACCTTCTTCATCTTATAGCTGAATGTTTGCTCCCTTTTACCAACCTCTCCCTGCACCCTCCTGCCCCCTGGCCTCTTTTCTACTCTCTATTTCTTTGAGTTTGACCTATTTTTCTGCTTGGTTTCTTGGTGTCTCATCCCACCACGTGCTGTTTAGGAGTCAGCCAAGGATTTGGGAGGAATTTAATGTCGGTTTGGGGGGGCTCCCTTTTCTGATTTTCCTGTTTGATTTTCAGCCATGCTGGTAGCCCTGAACTCTGGCCTCTTTCCTCCTTGCTCTCCTTCTGACAGAGATCGTGTTCCCTCCAGTTTCTGCATGTTCTTGATTGGTCTCTGGTACCTCCAAATACTTGTTTTTATTTTTTATTTTTTAAAATTAATTAATTTATTTTGGCTGCATCGGGTCTTCGTTGCCACACGCGGGCTTTCTCTAGTTGTGTCGAGCTGGGGCTACTCTTTGTTGTGGTGCACGGGCTTTTCATTGTGGTGGCTTCTCTTGTTGTGGAGCACGGGCTCTAGGCATGTGGGCTTCAGTAGTTGTGGCATGTGGGCTCTGGAGCGCAGGCTCAGTAGTTGTGGCGCACAGGCTTAGTTGCTCCGTGGTGTGTGGGATCTTCCCGGGCCAGGCCTCGAACCTGTGTCCCCTGCGTTGGCAGGTGGATTCTTAACTACTGTGCCACCAGGGAGGTCCTAAATATACTCTTAAAATAATGCATTACTTATAGTTATGTAAGTAGTAAAAGAATGAAGTTATGGATACTGCGAATTAATGATTTATCTCTGTGGATAAAGGGAGTTGAATAGGTTGTCAATTCTTCAGTGTATTAGAAACAATTTATTTTTTTTTAAAGTAGGCGGCATATGTGAGCAAATGGTAACATTTATTAAATCCCAATACATGGATATTTGTTATATTCTTCTCTGGACCTTTTTATATTTTAAATTTTTTCATAATTCAGAATAAATAAAAATATGTAAAACTAGATAATTATAGTGTGTTGATTCTCTGGAAGTGCTCTTGTGAGAGCACTGAGGAAGGACTCAGTGACCTGACAGAAGTGGTTTTTGGTGAATTTCGGACTTGAGGAGCAGACAGGAATTTGCCAGGTAGGAAGATGTGACGAAGGGTTTTCCAGGCAGAGGGGACCCAGGTGCCAAGGTGTCAGCTGTATTTAAGAAGCAGCATATTTAAGAAGCAGTGGGTGCTGGTGTGGTTGGGGAGGTGGGTGGGGATGAGGAAAGAGAACTGAGACTGTGTTGAGTGGTGGCCCCACTTAGCGTGGCCTGGTCGAGGCTTCCAGTGTGCCCTCTGTTCCCTTTTCCTCTTTTTCTGCCTTTTTTTGGATTAAGAGTATATTTATGATTCTGTTTGGGTCTTCGTATATCTCTCATGTCTCTAACACGTCTAATATTTCCTCTAGGTTTTTGAACATACGGAGTACGGTTACAACAGCTGCTTAACTGTCCTTGTCTATTAATTTTATCATCTGTGTCTTTTCTAGGTTGATTATGGTTTGTGTTTTCCTGCTTCCTTGCATGTCTGGTCATTTTTGATTGGATGCCAAGACACTGTGACTTTTATCTTGTTGGATGCTGGGTATTTTTGTATTTCTATAAATATTCTTGACCTTTGTTCTGGAATGTTGTTAAATTACTCAGAAACAGTTTGATTCTGTGGGTCTGGCTTTTAGGCTTTGTTAGGTGGGACCAGAGTAATGTTGAGTCCAGTGTTGAGTCACTTTGCCCCACCACTGAGGCAAAAGTCTACTGAGTACTTTGTCCAATGCCCCGAAATTAGGAAATTTTCCACTGTGACTGGGAGGAAGAGTAACTCTCCTTGGCCCCGTGTGAAATTGGAGGGTGGTTCCCACTAATCCCTGGCTTGGATGCCTTTCTTACACACTTCCGTTGATCAGTACCTGGCTGGAGCCCACAGATCCTCAGCGCTGTCTACGACTCTGTCCCTTCCAGTGCTCTGCCTGTGGACTCTAGCGCCTTGGCCTTCCTGGACTCCCAGTGCTGTTTCTTCGCCTCGGGGGACTGCTGGACCCCACCTGGTGTCTCTGCTGTTACCCAGAACTACTTGTCAGGCAGGAGGCTGGGCAGTTAAAGGACTCCTCTTGTTTCCCTCCTGTCAGGGATCACTGTTCGTCACTGCAGGATAGCCAGTGTCTTGAAAACCATTTCATTTGTAAATCTCGTCCCTGTTATTTCGTCTTGGCCAGAAGCAAAAGTATCAAAAACAGGTATTTGAATGAAGGTATTAGGAAGCATAGAAGATAGTGATGGGACCTATGAGAATGCTGACCCCTTTCTAGTTCGGGATGCCTGGGTGGGAGAGCAGAGGTGGCCTTACCTGGGTGGACATGAAGGGAATTCATGTATTTAGGGAAGGAGGTGGGGATAGGGCTTGGGAGAAAGGTGTCACAGGAGAACCAGGCTACAGAATGAGATCCTGAGGGCCTGCTGAGAAGAAGAACCCGCGGGGTCTGGGCTGGAGGACACTGGTGACAGAACGCTCGTACCTGCAGTGGGAGGACGTGGGAGAGGGTGACGCCGCCAGGGAGTGCAAGCACGGGGAGGATGCTCAGAATTTGTGCCCGCTGAGGAGAAGGTGTCACTCATCCCCTGGCTGCGTGTCCGCCGTGATGTCCCGGCTGCTCCGGGTTTCCTCCAGCTCAGACTAAGTAGAATTGGTTAAGAACATGTATGTTATAGAAGCACTGGTTCAAAGTCAGAATGTAGAGGTCTTAGGGCCCTTACAGAGATACTTCCTCATTTTGAAACTGTGTATAAAGTGCTGAAAAGCCAATTTTGAATTATTTAGCTTAATAATTTTGAAATGTTAGATGTGCCAACTTTAAAAGTAAAACAGCCAGTTATTTTACCAGCAAAATGGGTTTCTTTGGGAATAGCAGAGAGTTGCAATTCAGCACAAGCAAGCAATAGCAAAAGCCATAGGCAGGTCTCACGAACAAAGCAGAGGAAGGTTACTTTGTAGAGAAAAAGGAGGAAGTTGGGAGGGGCTATTTTGAACAAAAGTCCATTGGAGGAAAGTGAGAGTTCAGGGTGGTGATGGTTTCTCACTGGCTGAGTTGCTGGGCAAATGGGAAACCTTCCTCCATGGGGGTCTGTGGTTGAGGCTGAGTAGCAGTGGGTGAGGGCTCCCCTTCTGGCCTCCTGACTCTATTGTAAAGGAAGTTTCCTTTGTTCCGTTTCACAGATGTAAAAAGATTTTCCTATTTTAGGAGATAACACTGACTTATTCCTGGCTTAGTAGCACAACTTCGAGTTCCTTTTTTTTTGCTTGACTTTTATATGAAATTTTAAAATACACAAATGTACAGAAAACATAATGAACACCCACGTACTCATCTCCCAGCTTTATCAGTGATTGGTACTTTGCCAGTTATTATTATTATTTTTTAATCTGTCCCTTTTTCTCTCACACTTTTTTTTTTAATGTTGTGAACTGTCTATTTTTTAAAAAAACATCATTATTGGAGTATAATTGCTTTACAGTGTTGTGTTAGTTTCTGCTGTATAATAAAGTGAATCAGCTATATGCATACGTATATCCCCACATCCCCTCCCTCTTGCGTCATATCCCCACATCCCCTCCCTCTTGCATCTCCCTCTCACCCTCCTTATCCCACCCCTCTAGGTGGTTACAAAGCACTGAGCTTATTATCTCCCCGTGCCATGCAGCTGCTTCCCAGTAGCTATCTATTTTACGTTTGGTAGTGTATATATGTCAGTGCCATTCTCTAACTTCGTCCCAGCTTACCCTTCCCCCTCCCCATATCCTTAAGTCCATTCTCTATGTCTGTGTCTTTATTCCTGCCCTGCCCCTAGGTTCTTCAGAACCATTTTTCTTTTTAGATTCCATATATATGTGTTAGTATGTGGTATTTGTTTTTCTCTTTCTGACTTACTTCACTCTGTATGACAGACTCTAGGTTCATCCACCTCACTACAGATAACTCAATTTCGTTTCTTTTTATGGCTGAGTAATATCTCTCTCACACTTTTAAAATTTGTTTGGTTCTTGTGTTTCGGTGGAGTGTTTTAAAAGTAAATCCAAGAAATAATGTCATTTCATCCATGAATACTTCACTTTTTCTCTCTAACAGATAAGCGAAGTTTTTATTTTTAAAAACATAGTGGTCATGTCACTTTTACAACTAAGAGATTTACAGTAATGCCTTAATACCATCTTATACCAGTCCATATTCAGATTTCCCCAATAGCTTCAAAAATATACTCTTCGAGTTGATTCATTTTAATTGGACCCAAACAAGATCTAAATATTATATTTGATGATTAGGTCTCTTAGGGCTCTTATATTCTAGAACAGTCACCCCTCCTATTGCTAAAGTATAATTTTCAAAAGGTAAAATCATTGGGCTTCCCTGGTGGCACAGTGGTTAAGAATCCACCTGCCAGTGCAGGGGACACGGGTTCGAGCCCTGGTCTGGGAAGATCCCATATGCCACGGAGCAGCTTAGCCCGTGCGCCACAACTGCTGAGCCTGCGCTCTAGAGCCTGCAAACCACAACTGCTGAAGCCTGCACGCCTAGAGCCCGTGCTCCGCAACGAGAAGCCAACTGCAATGAGAAGCCCGCGCACCGCAGCGAAGAGTAGCCCCCACTCGCCGCAACTAGAGAAAGCCCGCGCACAGCAACGAAGACCCAATGCAGCCAAAAAAATAAATTAAAAAAAAATTAATTTTTTAGAAAAAGGTAAAATCATGACTTCCATGCAAATACAGAACGAACAGTCCTGTGCTCTGCTGGTCTGTGTTGTTTTTTTTAAAATAAATTTATTTATTTTATTTTTTAATTTTTTTGTCTGCGTTGGTTCTTCGTTGCTGCACGCAGGTTTTCTCTAGTTGTGGTGAGCTGGGGCTGCTCTTCGTTTTGGCGCGTAGGCTTCTCATTGCGGTGGCTTCTCTTGTTGCAGAGCACGGGCTCTAGGCGCGTGGGCTTCAGTAGTTGTGGCGCACGGGCTTAGTTGCTCTGCGGCATGTGGGATCTTCCCGGGCCAGGGCTCGAACCCGTGTCCCCTGCATTGGCAGGCAGATTCTTAACCACTGCGCCATCAGGGAAGCCCCCTGGTCTGTGTTTTTGTTGCATGCCTTGAAGTCAGTCCTTTCGCCAAGGAGTGCTAGTCACGTTATTTGGAAATGGTGTTAGGGATCACACCTGGAGCACTTTGGAGCACTTTTCTTCTAGAAGTTGTGATGGATCATCAGTGAGCCGTCCAGTCATCTTGTGACCGGGATATGTGTCTCTTGATAGTTATAGTGTGTAGGCATGAAACTAGACAACTTCACAGAGGTCCTTCTCATGTCCTTAAATTCCAACCATTGAGTTAGTTAACCAGATTTAAAGTGGGTGTGTATCATTGGTACCAATGTCTGTAGAACAGGCATGGACAAGGGAGTTTTTAGATCCTTAATCATGAAATGTTCTGATAATTTAAATACTGAGTAAAGCTAATGATTTTTGTTTTCCTTTTCCCTATCACTTTGGTGAGTTAACTTTACAGAAGTAGAACTTAAAATAAGTTTTTTTCCTCTTATTTTTCAGGTGAAGAGATTATAAGTCTACTGAATGAAAAAATTTTTCTTAAAGTTGCATATACTCCAAGAGAAAATCCCAAATGTTTTTATATTTTGCCTAAATACAAAATTTAAACAAGGAGTTTCCCCAGAAGGTAAGATAATTGTTTTTGATTCTGTTTTATTGTGTAATTTATGCAAATATACTGTATAAGGGGACATTCCAAGATGGATGACAGCACGAATTTTAGTTTTGAAGATGTGCATATAGTGTCCTGACTTTTAGGGATTCTTGACCCTCCTGTGTCTGGTTTTGAGATGCTGTGTTGTGGAAAAGTTACTTGGTCTCTCCAAGCCAAAGGGTAATCCAAATAAAACAGGGACAGTCATGCATATGTAGTGAGGAACATGCCGTGTCTCACCCGTGGGGAATAGGTGAGATAGGCTTATATGTGTCATGGCCGCCATCAGAACACATTCCAAGTAGAAGCTGAAAAGGGGGGGAGGGGCTTGTGCCTCCAGCTGTAGTAGATGCCCCTAAAAGGTTTGCCCATTGCAATCTGATTAGATGCTGGATAAATTACAGTAGGTGCAACTTCCTGGGAGCACTTCGGTGCTTAAAAATTAAGCTAACTCTTCAAAAGCCAAAAGAGAAAAAGAAAAGAAAAGAAACAGTGAGTATTATGATAGCACTCTTTTGCCCCTTGCTGAAGAGAAGATAAATCCTTTTCAGAGCAAAGCATACTCAGTGTAGGCCCTCGGGATTTCTGTAGATAATGTTTAAGCAAGCTTCATTCTATATTCAGGACACACACCATTGTGAGGAGTTGGCAGGTTAGATACCCCAAGGTCTGCAGGTATTGGATAATCAGATGCAGTATATATAATAATGTATGAAATTTTTGAAGAAATACAAAATAGAATAAAAATCAGTAACGAAAACCAAGGGATCAAAATGATTCCAAGTAGAACTTTCAGAAATGAAAAATAAGTTGAAATTAAAAACAATATATGTGAATTAAATAAACTAAACATGGCTGAAGGCAGAATTAGTGAACTGGAATATATACCTGAAGAACTTATCCAGTGTGCAGCATTGAGAGATGGGAGATGGAAAGTGAGACTAGAGAAGTGGAGGGTAGGATAAAAGTGTGCTGTGACTGTGTAGTTGGAATCCCAGGATGGAAAGGTGGGGAGAAGGAGGAGAGGCGCTATTCAAAGTGTTAATAGTGTTGGCTTTTCAGAAACTAAGAGAGAAATCTGTAGCTTTAGGAAGCACACTATGTCCTAAACAGTATAAGGAAAAGGAAACCCACACCCATACACTGAAAAAGACAAAAAGACCTTAAGCCAGAGGCAAAAGAGAGATTACCTACAAAGGAGTGTCTGTTAGGTTGGCGATGGATGTCTCATTAGCATGAATAGAGGCCACTAGAGAGTGGAGTAAGTCCTCAAAGTGATGAGAGAATATAAACTTCAGTACAGAATTGTGTATCAGGTATATTTTACAGAAAAACATCAGTGTTTTTATGTATTTGGTAATTGTTAGGCTAGATTATTTGGACTACCTGCTATCCTCCCATCCCCCACCCTGTGGAAAACAATTAAAATTGTTGGATTAAAGAAAAAAATCAAGGGCTTCCCTGGTGGCGCAGTGGTTGGGAATCCGCCTACCAATGCAGGGGACACGGGTTTGAGCCCTGGTTTTGGAAGATTCCACATGCCATGGAGCAGCTGAGCCTGGGTGCCGCAACTACTGAGCCTGTGCTCTAGAGCCCGTGAGCTACAAGTATTGAAGCTCGAGCGCCTAGAGCCCGTGCTCCACAAGAGGAGAAGCCGCTGCAATAAAAAGCCCGTGCACTGCAACGAAGAGTAGCCCCCGCTCTCCGCAATTAGAGAAAAGCCTGCACGCAGTAACGAAGACCCAGTGCAGCCAAAGAGAAAAAAAAAAAGAAAAGAAAAAAATCAGAAAAACTGACAATATTGCAAGGAAGTTTTAAACCAAAATATAACAAAGGAAGAACCCAGAAAGGTAATTTAAACACCATAGGATGGAATCTGCCTTTGCCTTAAGGACATTTGCTGATTTGGACAAAGTGGGGCTTTGATTTCTGAGTCCTTGCCGGCCTCTGAAGTGAAGTCCTCTCAAGGTAGAGAACCTAAAGGGGGCCCTCCTCATATTAAATGGGCTCTGAAAGTCTGTACCCTCAGAGGCAGGGTGAGCTAGAAGCGTACCTGCCTAACTCCATCTTTGCCCCCAGCTTTTTACTAAATGTAGCAGGAGAAAAGGGGGAGAGTTATGGCTATGGATCGGCCTTTGGGAGGATTTGTAGCCCAGGTTCATATTACTTCGTAGCTCAGGGAAATGAAGCATGAATTTAAGGTTTTCTGGTTTGGTAATGCCTTCAGGCAGCAATGGGACCAAACATAAAACCTCTCTGGAGGAAGTTACCATCATCCTAAAATGCAGAAAACACCTATGACTATTTTTTAAGGATGTTGATTAGCACACAGACAAAACTGGACAAGCACACAAGGGAATAAGGCACCATGCACGAAAACCAGTAGAAACAACCCTCCCAAGATTTTAGATTTGGGGATTATCAGAAACAGACTATTGGGACTTCCCCGGTGGTCCAGTGGTAGGACTCCACGCTCCCAGTGCAGGGGGGCCCAGGTTCTGATCCCTCGTCGGGGAACTAGGTCCCACATGCATGCTGCAACTAAGAGTTTGCATGCCGCAACTAAGAAGTCTGCATGCCACAACTAAGAAGTCCGCATGCTGCAACTAAATATCTCTCGCGCAGCAACTAAGACCCGGTGCAGCCAAAAATAAATAGTAAATAAATAAGTATTTTAAAAAAAGAAACAGACTATTAAATAAGCATACTCTTTATTTTTATTTACTTATTTTAAATATATTTATTTATTTATTTTTGGCTGCACAGGTCTTCATTGCTGCGCACGGGTTTTCTCTAGTTGCGGAGAGCGGGTGCTACTCTTCGTTGTGGTGTGTGGGCTTCTCATTGCAGTGGCTTCTCTTGTTGTGGAGCACGGGCTCTAGGTGCACAGGCTTCAGTAGTTGCGGCACGTGGGCTCAGTAGTTGTGGCACACGGACTTAGTTGCTCTGCCATGTCCCCTGCATTAGCAGGTGGATTCTTAACCACTGCGCCACCAGGGGCGTCCTGTGGCTATTCTTTTCACTTCTGATTTTAGATTTTTATTCACCTGTTCCTCCCACCCCACCCCCTTCTTTTTGGTCCCCCCCCCCGCCGCCACCCCCAGTGGACTGTGCCCAGTATAGACATGGTCTTGTTTGTTGTTTGACTGATTGTGCAAGTATCCGCTGCTCTCCATGGATTCACATTGTCGCTTTTTTCCAGACCAATAGAATTCCAGTGGTGTGTTGGTAAATGTTTAATATCTGGCTCTCTGGGAGAGTCAAAAACCTCCTGGCCACGGGGCTTCCATGGTGGTGCAGTGGTTAAGAGTCCGCCTGCCAGTGTGGGGGACACGGGTTTTTATCCCTGGTCCAGGAAGATCCCACATGCCCCAGAGCAACTAAGCCTGTGAGCCACAACCACTGAGCCTGCGCTCTAGAGCCCGCGTGCCGCAATTACTGAAGCCCACATGCTCTAGTGCTCGAGTGCTGCAACTACTGAGCTCACGTGCTGCAACCACTGAAGCCCACGTGCCTAGAGCCCGTGCTGCACAACAAGAGAAACTACCAGGTTGAGAAGCCTGCGCACCGCAATGAAGAGTAGCCCCCGCTCGCTGCAACTGGAGAAAGCCTGTGCGCAGAAAGGAAGATCCAATGCAGCCAAAAATAAAAATAATAATAAAAAAAAATTTTTAAAGTCAAAACCAAAAACCAAACAAAAGCACAAAAACCTCCTGGCTTGTAGCATTTGTCGATTTCTACAGTGCTAATGCTTCTGTCATGTCCAACGTGAGCTACCAGTGTGATGCCACTTGAAGGTGGCACCGGGAGAGGCTCACGGTCAGCTCCCATGAGCAAGTGAGCCCGTGCTCTGTGGCAAGGTGACCTTGTCTCTGTTTCCTTCTCTCCTTTGCAGTCAGGAGACTGAGGAGAAAGTGTGCCAGCCCCTGTTCTGGGCTCCTCATGGGGTAGCTCAGTTCAGCCTCACAGCAGCTCTACGTGGACGGCGCTCCTGGTCCCCCGTTTACAGGTGAGGACGCCAGGGCACAAGAGGTCACGTCACACAGCAGAGCCAGGACCTCGGTTGTGAAACTTTTAAAAAGCAATTGGTCAGACAGGTATAGGCTGCATTTCAGATTCTCATTTTCTCTTAGCAACAGTCTCTACTGCAGAATGTTCTTTTCTGAAGGGCTCTGTCCAAGGACCTGCATGATCGTATGGACAGCATTTCTCTGGAAGCTGCCTTGTGTCCGATGGTTATACTAACCAGAAGAAGTAAATGAAGAGGTAGTTCAAGAGGAACTTGAAGTTCCTCTCATTTGGCTGTTGGATAAGAGTCTAGAAGATGCTGGTAATACTTTGCTTGGCATTCCAGACAGACTGTGGAGGCTGTTGTCAGGATGTGATGGGAATCCTTGTGCTGTGTTGCATCTCACATATAACCAGAGACGTCTCAAGTCAACACGCCGGTTCTGTGAGCCAGTAGCTTGTTCTAAAGATGCGCTGTCAGTGGCGGGCCTCTGGGTCATCTAGGGAAGGAAAATTAGCCTTCCTGTAGGTGAGGGCCAATTAAGAGGATGCTAGCATCTTTTTGGAGAGTAGTGCATAGTTGTTGGGATACAAGAAACGTTTGGAAGGGACTTCCCTGGTGGTCCAGTGGTTAAGAATCCGCCTTCCAATGCAGGGAACACGGGTTCGATCCCTGGTTGGGGAACTAAGATTCCACATGCTGCGGGGCAACTAAGCCCACACGCCACAACCAGAGTGTAGCCTGCTCGCCGCAACGAAAAGTCCTGAGTGCCGGAACTAAGATCCAACGC
This sequence comes from Grampus griseus, assembly GCF_964374135.1. Classification (NCBI taxonomy): domain Eukaryota; kingdom Metazoa; phylum Chordata; class Mammalia; order Artiodactyla; family Delphinidae; genus Grampus; species Grampus griseus. Next base: position 102,438,769 of record NC_139005.1, read on the forward strand.
AGCCAAAAATGAATGAATGAATGAATAAATAAGTAAATATTAAAAAAGAAAGTAAAGTCATCTTGAAACGTTTGGAAAAGAACTATGCAGTATTACCTGAGTAACAGTTCTAGAACCAGTTTAAACCAGTTCCTTAGGCAGTGAAATTAGCTGCGCCTAAACCAATACCATTGCTATGAACTCTTTAAGGGATGCCACTGATGAGATTACGTATTTCTTAAAATGCACGGAAGCACAGAAATGTTGCTACACAAGAGATTTTTGGTTTAATGGCCTAGGTGTGAGCTAGTGAGGCACACAGTCAATCTAAGTGAATGACTTTGAGAGTAACCTATTTTTATTTCAGGTGTCAATGGTAATGTAAATAGAGGTTCTCAGATGCTGGTCTGTATGTAATATTGGTGAGATGAGCAAAGGTGAGCTTTTCTTAAAACTGTATTTTTTTAAAGTAAGACATAATCCTCAATCCTGATATTATGGGTTTCTTCTTTTGATATTGGAAAAGCCATTGTTGTCTGAATTGAAGGTGACTGTAGATGACAGTTTATTCTTTCCTCCTTTTTTTAAAATTTAATTTAATTAATTTATTTATTTTTGGGAAGCCCCTTTGTGTCTGCTTTTCCTTCTCTCTCTTTCCCTCCCTCCCTCCTCCTGGCTTGGGAGAGTGAAAAAGTTGGCAACCCTGTTAGTTTTCTAAATTAAAAGAAAAGAACTTGGGACTTCCCTGGTGGCGCAGTGGTTAAGAATCTGCCTGCCAGTGCAAGCGACATGGGTTCAGTCCCTGGTCCGGGAAGATCCCACATGCCATGGAGCAATTAAGCCCGTGTGCCACAACTATTGAAGCCCGCGCACCTAGAGCCCATGCTCCGCAACAAGAAAAGCCACCACAATGAGAAGCCTGTGCACTGCAACGAAGAGTAGCCCCCGCTCACCACAACAAGAGAAAGCCTGCGTGCAGCAACAAAGACCCAATGCAGCCAAAGATTAAATAAATAAATAAATTTATTGGGAAAAAAAAAAAGAAAAGAACTTAACCAGCCTGTGAAATCCCCGTGTCTTGGAACGTTGAGCTGGGCTGACTTTAGCACACAGGCCCTGGGGTAGATAAGTTGGGGCACCAGATTCTGCAGATGGGATGGGTTCTCAGAGGCCCTTGAGTGTCTTACTCTTTTTTACAGGGTGGAAATCCCGCCTAGACTTTCTCTTTTATGATTTAGGGGTAAATAAGTAGATGTTAACTTAGTTTATTCTTTCAGACTATAAAAGGTATGAATAAGTGAGTAGCATGATGATGATTATTTGGGTGAAATTTTGGTTTTATTTGTTGGTCAAGATTTGTTCTGTGTGTGCTCCGGTGCTGTCTTGTGGAACACATAAGATGTATGACCATCCCCACCATGAAGGAACCTGCGGCCTGTGGGCTGGTGTGTGCAGACCCAGGCCTGGTGTGCAGTGCTGGCATCACGCAGAGCAGCATAGTGTGGGCTCTTGGCGCATGGAGGCCGCCTCGGTGCTGCTGCGGTGAAACCAACCAGGCTACATGGGGGCCTATCAGTACTTCATTCTTTCTTATTACTGAATAACATTCCATTGTATGGATAGACCACATTTTTTAAAAATTTAATTTATTTTATTATTTTTGTCTACGTTGGGCCTTCGTTGCTGTGTGTGGGCTTTCTCTAGTTGCGGTGAGCGGGGGCCACTCTTTCGTTGCAGTGCGCGTGCTTCTCATTGCGGTGGCTTCTCTTGTGGAGCACAGGCTCTAGACATGCAGGCTTCAGTAGTTGTGGCTCACGGGCTCAGTAGTTGTGGCTTGCAGGCTCTAGAGCACAGGCTCAGTAGTTGTGGCACATGGGCTTAGTTGCTCCGTGGCATATGGGATTTTCCTGGACCAGGGATTGAACCTCTGTCCCCTGCATTAGCAGGCGGATTCTTAACCACTGCACCACCAGGGAAGTCCCTTCATTGTGGTTTTGACTTGCATTTCCCAGATGGCTAATGGTACCGAGCATTTTTTTGTGTGCTTTTTGTCCATTTGGATATTTTCTTTGGAGAAATGTCTGTTCAGATCCTTGACTCATTTTTTCCTTAATTAATTAATTTTTGGCTGCGTTGGGCCTTCGTTGCTGTGTGCGGGCTTTCTCTAGTTGCGGCGAGCGGGGGCTACTCTTCATTGTGGGGCGCGGGCTTCTCATTGCAGTGGCTTCTCTTGCTGCAGAGCACGGGCTCTAGGCACGCAGGCTTCCGTAGTTGTGGCACGTGGACTCAGTAGTTGTGGCTTACAGGCTCTAAGCTCAGGCTCAGTAGTTGTGGCGCACGGGCTTAGTTGCTCTGTGGCATGTGGGATCTTCCCAGACCAGGGCTCAAACCCGTGTTCCCTGCATTAGCAGGCAGATTCTTAGCCACTGTGCCCCCAGGGAAGCCCAGATCCTTTACTTGTTCTAAAATTTGTCTTTTTATTATTGAGTTGTAAGAGTTTTTTATATATTCTAGGTACAAGTCCTTTTTTAGATATATGATTTGCAAAAATTTTCTTTTGTGAAAACGTTCTCCCATGGTGTGGGTTGTCTTTACACTTTCTTAAAGGTGTCATTTGAAGTACAAAACTATTTTTGAGGAAGTCCAAGTTATATTTTCTATTGTTGCTTTTGGTGTCATATCTAAGAAACCATCGGCAAATACATGATTTTTTCTTCTAAGAGTTTTATAGTTTTAGCACTTAAATTTAGGTCTTTGATCAATGTTGGTAAATCTTTGTATACAGTGTATAAGTAAGGGTCTGCATTTATTCTTTCGCATGCAGATATCTAGTTGTTCCAGCATCATATATTGAAAACACTGTTCTAACCCCCATTGAATTATTTTTTCACCCTTGTCAAAAATCAGTTGACTGTAAATCTGAGTGTTTGTTTATTTATTTTTCAATTAATTAACTTATTTTTGGTTGCATTGGGTCTTCGTTGCTGCGCACGGGCTTTCTCTAGTTGTGGTGAGCGGGGGTTACTCTTCGTTGCGGTGCGCAGGCTTCTCATTGTGGTGGCTTCTTTTGTTGCAGAGCACGGGCTCTAGGGTGCGCGGGTTTCAGTAGTTGTGGCACATGAGCTCAGTAGTTGTGGCTCGCGGGCTCTAGAGCGCAGGTTCAGTATTTGTGACACACGGGCTTAGTGGCTCCGCGGCATGTGGGATCTTCCCGGACCAGGGCTCGAACCCGTGTCTCCTGCACTGGCAGGCGGATTCTTAACCACTGCGCCACCAGGGAAGCCCATGAGTGTTTACTTCTTGTCTCAATTCTATTCCATCAATCTACATGTTGTTCCTTAGGCCTGTACCACATTGTATTGTTTACTGGAACTTCGTAGTAAATTTTGAAATCAGGAAGAATGAGTCCTCCAGCATTGTTCCTTTTCAAGATTGTTTTGTGTGTTCTGGACCACTTGCATTTCCATATGGATTTTAGGATCAGCTTGTCACTGATTTTTAAAAACTATCCTTGATATATTAATTACTATGCTTTATTGTTTGGGGAACACAGTCTGCAAGATAGTGGTCTTTTGGAGTCTGTTGAGGCTTCCTTTATTGGTTTAATATGTGGTTTATATTTTTAAATGTTACATGGTGTTTTCAAAAAGAATTTGTATTCTCTGTCCTTTGGGTGTAGAATTTTGTGTCTCTTTTATAGCTTGAGGTTATTAATATTATTCACCTTTTTAACATTGCAGCTGTAAGAAATAATACAGAGATATCCCTTGTACCCTTTGTCCAGTTTCCCTCAGTGGTAATATTTGGCAGAGTTATAGTAGAAAAATCACAACCAGGAATTGACATTGATACAGTCCGCTGATCTTACTCATACTTCCTGAGTTGTATTTGTATTGTGTGTGCAGGTGTTTAGTTCTATAGTTTGTCATCTGTGTGGCTGTGTATCCACCATCAAAGACAAAATGCTGAACAGTTCCAAAGCCACGAGGATTCTATTGTTGTACTTTTACGACCACACTAATTTCCCTCTCTCCACCTACCTGCTTCTCATGCCACTAATTTGTCCTCCATTTCTAAAATTTTTCATTTCAAAAATGTTATATATAAATGGAATCATACAGTATGTAATCTTTGGGGATTGGCTTTTTTAAAAAAACAAAAAGTTTATTTATCTATTTTGGCTGTGCCGGGTCTTAGTTGTGACACAAGGGATCTTTGTTGCGGCATGTTTAGTTGAGGTAAGTGGGCTTCTTAGTTGCGGCATGCAGACTTCTTAGTTGCAGCATGTGGACTTCTCAGTTCCGGCGTGCATGCAGGATCTGGTTCCCTGACCAGGGATCAAGCCCATGCCCCCTGCATTGGGAGTGAGGAGTCTTACCCACTGGACCACGACGGAAGTCCCCAGGATTGGCTTTTTTTGCTCAGCAATAATTCTCTAGAGCAGGGGTCTCCAAACCCCAGGCTGCGGACAGGTACTGGTCCATGGCATGTTAGGAACCGGGCCACACAGCAGGAGGTGAGCGGCAGCGGGCGAGTGAACGAAGCTTCATCTGCTGCTTCCCGCCGCTCCCCATTGCTCGCATTACTGCCTGAACCAACCCCCCCACAATCCGTGGAAAAATTGTCTTCCACGAAACTGGTTCCTGGTGCCAAAAAGGTTGGGGACTGCTGCCGTAGAGACTCATCCAAGTTGTTGCACGTATCAGTAGTTTGTTCCTTTTGGTTGCTGAGTCATATTCCGTGGTATGGATGGACCACACTTTAGCGTTCATGTGTCAAGGACCATCTGGACCAATTCCAGTTTTTGACTTTTTATTTCTCTAGAATAAATGCCCAGGGCCAAGGCATTTTTCATATATGGATTTCTCTCAGTTGTTGCAATAAAGTTTATAGAAGTTGAACAATACTATAAAATGCCTCTGTCTTTGTGATGGTTATATATTCTTGTCCTATTGTCCCTTTTACTTGTTTATAACATTCTTTGCATCTCACTTTATCTTAACTTTTAGTTTGTCAGACGTAAAGATTGTGGCTCAAATTTATTTTGGTTCACATTTGCCTTGTGTATGTTTTTCAGTCTTTTCATTTCTACCTTTTTCAGTTTTTTTAAAGTGTGTCTTTTGTTGGATATTGTTTTTTAAAAATTAAATCTGAGAAAACTCTTTTGCATTGATTAGTTTATCCCATATTCAGTTGTTGAAATTATTATATTAGTACTAATTTATTTTTTAAAATTTATTTTTATTGAAGTATAGTTGATTTACAGTGTTGTGTATTAGTACTAATTTCTCCATTTTATTTCACATTTTCATTTACTAATACTTTTGCTTTTATTTCTCCTTTCCTGTTTTCCGTTGGATAGATTGTTTTGTTTTTGTTTTACGGCAGATTAAAATTACACATTCTAATTTTTTTGTGTGTGTGTGACCTCCCTGAACTTAAGATCTTTTGTCATGGGTATTTTTTCTTCTCTTCTTTTTTTTTTAAATATGTATTTATTTATTTATTTTGGCTGCGTTGTGTCTTAGTTGTGGCACACAGGCGCTTCATGGCGGCATGCGGGATCTTTAGTTGTGGCATGCTGACTTCTTAGTTGTGGCATGCGAACTCTTTTTTTTAATTTTAATAATGGTTATTTATTTATTTATTTTTGTCTGCGTTGGGTCTTTTGTTGCTGTGCATGGGCTTTCTCTAGTTGCAGCGAGCAGGGGCTACTCTTCGTTGTGGTGCGTGGGCTTCTCATTGCGGTGACTTCTCTTGTTGCGGAGCATGGGCTCTAGGCACGCAGACTTCAGTGGTTGTGGGCGCATGGGCTTAGTTGCTCCGCAGCATGCGGGATCTTCCCGGACCAGGGCTCAAACCCATGTCCCCTGCATTGGCAGGCAGATTCTTAATCACTGTGCCACCAGGGCAGTTCCACATGCAAACTCTTAGTTGCATCATGCATGTGGGATCTAGTTCCCCAATCAGGGATCGAACCCAGGCTCCCTACATTGGGAGCGCGGAGTCTTACCTACTGGACCACCAGGAAAGTCCCAGGTATTTCTTCTCTGACTTTTCAAGCTTAACAGTATCTCCGCTTTCCTTCAATAAGACAGCTACATTAGCATGCTCCTCTCCTGATTGACATGCCACAGAATTCTGACCTCCATTCTATTTTATTTAAAAATTTGATTAGTGATTTAAGGATATATTAGGATTCCTCATCACATTACTAGATAACACAAAGCTTGTTAATAGCAGTAGAACAGGGATTCTGGATGGGAGTGGTAAGGTGGAGGTTTGCTGCCACTGTGAGGAAAGCTGGTGGGATATGTGTGAAGACTGAGGTCAGGCTCCTGATGGAGAGGCAGAAGGGGGGCACTGGGCCAGGCTGTTTTTTGTTGATGTTACTGAAATCCTTTAGATTTTAAATTACAGATTATTTTATAATAAGCCTTTCCAATTTATGGATTCTTTCTGAATCTTGCACTTAGCTTCATAGCTTTTCATCAGTAATTATTTAGCCTTAACTATTTGTTTTACTGATTTCTTTCTCTCTGTCTGTTGTTGTATACAGTATGTTTTTTTTTGTTTTTTTTAATAAAGCTTTACTTTAAAAAAAATTATTTATTTATTTTATTTTTGGCTGCGTTAGGTTTTCGTTCCTGCACACAGGCTTTCTCTAGTTGCAGTGAGCGGGGGCCACTTTTCCTTGCAGTGCGCGTGCTTCTCATTGCAGTGGCTTCTCTTGTCATGGAACACGGGCTCTAGGCGCGCGGGCTTCAGTAGTTGCAGGACGCGGGCTCGGTAGTTGTGGCTTACAGGCTGTAGAGCACAGGCTCAGTGGTTGTGGCACACGGGCTTAGTTGCTCCATGGCATGTGGGATCTTCCCGGACCAGGGCTCGAACCCGTGTCCCCTGCATTGGCAGGCGGATTCTTTTTTTGTTTGTTTGTTTTTGAACTATTGTTTATTTTCTGGTTTGAATAATGCAAAATGTTTTTATTTTAAAAAATGGGCAAATGCTAAGCAGACAGAACCCCATAGCGTGAAATACATTAGTACATCTAAAGACTGTATTAAATATCTCTTTAAAAGGAGAATCAGCCCCGAATGTATGTACTATATATATCCTCAAAGCAAATTTTTTTGGAATTTAATTTTATTTATTTTTTTATACAATAGGTTCTTATTAGTCATCCATTTTATACACATCAGTGTATACATGTCAATCCCAATTTCCCAATTCATCACACCACCACCACCACCACCCTGCCGCTTTCCCCCCTTGGTGTCCATACGTTTGTTCTCTACATCTGTGTCTCTGTTTCTGCCCTGCAGACTGGTTCATCTGTACCATTTTTCTAGGTTCCACATATATGCGTTAATATACAATATTTGTTTTTCTCTTTCTGACTTACTTCACTCTGTATGACAGTCTCTAGATTCATCCACGTCTCTACAAAGGACCCAGCTTCGTTCCTTTTTATGGCTGAGTAATATTCCATTGTATAGATGTATACCACATCTTCTATATCCATTCGTCTGTCGATGGGCATTTAGGTTGCTTCCGTGACCTGGCAATTGTAAATAGTGCTGCAGTGAACATTGGGGTGCATGTGTCTTTTTGAATTATGGTTTTCTCAGGGTATATGCCCAGTAGTGGGATTGCTGGGTCATATGGTAATTCTACTTTTAGTTTTTTAAGGAACCTCCATACTGTTCTCCATAGCAGCTGTATCAGTTTACATTCCCACCAATAGCACAAGAGGGTTCCCTTTTCTCCACACCCTCTCCAGCATTGGTTGTTTGTAGATTTTCTGGTGATGCCCGTTCTAACTGGTGTGAGGTGATACCTTATTGTAGTTTCGATTTGCATTTCTCTAATAGTGATGTTGAGCAGCTTTTCATGTGCTTCTTAGCCATCTGTATGTCTTCTTTGGAGGAATGTCTATTTAGGTCTTCTGCCCATTTTTGTTTTTGGGTTTTTTTTGTTGTTTTTTTTTAAATTTATTTATTTTTGACTGAGTTGGGTCTTGGTTGCTGCGCGCGGGCTTTCTCTAGTTGCGGCGAGCGGGGCAACGATGCAGTGTGCAGCCTTCTCACTGTGGTGGCTTCTCTTGTTGCAGAGCATGGGCTCTAGAGCGCAGGCCCAGTAGTTGTGGTACACTGGCTTAGTTGTTCTGCAGCATGTGGGATCTTCCCGGACCAGGACTTGAACCTGTGTCCCCTGCATTGGAAGGTGGATTCTTAACTACTGTGCCACCAGGGAAGTCCCTTCTGCCCATTTTTGGATTGGGTTTTTCGTTTTTTTAATATTGAGCTGCATGAGCTATTTATATATTTTGGAGATTAATCCTTTGTCTGTTGATTCATTTGCAAATATTTTTTCCCATTCTGAGGGTTGTTTTTTCATCCTGTTTGTAGTTTCCTTTGCTTTGCAAAAGCTTTTAAGTTTCATTAGGTCCCATTTGTTTATTTTTGTTTTCATTTCCATTACTCTAGGAGGTGGATCAAAAAAGATCTTGCTGTGATTTATGTCAAAGAGTGTTCTTCCTGTGTTTTCCTTTAAGAGTTTTATACTGTCCAGTCTTACAGTTAGGTCTCTAATCCGTTTTGAGTTTATTTTTGTGTATGGTGTTAGGGAGTGTTCTAATTTCATTCTTTTACATGTAGCTGTCCAGTTTTCCCAGCACTACTTATTTTTTTTTTATTTTTTGTGGTGCGTAGGCCTCTCACTGTTGTGGCCTCTCCCATTGCGGAGCACAGGCTCCGGACATGCAGGCTCAGCGGCCATGGCTCACGGGCCCAGCCGCTCCGCGGCATGTGGGATCTTCCCAGACCAGGGCACGAACCCGTGTCCCCTGCATCGGCAGGCAGACTCTCAACCACTGAGCCGCCAGGGAAGCCCCCAGCACTACTTATTGAAGAGACTGTCTTTTCTCCATTGTATATCCTTTCCTCCTTTGTCGTAGGTTAGTTGACCATAGGTGCATGGGTTTATCTCTGTTCCATTGATCTATATTTCTGTTTTTGTGCCAGTACCATATTGTCTTGATTACTGTAGCTTTGTAGTATAGTCTGAAGTAAGGGAGTCTGATTCCTCCAGCTCCGTTTTTTTCCCTCAAGACTGCTTTGGCTATTCAGGGTCTTTTGTGTCTTCATACGAATTTTAAGAATTTTTGTTCTAGTTATGTAAAAAATGCCATTGGTAATGTGATAGGGATTGCATTGAATCTGTAGATTGCTTTGGGTAGTGTAGTCATTTTCACAATATTGATTCTTCCAATCCAAGAACATGATATATCTCTCCATCTGTTGGTATCATCTTTATTTTCTTTCATCAGTGTCGTATAGTTTTCTGCATACAGGTCTTTTGTCTCCCTAGGTAGGTTTATTCCTAGGTATTTTATTCTTTTTGTTGCAATGGTAAATGGGAGTGTTTCCTTAATTTCTCTTTCAGATTTTTCATCATTAGTGTATAGGAATGCAAGAGATTTCTGTGCATTAATTTTGTATCCTGCAACTTTACCAAATTCATTGATTAGCTCTAGTAGTTTTCTGGTGGCATCTGTAGGATTCTCTATGTAGAGTATCATGTCATCTGAAAACAGTGGCAGTTTTACTTCTTTTCCAATTTGTATTCCTTTTATTTCTTTTTCTTCTCTGATTGCTGTGGCTAGGACTTGCAAAAGTATGTTGAATAATAGTGGTGAGACTGGGCATGCTTCTCTGGTTTCTGATCTTAGAGGAAATGCTTTCAGTTTTTCACCATTGAGAATGATGTTTGCTGTGGGTTTGTCGTATATGGCCTTTATGATGTTGAGGTAGGTTCCCTCTTTGCCCACTTTCTGGAGAGTTTTTTTTCATAAATGGGCGTTAAATTTTGTCAAAAGCTTTTTCTGCATCTATTGAGATGATCATATGGTTTTTATTCTTCAATTTGTTATTATGGTGTATCACGTTGATTGATTTGCGTTATATATATATTATATATGTTATATATATTATATATTATATATATTATAATATATATTATATATTATATATATTATATATATTATATATTATATATTATATATATTATATATATTATATATAATATATATTTTTTAATATAAATTTATTTTTTCATTTATTTAATTTTTGGCTGCATTGGGTCTTCGCTGCTGCATGCGGGCTTTCTCTAGTTGCAGTGAGCGGGGGCTACTCTTTGTTGTGGTGCACAGGCTTCTCATTATGGTGGCTTCTCTTGTTGCAGAGCACAGGCTCTAGGCGCGCAGGCTTCAGTAGTTGTGGCACACGGACTTCAGTAGTTGTGGCTCACAGGCTCTAGAGCGCAGGCTCAGTAGTTGTGGCGCATGGTCTTAGTTGCTCTGCGGCACGTGGGATCTTCCCGGACCAGGGACTGAACCTGCGTCCTCTGCATTGGCAGGCAGATACATAACCACTGCACCACCAGCGAAGTCTCTGTTGGAAGATTTTTAATCACAGTTTCAATTTCATTACTTGTGATTCGTCGGTTCCTATTTTCTATTTCTTCCTGGTTCAGTCTTGGAAGGTTATACCTTTCTAAGAATTTGTTCGTTTCTTCCAGGTTGTCCATTTTATTGGCATACAGTTGTTTGTAGTAATCTCTTATAATCCTTTGTATTTCTGCAGTGTCAGTTGTGATTTCTCCTTTTTCATTTCTAATTTTATTGATTTGAGTCCTCTCCCTCTTTTTCTTGATGAGTCTGGCTAATGGTTTATCAATTTTGTTTATCTTCTCAAAGAACCAGCTTTTAGTTTTATTGATCTTTGCTGTTGTTTTCTTGTTTTTATTTCATTTATTTCTGCTCTGATCTTTATGATTTCTATCCTTCTGCTAACTTTGGGTTTTGTTTGTTCTTCTTTCTCTAGTTCCTTTAGGTGTAATGTTAGATTGTTTGAGATTTTTCTTGTTTTTGAGGTAGGCTTGTATAGCTATAAACTTCCCTCTTAGAACTGCTTTTGCTTCATCCTGTAGGTTTTGGGTCGTTGTGTTTTCATTGTAATTTTTATCTAGGTATTTTGTGATTTCCTTTTTGATTTTTTCAGTGATTTCTTGGTTATTTAGTAACGTATTGTTTAGCCTGCACGTGTTTGTGTTTTTTACATTTTTTTCCCTGTAATTGATTTCTAATCTATAATGTTGTGGTCAGAAAAGATGCTTGATATGATTTCAATTTTCTTAAATTTACTGAGGCTTGATTTGTGACCCAAGATGTGATCTATTGAGAATGTTCCATGCACACTTGAGAAGAAAGTATAATCTGCGGTTTTTGGATGGGATGTCCTATAAATATCAATTAAATCTATCTGGTCTGTTGTGTCATTTAAAGCTGATGTTTCCTTATTGATTTTCTGTTTGGATGATCTGTCCATTGGTGTAAGTGAGGTGTTAAAAAGTCCCCCACTATTATTTTGTTACTGTCGATTTCCTCTTTTAGAGCTGTTAGCAATTGCCTTATGTATTGAGGTGCTCCTATGTTGGGTGCACATATATTTATAATTGTTATATCTTCTTCTTGGATTGATTCCTTGATCATTATGTAGTGTCCTTCCTTGTAACATTTTTTATTTTAAAGTCTATTTTATCTGATATGAGTATTGCTACTCCCGCTTTCTTTTGATTTCCATTTGCATGGAATGTCTTTTTCTGTCCCCTCACTTTCAGTCTGAATGTGTCCCTGGGTCTGAAGTGAGTCTCTTGTAGACAGCATATATATGGGTCTTGTTTTTGTATCCATTCAGCGAGCCTGTGTCTTTTGGTTGGAGCATTTAATCCATTCACGTTTAAGGTACTTATCGATATGTATGTTCCTTTTACCATTTTCTTAATGGTTTTGGGTTTGTTTTTGTAAGTCCTTTTCTTCTCTTGTGTTTCTCACTTAGAGAAGTTCCTTTAGCATTTGTTGTAGAGCTGGTTTGGTGGTGCTGAATTCTCTTAATTCTTGCTTGTCTGTAAAGCTTTTGATTTCTCCATGGAATCTGAATGAGATCCTTGCCGGGTAGAGTGATCTTGGTTGTAGGTTCCTTCCTTTCATCACTTTAAGTATATCATGCCACTTCCTTCTGGCTTGTAGAGTTTCTGCTGAGAAATCTGCTGTTAACCTTATGGGAGTTCCCTTGTATGTGATTTGTCATTTTTCCCTTGCTGCTTTCAATAATTTTTCTTTGTCTTTAATTTTTGCCAGTTTGATTACTATGTGTCTCGGCGTGTTTCTCCTTGGGTTTATCCTGTATGGGACTCTCTGTGCTTCCTGGACCTGGGTGGCTATTTCCTTTCCCATGTTAGGGAAGTTTTCGACTAAAATCTCTTCAAATATTTTCTCGGGTCCTTTCTCTCTCTCTTCTCCTTCTGGGACCCTATAATGTGAATGTTGTTGCGTTTAACGTTGTCCCAGAGGTCTCCTAGGCTGTCTTCGTCTCTTTTCATTCGTTTTTCTTCATTCTGTTCTATGGCAGTGAATTCCACCATTCTGTCTTCCAGCTCACTTATCCGTTTTTCTGCCTCAGTTATTCTGCTATCGAGTCCTTCTAGTGTATTTTTCATTTCAGTTATTGTGTTGTTCATCTGTTTGTTTGTTCTTTAATTCTTCTGGGTCTTTGTTAAACATTTCTTGCATCTTCTCGATCTTTGCCTCCATTCTTTTTCCGAGGTCCTGGATCATCTTCACTATCGTTATTCTGAATTCTTTTTCTGGCAGGTTGCCTATCTCCACTTCATTTAGTTGTTTTTCTGGGGTTTTATCTTGTTCCTTCATCTGGTACATAGCCCTCTGCCTTTTCATCTTGTCTGTCTTTCTGTGAATGTGGTTTTTGTTCACAGTCTGCAGGATTGTAGTTCTTCTTGCTTCTGCTGTCTGCCCTCTGGTGGATGAAGCTATCTGAGAGGCTTATGCAAGTTTCCTGATGGGAGGGACTGGTGGTGGGTAGAGCTGGCTGTTGCTTTGGTCGGCAGAACTCATTAAAACTTTAATCCACTTGTCTGCTGATGGGTGCGGCTGGGTTCCCTCCCTGTTGGTTGTTTGGCCTGAGGCGACCCAGCACTGGAGCCTACCTGGGCTCTTTCGTGGGGCTAATGGCAGACTCTGGGAGGTCTCACGCCAAGGAGTACTTCCCAGAACTTCTGCTGCCAGTGTCCTTGTCCTCACAGTGACACACAGCCACCCCCTGCCTCTGCAGGAGAACCTCTAACACTAGCAGGTAGGTCTGGTTCAGTCTCCTATGGGGTCACTGCTCCTTCTCCTGGGTCCCGAGGTGCACACTAGTTTGTGTGTGCTCTCCACTAGTGGAGTCTCTGTTTCTCCCAGTCCTGTCAAAGTCCTGCAGTCAAATCCCGCTAGGCTTCAAAGTCTGATTCTCTAGGAATTCCTCCTCCTGTTGCCGGACCGCCAGGTTGGGAAGCCTGACGTGGGGCTCAGAACCTTCACTCCAGTGGGTGGACTTCTGTGGTATAAATGTTCTCCAGTTTGTGAGTCACCCACCAGCAGTTATGGGATTTGATTTTATTGTGATTGCGCCCCTCCTACCGTCTCATTGTGGCTTCTTCTTTGTCTTTGGATGTAGGGTATCTTTTTTGGTGAGTTCCAGTGTCCTCCTGTTGATGATTGTTCAGCAGTTAGTTGTGATTCTGGTGTTCTTGTAAGAGGGTGTGAGAGCACGTCCTTCTACTCTGCCATCTTGAACCAGTCTCCGGCAGGCGGACTCTTAACCACTGCACCACCAGGGAAGCCCTACAGTATGTTTTTTTTGTTTTGTTTTGTTTTTTTGCGGTACGCGGGCCTCTCACTGTTGTGGCCTCTCCCATTGCAGAGCACAGGCTCCGGACGCGCAGGCTCTGCGGCCATGGCTCACGGGCCTAGCCGCTCCGTGGCCTGTGGGATCATCCTGGACCGGGGAACGAACCCATGTCCCTTGCATCAGCAGGCGGACTCTCAACCACTGCACCACCAGGGAAGCCCCCTACAGTATGTTTTTAAAAAAGTAATATTGAGGGACTTCCCTGGCAGTCCAGTGGTTAATAAGACTCTGCGCTTCCATTGCAGAAGGCACGGGTTCAATCCCTGGTGGGGGTACTAAGATCCCACATGCTGTGCGGCCAGAAAAAAAAATTAATAATAATAATAATATTGAGGTGTAATTTATATACAATAAATGGACCCATTTTATATTTGTGGTTCTGTGTATTTTGACAAATATACCACCACAATCAAGGTTTAGATCATTTGCATCACCCCCAAAACTCCATCCTGTCACTCCCTCGTGCTGCAGCCCTTGATCCTAAGCAACCACTAGTCTCTTTGTCACCATGGGTTCATTTTGCTTTGTTTAAAATTGCATATAAATGGAATCTTATAGTTTTACTTTTTTGTGTCCAGCTTCTTTTACTTACCACGTTTATTAGATTCATCTGTGTTTACAGATGTGCTTGTTCCTTTTTGCTGAGTGTATTCCATTGTAGGTACACCATCCTTTGTTTATCCTTTCACCTGTTGATGGATATTTGAGCTGTTTCCAGTGTTTGACTATTATGAATAAGGCAGCTGTGAACATTCAATTACAAGGAGTCTTTGTTTAGATTTATGATTTCATTACTCTAGGGTAATACCTCGGACTGGAATTACTGGGTCACACGGTAAGTATGCTTAACTTTATAACAAGCTGGCGAAGTGTTTTCCATCGTGGTCGTGCCATTTTATGGTGCTACTCACAGTGTATGGGAGTTTCAGTTCAGCATCCCCATCAGCACATGGTATTGAGAGCTTTTTAATTTTAGCCCTTCTAGTGGTGCCTTATTGTGGTTCTGATTTGCATTTCCTCGATAACAGTGTTGATCATCTTTTCATGTGCTTATTGGCTATTTGTATATCTTCTTTTACGAAGTGTCTGTCCAAATTTTTTGTCCATTTTGTTTAGTTAAGTATTTTTTTTAATTATTGCTTTTTAAAAGCTCATTACACGTTCTTGATAAGAATGCTTTGTCAGATATAGACAGCAAATACTTTTTTCCTGGTCTGTGACTTATCTGTTTATTTTCTTAATGGTATCATTCAAAATTGAAGTTTTCAGTTTTGATGAAATCCTGTTTATCAGTTTGTTTGTTTGTTTTTAATTTTTATTGGGCTATAGGGGATGGATTGGGAAATACCTCTGCAAGTTGTGCCCCGCTAGAGAAATGTCCCTTCTGATTTTCCTGGGAGGAGCTTTCGGAGCTTTTTCATTTTCTTGGAGCTGCTGCTCTTGCTGGCAGCAGCCTCTTCAGGTCTTCTTTTTCTTGGGGACACTCTTGTTTACTGGCTCTTCAGGGTCACTTACTGGTTCCTCTTTGGGGAAAGATTTCTTCCTTTTGGGAGGACTTCCACTGCCAGCTGTCTCTTCAGGATCACTACTACCCAGCTCCTCTGTGGAAGATTTCTTTTTCTTGGGTTTGGAGAAGGAGACAGATGGGTCTTCCATTCCATTCTCCTGAGGAGCCTCCTGGGGCTTTTGCTTTTGCCTCCTTTTGGGTCTTTCACTTGTCTCCTCACATTCCTCTGGGGTCTTACTGCTGTTCTCTGGAGATGCCAGGGCAATCGCAGCCAGCCGTTTGTTTTCCTTCTTCAAGCATTTCTTCTCCTGTTTCTCCAGCTTCCTAGTAATCCGGCAGCTGCTTCCTCTGCCTGAACTCCTCCTTCATGATATGCAGATTGTTTCGTGGAATCTCTCTAGTCTCACAGAAGGACAGCCACTCCTCAACTTGTTCTCGAAGCTTCTCCCCAAATACACTGGTGGGTACCTCAGAGAAGCAATCAGATTGTGAGGCAATACTGCATTTGCTTGCCAGGTATTAGGAGATGTGGCCAATGAAGGTAGAGTGGAAAATGAGTCCATATTTTGGGGTGTTACCCCTTGTCTTCAGGGCTCTGGAAACTTGATCCCTTTGCTGGGCCCAGAGAATCCCTCAGACACCAGGACTGGCTGTTTATAAGATTTTTTTTTTAGTTTGTCTTTTCTTGTATCTTATGTACCGCAAATTCACAAATCTTATTTTTAATTAAATTAATTAATTTATCTTTTTTTTTGTGGCTACGTCGGGTCTTAGTTGTGGCACGTGGGATCTTCGTTGAGGCATGCGGGATCTTTCAATTTTTATTTATTTATTTATGGCTGTGTTGGGTCTTCGTTTCTGTGCTAGGGCTTTCTCTAGTTGTGGCAAGCGGGGGCCACTCTTCATCGCGGTGCGCGGCCTCTCACTATCACCACCTCTCTTGTTGTGGAGCACAGGCTGCAGACGCGCAGGCTCAGTAATTGTGGCTCACGGGCCTAGCTGCTCTGCGGCAAGTGGGATCTTCCCAGACCAGGGCTCGAACTCATGTCCCCTGCATTGGCAGGCAGATTCTCAACCACTGTGCCACCAGGGAAGCCCGGGATCTTTCATTGAGGTGCGCGAACCCAATAGTTATGACGCGTGGGCGTAGTTGCCCCGTGGCATGTGGGATCTTAGTTCCCCGACCAGGGATCGACCCTGTGTCCCCTGCATTGGAAGGTGGGTTCTTTACCCCTGGACTGCCAGGGAAGTCCCCCCACATATTTTTTTCTTAAGTTTTCTTCTAAAAATTTTAGTGTCAGCTTTTATGGTTAAGCCTGTGATCCGTGTGTGATGTGAGGTAAGGGTTGAGGTCGTTTTACATATAGATATTCAGTTTTTCAGAATCATTTGTTGAAAAGGATTATACTTTCCCCATCAAACTGCTTTAGTACATTTATTGAAAGTCAGTTGACCATATATGTATTCATCTGTTTCTGGACTTATCTACTTTGTTCTGTTGAACCACTAGAACCACACTGTCTTGATTAATCTCACCTTACAGTAAGTCTTGAAATAGGTGGTGTTAGCACTCCAAGTTTGTTCTTCCTTTTCAAAATTGCTTTGGCTATTCTAGGTCTTTTTCCATATATATTTTAGTATCAAGTTGTCAATTTCTGTTTTTAAAAATCTGCTAGGATTTATTTGGGGTTGCATTGAATCGGTAGACCAGTTTAATGAAAACTGACATCTTAACAATATTACATTTTCTCATCCATGAACATAGTATATCTCTCCATTTATTTAAGTCTTCTTTAATTTCTCTCAGCAGCGTTTCATAGTTTTCAATGTGCAGATCTTTTTTTAAAAATAAATTTATTTATTTATTTTTGGCTGTGTTGGGTCTTTGTTTCTGTGCTTGGGATTTTTCTAGTTGTGGTGAGTGAGGGCCACTCTTTGTTGTTGCATGGGGGCTTCTCACTGTGGTGGCTTCTCTTGTTGCGGAGCATGGGCTCTAGAGGTGTGCGGGCTTTAGTAGTTGTGGCATGCAGGCTAAGTAGTTGTGGCTTGCGGGCTCTAGAGCACAGGCTCAGTAGTTGTGGCACACGGGCTTAGTTGCTCCGTGGCATGTGGGATCTTCCCAAACCAGGTATTGAACTCACGTCCCCTGCATTGGCAGGCAGATTCTTAACCAGTGCGCCACCAGGAAAGTCCCTCAGTGTGCAGATCTTGCGCATATTTTATTAAATTATCCTGAAGTATTTCATGTTTTTCAATGTTGTTAGCAGAAGTTAAATATTTTTTATTTACCAATTTTTATTGCTGGTATATAGAGATACAATTACTTTTTGGATATTGACCTTGTAACTGGTAAGCTAGCTGTTCACTGTCATTAATTCTTGTAGCTCTTTTCCGTATAGATTTCTTAGGCATTTCTGCTTACACAATCATATTATTTGTTAGTAAAGAAAATTTTACTTATTCTGTATGTGTTTTATTTCTTTTTCTTGTCTTATAGTACTACCTGGGACCTTCACTACAATCTTGAATACAAGTGCTTAGAGTTTGTTGTTCCAATCTTAGGAGGAAAGCATTCAGTCTTTTCAGCATTAAGTGTGCTGATAGCTGTAGGTTTTTTAGTAGATACCCTTCATCAGGTTCAGGAAGTTCCCTTCTATTCCTCATTTATTGAGAGTGTCATGAGTGTCCTCATTTATTGAGAGTGTCATGTTGTATTTTTTTCAAATTACTCAAACCCAACCATATTACATGTAAATGATCTAAATATTTTAATTAAAAGGCAGAGAATAACAGAATAACAAAGCAAGATCTTATCAGTCTTTGCTGTTTAAAAAGAAACACTTTATTTTTTTATTTTTTTTAATTAAGAACTTTATTGAAGTATCATTGACAAATAAAAATTGTACATATTTAAGGTGTACAACATGATGCTTATATATATATATACATCATGAAATAATTACCACCATTAAGCTACTTAGCATACTGTCTTGATTTTCATTCTATTTGTCTGGCTATTCTTAGTCTGTATTCTTTGCTCAGGACCACTATTAGGCCTTAAAATATTTTAGCTTCACAGATACTATTTTCTTCTCATCCTATATCTTTTCTCTACAATCTCATGGCTTCATTTATTCTCTGTGGCTTCATTTATTTCTCCACCTCAAACTGTTTCCCTGAGTTTACCATGCATACATCCAATTGCCTACATGCCATATTTTCTTAGATCTTTCAAATTAATATCAAGCTTGTGTACAAAGTCAAAGAAGTTAATGAAGTTAATGATTTTCACTGCAAACATGTGAATGATGCCTTGTGAAATTGTGCAATGCAATGATCTTTTAAGATTCCTATATCTGTGAACGTCTCCAGCTATGTATGCAGTCAAGAACCAAAATTAATCCTTGACCTTTTTTCTCCCACATCCAGTTAGTCATTGAGTTCTGCCCCTGTATCATATATTTACATAGCTCTCTATACCTGTTGTACCTAAAATTTTAAATACTTTATAACTGATTATATATTTGCGTGATTATATAATCATTATGAAACTCCCGTAGTAGGCTGAATTTTCCATGAAGTCATAGACTGTATTTGTTTTGCTCACTGTTATAACCCCTGTATATAATGCAGTTCTGGCTTATAATAGGTGCTAAATACGTGCTTTTCAATGAAGTAACAAAGCATATGAGTAAAATTAAATATTTTATAAAATATTGTCTCAAGTCTTTTTTAGAATTATGTGACTCTTTTGAGGATCATACTTTTTTTTAAATGGAATTTTATTTATTTTTTTATGCAGCAGGTTCTTATTAGTCATCCACATCATACGCATCAGTGTATACATGTCAATCCTAATCTCCCAATTCATCACACCACTTTAAATATAAAAATACAGGGGGCTTCCCAGGTGGCGCAGTGGTTGAGAGTCTGCCTGCCGATGCAGGGGACGCGGGTTCATGCCCCGGTCCGGGAAGATCCCACATGCCGCGGAGCGGCTGGGCCCGTGAGCCGTGGCCGCTGAGCCTGCGCGTCCAGAGCCTGCGCTCCACAACAGGAGAGGCCACAACAGTGGGAGGCCCGCGTACCGTAAAAAATATATATATATAAATGTAAATATATATATATGTATATATAAATACAAATAGTTTGACAGTAAAAGGATGTTAAAGGATATAGCAAATATAAAGCACAAGAATGGTATGCTGTAATAGTGTCAGACAAGGCAGACTTCAAGATACCCTATATTCACTTCAAGACACTCACCCACTCTCACTGAAAACAGGGCGCATAGGAGCCACCTCTAGCTGCCATGTCTGGCAAGTTCTTGTTTGGAAACAAAGCCTTGGCTAGGTGGGGGTCCTCCCTCTGGTTCCCCTCTTTCCCTGGATTGTATGTTATCCAAGCACATGAGTCATTCTGTAGGGCCTTAGGAGAGAGGGCACCTGATGTGTGTGTGGGGACATCCATCTTTTCCTGAAGGTACACCTAGTAATCATTATTTCTGGTCCCCCAGAGTCTGTAACTAACACTGGCAAATACCCATATGCACTCCTCAAGAGAGAAATGAAGATATTAGGACCTAGATGGAAACTGAGTGCAGGTCAGCTTGTGGAGTCCCTTGCACTGCAAGTCCAAGCGGCCCCACCTCTGAGTCTGGTGGAGCAGGTGGGATTTTGTCAGTGAAGGGACTGAGCACAGGAGTGTGTGCAGAAGGGCAAAGGCAGAGAGTGCGGTGTGTGTGAGAAGAGAGACACGGCATCCCTGGGGTCGGGGAGGCAGCGGGAAGTGCCCAGAGGACCTGGAGGCACGTTGGGAGAGGCGGCCTGGTGAGCAGTGGGCATTTGGGGCTAGCACAGGCTTTAAACCACCGTGAGAGGGACGTGAAGACGTGTGTCTGTGTTTTGGGAAAGTGAGTTTGACGCGGCAAAGACAAGAGGCTGTGGAGGCTGTGGCTGGACAGCTGAGGGGCCTGTGTCCGGGACTCCTGGGCAGCTGGGCTTCATGCACAGACACACTGGGGCTCACGTCACGTGAAAAGTCCTTTTCTCTTCTAAATAAAACTATTAGGTAAGTCCCATCTGCTATCACCATGATTTTGCACGTAGTGATCTGTGTAACATTGGAAAGGTAATCTCAAGATACAGGTGTAACTTTGTTGAAGATGCAGGCTTTATGTTTTTCATTTTGTATCCAACAGCGAAAACTTTGTTGCAAACCAACCTAGGCCCACAGACTGACATATGAGACTCACTGAGTGCTTCAGGCCTTGTAGAGTCCAGGCAAAGGCAGCAGGAGCCCGCAGAGGGTGTTGTGGGGTGCAGGGGAAGGGGTGGGTGGATCGAGAGTCCTTAAGTGGCGTGACAGGACCTAGGACTCAGTGTGTGCATGTGAGGGAGGTGGGGGCCTCAGGGACAGCCCTGGCTTACTCAGCAAGGTGATGCAAGGAGACGAGGGGCCGAGTAGGTGGGGATGGCAGAGGGGCGGAGGGACGAGCAGAGGGAGCTGTCCTGAGCGTGGCTTGTTGAGGTTTGTGCTGGGAGCTGCTCTGTGTCCTGTAAGGGATGGCCAGGCGGGTGCGGCCACGAGAGGAGGTGCAGGAGGGACAGGGAGGCAGAGCTCGTTACACTCCCGGGTCCTGGAGGCCAGAGGCACCGACCGCACGAGGGCCACGTGCAGGAAGCCCGAGGGGGGCCAGAGGCAGAAGGGGGAGGAGCCAGGGCAGAGCCGAGGCTGCAGCTTTTATTGGGCTTTCCGCTCCGAAGGCAAGGCTGGACAGGGTGAACAGCCTCGGGTCAGCTTGCTTGGATGATCTCGGCGGGCTCTAAGCCATATGGGTGGCTCCTGGTTGCCTGGCCCCTGGCCCTGGGATAATGAAGGCAGTGGAACGTAGTCCCCTGGGTGTGTGTGGGCCCACAGAGGAGGAGGGCTCCAGCGGGTCAGCCTGCAGGTCACAGGAGTGCTCCTGAGAGCCCTTTGCCATCTCTAGGAGTTGGCCGCCCAGGAGGGGCAGTGTCTCCTCAATCAGAAAGTTTTTTAAAGATGTCAAAACATAATATACAGAAAATTAAAAATATATATGGTACGGAGACGTCTGGGGAGAGATGCCCAGTGTTCACTGAGGAGGGGCTGGACGCTGGGGAGGAGGGTTGTGAGCCTCGCTGTTTGGGTGGAGGGGCATCCCCCGTCGGACATGTGGGCGACCGGCATGTGTTGGCCTCAGAGCCCAGGGGCTAGTGGCGGGAGCCCCGGGGGCCCCCACGGGAGGACAGGAAGCTGAGCTGTCCTGCCGTACATGGGGGAGTGCCCCCTGCAGCCCGGGCCCCGTTATGGGTGGACTTCGGGACCTGGGTGCGGGGGTTGCTGAGGCGGGTTCGCACCTGGTGGCAGTGACCCTCTTGTCTGCTCGCAGCTCTGTGGCCGTCACCATGTTCTGGAAGTTTGACTTGAGCACCACGTCCCACGTCGACAAGCTGCTGGATAAGGAGGACGTGACGCTGCGAGAGTTAATGGATGAAGATGACATCTTGCAGGAGTGCAAGGCCCAGAACCGGAAGCTGCTGGACTTCCTGTGCAGGCAGCAGAGCATGGAGGAGCTGGTGAGCCTCGTCACACAGGACCCGGCCCTGGGCGTGGAAGAGAAGGTCCGCTTCAAGTACGTACCGCGGCGCTGGGTGGCCTGGCGCTGGGCAGCGTGCAGGGTGGCAGCGGGCAGGGCTTGAGGACGGTCAGAGCCGGGCTTTCTGACAGGGTGGCTGACCGTAAACGTTTGCCCCGCCTGACATGCGAGAAGGCCCCTCCGGTGGGCTTTGCTTCTGTGATGTTGAAGATTTGGGGATCTCCTGTGTGTGATTCCTCACTCTGGATTATAGCGAGCTGCACCGTGTTGGAGTGTTTTGGGTGAATATGTGCTGAAGAAAGGCTGAGCTCTGACAGACCGATGGGTGCAGCCTTGGCCTGACTGGTGAAACAGCCAGTCCCCAGAGACAGGCGGCATCTGACTGCTCGACCGTGGGGTCTTGGGCCTGGAGGACATATTTTGTGTCATTAGTGATCCTGACCGTTCTCAGAGTTTTTCCTAAAATGTTCCATTCAACAGTCGGCTGGGATGTTAGGGGACAACAAAAGGGACAGGGCAAGGACTTAGGACAAGGGTTGGAGTGAGGACAGAGTGTGAATGGGTGGGGCCTCAGGTGACAGGAAGGACAGCAGAGCTGGCCTCTGGCTCTGAGGGTGCCTCTCTGGGCCCGAGCAGGCTCTGGGAAGCGGGGGAGCTGAGGCTAGTGATGCAGAGGGATTCAGGGCAGACAGGGTGCCCTCAGCTGCGCACGTGTCCCACAGGGAGTCGGCGTGTGGTGGTAAAGTCTTAGTTGGGAAACTACGGCCTGAGGTCAGATTCTGTTTTTGTGAGGCCTGCAAGCTGAGAATGGCTTTACATTTTTAAATGGAAAAAATAGAAAAATAATAATATCACATGAAAATGACAAAATTCACATTTCCTTGTCCGTCATTTTCACTGGAAAGTCTTGTTGGACACATCCATGACCCGTTGGCCGTGACAACACAGGCGTTCTAAAATATTGACTCTCTGGCCCTTTACTTTTTACAGAAAGTCTTTGATGACTTAGGAGGCAAGTAAAGAAGGACGGGGTGATGGGGAGTAGTGCTGCAGTCGTGGTGGTCCACCGCGCCCCTCTGACAGGGAGGCAGCCGGCGCTGGAAGAGGAGAGCTCTGCAAAGAGGCGGGGGCTTGCTTGTTGGGGAGCCAGGGGATTGGGGCCATGGTGATCACCTGTGATAGATCAGAGGCCATCGTCCCTGAGATGTGCCTGGTCAGCGCCTCTTATCTCAGCATCGCCATTAGTGGGCCCCATTCCTTTCACTCTCTCACTCCCAAATGTGTCCTGTTGCTGACCCGTCGAGGGTCTCCCTGTCTGGAGGGTGTTGGCGACAGTGTGACGGGGAGAAGGGCTGGGGCAGCATGTTGTGGTTCTGGGTAGAGGGGTCCCAGCGTGGCATCAGTGAGCCAGGAGAGCTTTATAGTCAGAGTTTGGGAGAGGTTAGCAGTGGGTGAGTACAAACAAAGCAAACAAGGCAGTGAGAATACCTTTAACTCTGAGGGAAGGGTGCATGTAAGTAAGCAAATAGAACAGTGATTGCATGTTCATACAGAGGGCCACACTGGACATGGATTTAACTAATTGTGGTATAATTTTATAGAGAGAGGGGGAAAGGGCAGTGGGGCGGCAGGGCAGGGTGGCGTGAGGTGTGCGAGCTACATCTTCACCTTCCACCATAGGAGGTCAATTTGTAATACCTAAAATTGCTAGATGAAGAAGTGTACTTGTATTTTATTTGGAAACATGGACGTCAGTAATACAGAAAATGCCAGGAGACTGTGGTGACTGTCTCAGGAGTGGGATGTGGGAGTGGGAAAGGAGGGGGGCTGCCCTTCCTCACGAGCCCTGTCATACAGAGTCTTAAAAGCATTTGTGTGTATCACCTGTTTTTGGTTTTTGTTTTGTTTGTTTTAATATTTATTTATTTACGTGGCTGCTCTGAGTCTTAGTTGTGGCACACAGGATCTAGTTCCCTGACCAGGGATTGAACCCAGGCCCCCTGCATTGGGAGCGTGGAGTCTTAACCACTGGGCCACCAGGGAAGTCCCCATATCACCTGTTAAAAAAAGTAAAAAGCCTTTAATTTAAAAAGTAATTTTAGGGCTTCCCTGGTGGCGCAGTGGTTGAGAGTCCGCCTGCCAATGCAGGGGACACGGGTTCGTGCCCCAGTCCGGGAGGATCCCACATGCCGCGGAGCGGCTGGGCCCATGAGCCATGGCCGCTGAGCCTGCACGTCTGGAGCCTGTGCTCCGCAACGGGAGGGGCCACAGCAGTGAGAGGCCCGCGTACCGCAAATAAATAAATAAATTAATTAAATAAAAGGTAATTTTAAAATTAACTTGCTTTTATTAAAAATTTATTTGCTTTTAATTAAAATTAAATCAAAACGTCCTTTTTGAGAAGAGGAATAGGCTGGGTAGATGGATGAGGTAGTAGCTGAAGGAAGAAGTGGAGTCAAGATCATTTTTTTAAAGATGCGAAAGATACAGATAGGCCCTGTTTCAGGCTTTGAGCCGTAGGTCTCCGTCGAGCTGCTCAGCTCAGCCCTCGGAGCGTGTGGCAGCAGCAGGTGACACAGTGGAGAGTGCGGAGCCAGTGCCTGCGCTGCTCTGCCTCTGGATGGCCGCCCCAGGCCACCTGGGCAGGGCGACAGCACCTCCTCCAGCCGCCTTTGTGCCTCTGCAGCCCAGCTGCTGTGGCTTCACCCTCGTGGCTGCAGGCTGGTTACGGAGAGACCCTTCCCGAGAGCAGGGAGTGTGCCCGAGCCACACGGGTCCAGAGGAGCTGCCCTGAGTGGTTAGCTGTTCTGCTAAAGCCAGAAGCTGCTCCATGCAGGTGAGACCTCTGTGGAGCAGCCCTGGGCCGGGAGCTGGCCACCTGGTCCAGCCTGAGAACCCTGAGGATGCTTCTGGCCTCTTTCTTGAGATTCCTGTGCACTTTGCAGAGTTCTGGACCATTTGAGAAATAAGACAGAAAAGCCAGCAGATGGACTCCAAGTTACCACTTCTGTTCCTCATGCTGGTGGTGTGGGGGGATGTTTTAGCTCTGAGTGGAGGGCTTCCTCTTTCCAAACCAGAGTTAGAACTGCTCACCCAGCGGGAAGCAGGGCTAGGTCAGGGCAGGACCCCAGGAAGGACCCCACCCCCACCCCCACCAAATAACCCTGCCTGCCACACTAAGGGGCAGAGCAGAGAGGACGGCTGAGCCCAGTTGCCCAGCTGAGCCCCTGGGGAGCAGCAGGGCAGGGCCCAGAGGGAGGCATGAAGCGGGGGAGAGGGAATGAATCCCTGCCGTTACGGTTCCTGGACTCTCCCATCCTCGCTCTGATAATTCCTGAGTCCACCTTCCGTGCTCCAGGATTTTGTCTTCCTCTTTTTTGTCTCCTTCCCCTGGCAAATCCTATTCTCTGGCAGCTTCCTGAGGAGGTCTGCATGGGGGGCAAGGTTGGGGTGCAGCCTGAGTGCATCGTTCTCTTTCCTGCTGGCTGTAAGCTCCCTCTGGTTTCCAGTCAGACTGGACATGCGTCTCCTGAAATTTTGAAGACTCCATAGGTGTCTTCGTCAACTGAAAGAAAAAAAAACGCACAGCCTAAAAGCTGAGAATAATGTTTTATTTGGCGGAATTTCTAAGGCTTCAAGCCCTGGAGACAGGACTCTCAGCTCGCTCTGAGGGACAGCTCTAAAGAGTGAGGGAGGGGCCAGGATATATAGGAGTTTTTGCAACAAAGACCAGGTAGTCGGGACTTCAAAAGTTTACTGTTCATTAAAGAAAACCAGACATCTTAAGTTAATTTAGCACTTTTCTGTGTATGGAAAGATGCAAGGGTCTGGGCTCGGGACTTCCCTGGTTGGTGGTGCAGTGGTTTGGAATCTGCCTGCCAATGCAGGGGACACTTGTTTGAGCCCTGGTCCGGGAAGATCCCACATGCCGCGAAGCAACTAAGCCCGTGCGCCACAACTACTGAGCCTGCACTCTAGAGCCCGCAAGCCACAACTACTGAGCCTGCATGCCTAGAGCCCATGCTCCGCAACAAGAGAAGCCACCACAATGAGAAGCCCGCGCACCGCAACGAAGAGTAGCCCCCGCTCGCCGCAACTAGAGAAAGCCTGTGCGCAGCAACGAAGACCCAACGTAGCCAAGAAAAAAAAGGAGTCTGGGCTCACTGAAATCATTCCTTTGGTCTGCACCTCAGCTGTCTAGGGCCAGGATCCTGTGCTTTTCCCATCCTTGAGGGTGGCTGCTGTGGCTGAGCTGCTTTTCTCTCTCCCGGGTTCTCTCAGGGCTCACGGGGCAGGGCGGCCGGGGAGGCTCTAGTAGCTTGATGGCTGCAGCACCCTTTGTTTACTGACAGGGCAGCAGCATTTTTCGTTCACATCTTCTAGTTCCTAGTTCCAGCCCTGCTGCTGACGCGTCTGATGCCACAGGTGTGCAGCTTTCCTTAGGGGCATTTTAGGGCCTTTTCTAATCCTGTTGCTCTGGAATTTCCCAGTAATGTAACTTTATCCCCTGGGTTAAGGTAGGGGAATCTCAGAAGCAGGACCAATCATCCAGGAGAGTTTTATAGTCAAAGAGTTTGGGAGAAATTAGTAGTAAATAAGTATAAAACTAAGCAAACAAAACAAGGAGGAGGGGCTGGGAGTCTCACTGCACTGACCCTCCACCTGCCTGGTGGGCGCTGTCTCCATCCAGGCCTCTCTGAGTGCTACAGAGCGCAAGTGTGTGTGCCCAAAGCACAGTGAGGCCAGACAAACCGAAACGCCAGAGTTTGGAGCACAGAAAGGTTTTTTATTGCAGGGACCTGCAGGGAGAATGGGTGATTCATGCTCAAAACCCCCAAACTTGGGCTTCCCTGGGGGCGCAGTGGTTGAGAGTCCGCCTGCCGATGCAGGGGACACGGGTTCGTGCCCCGGTCCGGGAAGATCCCACATGCCGCGGAGCGGCTGGGCCTGTGAGCCATGGCCGCTGAGCCTGCGCGTCCGGAGCCTGTGCTCCACAATGGGAGAGGCCCGCGTACCGCAAACAAACAAACAAAAAACACCCCAAACTCCCCAATTTCAGGGGAGAAGTTTTATAGGGAAAATTTGGGGTGAGGGCTGCGGAGTATGTGGCTGTCTTCTCGTTGGCTGGCAGTCAGGTAACAGAGCAGATGCTCCAGGGATCTTGGGTTCAGCCTGAAGTTACTGTCCTCCTGGATGGAGGCCTTGGTTCTGCTGAAGGGCTCACAGATACTGTTATGTGTATCCCTCGAGGAGGAACCAGGACCTGCACCATTGGTTCTTGGCTGCCCCTCCCTTGTTTCTTCAGCCCTCCCTTCCCTGATTAGTAACTGTTTGAACCTGCCCTTTGGAACGTGCGGAATGTCAGGGAGGCTGAATGAAGCCTATTTCCTACCAACACGAAATAGTGGACACAGAAAGGCTTTCATGCCCTGGAGGGCTCCACAGGGTCCTTCTGGGTTTCTTGAGCTGTGTGTCTGGTTGCCCACCCTCCTCCCCCAGGACCCTGAGACACAGACCTGCCTCATGCGCCTGGCCTGCTTCCCTGGCCGCCACCCTCTAGGTTCATTCCGCGGAGTTTCTACCTCT
Source organism: Grampus griseus (assembly GCF_964374135.1). Taxonomy (NCBI): domain Eukaryota; kingdom Metazoa; phylum Chordata; class Mammalia; order Artiodactyla; family Delphinidae; genus Grampus; species Grampus griseus. Next base: position 102,466,268 of record NC_139005.1, read on the forward strand.
CTTGTCTTTTCTTCCTTGCATTATGGCCACAAACCTCTATGTTCCGTCTGCCGTGTTTAACTGGGATGGCTATTTCCTGCATAAATTATATAAATTATTAGAGCAGTACCTGTTTTTCTGAAGAGTAATTATAAAATACTGATAGAGATCTCAGTCCCTCCACCTAGATGCAACCTTGTCTAAGTACAACAGCGCCTTGTGGCTCAGCTTGCCATACACATGCACAATTCGTGTGTGTGCGCGTGCGCACACGCAGAGACTGGATGGGAGCCTTTCCGTGTGCTCTGGAAAAGCTTCTGTGCCTTTCTCTGGGGCATGCTTCTCCCTTGTTGCTTGGTGAGTCTTGTCTTGTTGTTTGGAGTCTGGTGGGTACCTCTCCGCCCGTGTCCTGTGGGGCCTCGTGCCGGCCTTGGGTGCTGCACTCCGAGCAGGCTCTCTGGCCTCTGCCCCTTGCGGCCCTGCACTGTCTGCTGTGCTGGTCACTGTGGGCCACGTCCACGGTACGGAGCTGCCCCATCTCATCCTCGCCTCGACCCCGTGAGCTGGGCGCTGGCCACACCTCGTCTGGGCCCCTCTGTGTGGATCGGGCGTTCGCTCATACCCGGCTGCCCGCTTGGCTTCAGAAGGCCCTCTTCTCTGGGTGACGGGGAGCACCCACCCCACAGCCAGGCTGAGCTCCTGTCCCCTGCCCTCCATGCTGGGCCGGCCGCCAGGCCCTAGCTGACCGCAGTGACCACCTGGGGTTAGGCCCTTGCTGGGGCCGTGTGGGTGGCTACCAGGAGCCGTAGGGTCACAGTGGCTGACCTTGACCCCGGGCTTACTGTGCGCCAGACGCTGCTACTCTGCTTTATACGCAGCCTCGTGGGGAAGGCGGACACTCAGACCTACATGTTCAGAGAAAGCAGCCTAGACACAGAAACGTTAGGTAAGGTGCCTGAGGCTGCACAGCATGTCCCGTGTAGCTTGGTGCCAGGTGTGCTCCAGGGCAGTCAGCCCCACAGGATGCTCCCGCCAGGTTCCTGCCTGCTCTGGCCCTGGGCACCCTCACCTGTGTTCCCAGATGTGCTGAGTGTGGCACCAGGCATTGTCACTGCACTGCTATGGTGGGCTCTGTCCTGGATGCAGCAGGACATTGGGTAGGCCTGTCCCAGGACCACAGCAGTGACCCCATGTCTGTCAGAGGGTCAGGCAGGGAGCATAGTGGTATGGGATTACACGTAATGGGATCAGGATTATTTTGTGTCTGATCTTTTTTTTTTTAAAGTAAATAAATGTATTCATTTATTTATTTATTATTTTTGGCTGCATTGGGTCTTAGTTGCTGCGCGTGGGCTTTCTTTAGTTGCGGCGAGCGGGGACTACTCTTCGTTGCGGTGCGTGGGCTTCTCATTGCGGTGGCTTCTCTCGTTGCCGAGCACGGGCTCTAGGTGCGTGGGCTTCAGTAGTTGTGGCACGTGGGCTCTAGAGCGCAGGCCCAGTAGTTGTGGCGCATGGGCTTAGTTGCTCTGCGGCATGTGGGATCTTCCCGGACCAGGGCTCGAACCAGTGTCCCCTGCATTGGCAGGTGGATTCTTAATCACTGCGCCACCAGGGAACCCCTGTCTGATCATTTTTATCAAATGAATAGTACATCGTTTACATACATTGGTATATCTTAATAATAATTTGCCTGCATAACACTTCAGAACTGGTACTGCATCGTAAACTGCTGATGAAGCATCTCTTCAGTGTGGGAACAAGCCAGATCTGTGCTTGTTGACATGTGGGGTCAGGAAAGGCTTGGAGGGGGGAGGACGAACCTGATGGAGGTGAGAGACACGGCAGGTGAGTAGGAGGGCGGAGGAGAAGCCAGAAGATTAGGAAAGGTTCCGTAGAGAATGGAAATAGAGTCAGAAAATGTGGGATGTCAGAGTTTAGGGTATGAGGAGCCAGAAAAAGGTATGATAAAAACATTGAGGTTCTAGTAGTCAAAAATGCCGGTTGGTCACAGAATAATCACATTTTTATTCTGTTCCAGGGTCTAGCCATGTTTGGTTTCTGCCTGTGGATCTGCTTCCTAAGAGGCAGATCATTCAGGTAGCTTCCTGAGTAGTGGGGAAGTCTCATTCACCTCCAGTTGCTTGCACTGTGCCCCTTCAGGTACCCAAACACAGCCTGTGAGCTGCTGACGTGTGACGTGCCGCAGATCAGTGACAGGCTGGGAGGGGACGAGACTTTGCTCAACCTTCTTTACGACTTCTTGAACCGTGAGCCGCCTCTCAATCCTCTCCTCGCCAGTTTTTTCAGCAAGACCATTGGCAGTCTCATCGCAAGAAGAACTGCACAGGTACTCCTCTGCCAAGCCCGCGAGACGTGGGAGGGAGGCGTGGCTGACGCCGTCGCATCTTGCCCTCAGCCACTGCTGTGTGACCTGTGCATCAGGCTGTGGGGGGCAGGCTTCTGACTGTCCTGTGGGACACACGTGGAGCTGTGTGGGCTGCTGCTGTGGGAGCTGGGATTTGATTAAGAAAGTGGCTTCCCAAGAGAGACTTCCTCTGGCCGGCTCTGAAATAAGCAGCACCTCTGCCACCCCTGGGAGCTGCACAGGGCCCCAAACTAGGCCAGCTCGTCCTGTCACTGACCAGTCATGGGTGAGAGATCCAGGACATACCTGCATCATGGCAGGACATTAGGGTGTCTGCTGCTGCATCTGTGTGGGTGGCAGGTGCCTGTATGTCTAGGGCACTTATTGTTTCAAAGCAAATTAAAGGAAATGCCTAGGACTTCCCTGGCCATCCAGCGGTTAGTATTTCGTGCTTCCACTGCAGGAGGTAGGGGTTTGATCCCTGGTCGGGGAACTAAGATCCCACAAGCCGCGTGGTGCAGCCAAAAAAAGAAAAAAGAAAAAAGGAATTGCCTAGTAATATTTTTCTGTAAAGCAGGGAGTGAACTCGTTTCATTCAGCTGGAGCGTGGGCCTCCTGGAGGCCACATTTGCTCCACGGTTGTTCCGGCCTTGCATCTGCCCTGGTGTGCTTCAGCACTGCACACCGTAGATGGCACAGGAGGGCCATGAGGTTTGCTGGCGCCTGTGCCTGTTACCTGCTTCAGGAGGCGGCCTTGTCAGTCTTTCACCTTTATCCCTGCTCGCCATCCCCCAGGCACTATTTCAAAACAAACCCCAGACGGCTTGTCGTTTCTTTTGTCAATATTTCAGTGTGTATCTCTAAAACATAAGGACTTCCTTTTCTCCAGGCACTGCGCCACGTGGTCGTAACTAGGATGTACGTGTGGTCAGCTTGAATGGCTGAAGTGAGAGTGGTTGAGCCAGTTTGCAGTCCCAGCAGCAGAGCATGACAGTTCCTGCTCTTCCACTTCCTCTCCAGCCCTGACTAATATTATCAGTCGGTTTATCTTATCTCTTCTGATGGTGTATATAACAGCATTGTGCTTTTAGTTTGCATCTCCCTGGTGACTAGTGAGGATGAGAACCTTTTCATGTATTAATTGGCCATTTAGGTACTTTTTGTGTGAAGTCTCTTGCCCATTTTCTATCAGGCTGTCTCTTCTTTTTTCATTTGTAGGAATTCTATTTCGTGGATACAAGTCCTTTGTTGATTTTTTTGGGGGGGTGGGGGGCGGTGTGCCACGTAGCTTGCTGGATCTTAGTTCCCTGACCCGGTATTGAACCCACGCCCTCGGTAGTGAAAGCCAAGAGTCCCACCCACTGGACTGCCAGGGAATTCCCCCTTTGTTGATTTTGCGTTGCAAACATCTTTTCCCACTCTGCTTGCTGGGTTTGGTTTTGTTTTTTACTCTCTTAATGGTATATTTTAATGAGCAGAGAGCCTGATTTTCATATAGTCCAAGTCATAACTCTTTTTATTTGTTTTTTGTTGTTGTTGTTGTTTTGTTAAGAAACTTCTGCTGACTTCGAAATCATAAAGATAATTCTCTTACTACTCTTCTGTGTTATCTTTTAGAAGCTTTATTGTTTTACCTTCATATTCCTACCTACAGTCCACCTGGAATTGATTCTTGTAAATGGTGTCAGACTGAAGTGTTTTTTCATATGGTTATTGTCCAGTTGACCCAGCACTGTATTGATAAGGCCGTGCTTTCTCAGTTGCTTCACAGTGTCCCTCTTGTCATAAATCAAGCAATCACGTGTGTATGCATTTCTTTTCTACTGTCCTGTTTGTAATTATGAACACAGCACTATTTAATTACTGTAGCTTTGTAAGTTTTGATGTTCGATAGAATTAGTCCTCTCACTTTGTTTTTCTTCAAGGTTGTTTTTACTATTCTTTGCCTTTTGCATTATTTTAGGATGAGCAAATTTTAGAGTGAGTTTGTCAGTTTCCACATTCTCCCCTGTTCCCCAGAAAAACCTGCTGAAGTTTTGATTAGGCTTGCATTTCCTATAGATTGGGGTTGGCTAATTATGGCCCACAGGCCAAAGCCAGCCCGCCCCTATTTTGTACAAGAAACTTTACTGAAACGCAGCTGCTCCTGTTTACATATTATCTATGGCTGCTTTTGTGCTATAGCAGAAAGCTGAGTAGTTAGGGCTTCTTTAATTTCTCTCAGTAACCAAGTTCTTTGGGTAGAGGTCTTACATAGTTCTCGTTATGTTTATCCTTAGGTACTTGATATTTTCATGTTATTCTAAACAGTGTCTTTTTTATTGAAAAATTTTATTGAGATAATTGTAGATTCGCGTGCAGTTTTATGAAAGAACGTAAAGTTACCTTTTGTACACTTTGCCTGGTTTCCTTCAGTGGTGCCATTTTGTAAAATGCTAGCAGAAGATCGCAACCAGGACATTGACATTTCACTTGCAGTCATTTGTGTGTGTACGTGTGTTAAGTTCAGTACAATTTATCACTTGTGTAGGTTCGTGTCTCCATCGTCAGTCAACATACTGAACGGTTCTTAAACCATAAGGATCCTTTGTGTTGCCCTTTTATAACTACTCCCACCTTCCTCTGGCCTCTATCCCTTCACCCATCCCTAACCTCTGGCAACCACTAGTCTGCTTCATTTCAGAAATTTTGTTTTCTCAAACTGTTATTTAAATTAAATCATATAACATATAGGCCTTATGGCTTTTTTTTCTAGTATACATCCCTGAAGAGTCATCCAAGTTGTTGTATGTATCAGTAGGACATTCGCTTTTATTGCAGTGTGAGTAGTGTTCCATGGTGTGGATGGAACACAGTTTGTTAAACCATTCACATGTTGAAGGACATCTGGGCTGATTCCAGTTTTTGGAAATATCAATAAAGCTACTGTTCTAATAATTTATATTCTTTTTACTTTTTTTTTTTTAATTTTTATTTTTAACCACGCCACACGGCATGTGGGATCCTAGTTCCCCACCAGGGATCAAACCCATGCCCCCTGCAGTGGAAGCATGGAGTCATAACCACTGGACTGCCAGCGAATTCCTTATATTCTTTTTTTAAATCTATGTATAAGATCATACCATCTGTGATTAATGACAGTTTTATTTTGTCCTTTATAAATGTTACACTTTTTGTCTCTTTTTCTTGCCTTGTTGCATTGTCTGGAACCTTTAATACATTGTTGAATTGAAGTGGTGATAGTGGGCCTCTGTTTTATTTATTGCCTCTGAGGAAAAGCTTTCACTGTTTTACAATTAAGTATGTTGTTTGTTGTGGAGTTTATTTTGTTTGTTTGTTTTGTTTTTTGGGGTTTTTTTTTGCGGTACGCGGGCCTCTCACTGTTGTGGCCTCTCCCGTTGTGGAGCACAGGCTCCGGACGCGCAGGCTCAGCAGCCATGGCTCACAGGCCCAGCCGCTCCGCAGCGTGTGGGAATTTCCTGGACCAGGGCACGAACCCGTGTCCCCTGCATCGGCAGGCGGACTCTCAACCACTGCTCCACCAGGGAAGCCCCATATTGCTTTCTTTTTAAGAATTTTTGTATCTGTGGCCATCAGTGAGATTGGCTTATAATTTCCTTCCCTTTTCTTTTTTGTTTTTTAATTTTTAATGGGGTATAATTGATTTACAATGTTGTGTTAGTTTCAGGTGTACAGCAAAGTGAATCTATTATACATACACACATATCCACTCTTTTTTAGCTTCTTTTCCCTTATAGGCCATTACAGAGTATTGAGTAGAGTTCCCTGTGCTCTACAGTAGGTCTTTATATAATTTCCTTTTCTTAAAGTGCGCATATCAAGGTTTTGGAATCGAGGTTTTATGTCCTCATACAATGATATGGGGCATCTTCTCTCATTTTATGAGAGAAGGACCCTGGAGGAGTCCTGCATAAGATTGGGGTTATTTTTCTTTAAATTTTGGAGAGAATTCACTAGTAAAGCCTTTAGAGCCTGGAGTCTTCTGTATGGGGAGGCTTTTAATTAGAGATTTTGTTTCTTTTGACACTCTAGAACTCCAGATTTTCTCTTTCTTCTTGTCAGTTTACGTAAGTGAGTTTTTCAAAGGAATTTTTCATTTTTCCAAATTTACAGAAATTGGCCTAAACTTGTTTCGGATAACCCCTTGTAATGGTGTTTATATCTGTAGGGTGTGTAGGGATGTTCCCTGGAGCCTTCTCTGCTGTTTTCAGTCTTTCTCTCTAATCACGCTTTTCAAAGAACCCCCGCCCCTGCCCCCCACTCCCCAACCCCCCCGCCCCTGTTGCCTCTCTTCTCTCTCTTCCTCCTCCTTCCCCTCCTTCCCTTCACTTCTGGCATGAGGGTTCTGGCATGAGGGTGGTTGGGATCCCTTGCCTGTTCCGTGTCCCCATTGCCCCCAGTAGAGTCCTGGGTCTGTGCAGTGGCCTGGACTTGCAGGCACCTCGTCTCTGTGGCCAACTGAGCCGAGCTTGCCAACACGTGTCCAAGAAGGCCTCTGCCTGGGCTTCTCCCGTCCCGCTGCGCTCAGGCACCACACCCTGTGACTGCACACTCAGCCAGCCAGCTGTGTCGTGTCTTGTCGGCTCTGGTCACCAGCCAGCTGCACCCCTCCGCCTCTGCTTTTCTGAAACCTCAGTCCTTTCCCTTCAGCCACCTGTGGGGCCCGTCAGCTTTCCGGGTTTGTGTCCCCTGTCCGGGAGCTGTCAACTCGGGTGCTGGGGCTGCACTTGTGCCCAGTCTCGGTGTGTGGCAAACTCTGCCAGCCCAGGGTCCTCTCAGGCCCCCACCGCCTCGTGGACTCGCCTGTGTTCAGGGCTCTGCCTGTCATTGCTGGGGGGGCGGCGGAGGGGGCTTTCTTACAGCTCTTTCCACGTCTTTCCATTATTTCTGCTCATGTTGTTGAAAATGAATCTTTCCCATGGCAGTTCTTGGGGGCAGCATCTCCTGGTGGTCAGGGTCTGCCCTGCTCACCTCTCAGGGGCTGTCTGGTTGCAGGTGATTGTGTTCTTGAGGAAGAAGGACAAGTTCATCAGCCTGCTGTTGAAGCACATCGGCACCTCGGCCCTCATGGACCTGCTGCTGCGCCTGGTCAGCTGCGTAGAGCCCGCCGGGCTCCGGCAGGAGGTCCTGCATGTGAGTGTGTGGGCCCCCTCCTCCCTGGAGCCCCTCCCCGTCTGCGTGGGCTCTGCACATTCTCCGAGTGTGGAGTAAGTGCCTCCTGGTATAAGGAGGCTGGAGCTGGTGAAGCAGCACCGGGGTGCCCAGCACCCCAGCTTTCCACCCAGCAGGACCTTCCCCTCCTGATGAGAACCACTCAGGGGTTCTCGTCAAGGCTTGTATTTGAGGCTGGGTCTGGCATCTGCCCCTTTTCTCTTGTCCTGCCTCAGTCCATTCATCAGCAGAGAGCAGAAGTGGGTTTCCTCACTTGTGCCCCACCCCTAGGGCTGCTAGGTCTCCATTGGGTGCTGGTCCTGTGCCCGAGTACGTGCCCAAGAGGAAACAGTCGCCGAAGAGGATTCCATGCAGAGACGTTTCGAAGACCAGAGTTGGCCTGTGTCTGTCCTGACAGTATTCACAGCGAGAGGGGCTACCCATAGCTCCCTGAGGGCTTTCCCAGAAGAGGGGAGGGTGCTCAACCCCAAGAAGCCCAGGAAACCAGTGCCGGACAAAGAATCTGCTGCTGTTGGGCAGGTGTTGTTTGTAATGCAGCTTAAGATAGAATAAGTAAACCATTGGTCCTTCTTGACGGTTTTCCAGCTCCTGGAATTAGGTGACAGTTGTCGCTCTCAGATTCATAACCCGCTTCGTTATGGAGCGGCCTCCCACTGAGAGTTAATCATAGTAGCTGATGTGGCACAGTGAGAGCCGCGGGAACGTCAGCCGTTGCTGAACGTTAGTGGGACGCCTGCCCTGACTACACTGAGCCCATTTTGGGGTAAGGAAGTGCGTAGAGGAGCCGGACTGACCTGGAGCCCGGGCGCTGCAGGGAGCAGCTGGGCTGTGTGCTGGGAGAGCCCCATCGGCGCGGGTGGCTCCAGGCTCCGCTTCGGAGACGTCCTAAAAACAGAGCTCACGTGTGTTTAAGAGTCTGGACCATTAGGGCATGTGGAAGGGGATCCCCTCCTTTACAGTCTTTGGGTCACTCCAGAATTCGGCCACTGCTTGTGCTTTCAGGGTCTGGGTGGACGCACGTGTTGGGTGAAGTATCTCTGTGCCAGAACCTGGCGCGTGGATTTCTGTTGCACTGAAGGACTTTCCTTCCATTTCGTCAGATGTGAGCGGAGTCACTTACAGGCCTCCTTTTCCCTTTCAGTGGCTTAATGAAGAGAAGCTCATCCAGAGGCTCGTGGAATTGATCCACCCGAGTCAGGATGAAGATGTGAGTATGGGCTCGTGGACCCCACCTTTGAGCAGGCGCCCCTCGCTCAGGGCTGGCGGAGAGCGCTCTCCACTGCTGTCTGAGGGGGCAAGTCACTCCTTTCCTCAGATGCTCTTCCTTTAATCAAGCACTGACTTGCAGATTTTTTTTTTCTAAAATATAATACATACATATTATAAAAAAACAGTCTGAATAGAATTGTATGTTATCTATGGCTGAGTAACAGATGACCCCAAAACTTAGTTGCTTATAACAGTAAGTATTTTTTATCTCAGTTTTTATGGGCCAGGGGTCACAGGTCCTCTGCCCAGGGTCTCTCACAAGACTGTGGTCACCTCAGGGCTCAACGAGGGGAGGGTCTGCCCCCAGGGTCACTGGTGGCTCTGCAGGACTCAGTTCCTTATTTTATTTATTTATTTGTTTGTTTGTTTATTTTTATTTCTTGGCTGTGTGGCATGTGGGATTTTAGTTCCTTGACCAGGGATCGAACCCACGCCCCCTACCCATACCCCTTGCGTTGGAAACACAGAGTCTTAACCACTGGACCACCAGGGAAGTGCCAGGACTCAGCTTCCTGAGGGCTGCTGGCTGAGGCTACCCTTGGCCCCATGCCCCCCGGGCCTCTCCGCAGGGCAGCTCGCAGCCTGCTGCTGCGTCCTCTGGGGCAGGCACCTGACCTACAGGTGACAGTCCTCGCCGGCGTGCCGCCGCTGTGAGTGCTGGTTCTAGCCTGCGCTTGAGGAGATGGGGTCTACAGGGGCGTGAGCTCCGGAGGGAGCGTGTGGGGTGGCAGTGGGGCTCCTCTCAGCCCCTGCCCGCTCCTTGCGGTATCACAGTTGAGAGTGTGGGGAATATCCCGATAGGCCTTTTCCTACACGTGACAACTGCACACAGCTGCACACGCACGGTCTCCTTAGCACTTTGGAGAGCGGTGGTCCTGACTCATGTCTGAGCCTTTGCTGCTGCCTGGCTGTGCTGTTTGGGGCTCTTTTGGCCCACGGGCCTGGCCAGGCAGCCGGGCAAGGGTGTCTGTGCTCCAGATCTGGGAAGGGAGATGCCCCTCCACCAGTGTGAACGCTGTGAGCTGACTGGCCCTTTCCCAGTCCCCGAGGCAGCTGGGAGGCCGCGGAGGCAACCTGGCTGCTTTCAGTCTTGCCTAAAACAGTCACGAAGCACTTCCTTCAGCTTGGTTTCCCGTGGCGCGCACGTGAAGGCTGCTTGTTAGGTGCTCCCTGCGCCGAGCCGGTGGCTGAGTTTCTCTCTGACCCTGTTCATCTGCTCCACAGACTCAGCCCACGTGGCTGGCAAAGGCACCAAATCAGAGGTTCTGAATTTTTATGGGCTTAATGTTTCTCTAGAAAAGTTGAGTCCTTTATTTTCTCTGTAGCAACTGTCCTGTTTTCTTGAGCTCACAGGACCCACCCTGTGTGTTAATAGCCACTTGTTGTGTTAGTACCACAGGCACACTCGCGGTGTCTGTCTGAGGGTATAGAACGATGTCTGCGTGGCGTGCTCGACCGTCGAGGCCCCATGGGAGCTCTTGGGGGGCGGCCAGATCTGCGCCCCACGGTGAGAGGCAGGCCAGGCTGAGACGAGCCGCCTTCGAGTCCAGCGCCTCAGCAGACCTGCCGCAGCAGCCGCTCCGACCGTGCGGCAGGCCGGCCCTGAAGGCGGCTCTTCATCCCTGTCCTTTCAGAGGCAGTCCAACGCTTCGCAGACGCTCTGCGACATCGTCAGGCTGGGCAGGGAGCAGGGCAGCCCGCTGCAGGAAGCTCCAGAGCCAGACCCCCTCCTCATGGCGCTGGAGTCGTGAGTGTGGGCTGCAGCGCTGGGGGGCCTGGGCTGAGGGCCAGGGACACCGCCACCTCCTCTGATCGTTTCTGAGGAACTCGCCCCGATCCACAGTTAACTTGATGGGCCTCTTTCTCACGGGAGGTGTCTCCTGGCAGGTTCAGAGAATGCGGGCCCCCGGGGCAGCCGTGTCCTAAAAACCCCGGGTGTGTGGCCTGAGCCCCGAGCGGGGCCTCTCTGGGATTCAGGGTGCTGCTCCTTCGGCGCGGGTGGGGGTGGGGTCTGTGCATCCCCCCGCCAGGCAGTGACCTTGCGCGTGTCCGACAGGCAGGACTGCGTGGAACGGCTGCTGAGGAACATGTTTGACGGAGCCCAGACCGAGCTCTGCCTCGTCAGCGGGACCCAGGTGCTACTGACCTTGCTTGAGCCCCGGCGGGCGGGGTGAGTGTCTCCCGAGAAGGAGAGTGCTGCCACTTCAGTGACGGAGGCCCAGGGGAGTGGCCGGGTGTGCTGTTTGTGCTTTTAATGTTTCTAATGATGCAGGTGATCATGGGGACAGACTGTCCTTGTTGAAAAGATAAACTTGACGGCTGTAAAGTCCCCTTTGACCTTCGCCATCAGTCACATCCCCACCTCAGCCCAAAGACACCCCCTGTCGCCAGTTTGCAAAGTGTTTATAGACGTGTGTGCAGAACAGGCACGGCCAGTGGGCTTCCCCAAGGAGTGTACCGATGAGTACCCCCAGCACGTGTGTGTGTGTGTGTGTGTCTCTGTGTGTATATGTGTGCATATGTGTATATATGTACGCGCGTGTGCGCGCGAACGCACGTGTGTATGTGTGTTTGCGTGTGCACTTCTGTCTGCTCTGTCCTGTCACGTGCCGTGCTGGTGGTCTGATTCCCAAGGAGACTGCAGTTCCCTCATGTCCTTGCTCTGGAAGGAGCTTCACTGTAGCCCCCAGCACTGATAGCCTGTGCTGTTTTTTTAAAGAAAAGGACAACCAGAAAATAACAAGAAATTGACTTAATCTCAATGGTGAGATTATTAGCAGTTTCTTTCTTTCCCTCTGGTACCCAATACATATTTATTAGTTTATTACCTAAAAAGAGAATTATGATGTTATCATCGTTTAGTTAGAAACCAGAATATTGCTTATTCATCTTTATGAGCCCAGGAAGGCTGGGCCCTTCCCGCAGGAAGTGGGGACTCTGGTGAGTGCCTCGCCTGCGATGCAGGGACAGTGTGACAATGCAGAAAACAGATGAGCCGGTTCATTCTCTCTGCTTTTTTATCCTTTTATGTGGCCTCTTTTATCCTTTTATGGCCAGTCCTGTCTCTCAGCCGAGGAGTGGGGTCGACAGTGAAGGTTTTCAAGGTGGGAGGAGGGAGCAGAGCTGCTTCGAGGGTGTGACGCCCACAGCCCGTCAGGGCCATCACCTGGGCACGGCCCCCACCCCCATACGGTCAGCAGCCTCCCTGGAGACGACAAGTGGGCACTTCGGGAGGGGGTATGGTGTAATGGGACTAGTGTCCCCGTGTCCAGCTGCCTCTGGTCCACAGGATGGAGGGCTTGCTGGACTCCTGCTCTCAGGGACTGGACAGGCTGTGTGCCGTCAGCTCCGGCGTCCTGCGCGGCATCGAGCCACGGCTGAAGGACTTCCACCAGCTTCTGCTCAGCCCGCCAAAGGTAGGTGCCCCGAGCAAAGGTCGGGGGCTCTGGAGACCTCGTGGGCTGGGTCGCTTGCAAGGCAAAGACCCCACTCGCCACCCGGGATGACAAGCGCACTCAGACCCCATCTGCCGAGTGTCCATCTTCTCTTTGAAGAGTTGGACAGTTCGCCACCCCCCCCCAGGCAACTCCTGCCTTCTGACGGGGGTGTCTGAGAGCCCGAGTGCACTGGAGACCCGGCCTCTTGAGTTGGGGGCACCCAGCCAAGGAGTGAGGGGGTCCCAGAGGAGACCCTTTGCTCAGCTGAGCAGCGGTGGTCATGGTGAGGAAGACCCAGTCCCTCTGCACCTCAGTGCCCCGGGCACAGCCCCTTCGCCTCTCCTGGTGCCTCTCTTGGGCACCCGCCGTGGTCTACCATACTGTTTCTTACATATATCAGCTTGTGGTCTGCCTTCCCCACTAGAAAGGAGGACTCATGAAGTCAGGGATTCTGGAACATTCTGCTAATGAAACGGTAGATGCACTGTGCTCCGTGTGTGGGATCACCCCATCTCACGAGGCCACCCTTGTCGTCAGTCTCCTCCGTCTTACACGCTGAGGTCACATCCCTTCGGCTGGCAGGCTGAGGCCAGAGTGCCCTAGGCACCCAGGAGCAGCGGCCCACCCTCACTCAGTCTTGTGAGCCCTGAGGGGAGCGGTGGGGCTCTTAACCCGACTGACCCCTTGGCTCCTCCTGCAGACCACATTGCCTTGAGGACCCCTCCCCGGCTGGGCCACGTCATGCAGCAGCGGCCCTGGCCCTTCGACCAGGGTCAGGTCAAAGAGAAGCCCACACATGGGTGGTGATCACACCGGTCACAAGGCTCTAACTGGGCCGTCCTTTTGTGTTTGCAGAAAGCAGCGATCCTGACCACCATTGGCGTGCTGGAGGAGCCCCTGGGTAACGCCCGCCTGCACGGAGCTCGCCTCGTGGCCGCCCTGCTGCACACGAACACGCCCAGCATCAACCAGGAGCTCTGCCGGCTCAACACCATGGGCTTGCTGCTGGTGAGCGGACACCTGCCCCGCCTGGGACCTCAGCGCCCAGGTGAAGGCCTGCCCGAAGGGAGGCTCTGGTTCGGTTCTGGGGCAGGCACAGTCTGTGCAGAGACCGCGTCCTGCCCCCCAGGCTTGAGGCCAGGTCACTGGTGAGGCGCACCGAGTGACGCTGGGACCCGCCTCCGTGTAGGCTCATGCAGGGCTGCCCTGGAAGCAGAGGGAGCCGGTAATATGGTCCCTCCCCTTTCTGATTTCTGCCTTAATAGAGAACTTTGAAGCTCTTCAGCCTAAAACGCCCTAAAGAGCTGCTCCTCGTCCCCACAGTAAAGGCAGAGCCTGTGGGGAGCTCCTCTGGTGGGCACGCCGTGGGGGTCTGAGGGAGGGTCTGCAGGCAGTGACCACAGGGCGCTGCTGACGGGGAGGGGACCTCGCTCAAGCTGTACACGGAGCTCATGCATCCCCAGCCTTCTCCTCAGCCTTGCCCCTGGGCCTCTGCTCCCAGGAAGCTGAAATATCCTTACATTTAAATCTCAATCCCAGAAGGAGCTGCCTTGGACCTGGGCCTGAAGGACTGCCTGCCTCAGGAGTCCTTCCAGCGTTTGGAAGTCACTGGGCTCTGCTGTGACTGTAGAGCCTGGATGTGGGTCAGAGGGCGACTAGGAAAGACCTCAGTCATTTCTTTTCCTCTCCTCCGAGAAAGTTCTCTCTCTCCCACTCCCCCTTTCTACTTTTCATTTATTGTGGCAAAATATATGTAACATGAAATACACCATTTTAATAACTTGCAAGCATATGGTTCAACGTTCACGTTGTTGTATAACCATTACCACGATCTCCAGGACTTTCTCATCTTCTCCAGCTCTGAGCATTAAACACTCGGTCCTCATCCCCCCGCCAGTCCCCAGCCCTGGCACCCACCCTTCTACTTTCTGTCTCTATGGATCCGACTATTCCAGGGATTCCTATGTAAGTGGAATCAAACAGTATATCGCCTTTTCTGTCTGGCTTATTTCACTTAGTATAATGTTCATCCATGTGGTAGCATGTGTCACAATTTCTTTCCTTTTTAAGGCTGAATGATATTTCATTGTATGGATGTACTGCGTTTTGCTTATCCGTTCATATGTTGGTGGACAATTGGGTTGCTTCCACATTTTGGCTATTTTTAATAATGCTGCTATAAACATGGATGTACAAATATCTGTTTCAGCCCCTGCTTTCACTTCTGACTACATACCTAGAAGTGGAATTGATGGGTCATACAGTAATTCTATGTTCAGCTTTTTGAGGCACCCACACACTGTTTTCCCCAGTGGGTACACTGTTTTACATTCACACCAGCAATGTATGAGGGTTCCAATTTCGTCACTAACACGTGTTTTCCATGTTTTTGATAATAGCCATCCAGATGGGTTTGAGGTGGTACCTCACTGTGTTTTGATTTGCGTTTCCTTAGTGATTAGTGATGCTGAGCATTTTTTCATGTGCTTTTGCTGGCCATTTGTGTATCTTTGGAGAACTGTCTGTTCAAGTCCTCTGCCCATTTTTGAATTGGGTTGTTCGTTTTGTTGTTGTTGTTGAATTGAAGGAGTTCTTTATATATTCTGGATATTAAGCGCTTAGATACATGATTTGCAAATATTTTCTCCCATTCTGTGAGTTGTCTTTTTGCCCTCTTGATGGTATCCTCTGACGCACAAAGGTTTTCATTTTGATGAAGTCCAGTTTATCTGTTTTTTTTCTTTTTTTTAATTAATTATTTTATTTATTTTTGGCTGCGTTGGGTCTTTGTTGCTGTGCGTGGGCTTTCTCTAGTAGCAGTGAGTGGGGGGCTGCTCTTAGTTGTGGTACGTGAGCTTCTCATTGCGGTGGCTTCTCTTGTTGTGGAGCAC
This sequence comes from Grampus griseus, assembly GCF_964374135.1. Classification (NCBI taxonomy): domain Eukaryota; kingdom Metazoa; phylum Chordata; class Mammalia; order Artiodactyla; family Delphinidae; genus Grampus; species Grampus griseus. Next base: position 102,481,402 of record NC_139005.1, read on the forward strand.
GGGCTCTAGGCGTGCAGGCTTCAGTAGTTGTGGCTCGTGGGCTCTAGAGTGCAGGTTCAGTAGTTGTGGCACACGGGCTTAGTTGCTCTGCGGCATGTGGGATCTTCCGGACCAGGGCTCGAACCCTTGTCCCCTGCATTGGCAGGCGGATTCTTAACCACTGCGCCACCAGGGAAGTCGCAAGTTTATCTGTTTTTTTCTTTTGTTTCTTGTGCATTTGGTGTCATACCTATACCTAAGAAATCATTGCCAAATCCACTGTCATGCAACTTTCCCCCTGTGTTTTCTTCTAAGTACTTTATAGTTTTAGCTCTTTCGGGTCTTTGGTCCGTTCTGAGTTTGTATATCTATGCAGTGTAAGGTAAGGGTCCAGCTTCATTCTTTTGCATGTGGATATCACAGCACCATTTGTTTTGTTTTGTTTTTTGAATGTAAGTTTCATGTGTAGGTTATATTTCTACTTCTTCATACCCTATTGCATGCTCACCACCAAAGATTTAGTTTCCATCTGTCACCATACAGCTGATCCCCTTTACCCATTTCGTCCTCCTCCCTACCCCACCCCTTACCACTGGTAACCACTACTCTGTATCTACATGTTTGTTTTTGTTTGGTTTGTTTATTTTGTTTGTTTTTCATTGATGAAATTATACGGTATTTGTCTTTCTCCATCTGACCTACGTCATTTAGCATAATACCCTCTAGGTCCATCCATGTTGCTCCAATGGCATTCTATCATTCTTTTTTGTGGCTGAGTGATACTCCACTGTATATATGTACCACATCTTCTTTATCCATTCGTCTGTTTATGGGCATTTAGGTCATTTCCATATCTTGGTTATTGTAAATAATTCTGCAGTGAACATGGAGGGGCATATATCTTTTAAAATTAGTGTTTTTGTATTCTTTGGGTACATAGGAATGGAATTGTTGGATCATATGATTGTTCTATTTTTAATTTTTTGAGGAACGTCCACACTGTGTTCCACAGTGGTTGCACCAGTTTGCATTCCCACCACCAGTGCACAAGGTCCTCTCTTCTCGCCATCCTCGCCAACACTTGTTATTTCTTTCAGCACCTTTTGTTGAAAACACTGTCCTTTTCCCACTGAGTGACCTTGGCACCCGTGTTGAAAACAAATGGGCCGCATGTGTGAAGATTCAGTTCTTTGGGTTATTTACTGTTAGTGGGAAAAATGCAACAGAGTTTGTGTGTTGATCTTTTATCCTGGAACTTGGCTGAATTTGTTTATTTGCTCTAACAGTTTATGTGGAATTTGTACAGTTTTCTGCATATAAGATTGTATCATCTGTGAACAGAGATAATTTTATTTCTTTCCAATTCAGATGCCCTTTATTTTTATTTTTTTAAATTTTTAAATTTTATTTTTTATAAGCAGGTTCTTATTAGTTATCCATTTTATACACATCAGTGTACATGTCAATCCCAATCTCCCAATTCATCCCCCACCCCACCCCCTGCCGCTTTCCCCCCTTGGTGTCCATATACTTGTTCTCTACATCTGTGTCTCTATTTCTGCCCTGCAAACTGGTTCATCTGTACCATTTTTCTAGGTTCCACTTATATGCATTAATATACAATATTTGTTTTTCTCTTTCTGGCTTATTTCACTCTGTATGACAGACTCTAGGTCCATCCACATCTCTAAAAATGACCTAGTTTTGTTCCTTTTTATGGGTGAGTAATATTCCATTGTATATATGTACCACATCTTCTTTATCCATTCGTCTGTCGATGGGCATTTAGGTTGCTTCCGTGACCTGGCAATTGTAAATAGTGCTGCAGTGAACATTGGGGTGCATGTGTCTTTTTGAATTATGGTTTTCTCAGGGTATATGCCCAATAGTGGGATTGCTGGGTCATATGGTAATTCTACTTTTAGTTTTTTAAGGAACCTCCATACTGTTCTCCATAGCGGCTGTATCAATTTATATTCCCACCAACAGTGCAAGAGGGTTCCCTTTTCTCCACACCCTCTCCAGCATTGGTTGTTTGTAGATTTTCTGATGATGCCCGTTCTAACTGATGTGAGGTGATACCTCATTGTAGATTTGATTTGCATTTCTCTAATGATTAGTGATGTTGAGCAGCTTTTCATGTGCTTCTTGGCCATCTGTATGTCCTCTTTGGAGAAATGTCTATTTAGGTCTTCTGCCCATTTTTGGATTGGGTTCTTTGTTATTTTAATATTGAGTTGCATGAGCTGTTTATATATTTTGGAGATTAATCCTTTGTCCGTTGATTCATTTGCAAATATTTTCCCCCATTCTGAGGGTTGTTTTTTTGTCTTGTTTGTAGTTTCCTTTGCTTTGCGAAAGCTTTTAAGTTTCGTTAGGTCCTATTTGTTTATTTTTGTTTTTATTTCCATTACTCTGGGATGTGGATCAAAAAAGATCTTGCTGTGATTTATGTCAAAGTGTTCTTCCTATGTTTCCCTCTAAGAGTTTTATAGTGTCCAGTCTTATATTTAGGTCTCTAATCCATTTTGAGTTTATTTTTGTGTATGGTGTTAAGGAGTGTACTAATTTCAGTCTTTGACATGTAGTTTCCAGTTTTGCCAGCACCACTTATTGAAGAGACTGTCTTTTCTCCATTGTATATCCTTGCCTCCTTTGTCATAGATTAGTTGACCATAGGTGTGTGGGTTTATCTTTGGGTTTTCTATCCTGTTCCATTGATCTATATTTCTGTTTTTGTGCCAGTATCATACTGACTTGATTACTGTAGCTTTGTAGTATAGTCTGAAATCAGGGAGTCTGATTCCTCCGCTCCTTTTTTTTTCCCTCAAGACTCCCTTGGCTCTTCGGGGTCTTTTGTGTCTCCATACAAATTTTAAGATTTTTTGTTCTAGTTCTGTAAAAAATGCCATTGGTAATTTGACAGGGATTGCATTGAATCTGTGGATTGCTTATGGTCATTTTCACAGTACTGATTCTTCCAACCCAAGAATATGGTATATCTCTCCATCAGTTTGTGTCATCTTTGATTTCTTTCACCAGTGTCTTATAGTTTTCTGAGTACAGGTCTTTTACCTTCTCACGTAGGTTTATTCCTAGGTATTTTATTCTTTTTGTTGCAGTGGTGAATGGGATTTACCCTTAATTTCTCTTTCTGATCTTTTGTTGTTAGTGTATAGGGATGCAAGAGATTTCTGTGCATTAATTTTGTATCTTGCAACTTTACCCAATTCATTGATTAGCTCTAGTAGTTTTCTGGTGGCATCTTTAGGATTCTCTATGTATAGTATCATGTCATCTGCAAACAGTGACAGTTTTACTTCTTCTTTTCCAATTTGTATTCCTTTTATTTCTTTTTCTTCTCTGATTGCCATGGCTAGGACTTCCAAAACCATGTTGAGTAATAGTGGTGAGAGTGGACATCTGTGTCTTGTTCCTGATCTTAGAGGAAATGCTTTCAGTTTTTCACCATTGAGAATGATGTTTGCTGTGGGTTTGTCGTATGTGGCCTTTATTATGTTGAGGTAGGTTCCCTCTCTGCCCACTTTCTGGGGAGTTTTTATCATAAATGGGTGCTGAATTTTGTCAAAGCTTTTTCTGCATCTGTTGAGACGATCATACGGTTTTTATTCTTCAGGTTGTTAATATGGTGTATCACGTTGATTGAGTGCATATATCGAAGAATCCTTGCATCCCTGGGATAAATCCCACTTGATCATGGTGTATGATCCTTTTAATGTGTTGTTGGATTCTGTTTGCTAGTATTTTGTTGAGGAGTTTTGCATCTATATTCATCAGTAATGTTGGTCTGTAATTTTCTTTTTTTGTAGTGTCTTTGTTTGGTTTTGGTATCAGGGTGATGGTGGCCTCATAGAATGAGTTTGGGAGTGTTCCTTCCTTTGCAGTTTTTTGGAAGAGTTTGAGATGGATAGGTGTTAGCTCTTCTCTAAATGTTTGATAGAAATTACCTATGAAGCCATCTGGTCCTGGACTTTTGTTCGCTGGAAGATTTTAAATCACAGTTTCAATTTCACTACTTGAAACGGAAAGTAATTCTGTTCATATTTTCTGTTTCTTCCTGGTTTAGTCTTGGAAGGTTATACCTTCCTAAGAATTTGTCAGTTTCTTCCAGGTTGTCCATTTTATTGGCATAGAGTTGCTTGTAGTAGTCTCTCATGATCCTCTGTATTTCTGCAGTGTCAGTTGTCACTTCTCCTTTTTCATTTCTAATTTTATTGATTTGAGTCCTCTATCTCTTTTTCTTGATGAGTCTGGCTAATGGTTTATCAATTTTATTTATCTTCTCAAAGAACCAGCTTTTAGTTTTATTGATCTTTGCTGTTGTTTTCTTTGTTTCTATTTCATTTATTTCTGCTCTGATCTTTACGATTTCTTTCCTTCTGCTAACTTTGGGTTTTGTTTGTTCTTCTTTCTCTAGTTGCTTTAGGTGTAAGGTTAGATTGTTTATTTGAGCTGTTTCTTGTTTCTTGAGGTAGGCTTGTATAGCTATAAACTTCCCTCTTAGAACTGCTTTTGCAGCATCCCATAGGTTTTGGATCGTTGTGTTTTCATTGTCATTTGTCTCCAGGTATTTTTTTATTTCCTTTTTGATTTCTTCAGTGATCTCTTGGTTATTTAGTAACGTGTTGTTTAGCCTCAATGTGTTTGTGTTTTTTACGTTTTTTTCCCTGTAATTCATTTCTGATCTTCAGTGTTGTGGTCGGAAAAGATGCTTGATATGATTTCAGTTTTCTTAAATTTACCGAGGCTTGATTTGTGACCCAAGATGTGATCTATCCTGGAGAATGTTCCGTGTGCACTTGAGAAGAAAGTGTGATCTGCTGTTTTGGGGTAGAATGTCCTATAAATATCAATTAAATCTGTCTGATCTATTGTGTCATTTAAAGCTTGTGTTTCCCTGATAATTTTCTGTCTGGATGATCTGTCCATTGGTGTAAGTGAGGTGTTAAAGTCCCCCACTATGATTGTGTACTGTCAATTTCCTCTTTTATAGCTGTTAGCAGTTGCCTTACGTATTGAGGTGCTCCTATGTTGGGTGCATATATATTTATAACTGTTATGTCTTCTTGATCCCTTGATCATTATGTGGTGTCCTTCCTCGTCTCTTGTAACAGTCTTTATTTTAAAGTCTGTTTTATCTGATATGAGTATTACTACTCCAGCTTTCTTTTGATTTCCATTTGCATGGAATAACTTTTTCCGTCCCCTCACTTTCAGTCTGTATGTGTCTCTAGGTCTGAAGTGGGTCTCTTGTAGACAGCATATATATGGGTCTTGTTTTTGTATCCATTCAGCGAGCCTGTGTCTTTTGGTTGGAGCATTTAATCCATTCACGTTTAAGGTACTTATCGATATGTACCTGTTACCATTTTCTTAATTGTTTTGGGTTTGTTTTTGTAGGTTCTTTTCTTGTCTTGTGTCTCCCACTTAGAGAAGTTCCTTTAGCATTTGTTGTAGAGCTGGTTGGTGGTGCTGAATTCTCTTAGCTTTTCCTTGTCTGTAAAGCTTTTGATTTCTCCCTTGAACCTGAATGAAATCCTTGCCGGGTAGGGTAATCTTGGTTGTAGGTTATTCCCTTTCATCACTTTAAATATATCGTGCCACTCCCTTCTGGCTTTTAGAGTTTCTAAAAAAAAATCAGCTGTTAACAGCTGAGAAATCAGCTGTTAACCTTATAGGAGTTCCCTTGTATGTTATTTGTTGTTTTTCCTTTGTTGCTTTCAGTAATTTTTCTTTGTCTTTAATTTTTGCCAGTTTGATTACTGTGTGTCTCGGCGTGTTTCTCCTTGGGTTTATCCTGTATGGGACTCTCTGTGCTTCCTGGACCTGGGTGGCTATTTCCTTTCCCATGTTAGGGAAGTTTTCGACTAAAATCTCTTCAAATATTTTCTCGGGTCCTTTCTCTCTCTCTTCTCCTTCTGGGACCCTATAATGTGAATGTTGTTGCGTTTAACGTTGTCCCAGAGGTCTCCTAGGCTGTCTTCGTCTCTTTTCATTCGTTTTTCTTCATTCTGTTCTATGGCAGTGAATTCCACCATTCTGTCTTCCAGCTCACTTATCCGTTTTTCTGCCTCAGTTATTCTGCTATCGAGTCCTTCTAGTGTATTTTTCATTTCAGTTATTGTGTTGTTCATCTGTTCGTTTGTTCTTTAATTCTTCTGGGTCTTTGTTAAACATTTCTTGCATCTTCTCGATCTTTGCCTCCATTCTTTTTCCGAGGTCCTGGATCATCTTCACTGTCATTATTCTGAATTCTTTTTCTGGAAGGTTGCCTATCTCCACTTCATTTAGTTGTTTTTCTGGGGTTTTATCTTGTTCCTTCATCTGGTACCTAGCCCTCTGCCTTTCATCTTGTCTTTCTTTCTGTGAATGTGGTTTTCCTTCCACAGGCTGCAGGATTGTAGTTCTTCTTGCTTCTGCTGTCTGCCCTCTGGTGGATGAGGCTATCTAAGAGGCTTGTGCAAGCTTCCTGATGGGAGGGACTGGTGGTGGGTAGAGCTGACTGTTGCTCTGGTGGGCAGAGCTCAGTAAAAGTTTAATCCACTTGTCTGCTGATGGGTGGGGCTGGGTTCCCTCCCTGTTGGTTGTTTGGCCTGAGGCGACCCAGCACTGGAGCCTCTGCGGCTCTTTGGTGGCGCTAGTGGTGGACTCCGGGAGGTCTCACGCCAAGGAGTAACTTCCCAGAACTTCTGCTGCCAGTGTCCTTGTCCCCATGGTGAACCACAGCCACCCCCTGCCTCTGCAGGAAACCCTCCAACACCAGCAGGTAGGTCTGGTTCAGTCTCCTTTGGGGTCACTGCTCCTTCCCCTGGGTCCCGAGGTGCACACTAGTTTGTGTGTGCCCTCCACTAGTGGAGTCTCTGTTTCCCCCAGTCCTGTCAAAGTCCTGCAGTCAAATCCCGCTAGGCTTCAAAGTCTGATTCTCTAAGAATTCCTCCTCCCGTTGCCGGACCGCCAGGTTGGGAAGCCTGACGTGGGGCTCAGAACCTTCACTCCAGTGGGTGGACTTCTGTGGTATAAATGTTCTCCAGTTTGTGAGTCACCCACCAGCAGTTATGGGATTTGATTATATTGTGATTGCGCCCCTGCTACCGTCTCATTGTGGCTTCTCCTTCGTCTTTGAATGTAGGGTATCTTTTTTGGTGAGTTCCAGTGTCTTCCTGTCGAGGATTGTTCAGCAGTTGTGATGCCGGTGCTCTCGCAAGAGGGAGTGAGCGCACGTCCTTCTACTCCGCCATCTTGAACCAGTCTCTGCGGTGGCTTCTCCTGTTGTTTTGATGCTTTTTATTCCTGTTTATTGCCTAATTGCCCTGGCTAGAACTTCGAGTGCAGTGCTGAATACAGGTGGCGAAAGGGGCATCCTTTCTTTGTTTTGGGTCTTAGAAGGAAAGCGTTCAGTCTCTCACCACTGAATATGTTTTCTGTGCTCTTGTCATAGATGCCCTTCACTATGTTGAGGAAGTTTCCTTTATTCCTAGTTTATTAAGTGTTTTTATCAAGAAAATGTGTTGAATTTTGTCAAATGATTTTTCAGTGTCAGTTGAGATGACTGGTTTTTGTCCTTCATTCTTTTAATGTGGTGTATATTACACTGAAGGATTTTCATATGTTGAACCATTCTTGCATTCTGGGAATAAATCCCACTTGGTCATAGTGTATAATTTTCTTCTAATCTGCTGCTGAATTCAGTTTGTTAGTATTTTGTGGAGAATTTTTGCATCAGTGTTCTGAAGGGATGTTGGTCTGTAATTTTCTTTTCTTGTGATGTCTTTGGTGTCAGGGCAGTGCTGGCCTCATAGACTGAATTTGGTAGAAAGTGCTCCCTTTAGTTTTTTTGGGGAGACTTTGAGAAGGATTGGTGTTGTTAATTCTTCTTTAAATGTTTGGTAGAATTCCAGTGAAGCCATCTGGTATGGGCTTTTCTTTATTGGGAGGTGGGTCTGACTGTTGAAGACGAGGCGGCATGGATGAAGCCACCTCCAGTGTCACCCAAAGTCACACAGGCAGGGAAGGTGAAGCCGAGACTGGAGACTGTGTTTCTGTGGGGGAGGAGAGCTGTGTCAGGCAGACGGGCCTCCTTCCTTATCCAGCTCCCCACTCCCTGGTGGGAAAGAAGGGTCCAGACTTATATCCTGGGCTGGAGCCTACACCCCTTTCCCCAGCCCCATCTCCCCATCCTGCGCAGCCCGCTTCCTTCTGTGTAGGCAGCAGAGGGTGTGGGATGCAGGCAGCTGTGGACCCTGCTGGGTGTGAGGTGGCCATGTGGACGTGGCAGGTGTGCCTGTCCCGCCTCCCTGCTGGTGCCGCTCTGCTTGCCTCAGGGGCAGGTCTGGAAAAGGCCATGGCAGAGGGGCTGCAGCTGCCCATTCAGCCTCCTCGGGGGCGTCTGCCTGGGAGCTTCTGTTTGGGCCCCTTGGGGCTCCCTTGGGGAGTGTCCATGTGTGCACCTCCTGATTTCATGGCCCTCCTGGATAGGATCCCCAGGGGCTGGAGAATTGAACACACTCCCAGTAACTTGTGGGTCAAAGATAAAATCATAAAGGAAAGACGATAAAAATACTGCATAGCAGAATGTGTAGAGTGTAGCTGCGGTGGATTTTGCAGGGAGGCCTACAGCCTTGTCAGGATGCACTGGAGGAGGAGGGAGGTTGAGGGTCTGCGGGTGCAGCTTCTAACCTAGCACAGAGGATGAGGAAACCACAGGAAGCGGTCACACGAGCAGAGGTTACGGAGCTGGATGGAGATGGAAGGCCCGTGGCCGCCCGGACGTCAGGACACAGCACGGGGAGGTGGGCAGGGCAGCAGGGCCCCTCACGTTCAGCCTGCAGGACACGGGGCTTCCCTCACCCTCTGTCTCCCCAGGACCTGTTTGTTAAGTACGCCTGGAATAACTTCCTGCACTTCCAAGTGGAGCTGTGCATAGCCGCCATCCTGTCCCACTCTGCCCGGGAGGACAGGGCCGTGGCCAGCGGACCTGAGGGCGCGGTGGAGCCTCTGCCTTCCAGCGGGGACCCAGAGACCCCCCAGCCTGCCGCCAGCCGCCCTGAGAGCACAATGGTGACCCACGTAGGTCCAGGCAGCGTCACGCATGTAGCTGTGTCCTGCATGTCCTGTGTGTCACTGCGTGTCCTGTGCATCCTGTGTATTGCTGCGTGTGCTGAACCCCACCCAGACCATGTGGACATTAACGTTGCTTTGGGCCCTCGTGTGCTTTCTCCTCTAATCCTCCCGTGACACGGGGTGAGCTGCTCTCCTTTCACCCGTGAGACGGGAAATCCCAAAGAAGGTGTCCATGTTTGCCAGGGCCCCAGAGCCGGTGGAGTGGAGGGCCCCGGAGGGGTGTAGGAGAAGCCCCGTCGCTGCCCCCGGGTCGGCTCCCCAGGCCCTGAGGGCAAGCAGCCCCGTCATGGTGTGAATGCCGTGCCGGGGAGGTGCCGGGGAGGGGGAGCATATCCAGTTCTCACAAGAAGACTTTCTGGGATTTGGAGCCTCTGGAAAGCGTGGCTGCTCTGCACGGCCCGCCTCTTCCCTGACGCTTTCCCGCTCACCCGAGCACACTGTGTGGAGACCCGCTGGGGCCGCCCTTCCCGGGGCCGCAAGCAAGAGCATCCTGAGCGGCCGCGCGGGGCTGCAGGGAGTCGGCCTTAGTGGGTGTTCACTAAGGAAGGAAGGAGGAAGCAGCACGTGGGTGGAGCATGTGGCACAGGCGATCCCCAAGCCGAGGAGCCCACCTCTGCGTGCGGGGCCCTGGGGGTCGGCTCTGCCCCCCACCCCCGGGTGGCTGCAAGGCTCAGACAGGAGGGGCTTGGCAACGGGGCCCCTGACCAGAGACCTGGGAGAGGGTCGAGAAGGGCTGCACCTGCAGGCCTGAGCCGGAACACAGCCAAGGGGGTAAATAGCCAGGAGTGGGCGCTTTCAGTGATGAGAGCCACAGGGGGTGGGTGTGTGCAGCGGCCATGCAGGCCAGCAAGGGACCTCACCCAGATAGTGAGGCCACACGCGGGGTGGGCGTGCGATTTGGGGCCCGGAGCAAACATTCCAGATACGGGAAGCTGCCTGTGTGAGGGCCTGGAAGCAAGTGAGCCCTGGGGCCACCGGCCTCTTCCTCCTGGATGGAGAAGGCAGGAGAGTGGCCCGAGGGGGAGGACACGACCGCCGGGAGGCTGAGGGGACGAGAGTGTCCTGATTCGAACCCCGTCGCCACGTGGACGAGCCTGAGCAGAGCCTACCTGGGCGTTGGACGGGGACTGCAGGGCTGGGCTGTGATGCTTTCGCCGCCCACAGTGAACTTGGGGCTGACGTGTGCGCCTGCTGCCTGCTAAGCCCACTCAGTCCAGGGCTGGGTGGAGGGGAGCGTGCAGCCCTGCTGGCCCTGACCCGTGCCACCTGTCTGCCAGCTGTTCCAGAAGTGTTGCCTGGTCCAGAGGATCCTGGAGGCCTGGGAAGCCAATGACCACACACAGTAAGGACCACTAGGGCTCTGCGTGGGGCTCCAGGGCTGCCATGGAGGGTTTGTTTTCAAGGAAGGGTCCCACCGCTGTGGGAGCAGCTGCAGTGCTGCTGGTGGGGCCAGGGCGCGGGGCAGGGTAACGCGGCCTGCACAGCCCGGCCCCTGGCTCCATGGGCCCCTCACCCTCTTCCTCCCTTGCCCGTCCATCAGCAGAGACCCCAGTCCTGTGCCTGCACTGTGTCCCGAATCCTCCCACGTCCCCATCCCAGCCTCCAGCCACTTCTCTTACTGAAGCCTCAGACCCTTGAAAGAGCATCCGGGCCCCTTTCTGCTTCCCTCTTGCCCCATCTGCTCTCTCGTTGCTGATAAGCTGGGATCTTGCTGAAACCAGCAGGTGGTGTCACTTCCTGCTTGAAAGTCTTGACTGCCCAGGTCCCTGGTGTGACTGCAGGGTCGGGTCCAGTGGGCAGCCCTGTGCCCCCTGTGCTCCTACTCTGCCCCGCCAGGGGCTGCTCTGGGCAGGTGGGGAGAGCTCTGCGACCGCACCTAGTTCATCCCTTCTGTCCTGCTGTTACTGAGCCCACAAATCTGCGTCCGCTCCCAAGTAGCAAGAAGCGAGGTGGGGCCGCCCCGCCTTCCGCTGGGCCCGGCGTGCGTAGTGCCCAGGGAGGCCTGTGCTGAGTCTGCTCCTGTATGTGTTTTGTGTGTTGGTGCACAGGTGTGTGCCTGTGTGAGGGGAGGGCTCACTGCTGTCACCGAGGGGTCCTTGGGCCATAGTAAGCCGTGGACGGGCGTGTGAGCCTGGATGCCTGCAGGCCGCGGCCTCAGCGCGGTTCTCCCGCGACCTGGACAGCCGCTCACAGGCCTCCACCCTCAGCCCGGCTTCGCGTCTGGGCCAGTTCTGCCTGCTCAGTCTCTCCTGACCCCCTTCCTCTGCCGGGTGGGCCCACCGATTGGGGACCACCTTCGCTTCCTCTCTGGTTGTCGTCAGGCTCTGAAGAGAGAGAATACTGTTGAAAGCAAGCGCTGTCCACTCTGGGACCCAAGGGCTGTGTTTCTGTAACGGACGCACCAGAGTCTCACAACTGACACCCTTCCTGCTGCATCAGGGATCTGAAGACTTGCTGCTCTGTTGGGTCCTGTGTGGGAGAGATGAGAAGTGGGGGGAGAGCCACGTGTTTGCGGCCGTGCGGGACGCGCAGGTGGACGGGAGCCAGCCCGCTGCCCCTGCTGCTCTGCCTACTCCCGGGTCCTGGGTCCACCCTCGGTCTTCTCTGGGGGCTCGGGACGCGCTTGGTCAACACTCGCAGCCCCAGCCGGGCGCGGGTCTGGTGGTCTGCGCAGAGTGGGAGCGGCAAATGCCCGCCTCACTTGTAGACAGGGAGTGGAGCGACGCGGGTGCCGAGCAGGTGCTCCAAAAGTAAGCAGCCTGCAGGCGAGGCCACGAGACGGCTTCGCAGGGCAGTGGGCCCGCGGGGAGGAGGCCGCAGAGCCGAGGCCGGGCCGGCTGGAGGCACCGTGGAGGAGGGCCGGCGGCAGGCCTGACGCCACCCTCTCTTTCAGGGCAGCGGGTGGCATGAGGCGCGGGAACATGGGCCATCTCACCCGGATCGCCAACGCAGTGGTGCAGAGCCTGGAGGGGGGCCCCGTGCAGACCCAGGTCAGCGAGGTCCTCCGAGGTGAGCGCCTCCAGGCCCAGGTGTCGCTGCCCGAGGTGCCCCGCCCCTGCCCTTGGCCCATCGGCGGACCGGACCAGCACTGGTGCCACACACTTGGCCCCCCCTTTGCCACGGGGGCTGTCCTGTCAGCTGCGCCTGGGCCTGGGCGGCAGCCTCCTCTGTGCCCTGGGCCGCCCGCGCCGGCCCAAACGCCTGCTCTCCTGCTCTGCCGTCCGGCTCTTCTCTGAGCTCGTGGCTCATCTGGGGAGCGGCCGCAGGGCCTGAGCAGAGGCCATCCTGGCCAGGCTTGCTCTCCCTCATACCCCACGGGCCTCCTCGTCGCGATCCGGGGCCCCGAGCGGGGGGCCGCCGCCCATGCCCCTTGCCAGCCCTCGCACGTTCTGGGCGCCCAGTCTGTAGCTCCCAGGCGCTGGGCTTTCTGGCCTGAGCTGGGGAGAGCCCGAGGGATCTTGGTTCAGATGGGAGAAGGCGGGCAGCTTAGAAGGGCCTGTGTGGCCTCTTGGGGAGGAGGACGCCGGGCCAGCCTGAGCAGCACATGGTGACAGGGCTGACAGGGTGACGCAGGGGCGTGCGCTCGGGGCGGCCTGAGGGTGATGGACAGTGACGGCCACAGGGGCTGGGACCCTGAGGGCACTTGGGGGCTCGTGCTGGTTTCACAGCCAAGACAGTTTGTCCCCCGTGCTGTGTGGGGGCCTGAGGACAGGGCTGGCCAGGGGGCAGGGGGACACGTGTGCTCAGTGAACAGCGAGCGGGAGTGAGCACCGTCTGGGGGGCCCCTGGAGCGCCATGTGTGCTGTCGGGGCGGGGTGATCCCCATCCCTTCTGGGGGCCGTGGTGCCCTGAGTCCGGGGCAGGCAGGGGAGGTGCTGGGTTTGTCCCTGTCCTGGGCTGGGGAAGCTGCCCCGCAGACGTCCAGTTGGTCGTGCAGTGGGCGTGGCCTCCATGGCCCCCCGCCCCCGTGCCCTCGCCTAGTTGCCCCCATGGTGACCTTGGCCATGGCCCCCTGTGGTCCCAGGGCAGCTGTGAGCCAGGAGGCTGGGGGGGGGGGCGGGGCCCTCTGACACGAGCGGGCTGCTCTCAGTCCGGCCCCCAGCCCGTCAGCACCTGTGACGAGCGTGTGCACCCAGGACGGCCCGGTGTGGGGTTGGGGGCGAGCATGAAGCTCTCTCTTTCTGGACTGTGAACGTCTCTGGGCTCCGACCTCCCCAGAAAAACAGACACACCCAGGCCTGCTGGGTTGGGCCTGTAAGGCCAAGAGGGACGTGCCCGTGCCCCGTGGTTCCTGTGTCCCCGGGGCTCCTCGGTCGGCCTGAGAGCCCTCGCGGGACCAGGATGCAGCTGCTGGCTCCATCCCAAGGGCTCACCGGGCAGCCTTCCCCGCAGGGCTCCCCTCGGATTGCCGCGGGCGCTGGGAGAGCTTTGTGGAGGAGACGCTGACGGAGGCCAACCGCAGGAACGCGGTGGACCTGGTGAGCAGGCCCCAGGCCGGCCGAGAGTGGGGGGCCCTCTGGGCAGAGCTCTGTCCCCACCCTGGTCCCTGCCCGACCTGGGCTTGCGGGACTCCTGGTGCCCGAGGCCCGGCGCGCCCTGCAAGGGAGGGTGGGTCGGCACGGCCCCAGACGCTGTCTCATGCCCACCCACCCTGGCCGTTGCAGGTTAGCACGCACCATCTTCACCCCTCGAGTGAGGACGAGGACATGGAGGGCGTTTTCCCTAACGAGCTGTCCCTTCAGCAGGTGCGTGAGGCCAGGCCCCTCGTCCTGAGCTGCTCTCGGCAGCGCTTAGGCCTCGCGAGTGTCCTGCACGCGTCACCAGAGCCTCGGGCGGGGCCGGGGAGGTGTTCATCCCCCCGCTTCTGCAGGGGGTGCAGCCCCACCCTCCTCTACTTAGGGGGCGCCCGCAGGGCCACTTGACACTGATGAGACCCTTGGGGACGTGGTGGGCGAATGGAAAGTCAGAGTCACAGGCTCTTTGGACATGGCTGCCTGTGGGTGCCCAGCCGAGAGGGCAGGACCTGGGAGAAGCCACTGAAGCACCAGGGGGGTTCCTGAGAGCGGCCACGGTCCTGTTGCCCAGGCTTTCTCCGAGTACCAGGTCCAGCAGATGACGGCCACCTTCGTGGACCAGTTCGGCTTCAGCGACGAGGAGTTTGCTGAGCAGGACGACAGCGTCAAGTGAGCCCAGTGGGACGTGCCCACCTGCCCCACCCTCGTGCCTTTGGGAGGGAGCCGGGCTCTGCTCGGCTGTGACCAGGTCCCTGACCTGTGGCTCAGCCCTGCCTGGCCTTCAGGGCCATCACACCACTTGCTCAGCTGGAAGCCACATGTGACCCAACGGCCTGGAGACGCCCTCTGGGGCGGCAGAGCAGCCGGGTGGGAGTCACCCCTCGCCGCCCATCCAGAGGTGGGAGGGGAGCCCGTGCACCCACCCGGGCTCGGCCTGCAGCCCTGGCCCCCCGCCCCTGCCTTTGCCTCCCTCGGTGGGCTGCTTCCCCCTTCTCTCTCTCTTGGGGGGACTTGACGGCGTCCCTGTTGTCCTCGCAGCGCCCCATTTGACAGGATAGCAGAGATCAACTTCAGCGTCGACGCTGACGAGGACAGCGTGAGTCCCGTGGATGCCCCTTGGGGGTGGCCGGGCGTGTGGGGGCCATGTGGCCCACGTGTGCTCTCCTGCAGCCCGGTGCCGCTCTGTTTGAGGCCTGCTGCAGTGACCACATCCAGCCTTTTGACGAGGACGACGACCTCTGGGAGGACGAGGAGACACACTGTGTGGCCCGAGTGACCAGAGCCAGGTGGGCCTGGGCGCCACACGGGCACCAGCCCTGTCTCAGCCGTGCCGTGGCACCCTGGGCAGGTGGGAAGGGCTGCTCTGACCGTGGGTCTCCCCCCAGGTTCGGGGGCCCTCACGCTTCAGAGAGCTGCCGGAAGGACGGCCTGGAGCACCGAGGCCAAGGTGGGGAGGAGAGCTCGGAAGCAGACGGGGCTCGGGCGGGCGCCCCTCGGGCTGCCGTCCAGGAGGAAGGTCCTCGTGTTGAGGGTGGCTCAGAAGGTAGATGATGGGGCCACAGGGTGCGGGCCGGGCAAAGGGCTTGGGCGGGAACGTGGGGGACAGGATTTGGTGCCCTGGCCTGTGGGCCTGTGTGTGTGTGTGGCTGGGCTGCTGTGGGCCTGATGCCCACTGACCCCCCGGCACACACTTTGAAACACGCTCGTATGCCCTTGGTCTCCCGCCCCGTCACGGTCACTCTTGGCCACGCCGTCACAGCTAGAGGCGGGTGTCCCCCAGTACCGTGGGGGAAGGCACACCCACACCATTGCTGTGGGGCCTCCACCACCGGTCACGTGCTGGTCAAGGGGCCTGGACACCGCGTCTCCCCCAGCAGGCGCCCCCTGGACGGTGTCTGATGAGCCAGTGAATTCCACGGCCTCAGGCCTGGCCCCGGCAGTGGCGATGGACGTGGGTTCCAGTGTGTGGGCGGCCAGCGCGCCCAGCGCCTCGGCTGCGGAGGAGAGAGGCTGGGCCAAGTTTGCCGACTTCCAGCCTTTCTGCTGGTGAGGCGGGGCCGGGGCGGGGGGCGGCCCCGGCTGCCTGGGGGCCGGGTCTCCTGGGCGTGGGCTCAGAGTTGGCCTCGTCTGCAGCTCTGAGTCGGGGCCCAGGTGCAGCTCCCCTGTGGACAGAGGTCACGGCGATGCCCAGGGTGGCCTGAACCGGGGCCCAGAGAGAACCCGTGAGTAGGGGCGGCCCCAGGGGCAGGGGTGTGGGAGGGGGAGGCCAAGACCTCGGGGCCGCTGTATTGCCCTGGTGATGTTGGAGTTTGCGCCACGTGCGGGGACTGGAGTGGGTGTGTGGAGGGGTCAGGACCCCGGCTCCAGGCACAGGACGGCCAGCGAGGCCCTCGGGCTGGCCTCAACGCACAGGTCCGACCAGCCCACACCCGTCTGTGTCGCCAGGACCCCAGCCAGAGCCTGTCTCCCCAGGCCTGGCCGCCTGCTAGGTGTGGATCACACGTGTGCGCCGCGCCACCCCAGTGCTTGTCCTGGGAGCTGTTCAGGGCCCTGGCCCTGAGCTCCCTGTCAGATGGGCTTGGAAGCCCCCCAGGATATCAGGGCCACACGGGGAGGGACTTGGAAGCCAGCCACAAGGCTGAGTGGTGGCCCTCCCTGCAGGGAGGACCGTTCTTCCTGAAGTTCCTGTGAATTCACAGACGCACGTGTGCACGTCACACGCACGCGGCAGTGGGTGTGGGGGACAGGTCTGTCACCAGTTGCAGGCTGAAGTTCCCGCGTGCGCCATACTGGTCGCTCTGTCCTCACCTGGTGTCACCGGCTCCCTGTGTTGCAGCTGGCCCGGCCACTCTGGGTGCCTGGAACGCATGTGTTGCCAGGAGGGCGCCCCTGGTGGCCTCCAGCAGCCGAGAGGACAAGCAGAAGGTGGCTTTGGCCTCGGAGGCTGTGAGGATGGGTCCCGGTCGGGAGGCTCCCCCGCCGCCAGTGTTAGTCCCCAGGTGAGCAGGACAGGCTGGGTGGCGGGCCCCCGGGTGCACACGGAGGTCTGGCTGTCCGCAGCACTCCGCTGGCCCAGGGGCAGGCCGACCCTCCTGTCCTGATGGCCCCGTGACTCCTTGGAGGTCAGCTTTGGACAGGAGGGACACTGCTTTGTCCAGGTGGAAGCTGGGGTGACCGTTGAGACAGCACGGGGCCAGCCCGCCTCAGGCCGCGTCAGAGAGAATGGCCAGGCTTTTGGGGTTCCGGGTGGGCTCTGGAGCTGCCGCTCTCCTGGGGCGGGTGCCTAGTCCCAGACTTGCGCCCACCTCAGTCGGGCGCCTCGGACACACGTGTCCATCACGCTGGACCGGGAGGACGGGGGTGTTTTGGGACTTTGCTTGGGGCCCTGACCTGGGTCGTCCTCCCTGCAGGCTTGGCCCGTGCACCCCACCCCTGCGCCCAGGGGGCAGGTCCGGGCCTCTGGGGTCGGCTGGTGGACACATGCCTCCTGGTTGGGCGGGTGGGCAGCGTGAGGAACCGCGTGCGGTGAAGACGGAACGGGGCAGGAGGGCTGGTGGGACGTGAGGGAGAAGGTGGTGCTGGGGTCAAGGCCTGAAGGGGCTGGGGGGGGGCCGGGGGGCCAGCCCAGACCCCCACGAGGGGACGAGGAACAGAGACTGACCGTGCTGCTCCCGTGAGGTCCCCACCCAGTGACCCTGGAGCGTCCCTGCTGACGCTGGGGGTCCAGTCTAGCTCCCAGGACCCCAGGGTGCGCCCGTCCCCGCTGGCGCCCTGCACTGGGGCTCGGGGCAGTGGGCACAGCCTGGAGGGAGCAGGGTCAAGCTGCACAGTGCGTGTCGGGGGAGGGGCGGTTCACGCCGCCGCTGCAGGGTGGGGCGAGCTTGACGCCTGGGCCCGGGGAGAATCTCAGCGCTGGGGTAAAGGTGTACACGCGGCTCCCAAACGGTTTGATTCCTTCTTGAAGCTTAGGGTCATCGAAATTTTTAAAACCTTTTCCTCTTCCTAACTCCCCGTTCCCCCAAAACCCACCCGGCTCCGAGAAGCAGTTGTTGTTCCGAAAGCAAAGCCTTTTGGTCCTCAGGGCGGTCTTCGCGAGCCTTGGCCATTGTGGGGGGACACGCGGGGCTTGTCTCCAGGCTCTGCCCTCACTGGCTCGCGAGGGTCAGTGCCGGGCTGGAGGAGACGTCACACAGCAGAAGCAGGCGCTGGGCAGGTGTGGGCTGGTGGGGGCACCGTGGGCTTGCTCTCTGGGCCCCCAGACCAGAGCTGAGTGCCAGGGCTGGGTGTCCCGAGGCCGCCTGCCTCCCGCACTCAGCCTTTCTAGGTGTGGGCGGCGGGAGTGTTGTGGACAGACGTGGCCTGAGAGGTGTTCCAGGGAAGGGCCTTGGGCCTGTGTGGTCCACAGAGCGGTGAGGGTTGCTGGGAGCACCTAAGGGGCATGTTCCAGACTGGGGTGGGGATGTGGCGAGGGCCGTCTGGAGGGGGCCGAGGGGGACGGGATGCCCGGGATGAGTGCTGCTGGGAAGGAGGCTCAACGCTCTGGTGGACTGACAGGCGGTCTCTGGCGTGTTTGGAACTTGGGGTGGCAGAGGGGCCTGGGCCATCTTGCAGGGTGGAGCCCCAGCGGGGGTGGTCCAGTAACTGGAGCCTGTCTGCCACGCAGGTCTGAGTGCGCCACCAGCACGCCTCCAGACCTGGCCTCCCTTGCGCCTGTGGAAGTGACCTCTGCCCCAGTCGGGGCCGTCCTCCCCGAGGCTGCCGTGGCGGCCACCACAGTACCGGGCAACACCGGCCCCGCCTCGGCCACCCCGGCAGTCTCTCCTGTGCTGGCCGTGGCCGTCACCCCTGCAGCCCCAGCTGTCTCCACCGCGGCCACCCTGGGGACGGTGACAAAGGACAGGTGAGCAGGTCGGACCAGGGGAGGGGCTGGGTGGGGACCCTTGCCCTGAGCGACTCCTACCCACCCCTGCAGGCAGACTGACGGGCCTCCGCCCGCGGGAGCTGCCTTAAATGGCCTCGTGTGATGCTGCCGCCCGCCCAGCCTTGGCGCCCCAACCAAGAAAACTACCTGGTGACGCAGTTTGTCTTTTTTAATTTAACTTAATTTAATTTTAAAATAAATGCTGCATTGGTAAAGCTGGCAGTTGGAACCAGTCAGACGGCCCAGCCTGCATTTCTCCTGCCTGACTCTGGGTGGGCCTTGAGGGTCCAGCCCCACACACAGCAATAAGGCCTCAGACGGGGGCTCTGCCTGCGCCACAGGCTCTGAGCCTGTTTTTATACGTTTTTTAACAAACGCGGAGAGAGCCACGTGTTTGCACTTTTTAATCTAGCGCAGGAGAGGGTCTCCGAGGCTCTGGGGACAAATGTGGGTCTGGAACTGGACTGGCCAGACGGGGTTTTAGCTGCCCGGTGGCCCTGGGAGCTGGCCTTGAGCCAGCCTGCAAACGTGACTGCCTTAAAAAAAACAAGCCCCCCGCGGCCTGGCAGGCTGTCCGCAGTGGGCAGTGTGGGGGGGGGGGGTGCCTGGCAGGAGCTGGCCACGGGCGTGCAGGACGGGGTGCAGAGGGCCCAGCAGTGCCTGGGCATGGGGGGCTACCCTGCGCCTGCCGGGGAGGGCGGGGTATCTCATGTTACTGTTCTGATGATCTGACAGGGCACCCAGACCCCACGACTCCCAATAAAAGTTGTTATTCTCACCGACAGACCCGCGTATTGTTACGCTGCGGGCCCTGGAGCCCCAACCTGGCTGGCAGCGGGGGTCGTCTGCTGCTCCCGGGCCCGTCTTTGAGTCAACTCCTGAGTAAAGAAAGACTGAGCTCTTTCTTTTTTCTTTGTGAAACAAGCTCTGCCTGGAGGTTGCGTCTCGGGCAGGGACCCCAGACCCACAGGTTCCTGGGCAACAGGAATGTCAGCCTGACGGCTGTCCGTGGACCCAGGGAGGACCTGGGTGAGCCCCGCCTTAGCTCCCACTGATGGGTGCCGTTTCCGGCCGGGCCCCCCGCACCACCAGCCCCCCCGACCAGGAGCTGTGGCCGCCACCCTGACCACTCTGGGATGTTCTCCCAGCCTCCGCGGTGCCACATTCCGCCCCACACACCCCACCTGCTGCCCACCCGGCCCTGCCCTGCCCCTGGTTGGCACCCGTTGCTATTAAGGCCCTAACCTGGGTGGGACTCACGTCTGAATGGGAGAGTGACCTGCGTTACAGCCAAGACTGGGGGGGGGGGGAGGGGGCGGCGGTGAGGACGGTCAGGACCCCAGGGGAGAGACAGAGACAGGTGTTTGGAGCCAAGTGCCCATAATGGAGGCCGTTGGGTCCCTGTGCCCCACCTCCTCATACATAAGCCCCCCAAGTCAAGTCCTGAAGCACCCTTGCTCTTCAGAGAGCCCACCCTCTTTGGTGTCTCCCCCTCCTCAGGCCCCGTCCCACTCCTCCGTCCATCCCATCCCATCCCATTGACTGACTCTCATCTGACCAGGGAGGGGCCAGCAAGTCTGGACTCCGGACAGCTCCCCTGTACCCCCTTCTTCACAACACACACACCTCTAGGTGGCGTCTTCCACACCAGCCCCAGGATCGCCTCTGAGGCTTGGAGGGATGGGTGGCCGGGCACCAAGCAAAAGCCTGGTGATGCTGGCCCCCGCCGCCCACCCCGGCCCCAGGACACGGAGGAGACGCAGGCGTGCGGCGTGTCATTAGCGCTCTTTATAGACTCTGGTTCTAGGAACAGGCTGTCTGCGGCTGGCCGGCCGGGGCCAGCATGCTGACAGGGCGGGAGGGGGGATATTTACAGGCCCACCGCGAGGGCTGTACCGTGGCTGCTCCCGGCGGGTGCTCAGCCAGGCCTCCAAAATGAGTTAGAGCTGGCCGGGTGGAGCGGGGGCGGGGGGGGGGGGCTGTACACACATTTGGGGGCGGGGCCTCAATACTGTCAAGGGCGGGGGCTGTAAACATGGCCGGGGGGCCCTGCCCACCCCTAGTGGTCTGTAACGACTGGACACAGAGCCGCCGAGCAGGGCCGGGCTCAGGCGTCCGACAGGCAGCTCTGGATCTGGTCCACCCACTGCTGGGCTGACGGCACGTCCTGGGCACAGAAGTTGTAAACACGACGCGTCGTCTTCACCTGGGGACGCGGGACACTGACTCCACGGCCCCACGCGGGCCGCCACCCCCCGCGCCGCGCCCCCCATCCCCCGGCGCCCCAGCCGCAGCTCACGTCGAAGAAGGCCTTCTCGTCCACGGTCTTGGGGGCACCCAGAGTGGGAGTGCCAGGCGCCACAGCCTCCACCTCCGCCAGGTCGATGAAGCCCTTGCACTCCGTGTCCACTCGGTGGTCGTAGTAGCGCAGCTGAGCAGGGGCAGGAGGTCAGGGCAGGGCTCCCTCGACTCCCCACCCCAGCCAGCCCGCTGACCACTCACCTGGTGCTTAGTCTTGTCCAGCACAAACCAGCGGGCCTTCCAGGGCTTCATGAAGGCCCCCTTCTTGTACAGGGTGCCCTCATAGGACCTGCGTTTGCAGAAGAACCGGCCAGAACAGCCATCAGGGCCCGGCAACGGCCCCGCCTCCCCGGCCCCGCCAGCCCCAGCAGCAAGACCGAGGCCCCTGTCCCCAAACTGACCCAAGTCCGGAGCACAGGGCAAGGGAACACAAAGAAGCCTGGGGTTGTCCCCAGAAAGGACCCCCTCACGCCCGTCAGAGCACAGACACTTGGGAGGGTCCCACACCAGAGCCTCAGGGTCTCAGGGAAACAGCCCTACATGCAGAGCAGGGGCCCCTGACACGGAGCAGGCAGGTCTGGGGAGGCGACTGCGGCAACGTGACCCCTCCAGGCCCAGAGGGTGGGATGCAGCCTGCCGGGCCCCAGCCTCTACTGGAAGCTGCCCCAACCTCACAGGGCACTTGGCCCACCCTCACAGGTATCCCATGGTCCCTGTCCCTCTCCTCCTCCGCAGCCACCATGGCCTGGCTGTGGTCGCCAGTTCTATATCCCAAACCCCTTCCAAGCCCACCTGCTTCTCCCCAGCAACCGTCACAGCTTAGGCCACCATCACGGCCTCCCCGGCAAATCAGTCCACCTAAGAAATAACTAGACGCTCCCCAAAGGCACCTGCCCCCACCCATCTGAGAATTGCCTGGGACCCCAGTCGAATCCCCCTAGCTCAGAAGTGTCCGTGGTGCAGAGAGAGCTGTTTCTCACACCTGTTCTCGCTCTCAGCTGTCTGGAACTGGCTGTACAGGGTGCTGGTGCTGCGGCGGGCTGCCTGGCGGGAACCGGACGCACTTGAGCCGCTGCTCTGGTCGCTGTCCAGGCTGAGGCTCAGGGTGGAGCCCACGGGTCCCTCCTGCAGGTACACACCCAGCGAGCGGCGGTGGTGGGGCACACTGGACACCAACAGGGAGCTGGGGGTGCCCTGGGGGCAGGAGGGTGGGCCCGTGTCAGGGGGGTGGCCTCCACCTCCTCCTGGCAGCAAGGCCACCCCAGCCCCCCACACCCACCCCCGCTCACACGTTCGTCTTGCCGGCCTTCGAGGCGCTGGGCAGCTTTCACCCGATCCCAGGCATCCTTCCAACGCTCAGGGGGTCGGCCCAGCTCTGTCTCCAGCCGCTGCAGCTCCTGGAGGAGAATCAGTGAGAGATTATGCAGAAAAAAGTACCCAGACTAGAACACGAAAGGACAAAAGGATGGAAGACGTAGGACAGGAGACAGGGAAAAGATCTAATGACCGTGTAACTGTCGTCCAGAGGAGGAGGCAAGGGGGAGGGATTGGGCAGAATCAGTATTTGGAGACAACAGTTGAAGAGACATCAAAAATATACTCAAGGGACTTCCCTGCTGTCACAGTGGTTAAGAACCCACCTGCCAGTGCAGGGGACACGGGTTCGAGCCCTGGTCCAGGAAGATCCCACATGCTGCGGAGCAACTAAGCCCGTGCGCCGCAACTACTGAGCCTGCGCTCCAGAGCCTGCAAGCCTAGAGCCCGTGCTCCGCAACAAGAGAAGCCACCGCAATGAGAAGCCCGCGCACTGCGACGAAGAGTAGCCCCCGCTCACCGCAACCAGGGAAAGCCCGTGCGCAGCAACAAAGACCCAACGCAGCCAAAAATAAATAAATTTAATTAAAAGAAATTATTAGGCAAGCAGAATGGCAGGAAAATAAGAAGCATCCTCAGGGGAAAAGTTAAAAGACCCAGAAATGAACTAGACACTCAATTAGCATACAAGAAGTTCAAAACAGTTGTTATAAATACATTTAAGATTTAAAGATAGACATAATGGTTGAGCAGATGGGGAATCTCTACAGAAAAGAAAAACTATAAAGAAAAATGGAAACGCTAGAGCTGAAAAATACAATATCTGAAGTGGAAAATTCATTAAATAGGCTTAAGAGCACATTAAACGTAAGAAAGAAGAGCAGTAGAGTTGAAAACAATGTAACAGGAATCATAAAAATGAACTGCAGAGAGGAAAGATTGGAGGAAAAAACCAAATACAGCCTCAGTGACCTATCGGGCAAAGAAGTCCCAGAGGAAATGAGGGACAAGATTATGCAGAAAAACTTTTTAAAGACATAACGGCCTAGGGACTTCCTTGGTGGTCCAGTGGTTGGGACTCTGCGCTTCAACACAGGGGGCGTGGGTTCGATCCCTGGTCGGGGAACTACAATCCCGCATGCTGCGGGGCACAGACAAAAAAAAAGAATGGCCTAAAATGTACTAAGTTTGATTAAAACTCTCATGCCATACATCTAAGAAGCTTAAAGAACTCCAAGCAGAACAAACACACACAAAAAACACCATGTGATGGCCAAACTGCCGACACTAAAGATGAAGACAAAACCTTAAAGGCAGGGAAAAAAAGGCTGCTGTTACACACGGTTTACAAGGGTAAGAACGAGCACCAACACTCAGTCAGAAACAATGCAACAAGCAGAAAACACTGGAACGACATCTTTAAACTGCCAAGTATAAAAAGCTGTCAACCTAGCATTCTAAATCCAGAGAAAACACCCTTTAAAAAATAAAGGCATAGATGCGGAGCAACTAAGCTTGTGTGCCACAACTACTGAGCCTGTGCTCCTAGAGCCCGCGAGACACAACTACTGAAACCCGTGCACCTAGAGCCCGTGCTCCACAGCAAGAGAAGCCACCGCAATGAGAAGCCCGTGCACGGCATCAAAGAGTAGCCCCCGCTCGCCGCAACTAAAGAAAGCCCGAGCGCAGCAATGAAGACCCAACGTGGCAATAAATAAATAAATATTCCTTTAAAAAATAAATAAAGGCATAGAAAGAGAAATTAAAGAAACAATCCCATTTACCATTGCATCAGAAAGAACAAAATGCCTAGGAATAAACCTAAGGCGGCAAAAGACCTGTACTCCAAAAACTATAAGATGCTGATGAACAAAACTGAAGATGACACAAACAGATGGAAAGATATACTGTGTTCTTGGATTGGAAGAATCAATACTGTTTAAATGACCACACTACCCAAGACAATCAACAGATTCAATGCAATTCCTATTAAATTACAAATGGCCTTTTTCACAGAACTAAAACAAAAAATTTTAAATTTGTATGGAAACACAAAAGACCCTGAATAGCCAAAACAATCTTGAGAAAGAGCTGGAGGAACCATGTGCCCTGATTTCAGAATATACTACAAAGCTACAGTAATCAAAACAGTGTGGTACTGGCACAAAAACAGACACAGATCAATAGAACAGGATAGAGAGCCCAGAAATAAACCCATGAGCCTATGGTCAATTAAACTACAACAAAGGAGGCAAGAATATACAATGGAGAAAAAACAGCTTCTTCAATACGTGGTGCTACGTGCTAAAGAATGAAATCAGAACATTCTCTAACACCATATACAAAAATAAACTCAAAATGGATTAAAGGGAATCCCCTGGCAGTTCAGTGCTTAGGACTCCGCACTTCCACTGCAGGGGGCATAGGTCTGATCCCTGGTCAGGGAACTAAGATCCCACAAGCTGCATGGCACCACCAAAAAAAACCAAAAGGATTAAAGATCTAAACGTAAGACCAGATACTATAAAACTCCCAGAGGGAAACATAGGCAGAACACTCTTTGACATAAAGCACAGCAATATTTTTTTGGATCCATCTCCTAGAGTAACAGAAAAAATAACAAAAATAAACAAATGGGACCTAATTAAACTTAAAAGCTTTTGCACAGCAGAGGAAACCATAAACAAAATGAAAAGACAGCCTATGGACTGGGAGAAAATATTTGCAAACAATGCTATGGACAAGAGATTAACTTCCAAAATATACAAACAGCTCACACAGCTTAATATCAAAGAAACAAACAACCCAATCAAAAAATGAGAAGACCTAAATAAACATTTCTCCAAAGAAGACATACAGATGTCCAACAGGCACATGAAAAGATGCTCAATATACCTCACACCAGTGAGAAAGTCCATCATTAAAAAGTCTACAGGGGAGGGACTTCCCTGGTGGCAGTGGTTAAGAATCCACCTGCCAAAACAGAGGACAAGGGTTCGATCCCTGGCCCGGGAAGATCCCACATGCCACGGAGCAACTAAGCCCGTGCACCACAACTACTGAGCCTGAGCTCTAGAGCCCGCGAGCCACAACTACTGAAGCCCATGCGCGTAGAGCCCGTGCTCCGCAACAAGAGAAGCCACCGCAAATGAGAAGCCCGCACACACTAACAGAAAGCAGCCCCCGCTCACCACTAGAGAAAGCCCGTGCACAGCAACAAAGACCCAATGCTGACAAAAATAATAAATAAATAAACGTATATAAAAAAAATGTCTACAAATAACAAATGCTGAGAGGGAGTGGAGAAAAGGGAACCCTCCTACACTGCTGGTGGGAAGGTGAATTGGTGCAGCCACTATGGAAAACAGTATGGAGGTTCCTCAGAAAACTAAAAATAGAACTACCATATGACCCAGCAATTCCACTCTTGGGCATATATCCAGAAAAAACAAAATCTCTAATTCAAAAAGATACATGCACCCCCCTCCAATGTTCACAGCAATAGTCACAAAAGCCAAGACACAGAAGCAACAGATGAATGGATAAAGAAGATGTGGCGTATTTATACAATGGAATACTACTCAGCCATAAAAAGAGTGAAATAATGCCATGTGCAGCAACATGGATGGACCTAGAGATTATCATACTAAGACAGAAAAAGACAAATATATGATATCACGTATGTGGAATCTAAAAATATGATATAAATGAACTTATTTACAAAATGGAAATAAACTCACAGACATAGAAAACAAACTTATGGGGGCTTCCCTGGTGGTCCAGTGGTTAAGAATCCGTCTTCCAATGCAGGGAGCGCAGGTTCGATCCCTGGTCAGGCAACTAAGCCCATGGGCCACAACTAAAGAGCCCACATGCTCTGGATCCCATGTGCTCTGGAGCCCGCGCACCACAACTAGAGAGAAGCCGACGGGCCACAACTAAGACCCGATGCAGCAAATAAATAATAAATAAAAACTTATGGTTACCAAAGGGGATGGCGGGAGGGATAAATTAGGAGTTTGGGATTAACATATACACACTACTATATATAAAACAGATAATCAGCAAGGATCTACTGAATAGCACAGGGTACCATAGTTACATCTTGTAATAATCTATAATGGAAAAGACTATAAAAGGAAATGTATATATATATATATATCTGAGTCACTTTGCTGTACACCTGCAACTAACACAACACTGTAAACTATACAATAAGAACAGAAATGGTGAAAATAAAAAAAAATGACATTTTCAGGTAAAAAAAAAACAAGCTGAGGGAATTTGTCACTAGCAGATTTGGATTACAAGAAACATTAAAAGTTCTTCAGGCTACAGGGAAATGATACAATACCAGATCTACACTGAGAATGAAAAATACTGGGCACAGCAAATAGAAGACGTTTTCCTTGTTTCCTAATTTTTTTAAAACAAAGTGGACCATTTAAAACAACCATAACCCATGCTCTGTGCTGACGTCACAGGTAATAGTAAAAGGGCTGATGACAAAGGCAGAAGGACAGGAGCGGGCAGTTCCCGTGGGGGGTGTGCAATTCAACCCCAGATGCGCTGGGACTGCAGTCACTGACAACCACTACAAATAACACAAACATACAGCTCAAAAGCCACACAAAGTAGATAACATGGAAAAGTAATACTCAACTGTCAGGAAAATAACAAACGGAAGAAAGCAGCAAAAAGAAAAGTCCCGTGAAAGACAGAAATGGGTGAGAAGACGCGCTAACCACACGCTGAGCACCAAGCAGAAACTCACCGTTAACTAAAGACACAGACCAGTCAGAAGTGAAAGCACCACAGACAACATCACGCCACACAGACGCTGGCCTAGGGACACCAGCTCCAAGACCACGAGCAGTACCAGAGAGAAGAGGACGGTCCTCTGCCCTCTGTGCTTGTGGATCCCCTTCACCCACAAAACCATGACCCAGGCTCCCCCAAACCCTGCGTGGCCAGTGCCTTCAGCCTGGGCCACTGCTGGGCTGTCAAAACCTTTTCACCTGCTTGTTTACACCTCACCACCTCCCTGAGAGGCAGGAATCAGCCTCCCCACTTTCCCCACAAGGAAGCAGAAGCTCAGGATGCTTAGATATCCCTCCAAAGACACCCAGCCCGGGGGGGGGGGGGGGGGGCCGGGCAATGCAAACCTTGCTGTGGTCCGGACCTGAGGCCCCGGGGGAGAACTCCGGCCACTGGACAGCCACCCTCTATGCCATCCCAGCCTCCCCCCAAACCCCAACCCCAAGGGGCTCTCTTCTCTCTTCCGGGGTCCCGTGTCCTATTGAATCCTGATTGCTGAGGCTAAGCAGACACGCCCACTAAGTCTGGCAGAGGGAGTGAGAGAAGCCTGAACGTCAGCCCCAAGCTTCCAGGCCCATCTCTCTCTGAAGGGGGCACCACCAGGCAGGATGGAAGCCAGCAGATCACCGTCCACATCGAGGGGCGGGGGGCCGGGGCAGGGCCACCGGACTGACGTGCGCTAGGACCCCCTCTCCCCTTCTCAGGGGCCACACGCACCTCCAGCAGCTGGGAGATGGCGTCGGGCTGGGCTCGGGGGCAGTTGTCGTAGCAGGGCCACACCACCCGGCGCCTGCTCTGGGGGGCACCCCCATCGGGCCGCTCCTCCTCCGGGGGCTCGGGGGGCCCCTGCGCCAGCTCCCAGTCATAGGGGGGGCCCTCGGCCAGCGTCTCCTCGGTGTAGAAGTCCCACACCTTCAGGTTGGACACGTTGCTGTACGGCCGGAGGACCTGGGGGCGGGCCTGGCGTGAGCACCGGGGCGCGGAGGGGCCTGCCCGCCCCGACCAGGCTCTGCTCACCTCCGCGTCCTCGGGCGCGTACAGGTAGTTGTAGAACACCGGCGTCCTCTTGCTCAGCCGCTCCACGTACTCCCACACCGAGCGGCAGGCCGCCTGGCCCCGGCGCTCCCCCTTCTCCTCATACAGCAGCCCTGCAGGGGGCAGCGCTGAGCCCGGCCCCACCCCGGCTGCTGACCCCGCCCCTGTGCCCACCTTCACCGCCCCCGCCCCCACCGTACCCAGCTCGATGCGTTCGTAGTCCGAGTCCAGCAGGAAGGTCCGGAAGCGATGGGACGCGTGATGGTAGCCGAGGAACTTGAGGTAGAATGGGCTGAACTCGAACTCCATGGGGAACTGCAGGTGGACCTGTGGGGCATCAGGAGTCAGCGGCCAGCGGTCAGCACGCACAGCCCCCACCACGGCCGCCCGCTCACCTGGTGCACGCAGTCCAAGAACTGCAAAAAGACTGGCGTGAAGCCGCTGCTTTGCCCGGCCAGGGTGTGGGCCCCGCGGTGGCTGAAGCGATGGCCAAAGGACAGCCACTCCTTCTCCACCAGCAGACGGAAGCCCTCCAGGGTGCGGTAGAAGGGGTCTGAGAGCAGCTGCACCAGGGACACCACCTGCCAGCAGCGCCGTGAGTCAGCAGGGCGTGGGGACTGGGCCCAACACCCGCCCCCACCCCCACCCCCGGCCACCGCGCACCTGAGTGGTGATGTCCCAGCCGTCCTCCAGGCTCACCAGGACAGAGGAGCCCGAGTCCAGGAGCTCCACCACCAGCACCGACACCTGCAGCAGCTTGTGGATCTGCAGGCACCCGCAGCCCCTCAGCACCTCCCAGAGCCCGTGGCCTAAGACTCCAGCACCCAGCCGGGCCCCCAGGACCCACACATCCACAGGAGTGGTGGCTGCGCAGGCCCACGCCAGGGGACACCCCGCGAGGCAGCACAGCCTGGATGGACCCGAAATGCTGTGGCGTGCTTCCTCCCACCCGGCCGCCCACCCACCCGCCTATCAGCATCTTCTGGGCCTGAAGAGGCATCCCCTCTCCTTGACGTGCCCAGCCCCACCCTGACAGAGAGCAGAGGGCTCCGACACAGCTGGACCCTGGCCTCCCTCCCCTGTCCATGCACCACCACTGGGAAGTGGCCATCATCCCCTCCCGAAGCCCAATACTATCAAAAGAGCAAGCCCAGACCCCGCCCACCCACGGCTCTAGGTAAGTGGCGGGGCCCGGCACCCAGGTGGGCACCGGATGGCCCCTGCCCATCGCATCTCCTCCCCCCGGGTAGCCCTCCACCCCGGTGGGGCAGGGGCAGTGGAGAGACCTGGATCAGCCACTCTGAGTCTTCCAGCGAGCACAGGAAGGAGGCTGAACCGGGCTCGGTGGCAGGATAGCCGGGGACACACGCCTTCAGCAGCTTCTTGAAGCTGCCTTTCACCTGCCGTGTCTCAAATACCTCGATGGGCACCAGCTCCCACTGCTGCAGGGGATCTGGCCGTACACCCTGGAGGAAGCCGGCCGTGGTGAGACGCGCCCAGGCCCCGTGCCCCCACCTGGCCCCAGGACTCTGTCCCAGTCACCTTGAGCTGGGCTTTGTCTCCAATGATGTAGAGGGCTGCACGCTGGGGCCGGAGAAAGCCTGGGTCGGGGGGGGCCCCGTTGGCCTGGGGGGGACCCATGCCTGCTAGCCGGGTGCCTACATCAGTGCTGAGCCCACCGCTGCGCCCACCGGCCCGGACGCTGCCCCATTTACCTGCACAGAGAAACCAGGTGAGCACCGGAGCAGGGCCAGGGCACCACTTACCTGGGGCAGAGCTCCCAGGGAGGGCAAGGGTGGGACTCGGGGCGTCAGGCTGTTAGTGGCCGGGGCTGTGGCGAGGGCTGGGTTACGCTGGTCTGTCACACGGGGCCGTTAGTGCCAGTGTGGGGGACGTTAGTGCCCTGAGCAGTCACATGGGGCCATCAGTGCCAGGAGTGGGGAGCCAGCCTGCGCGGTCAGTACGGTACCTCGGGGCGCAGTCCGTCTGGAGGCCAAGGCCGCCATGGGGTTGGACAGCGTGGTGACCCTGGCTCTGGGGCTGGGCACTGGGGGCACAGCAGAGAGAAGGCTCAGGCCTGGCCCCAGGCCCGGGGGTGCGCCCAGCAAGGGCGGAGCTGTGGCCCAAAGGAACTGGGTCCAAGGCTGGGTCACCACCGAACCCCCCGGGGGTCCCAGAGACAGTGAGGATCTGTCAAGGTTCTCTGGGCCCCCAGGGCAAACGAGGGAGCAGAGGACCCGGTGGTGGGTAGGAAGGGTCAGGGGACAGGCAGGACCCTGGGCCGCCTCCTCTGCACCCTCAGCCCCGTGGACCCTGCCTAAGCTGCTCATGACACGCAGCCACCAAGCGGCCCCTGCCCAGCACACAGCAGCAGCAGGAGGTGCCCATGAGGCGCAGCCCAGAGAAGAGGAGGCCCAGCGTGGGAGCTCCCAGCCTGGAACCTCAGAGGGTGGTTCAGTCCAGGACACAGGCAGGCCCAAGCCCCAGCACAGAGCCACCTGTGAGGACCAGGCACGAGGCTTACGGGCTGGGACGGCCCAGCCTGGAGGCACAGGGAGCCCACAGGAGGAGGCCTCTGGATTCCAAAGCCTGCACCTGGCTATGACCCAGGCTCACTCGCCTCTACAGAGAGGGCGCAGGGCACCAGAGGCCAGCACGGCACCAGCCCACTACGCTGCAGGCAGAAGCATGGTCATCCACAGTGAGGACAGCGTGTCCTCGTGACACAGTCTGGACCGGAACCGGTGTACAGCTGAGGAGAGCCGAGACCTTGTATGCCCCCAGGCAACGAGGGGGAAGGCCCGTGCCCAGAACTCGGGGGACACCCAGAAGCAGCACCAGTGGGCTGTGGGGACATTCAGAGATGCCCAAGCAACACTAGGGAAGACACAGGCACTAGGAGACGAAAGATCCTGCGGGGAGGGTGCTGCCTGCAGGGGCCACTCAGAACCACTGGAGCGGGCGGAAGGCAGGAAGACAGCGCAACCATGAAACACACTTAATGATGGTCTCTGATGTTTGGAAAACTAAAAGCCACTCAAACTAGAGAGCGGTATTCCCAGTAGAGGACCAAGAGGAGTAAGGCCTGTGCCGCTTCAGAAGGTGGCACCGAGCCCAGCGCTTCCTAGGGCAGCATCCCCATTAACCACCGTGAGGACAGCCTGGCCACCCTGTTCCCAGCCCCCCTGGCCCCAGTGCCCAGCAAGTGGTAACAACAGCTACAGACGGAGCACTGGACTACAGGCTGCACGGGGACTGGGGGGCTGGTGTGCGCCAGCAGCAGAGGAGGTGCCTGCAGTTGGGGTGCTCCTTAGGCCTCACTCGGGAGGGGTGAAGGCCCTCCCCTACGGGAACGAGTGGCAGCTGCACCAGGAGGCCCTGTGCCACGGGCAGGAGCAGCCTGGGCCAGCGTGGGGGCAGTCGGCCATGGGGATGGCTGCAGGCTCGGGTGGTGAACTCAGACTCAGGGTGGGCAGAGAGGGAAGAATCAAGGACGATGCCCGGGCTTCTGGAAGGCTCAGCCCCACAGGTGGCCTGCCAGCCCCCAAGCCCACCTGAGAGCTAGAGCAATGCATCTGGGAGCCAGTGCATCTGGAACCTAGAGCAGCAGCAGAGAAAAACGCAGACAAGTGTGAGGGGAGGGAGGGAATCAGGAAGGCCTGAGCAACAAGTGACCCCTGGTGTGATGTCTGCACAAGCCAGGGTGGGGGAAGGGTCTCACAGAGAGAAGTGACCCTCTTGTGACATCGGCCAACTCTGCACACACAACCGCCAGGACGGCTCCAGGTGTGTACAGATCCCTGGTAGACGCTGTCACCACACCTGCTGAGGTACAGGCAGGGGTTGGCTCAGGCCAGCATCTGGGCAATGGTCAGGCCCAGTGCGGGCAGCCTCCCAGCCCTCGTGCCTCCAGCGGGGTGACGAGACCTCCAAGCACGGACTGAGAGGCAGCTCGCTGATCACCAACGTGAGGACCAACATGGGCTAGGTGGCAGCTCCGACGAGGCCCAGCAGCTTTCAGGAGGGCCAAGAGGATGAACCGGAAGGGACCAGAGATCAGTGAGGGAGGGTCCAGGAGGGGAGATGGAGGGAGACGCGCAGGTAGGGGAGAGGCTGTCACGGGGGGAGATGAGGGAGATGCGGGGGCAGGATGGGGGCAGCTGGAGGGTAAGCGGGGTGCAGAAGCCATTGCCTTGGAGCAAGGCCCTGGGGTGAGGCTGCCCATCCTGACACAAACCTCCCCCCCCCCCGCCCCCGCCTGCACGCCCTGGGGCCCTCCTGGGTGTCTCCTGTCTAAAACCCTCTCCCAGCGCCAGGCATCCACATGGCTCACCCTGCCACAACAGGGTCCCCGCCTGTCACCCCAGGAGACCAGACCACCGCTTGTGGACAGCATGCTCTTCTAAGGGTCACCCTGAACCAGCACCCCGACGGCAAGGGGCAGGGCCCAGGATGGCCCCTGGGCGCATGCCCCAAATTCCTGGGCCTGCTGCCTCCTCTGTAAACCCCCAGAGGAGTGGTCAGAGCTGGCCCTCAGGACACTCACCTGCTCCCACACCCCAAACACTCTGCCCCCTTGTTGGTCTGCTCTCCATAAATGCCATCACTACCCCCCAGGTCCTCCGGCCCCGAGCACCCTCACCGTGACTGCCCATGTGGGCCGAGGAGAAGCCGCTGAGGGTGTTGCGACCGGACGCATCAGCATAGCGCGGCATGGAGCTGACCACGGCCTGCAGGTACTTCTCCTGCTCCAGGCTGCTGGAGTCGGCCTGGGACTGGCCTGCGGGAGGAAGTGGAGCTGGGGGCGGGGCGCCGGGGGCGGGGCGCCGGGGGCGGGGCGCGGGGCGCCGGGGGCGGGGCGGGCTGCAGCGTGAACAGGGAGCCTACCCGGAGAAGGCGCGTTCTGGGCCTTGAAGAGGCCGACGACCCCCTTGCCGTGCAGGCCCCCTGAGCGCAGCAGCACGGCCTTGGAGCGTCCGCTGCGCCAACAGACCACCGGGAAGCGGTTCTGGCGGTAGCAGCGGGAGACGCGCTGCAGGGCGTTGTCCTGGACGCTCTGGGGGACGATTAGCAGCCCCGGATAGCTGCGAGGAGGCGGACGTGAGGCCAAAGGCACTCTGGACCCACAGCCAGGCGCCCCTGGGCCTTCGGCCTCCTGGAGGCCACCAAACCTGCCGCGCTCACTGCTCACCTGCGGCAGATGGCGTACATGCGGTTGACCGGGGAGATCCGGAAGGGCTCGGATTTCGCGCGGCTCAGGCTGCTGCTCAGCGTGCCCAGCCCCAGGCGCTGGTAGTCCCGGCAGCACGCCCGCTCCACCAGGCTACTCATGGTCATGCGGTCCGAGGGCTTCAGGGCCAAGGAAGGGGTCAGCGTGCTGGGCTCCAGCTCCTCTGACACTGGGGCAGGCCAGGCACACGGGGGTCATTACCCAGGGGCTGCCCGGGTCCCTTACCCCTCCACGTGAGGGGCTTCACCAGACCGCCCACGGCTCCCCACACCCCGACCTGCGATCTCGTCCTCCTGGTCCCCAGGGGGTGGCTGGCCCCGGTGCTCCCAGCTTGGGGGGCTGTACTTCTTCCGGGTGACATACTGCCGCCCGATGGTCCTCTTAGCGTTCTTCATCAAGTTCCGGGACAAGGTCCTGGGGGGCCCGAGGAGTACAGTTGCAGGGTCAGCAAAGGTGAGGAGATGGACAAGGGGACACACACAGTGGTTCTGCGAAGGGAAGGTGTTCTGGCCTCGGGGCCCAGCTCCCTACCTGAAGGAAGGACCCTTGTCCTTGGTGGCACGGGGCGGCCGGCCGGGTGTGTGGGCAGAACCCAGGGTGAGCGCGAAGGTGCCCCTGATATCTGGTGGGTACCGCAGCTTGTGCAGCTGCTTGCGGAAGAGCTCAGCGCTGTCAGACCCCACCTCCTCGTCAAAGACCATCTTCAGCAGCTGTGTCAGACATGAGGCCCTCAGAGGCTGGGAGGCCCGTGGGCCTGAGCCCTGGCCACGAAGGCGGACAGGCCTACGGGACGCCCCGTGCTGCATCACTGGAACTCGGGTGTTTCTAACAGGATGGACGGGTGAGGGCCCTGCGACCAGACGGCCCTGAGAAAGGCGGCTAGGTCTACCGTGGGACTGCGAAGGGCCAGTCTCGCCTCTCCATCCGGTGACGGACACGTCCTGAAGGAGCGCCCCAAGGACAGAGGGTGAGCGGAGGGCCTGCTCCCCAGACTGCATGTAGGCGGAGACTCAGGAACCCAGTCTTTGTGTTTCATCTAATCTGTGTAGGTTTCAGCTAGGCCGGGCTCACGCAGCACGCTGCAGACACGGCCTCTAGGGTTCGGGCCTTGCAAGGTAAACGGGAGAGCCCCCAAAACTGGCACATGGCGCAGGCAGAGGACACCAAGCTAAGACACAGCGACTTCCCCGTCAACTCAGGAATCACAAAGGGCTCAATGCTGGCTCAACAGCCGCTCATGAGAACAAGACTAGGGCTCAGACGCTGCATCCTGGAGAGGGCCGCGACTCAGGGGCCCACAGACCCCACCCAACACAGCCCACACCCCAGCCGACCTGGAAGGTGCAGGAGCGCAGCTGCAGCCCGTCCGGCAGGTACTGGTCACTGGGGGTCTGGATATTAATGCGCTCCTCCTTGGTCAGCGCAGCCACCGGGAAGGAGCGGACCACCACCTGTTCCCCCACTTATAACAAGCCGGGTGCAGAGTCAGGGGGACGGGAGGGGTCGAGGGTCACAGAGTCTCAGGGTCCCAGAGCTATGGGGTAGACCGGGAGGGTGGGGAGGAAAGACAACAGCCTATCTCCCACAGAGACCCTAAACCCCTGAGAAGGGGAGAGGGAGAGGCAGAAGAAGTCCCACTAGCCCGAAGACCTTGGGGGGGGGGGCAGGGGGAGGGGCAAGGGGAGCGGGGGCAGAGGGGTCCAAAGGCTCACCCAGGGGGTCGGTGGGCATCCCCGTGAAGATGACCCGGTACGTGGTAAGGAAGACAGCGCCCTCAGCCGGGAGCAGTGCGGGGCCACCCCTGCTGCCCCCGGCACCCTCCTCACGCCCATCCGGCAGCAGGTAGACACGCAGGCCGTCCAGCACACACTCCTCACCGGGCAGCAGGCGTGGCCGAAGCAGTTTGGGCTGTTTGGGGACAGGAGCAGTGCCTCAGAACATAGCCCAGTCCTGGTGCCCGCCACTCCCCGGCCCCTACTCACCTTCTGGATGGGGGGCAGCCTCTTGCTCTCTCTCTGCACGGCCTCCAGGGTCTCGATGTGCATCTGGACGATGTCTGGGGGAGAGCAGTTCTCATGCTCTGGCCTGCGCCCACCCATCCAAGGGGAGTGTTTCCAAGCCCAGACCCCATACCTGGCACCATGACATGCAGCCCCTTGAGGTGGTCGCTGGTGACCCCACTCTCTGTGCAGACCTTGTCCACGAAGCGGTTGATGAAACGGACCACGGCCCCGGGCACGTCACAGGTCTCTGCATCCTCGAAGCCGCTCTCTGTGTCATAGCTCTCCGCCACGCTGCCTGCCATGCTGGGCCGGGGAGGGGCACAGTGGGCACAGGCCACACAACCCAAGGCCTGTACTGCTCAGGTCCTGCCCCCAGGCCACACCCCACCTGTTGGTGACCAGGCTGTTGCTGGCGCTCTCCAGGTCGCCCAGCCCTGCGCGCTCCCGGAGCAGCCGGCTCTTGCTGCTGTCCAGGGGCAGGAGCAGGTAGCTCATGCGACTGGCGTAGTGGATGGCCTGGCTGAACACCGTGCTCTCCTCCTTCTGCACCAGCTCCTGCTGCTTCTCGCGGCTCAGGGTGGGCCACAGGCGCCTCTGCTCAGATGCCACGTCCAGGGCAGAGCGCTCGTCCTCCTGTGTGAGTGCCTCCCCAACCTGCCCCAGGGGCCGCACGTGAGCCAGAGCCAGGCCAGCCCCATCCCGCGGGCCCAGGGAGTCCCCACACACCTGGGAGGGGTCTCGGTCCTCGGCAGGCTCCAGGTAGAGGGCCCGGATGTGGGTCTGCACATCCCCATAGAACATGGCCTCCCAGAACTGCGGCGTGCTCCACACTACGTGCTCCTGCACGCAGCTGTACGCAAACTGCGTCACCCCTGGGCTCAGCTTCTGCAGAAGCCAAGAGGGTGTCAGCGGGTGCAGCCGGCAGGAGGTTGGGGAGACTCTGTCCGCCCCAGCACTCACCCGGCAGAAGGCAGTGACCAGGGGCAGCAGAGCAGCTGCGATGCCGTGCTCATCCAGGGAGGTGCAGTCCTGCAGTAGGGCCGGGGGCGTCGGATCCCGGCCCCGTGCCATTCACACCCCCACCAGCACCGCCGACAGAGCAGCACCTCCCGTCAGTCCCTGAACCGTCTGCACCAGCTCCCCAGGGCTGCTCGGAGGTTGAGGGCAGGAGGCCCCTGCACCAGCCTCCCACAAGGATTCTCCCCACGCCACCCTCACCGGCAGACCGGGGTCTCCCCAGTTGTCGGCACCGCCAGAAGATGCACCCTTATGGGTAGGCCGGGGAAGCCCTGCCCGGCCCCACCCTGTGGCCACAGCGCCAGCAGGGTGTGAGGCCCGGCCTCACCTGCAGACAGCAGTTCATCATGCGGACCACGAAGTCGAACTGCTGGTGGTCAAGGACCGCCCGGTTCTGTTGCACGTGCAGGTGCAGCTCCTGGGCAAGGCAGCGGCGGGCCGCACGCCCCTTTAGGGCCCTCAGCACAGCTGGAAGCAGCTGCGGACGGGGAAACAAGGGGATGAGGGCACGAGCCTATGTGGACCCAACCGTGCCCTGAGGCACAGGGAAGGCCTGGCCCAGACGTGGGGGCCAGAGCCCAGGCTCTCAGCACAGAGGAGACCGGAAGCCATCCGGTCAGGTGTGCCCAGATTGGGGCTTCACTGCCCAAGAGAGACCAACGCGCTAGTGGAGCCAGCCCCCCGCACACGAACCTCACAACACTGCCAGTGCTCTGAGCGAGACCCCACGGCCGGCCAGGGCCCCAGCGCCTAGAACGCACAAGCCTAACGCAGAGCCAGAAGCCGGCTCAGCACTGGGCGGGCCACAGAAAGGGCTGCACTTGTCCTGTTGATACTCCCGCACACTGTGAAACAACCAGGAACCCGATAAAGGGCTGGTTTAAGAACTAGGTGCTTCACAAAGAACCACGCAGCTGTGAAACACAAGACAGACTCAAACTGGCTGTCCTGAGAGACCCAAAGTGTCAATGGACATCACAGAGGGCAGAACGCTAAATGAACTCCACTTTCTGCAAGTAAGAAAAAAAAGACACGTGTGAGTCGACACTAGTTTCCGTGAGCGATAAAGAAGACACTTAACAGTAGGGACTTTTAGAGCATTCTGACGACTAGAAGTTGAAGGAAATTCCTCCCGTGGAGCCTCCCCAGCAGGCTGCACCCAGCTGTTCTGAGGTGGACCCGGTGTCCACCTGCCCTTCTTGCCAGCCCAGCTCCCTCCAGCCGCCTGCAGGAGAACGAGGGCCAGGGCTCCTCTGAGAGCCGCTGCCCTGGCCCAGGCCGCCCCCACCCAGAGCCCCCAGCGCTCCCTGTGCCCGGGTTACCCTCACCTTCTTGGCCTCAAGCATCTTCCCCTCGAACACGTAGGAGATGCAGTTCCGGACCACCTCCAGCCGGCGCGCACTGTTGCCGTGGAGCCCACTGCTCCGCTCCAGTATGGCGGCTGGGGAGCAGAGAACGTGCTCACCTCTGACCTCACATCCACCCTCGGCCACACTCAGGCTCCCCCTCCCGGTTACGCACTCATGGGGGGCCCTGAGGGCACGGTGGTCTTCTTCTCGGCCTTCACGGCCGGGGGTGCGCCCTGCATCTTGGCTGTGGCCTGATCCACGATCCACTGCACCATGCCCTCGTCTAGCCGGGGGAAGGGCCGGGGCGCCCGCCGCAGGTGGCTGGCCTCCCCTGGCCTCTGCACCTTGTGCATAGCCACAGCAGGGTACGGGTTCTCCTGGGGGGGACACAGGCAGGATGGGCGAGCAGCCCGGGCCAGGGCAGCACAGTGACCCGCCCCCTCGTGCCACCTGCCTTACGTTCTTGTAGAGCTGCTCTGCCAGTTCCTTGACATGACGCAGGACACGCTGGGGGTGGAGGTCATCCGCCCGCATCCGTGCCACCTCGTGGGCCACCAGCTGGGGGGAGGAAGCAGGGTCAGGCGGGCTGGCTGGGGCAGGGAGGGGGGTGATGGCGGCTCCTCCCAGGTGGGGTCGGGGTGCACCTCATCAAATAGGTCCGTAGGACGGTAGGGGACCCCGCGCTCCGACACAAAGCCTGCAAAGGCCATGCCCTCCAACACCTTCATCAGGAAGTCATCCTCCACCAGCCCACGCTGGCCCAGGAAGGCTGCCTGCGGTGCACAAAGAGGTCAGCCCCTCGGGCACTCACCTTCTGCCCAGCCCCGCCCCCGCCTGGCGCCCACCTTATGGAAGCGGATGACAGGCTCCGGGTGGATGCGGACCATGTGCAGACACCAGCGGTAGCCTTGCAGGAGCTGAGCAAAGAGCCGCAGGAAGACGGCGCGCAGCTCCTTATCCTGGGGCATACGTGAGGGCAGGTGAGTGCCAGGCCCTGAGCCTTCCAGGCACCTCACCCTCCTGACCCTCCAAGCTTCCTCCACACAAGCCACAGTGCCTCCTCTAAGACTCGGTGCCGACGGCCACTCCTGTGCAGGACCCTCCGAGGCTCACACCCACCCCACGCGGCCCTGGCGACCCCCTGGAGGAGCGCTCAGCACCGGGTGGGCCTGGGCCCCCAGAGGGGCAGCGACCCCCACCTGCATCTTCAGGGAGGAAGTGGACGTCGTAGGTGGAGGGAAGGCGAGATCTGCCAGCTCCAGCTCTGGATCCAGGACCTGTGGAAGCAGCGGGGAGCAGGGTCAGCTGCACACCAGCCCCACGCTCTGGCTTCCTCTGGCCACCAAGTGACCCCACCCCAGCCTGCCCGAGGCCCCAGCCTCCCCGAGGCCCCTGGTCCTGCCTCACCATGCTCAGAATACTGTGCGTCTGGCTCTGCAGCGGCTCTGGCAGGGGTGGAATGTGCACACACTCGGGCACAGTCACCGTCCCTCCATCAAGATCAGCTACAATCACATCCAGCTGTGGGCCAAAGGGAGCGAGAGGTCAGAGAGCCACGGGCCGGTCAGCAGGGCCTGGGGTCAGCCCAGCCTGGAGCAGCGAGGCAGACGCTGAGCAGGGCCCTCACCAGCTCCTGGGCCTCTGCCTGGAAGGCAGCGTTGACTCCGATGATGAAGGGGGTGGGCGTGCTGAGCACCTCCAGGAGCTGCGCCGGCAGGATGGGCACGTACGTGAAACTGCAATGGGCCAAGGCTCAGCGCGACAGCCCGAGGGCCGGGGTGGGGCGGAGGGACTGCAGGGCAGTGGGCAACGGTAAGGTCAGCACCTGTATCTGAGAGGGAAGAGCAGCGCCAGGAGTCCCCGGCAGGCGTCCGAGAGGCGCTGGTAGCTCCGGGACAGGAAGAGCACCTTGTGCTCCGTGAGCGCCGCACAGAACAGAGACAGCACGTTGGTGATGCCTGAGGAGGAGGACAGGCTTAGAGGGCGCAGGCGCCCGCCCTGCGGTGAAACCTCGACGTCTGTCCGCCAGCCCCGGGAGGGGAGACGAAGGACTGTGTGGGGGCTGTGGGGCT
Organism: Grampus griseus; assembly: GCF_964374135.1. Taxonomy (NCBI): domain Eukaryota; kingdom Metazoa; phylum Chordata; class Mammalia; order Artiodactyla; family Delphinidae; genus Grampus; species Grampus griseus. The sequence continues at coordinate 102,521,096 of NC_139005.1, forward strand.
GCGGGCACCAGGCTCACCCAGCTGGCGGAAAAGCAGGGCCACGCTGCAGCGGCTGATGGGCAGCGAGTCGGTGAGTGGGGTCTGGATGACCTGCCGGTCCCCAGCCCCCAAAGAGATGGTTCTCTGTGGAGAGAGAGGGACCAGTGCTCAGCTGCTCCACCCAGACCTGGGTCACCCCCAGCTTCACAGCCTCAGGCGGGCCTGGGGGAATGACAGACCCCGAGGTGGGACTGGCCAGAACGGGCAGCACGGCACAAGGGAAAGGCCACGTCTGGTCTCTGTCGGCCCAAGCAGTGCTGCAGAGAAAACTCTGGGCCTCTGACCTGGGGTGGGGACGGGGCCTGAGTGGGCAGAAGAAACAAAGAATCCGTACCACTCCGTCCTCAACAGAGTCCAGCTGCACGGGACAGACAGGCAGAGAGACACAGTTAGACACACCCACACGCGGGGACACAGACCGGGGGGCTGGACAGATAAGCCAACACTGACACCCAGAGACAGGCACACCCAAGGAGGGAGAGGACAGAGGAACCAAAGGGTGCCAGGTGGAGAGCCAGATGCGACATGGGACACGAGACAGGCAGGGCCAAGAAAAGAGGACAGGCGGCGGCACCAAGACGCAGGACAGTGTCCGAGGCTAGGGCCGCACTCCACCCAGGCTGGACTCCGAACGCCTACCAGGCCCCACCCCGTGGCCTCAGGCACCAGCGGGTCCTGTGGCTGCAGGTGGACAGCAGCTGCCTCCTGACCCACCTGTGAGCCCCCGGCCAGAGGGATGATGCACGTCAGCAGGTTCCCAACCACGTTCTCCAGGCCCACGTTCAGGCCCTCCACATGGATGGTGTAGATGAGACCCAGGCTGTTCTGCAGGGACCACAGATCGGGGAATGACGACCCAGCCAGCGGGAGCACCCCGCATCCTGCCCTGTGCCCGGCTGCCCGCCTCACCCTGAACACCTCCGCATGGTCCAATCGAGACACCAGTACCAGCGTCTTTGGAGCAAACAGCTGGCCGGGCGGGCCAGGAGCTGCGGTTGACAGTCCCACTGGGCCTCCCTCACCTGCCTCCTCTTCCCTCTCGGCAGTGTCCTCGGTGCACAGCCCTTCCTGTGGACAGAAGCCCCATATGCCAGGCTCTCAGGCAGGTCTCCTGAGGCCTGGGGGGGAGGGGGGGACACGGGACACAGGTGACTCAGACAGGACTGGCCCTCTGGAAACTTGAGCCTTTGTGGGGTTGGGTCACCAGGACCAGACACACACAGGACAGAGGGAGTCGGCCACAGTCAGAGGCTCGGCCCACGCAGGGTTACCTGTGTGGGCTCCACGGGCTCCCAGAAAGTCAAGCATGCGCAGTAGTGCCGCTCGGAATTGATATCGGTGAGGACAGCAACAAAGAAGGTCGGTGGGTTCCTCTCGGGACACAGCTGCCACCCACTGGGCTGGCAAAACTATCGGGAGGAAGGGGACGGGGGTCAGCAGTCAGTTCCCTCTAGTCCCCTGCCTGCGAGGGACTGCACAGCCAGGGCCTGGAGGCCGGGTTCCAGTGCAGCCAGCAGCACCCTACTCTGCGACCCACATGCCTTGCCTCCTGGACCTCGGCCTTCTCCCACACAAAAGGGAGTAAGAGCCTCCGGCCTCACTGTGCGGGGCGAGAACCCTGTGATGCAGGGCATGGTCCCCACCATCAAGAGGGAGGGACAACAAGACGTGATGTGGGCACCAAGCGTCCGACCAGCCAAGCCTGCACCCCCGCCCTACGTTCTCCAATGCAGCTGATGTCTCCTTGTACCCAGCGGGGTCCTCACGGTGCCTGCCCCCCACCGTCTCAGCGCCCCAGCCCTCGGCTCCAGGCCCTGGGGGAGCGCCCACACTCACCAGCTCGATGCCCTGGGGGAACGGGTTGTCCTCCCAGTCCTTCTCTGGGAAGCGCTGCAGGATCTGGCCCTGGCCTTCCGCACTCCCTGAGGACAGGAGCCAGGGGTCAGAGCACCTCCCACATCCCACACCTGCACCCGGTCAGGAGCCTCGAGGGTCCGAGTGGAAACATCTCACCCATCCTGGCCCTCAGGTGGCACCAGACCAGCCCCAGCTCCCAAACCTATGGTTTCCCTAAAGACAGTCCTGTGAGGAGGGGCCCCTAGGCAGCCACAGACCCCAGGACCACCAGAGGGCATGGAGAGAAGCCCCTGCTGTGGGGTCGGGGTCCCTGCAAGCCTCTGGCTGGGCCAGGCACCAAGAGCACAGGAGGCCCGTCACAGATGCAGAAAACAAACTTATGGTTACGGCGGGGGGCAGGGGGGATAAATTGGGAGATTGGGACTGACATATACACACCACTGTATATAAAACAGGTAACTAATAAAGACCTACCGTATAACACAGGGACCTCCAATCAGTACTCTACAATGAACTTAACGGAAAAAGAATCTAAAAAAGAGTGGGTATACGTATATGTATAACTGATTTACTTTGCTGTACGGCAGAAACTAACACAACATTGTAAATCAACTCTACTCTAATAAGAAAATTTTTTTTAAATGACCTGGAAATTTAAAAAAATAAAGTAAAATAAAATAAACTGTGAGAGCCTCAAAAAAAAAAAAAGGACCCAGGAGCCCCAGCCCAGGGGAGTAGGGGGAGATACTCCCTACTCCCACCCCCACTACCCCCCTCCTGGGTCCCGCCCACTGTGTCAACACCCCCAGCCAGAACCCACACCCAGCCTGCCACAGGCCAGCGTGCCGCCCAACCGCACAGCACCTGCCCCTCCAGCAAGGGGAGCGCTGTTCCCCACTGTTCCACAGCCAGTGCCCAGCTTAGGCACTCGGCCCACAGCCCTGCTCCCTGCCTCCGCCTCACCTGCCAGCCCTGGGCCCACTTGAGAGGTGCAAGGGTCTCACACCTGCCACCTGTGCCAGCGGAAGGACCACCCGTGCCTACAGCCCCAAACTGCGGCTTGTCCCTGCTACCTCAAGAGGCAGACGCGACAAGCAAAGGTCCCAGAAGACAGCCAAGGAGGGGTGGGGCTGGCAGGAAGGACAGGAGCGCTCTCCGGAGCCCTGAAGGTGGTGGCACACAGGCCTGCTCCCTGCCTGCAAAGGCCGCCTTGCACACAGCCACAGATCAGGTTGCCCTGTGCAGCCCTGAGGGTCCTCCAGACCAGGGAGAAGGGCATGGCCCTGCACCCCCAGCCTGCTAGCTCCCCATGTGTTCCCCAGAGAACCCCCTCCACTCCCAAAGCACCCCCTCCGGTCTGCTTCCCCCACTCCATGCCCAGGGCAGTGCTGCCAGGTCCAGTCCACACTGGCAGGGCCAGCTGGAGGCCCCTGCCTCTTGCCCACCCTTTGTGGAAACAAACCTGGAGGCATGATGAGAGTCAAGTCGGGGAAGCACTCACCCGGGCGTCGTGGAGGAAGGACGGGGGTCCCTGTTCTGCCCCCAGCTCCCACCCAGCATGGCAGCAGCTTGAAGCAGGAAAGACAAAAGCTCTCCACCTTCACCTCCCACACTCGACAAGCAGGTCCAGCCCTCCGCTCAGACCAGCCTCAACACTACTGCCCACACCAGCAGAAGAGCAGGGGCGGATAGGGAAGGCCCAGAAAGCCCCCGTGTGCAGCCTCTGAGGACCTGTGAGATGCAGTCCCACGTCCAGCCTGCCTGGTCCACCTGTGACCTGAGTGGGCACAGGAGCCTCAGACCGAGCTGGGGGCCTGGGCACAGGCCTGGACCCAAGGGCACTGGCAAACGGACCCCAGCAGCCCCAGAGCACACACTGCCCAGGCCCCCAGAGGCAGAGGAGCTGGGCTGCAATCTTAGGAACCCGCCACTCTCCAGGATCACGGAGGCAATACCAAAAAGGTCAGCAGCAGGCAGGTCGCTGCTGGCTGGGGGAGCAGGGGTAGTGAGGGGCTGTGACTCTGACTCACCAAACCTCAGCTTCCTGCTCCCCTCCCCCTCCCACCACTGACACTGAGAGGAGGTGGCAGACAAGACAGGGTGGGGGAGGACAGGTGTCTGCTGGTGCCTCACCTACCTACGCGCGCGCGCGCGCGCGCACACACACACACGCGCACACACACACCCCCCGAAGCCCCCAGGGTCCATCCAGGCCCACTCCCAAGGGCCACCCTCAACAGGCCCAGGCTGGCTCACCCTAAACTGTGGCTCCTCCCCCAGGGCCAACGTGTGCGCAGCCCCAAACCACCATCTCAGCTCAGCCCTGGCTGGCACCCAGGGCTCACCCAGTTCTTGCCACGAGGCAGCAGGAGGAGGAAGGAAGGGAGGTGTGTGCAGACGGGGACAGTAGCCTCTGCCCCATCTCCCTCCTGAAGCCAGTGGGCAGGTGGCCTTCAGGGGGCTGCTTTCCACAGCCTCTCCCCCAGGGAAGTGGGCAGAGTGGCTGGCCACCGGCCACTGCCCACCCTCCCTACCCCATTCATCGTGGGGAACGTCTACTCCCACGTGCAGGGCTCCACCCTCCAAAGAACTGAGCGCAGGCTTTCCTGGAGGTGTCCAGGCCGCCTACAGAGGGTGGAGGGGGGGCGGGGAGGATGGCACTAGGCTGGGCAGGTGAGCATTCCCCCGCCAGCTCCTCCTCTGGGCCATGATGGTCCCAAACTTGGCCCTCAGGTCTCAGCCCAAAGAGCGTCACCTCCTCTAGCCAGCTCTCTGCACCCTGCCCAAGTCTGGGGCCTGCAGTGGGACCCCAAGAACCTCCCACCCTCTAACACAGCCTTCTGGGATTCCTGGTGCACCTGTTGGCCAGCTGAGCCAGACAGGAGCTCCACGAGCAAGAAGCTACATCTCCGCGTCCAGCGCTGCACAGCCCTCGGCCTAATTAGGGCTTGCTGATCACAGACAGCCGCTGCACCACCCTCCCTCCACGATCAGCCCCGCTCACACACCACAGGCAAACAGGTTCCTCAGTAGGAAGTCCAGGGCAGCTTCCGGAGCCCCAAGGCACACCAGCGCTCGCCGGCCCTCCCTGGAAGGGCGCACCGTGGATGTGTCCTGACTCCCTCACCCTTCCCTGAGACCCCAGCCCATGCCTCAGCTCTGTGCCAACAGGGGCCGGGCTGCAATCTGGCTGCTGGCCTGAATCCTGGGGGTGGGGGTAGGGCTCTGCCACATCTCCCAGTGTCCCCCACCCAGTCGAGCTCTTGAGGCCGTGAAGGGGACCTACAGCAGCTGAGTCCCCTGCCCCACCTTGGGGTAGACAAGAGAGAGGACACCTCCACCCCATGGTGACAGGACTAATCCAACCAGCACAGCTGTGTGTCACAGGGCGGGACTTGGGGGGGCCCTAGGAGGAAGGGCACAGAGATCCCCTGAGACACAGATGGGGACAAGAGCTGTGTCCCCACAGCCAGCCCCGGGGCAGGGAACACAGAGCTCACGTCCGTCATCTGCTGGCAACGCCATCACCAGTGCCAGGCTCCGATGCCTGGGCCGGCCCAGGCCAGCATGTGCTGTGGGCAGAGGCGAGGGAGGATGGCACCCTCCTCTGCCTGCCCCTCCCCACACCCAGCACACACACCCTGAGACTAGCCGGGCCGTACGAAGGACGGCAGCGTCCTGCTGCAAACCCAACCTCCCACCTCAACACAAACCTCCACACACAGGCCGCTCCCAGCTGGCCACAGCACAGGACAAGTGCAGAGGGGCTGCAACCTCTCCAACCTCCCCGGTCAGACCCGACTGGCTCTGACCCAAGGACTTGGACCCTCGGGCTCCCAGGGTGGGGCTGGGAGCCAGCCAAGGCCATCCCAAACAGCCCCAACCTGCTCCAGAGAGAGGGCAGGAACATGGGTGGGGAGAGTAGATGGGGCCGAGGAATGTGGCCAGCTCAACATGGTCAGGACCAAAAGAGGCCAGGCCAGGGGTGGAAAGTCTTCTTCTCAGATGTTTGGGGGTGGAACCCCCAGCAGCAGGAGGGGTCCAGCCCCTCCTCCCTGGCAGATATGCACTCGGCCATCTGGTCAGATCAAAGTCACACCCCGGCACTGGTCACACTGTGTAAAGTCAGCTGACCACCATCAGGGCACTCCCTGGCCAGGAACTGGCCCCCACGAAGTCCCCAGGGCTGGGCCAGGGTGCAATACAGGCTAAACCCATGTCCTTAGTGAAGGAGCTCCCCCAACTCACCAAGGAAGGAGGCTACACCTTCTGAGATGAATGGCAGGGAACCACCCAGTCCCCTCCCTGCCCTCCTGCCTGGAGCGGTCTGCCAGGTAGTAACCATGAAAGCAGGGTGCTTCCTCAGGTAGGACTCCGGGACTCAGCGCCCAGAAGGTCCGCACAGGGTGTGCAGATCTAGGCCATGGACAAGCCTTCCACCACTCGGCACTCTCCACTCAACCCAAAAGACTATGTCTTGCCCTAGCGTCCTAGGCCTGCCAGCACGCACGGGTGCCTGCGTGCCACCTCCCGCAGAGGTGCCCACTGTCTGTGCCAAGTGCTGTCCACACACTGGCTGCTCAGCATTAACAAGACACCCATCACTTCCTGGAGCCTTCTGTGTGAACAGCTCCATGTGTGTATGTCCACCTTGTGCTCAGAGCAGCCTGGGAGGTCTGTGTCACTCACCCGACCCCCAGATGAGGAAGGTGAGGTGCGGAGGGCCGAAAGACTGGTCCAAGGTCACAGAGGTATCAAGTGGCAAAGCAGGGACCACTGAGCCTCATGCGGTGCTCCTCTGCTTCAGACTCCCCCACCACCTCGCTCTGCCCTCAGTCCCACAGCCGGGACTCCAGCTCGTGGGCTTGTTCCTCACAGGGATGGACCAGTCATGCCAAGGGAGGCCCTGAGGCTGGGTAGCCAGCCAGCTGCTGACCAGCTCCAACCCCGGAAGACAGTGGTTAGGGGGCTCCGTGGCCCCCCAGCCCTACTGAAGGGACATCTTGAGAATCACTCCTTCCGGTCACTTGGGGTGAGCAGGCACTCCTCACTGGTGGGCGCCAGCCTTCTCCCCTGCTCTGCTCAGAGGCCGCACACACCTGGGGTGCCCGCCGCCCGTGTGGCTCCAGCCCGCCTGTCACGGAGCCTACCCATGCCTCCTCTCACCTTCCTCACATTCGCTCCAGCTGCCACCACCATCAGCATGCCTCCCACACTGCCCTCGGCGTCCTCAGCCTCCAAGCTCACTCTGCAGGCAGCCCCTGCCCTGGCACGCAGCCTGGGGGCCCTCACGCTGGGGCAGCACCTCGGCCAGCCTTGTCTCCCTGGATCCAGTGCACCCCGCTGCTGCAGCTGGCATGTCCTCCTCACTGCCCCCTCCCCACATGCCTTGGAGCAGACAGCTCTCCCTCTGGGCCTGTTCAACACTGACAGTGAGCCTGCCACGTGCAGACTGCAGGACGAGGACAACTGGTCCTTGCCTACAAGAACGCCCTCCCTGAAGGGAGAGACATGCTCATGACTGAGGGTGTCGGGATGGATACGACAGGAGGAGTGGAGAGGAGGAGCGAGTGTTGAGCGAAAGGGCGCGAGGAGAGTCTGGAGAGTGTGGAGTCCAGAAGGTATAGGCTCAGCCAGAAGAAAAGCAAAGAGGAGTGCAAGTCCGGGTCCTGGATGGTGACAGAGGCAGCTGGGGTGACAAGAAGCAGGGTAGACTGGGGGTCTCGACCCCACTCTCAGGCTCAAGGTTCAGCCCCAGCCTGACCACACAGCCACCCCACCCCCCAGTGACACGCGTGCCCTCCTGCAGTTTGGGATCTGAGACCCCAGCTTAGCTCTGGGGTAGGCTGGGTGCGAGTCCCAGCCCCTCTGGGGGCTCAGACCAGGCACTCAACCTCTCTGCCCTGACTGCACTCTACACATGGGGGCAACGACAGGGAAACCTCGGTGGGCTGCTGGGAGGAAGAAGAGATCACACACACAAAGGGCTGTGCAGGGCCTGGCACGCTGAGTGCACACCCCAACGCCGTTGTCTCCACGGCTGTTGCTGATGTCACTGTCAGGCTGTTTTCTCCTACCCCCTGGGCTGAAGGGCTCTCGGACACGGGCGCTGACCCTAGACACGGACCTCCTGGCCATCGGCACCAGTCACCACACCACTCTCCCACCCAGGGCTTGGCTGCAGGCATGAAGTCGGCAGGCCCTCTGCCAGGAACACTCTTCTCTCTCCTCTCCACAGTTCCCTCTGAAGTCCTCCGAGTTCCAACTCAAACACCACCTCTTCAAGCAGTAGTCCCTGAACCCCACCCCTTTTCTGCATGCTCCCCAGCCTCCTGTACCTGAGACACGGCACAGAGGCACTGGGGGTCAGAGGAGGGGCTTGCAAGTGAACGTTCCGTGCCCCTGGAAGCAGAGCCGCCCGGCAGTCCGCCAAAGCAGAGAGAGCCCATCCCACCCAACTGGGAGTCGGGAGGCCGAGCCGCCCCAGGGCCCTCCCACCTCCGGGGCGACGCCGAGACGCTGTCGGCCCGGTTCTGCCCTGACTGGGGTGGGCAATCTCGGCCCGCCCCGTCTCGCCGCGCTGCCCACCTCGGGGAGGTCGGCCCTCCGTGACCCCCGACCCCGGACCCCAAACCAGGGCGGCAGGTGCCCGGCTGACCCTGGGGCTGCCCCGCCGCCCCGGCTGACCCTCCCCGGCTCCCGGTCCCCGGCCCTCAGCCCTCGGCCGCGCGCCGGCACTCACCGCGCGGGTGCGGCCCGAACGCCACCAGCACGAAGTAGTCCGCGAGCCGCGCCATGGCGAGGGGCGCGGGCGGGCTCCGCGGCTCGGGGACGCGAGGACGGCGCTCTCATGGCCCGGCCCCGGCCCTGGCCCGCGCACCCCGGACGCCTCGGGCCCGCTCCACGGCGGCGCCCAGGGCTCCAGCCGCCATCTTCCCAGCCAGCCGGCCCGCCCGGCCGCGCCGTGCGCCTGCGCGGCCTCGCTCCGCCCCCCCCGCGGGCGGGGTCCGGAGCGAAGCTCCCTCATTGGACCAGCGGCGCGGGCTCGGTTCCCGGGGGCGGGATTCAGCCGCTCACCACCCTCAAGCGGTGACAGCGACGGCGGCTCGGGCGGGTCAGCGGCAGGCGCGGGCCGGGTCAGAGCGTGCCTCGCCGTTGCGGCTCCCACGCAGGGCGGAGAGGGGTCGGGCCCCGCCTCTGGGAGCTCTGTCTGGGGTCCGCGCGGCTCCCGGGGCTCTCTACCCCGGCGCTGTCAGTCTGCAGGAAGGCTGAAAGGCCCGGCCCTACCCACAGGTCTCCCAAACTGGGGCCCTAAGCCATCCCCTGGGGCTGCCAGCCTGGTGATAGGGGGGAGTACCCACCCAGGCCCTACCCTTGGGGTTCCCAGCCTGAAGAGGGCTCTGGCCCCACTTGGAAGCCCAGTCTAAGTGAGGTGAAACGCTTAACACATGTACTTTTATTTTTTTAATTTCTATTTATTTATTCGTTCATTCATTCATTCATTTATTTATTTTTAACACATGTACTTTTTAAAAGGCGCGCTGCACGTCCTGCTGTAAAGAGCTGCGTACTAGGCCGTGAGGCGCCGGGGCCCGGGTGCGCTGCTTGGGAGAAGGCTGCACCACTCAGGGTCCCTGACAGTGCCCACCACCCTCAGCGCGGGGGCCGGCCAGGGCCTCCCCCGCAGTGACACAGGGATGGGCAAGGGGGACACAGAGTCTAGAGCAGAACACGCTAGGAGAGGAGATGGGGTGGGGGCGGGGCAGCCTCAGGGCTGCTCGCTGACAGGCTGGGAGGGGAAGGCAGGGTTGAACTTGTTTTGGGGTGACTTTGGCTGCTTCAAGAACCTACGAAGGAACAAACTGCTGGCGTTCCTCCTCCATCCCCTCGCAGGGACCCGTCTGGAGAATGAGTGGAACACAACCCAGAGACAAGCGCTGAGGGGGAAGACCCCCAGGCTCCCCTCCCTGCCTCTGGGCACATGCCCAGCCACAGCCTCCTCTGCTTCTGGACGGTACTGGGTAGATAGGCTGAGAACCCCTCCTTTTTGCCCCAGCTGTCTTGAGTTAGCTTTTGTCACTTACACCCAAAAAGGTCCTCACCACCACATGACCACACCACTGAGCTTGTGCACAGGCAGGCAGTGTCCCAGGGAAGCCCTCTGGCCTAGCACATGAGCCCAGGACTGGCTCTTCCACAGAGATGGTGGGGACCCTGCACTCCATTTTCTTCCACTCTCATGCCCTCCTTGCAAGGAGCCCATTCCTTGAGCACCTTAGGGTCAAGGGTAGGTTTGGGGTCACTTCTAGACCATGATAGCCCCACTCAAGTTCCTTGCTACCACACTGTCCATGTTACCCTCAGAGGCACTCGCTGCTGCCCGCTTCCTCTCAGTGTGGCTCCAGTCACCTGTCATCCTGCCAACATCGTTGCCCCCCCCCCGGACAGTTTTCACTGTCCTCACCGGGCAAACCCCAGCCACGCACAGTCCTGCCCATCCGTCTCCTCGAGGCCTGCAGCGCCAGCTGGTGCAGAGTGGCCACAGTGACACCGCGGCCCCAGCTGTGGATGCACTCTCGCCACTGCCCAGCCTGCTGACATCTGGTCAGCTCTGTTCTCTCTGCAGTCTCCTCTGACCCCCTTCCCGTGTCTCAGAAATGACCCCACTGCCCTCCTTCACAGAGAAAACAGACTTGCATCACCCCAAGTCTGCCCCCCTCACCCCCGCCTCCCCCTCCACAGCGACCACAGAGGCTCTGCCCCTCCTGCCCCCTCCCCGCCTCTGGCTGTTTGCTAGGTACCCGCATCCTCAATCTTTCCCTCTCTGTGGATTCTCGCCATCGGGATTAAACTCGGTCTCTCCCACCTTAAAACACTCAAGCAAAACCTCCCTAGATGCTGTCTGCCCAGCCAATTGCCACCCTCGCTTTTCCTGCTCCACGATGGTTTCTCTCTAAAGCATTCCTCCAGGGGAACCTCTGGTCTGCTTCTTGTGTGTTTCCATGGGTGAGCGGTGCTCTGAGTGGCTCCGCAGAAGCGGCTCCTCCACTGAGGATCAGTGGGGGAAGCCCATGGATTTCCCCTTGGGGGGCACGTGGACAGTTACAGAACACAAGTGCCACGAGCCGCTGTGCAGGGGCTGTGGGATCACAGGGGGTCTCTGATCCAGTCAAGAGGGATAGGGGTGAAATAAGCTCCCAGGCTGAAGCCTGAGGCCAGAGGACACCCTGCCCGTGGGCTGTCGGGGGAATGAGCCCCTAGGCCTGTGGTGGCAGCCAGTGTTCTGAGAGAAAGAGTGCAGTGGCCGAGGGCCTAAGAGACTGTGAATTTTTATCTATTTCTTCTTTATTGGTGGGGTGAGTGATACGGTCACATGTGTTTTGGAAAGACGGTACTGGCAGCACTGTGGAAGGCAGATTGAGGGAGGACGGGGGTGCTGGTGGGAGAAGCAGCAGCTGCAGAACCGGGTCCACTTGCCTGCCCCTTGGTCCCTTGCCTTGGGGTCCCTTGCCTGCCCCTCTTCCCACGCCGGGTTCTGTCCTCTCTCTTCACTCTCTGTGGGTGATGGTCACCACACTCCTCACCTCTCAGAGCCTTGCCAGCTCCAAAACTACCCAGACTGTGTTCCAGGGCTGCCTTCTCTTCAGCCCCAGGCCCAGGACGCTGGAGGCCAGCAAGACATCCCTACCGGGATGTCCCCCAGGTAGCTAACCCCTCCCCGCACTCTCCCTGCATCAGCAAACAGATGGGTGGGCTGACCCTCCTCATCTGCCCCCCTGCTCTGCTCTGTTTCTCTGACCCATTCTCTCTGTCCCCACTGCACCCTTCCTGCCAGCCCTTCAGCACCCACCTCCCTGCTGAATTCCACTTTTCTAGTATAAATGTGATCACATCACCCACCCTCCTTCCAGCAAAAATAAATAAATAGAAACGGGAATACCTGCTGATGCTTCCCTTCCGCTCTTTCACATGGCAGGTGCTCACCACTTGTTGATTTATTCATCCAGCTAATGTTTGCTGAGCTCCCACGGTGTGTGCAGAAGGAGGGACGGAGAGTGACCAGGTCACTCATGATGACCCGCTAAGAGGGGGCAGGACCGGAGCAGGGAAGACAGAAGAGGAAACACAAGTGGATGCAGAGATGCTCAGATGACCAGAATGTGTGAGCGTGCGATGGGGTAATTGTCCCCTCCCAGAGGGACACAGGGATGAAGAACCCCGGCACCAAGTCCGTTATCGGTGGACAGGGCATCAGCTTTGTGGAGAGCAGTTTGGCTCCATCTGTCAACACAAACACGGGCTCACCTTCAGCCAGAATTCCCGTGTCTGCAGAAGGATCCTATGGAGACACATCCATGGGCTCATGAAGAAGGGTTCCTGCTCTTGGAAAGCTTGGAAATCACCTAACTGCTTCCCAATAAAGGATCAATTAAGTCACAGAACACCTACATTTTGGTGTAAGATCAACCATAAGAAAGAATGGCAGTCTCTATATTTACATATATTTTTACCTATGTATGCATAGGTGTCTGTATATAGTGCACACACACAGGATGCAACCCCCCCTCAACAAAACGCACACAAGAGAAAGTCAAGAACGGGGCGCCCATCCGGACCTGGGAGAGGAACCCACTGGATGGCAGTGAGAGGTTCTCACTTCCTACTTATTTAAATTTCTTACAAAAACCAGTTAATACTTCAGTAATGGTGCGGGGTGGGGGGAGGGTAGAGTTTTTAGGAATAGAGCTGCTAGGACCTCTTAAGGAGGGGTCTCAAAATCGCCTCTGTCCAGGCCCCTGCCACTCATTGGCGCGGACATTTAGGAGGCGAGGCCCAGGGACCTAGAGGTGGTGGGCGGGACACAGCCCCGCCGATTGCACGCCGCAGCACCCAGTTCTTTACCCCTCCAGCCTCAGGGACAGTGTCCCCCACCAGAAGGTGGCGGAGGTGAGGCTGGCCTGCCGGGGTCTCTGGCCAGCCGCCCGCGCTCCCTACGGCCGCCGCCCTCTCTCGGGAGCACCCCGCCCCGCCCCGCCGGCGCGTCCGGCTCCGCCCCGCTGGAAGACTATTTAGCCCCGAGGCGCTGAGGCTCAGGCCCCAGCAGGGCCCCGACCGCCAGCTGACCGAGGAGGTTCACGCATCACTTCGTGTCGCTTTGTGTTGGAGACCCTCGCCGACCTACCGGCGCCAGCCCGCGCGCCCCGAGGTGCGGGCGGAAGCGGTGGCTCAGCCGAGGGCCGCCCCCAACACCTGCCCGGCTCACTGCCCCCTCCGGCCCCGCCCTCATGGTCCGGCTCTTGACGGTCACCCTCGGTTGCATCAGCTTCCTCTACCTGCAGCTCCCAGGCGCGCTGTCCCTCGGCCTGGCCCGGAGCCGGCCGCCCGCGCGACCCAGGTGAGCAGGTCTCAGACCACCCTGGCTGCCGGGGCAGGAAACCAGGGTGCTCGGGGGAGGCCTCCCTCCGACCCCGACCCCTCCCCAGTTCCTCTAGCCCCTGGTTGGGGAAACCCCCCACGTGCTGCTGGGGCCCACCCCCTAGATCAAGGGCCAGCCCCAGGCCCTAAGCAACCCACCAGCGGGGCAAGAGGTTCCTCTTTCTCTGCGTGTCCTCCGAAGGCATGCCCACTCCTCGACACTGGCAGAGCAGACCCCTCAAAAGGAAAGGTCAGCTGTGGGAGGGGAGGCTGGAGGGGCCTCAGGCCCGCCCACCTCCCCCCACCCCAAGGGAAGGGCTGAGAGGGAGTCACCTGAGTCCTGAGCTTAGTGGCCCACAGAGGCCAGGGCTGCCCCTTGCCCAGGGAGGAGCAGGTAAATGGGCTACTGAGTGGCTGAGGGCCAGGCCCTGAGCCCTGAGCTCAGTGGGCTTCCCCTGCCCGTGACCCCAGGCCTGTGTGGAAGGGAAAGTGGGTGGGTTTATGGGTCCCTGAAAGGCTGGCCCGCCGGGCTTACTTCCTCCATCTCCCTCTGCAGGGAGCCCCCAGCCCGGACTCCTTACAGTGGCTTGCAGTCCCGGCACCCTGCAGCCCGGCCTGTGGTCTGGAAGCTGCACCAGGCCCTCCAGCCCCAGAGGAGTGCCAGCCTGGCCCCTGCTATGGGTCAGCCTCTCCGGAATGGCCCCCGCCGACACTTGGGTCCCCGCAGGCCCCGAGCCCAGCTCCTGCGTGTGGGCTGTGTGCTGGGCACCTGCCAGGTGCAGAACCTCAGCCACCGCCTGTGGCAGCTTATCGGCTCAGCCGGCCCACACGACTCGGCCCCTGTGGACCCCAGCAGCCCGCACAGCTACGGCTGAGGCGCGGCAGGCCATACCCCTGCCTGTCCCAGCTGGGATGCCGCGCCCTAATCCCAGAGCTGCAGCTGAGCCCCCAGCCCAGAACTAGCCCCGAAGCTCCTGCAAAGAGCAGTCACTGGAACAGCGGTGCAGGCCCCTGAGGACACCCCCGCCCCACCCTCCCCCCACCAGGTTCTGCAGCAGCCAACCTCGAATGACTGTGGACACAGAAGCCAGTGCACGTGTGTGGACCCAGCAGATCCTGAACACCCAGGGGCTCTGCCCCTGGGGAGTGTAACACTTGGAGGCGGTTGGCAGCATTAGAGGACAGGGTCTGCCCAAGGACGTAGGGCAGATGCCAGGGACCTGAACACCCTGGGCCACCTCTGGGCAAGCAGGAGAGAGGAGGGGCCCAGAGGTGGCCCAGCATGGCCTCTTCCCTGCTGGTCCTGACATGGTAGGGTTAAGGCTGGACTGCCCTGTTCCAGCTGGACCCAAGGTCACGATGCAGACTCCCTGCCTGGGTGCCCTGAGGGTAGCTGGGGAAAGGGTGCAGGGGTTCTGGGGCAGAGCAGGGCAGAACACCCTTCCCACTCCCTAGGGCAGGGTGGGAGTGGGGCGGGGCAAATCTCCCAGCCCAAATCTCTCAGTTAAGGTGGAAGCACCACCACCTCAAGGTGGGTAGGGATGGCCGAACAGGGGTTGGGGCCCCGCGGGCCACAGGGGCTCCCTGAGCCCCATCCTGCCCGGCGTGGGGACAACAGGAGGCTGGAGCAGGCTTGCCAGGAGCCTGGGGGAGGGGACTGGCCTCAAATTATCTGAAGAACAAGTCCACAGCCAGGGGGCGGAGTTCTTGGTGTGTGTCTGCCCCCACCCCCCACCCGCCACGGGGGAGGGGGAGGGGCTTTAAGTGCTGTGACACCAGAGCCTTTTGCTAGTCCTGTAGTACTGGCGCCCAATGCCTCACGGGTTCAGAAATGTGGTTTCCGTTATTTAACAAATGTTCATACAGCACTTAATTTGTCGATGTTTGCCATGTCACCCTCTCAGCCACCCTGTGAAGACAGCATGCCTTTATCCCAGCTCTGCAGCCAGAGATCAGGGAGGCGCCTGCGGTCCCTGCAGTGCCCATCCACAGAGCCCATACCCTGGGTCGCTGGCAGGCCTGCCCCTCAGCCCCCCGGGGGCCCCCTAAGGGCGGGAGGCTCCTGGACGCGCCATCTGGCCTCCCACCCTTGCGCTTGCTCTTCCAGCTCAGGGCTCCCCTTCCTTCCACCAGGCCCCGTGGGAATAGTTCAGGCTGGGGAGATGAACTGAGGACAGCAGGGGCCCCGGGGGAGGAGCCGAGAGCGCCCAGGCCCTGAGCCCAGGGGAGGCGTGGATGTTGGGGGGAGGCTGGAACAGGTGTGTGCGTGGGGGCTGGATGGGCGGCAGGCTGGGCCTCAGAGCTGGGAGCCTGTGGCCACCGAGGGGTGTAGAGCAGGCAGGGAGGGTGGGCTATGGCACAGGGCCAGGGGGACTGGGGGGTAAGGAAGAGGAGGGCTCCGGGAGGGTCGAGTTAGGGAGAGTCAGGAGCTCAGCTCGGCCCAGATCCTCCCTGGCCTCGGCCCTGGGGTAAAGTCCCTTGCGGTCTGGTTCTCCACGCGGGATGCTCCCCCTGCCAGAACACCACCCCACACTGCACCCTCCTTGTGGCAACGCAGACTGCCAGGAGGCCCCCAGGATTGCACCACCTGGTGCCCTTGCCCAGGTGCTGCCTGAGCCTTGGGCTGTTTTTCCTTAGGGTTGCCCGCCATGGTCACAGCATCGCACTGTGGTCCACATGGCCCCTGAGCTCCAGACCGTGTCCTGGCTGCCTATCTGACACCCCACTTGGAGGCCTGGTGGCAGCCCCCCAGCTCCCCCACCCGCTGCCCCTCCCTCTCCTGCCTCATCTGGATCCACCGGCCGGCCCTTTGTCCCTTCTCTTGGTCCAAGCCACCACCTGCTTTGGGGTCATGGTTCCAGCCCCCACCCCACCTCCCCAGGCCCCTCTCCATCCTTGCAAGCCACCACCTGCTTTGGGGTCATGGTTCCAGCCCGCATCCCACCTCCCCAGGCCCCTCTCCATCCTTGCAGCCAGTATTTTCTGAGCACTTGTGGAAACAGCGAATAAACCCTGTCCCCCGCCCCCAGGGACCGAGATTCCAGCGGGAGGAGGCAGAGGAAACCAACCTCAAAAGTGCGTGAGGGATGCACGTGCACCTGGGAAGCTGGAGGCGCTATGGGCTCACACGGGCCGAAATCACTTTGCCGTTTTAAGTGGGGCCTGGTTGATTCTCAGCGTGGGCAGGAGGCGCCTCGCGGAGTGCCCAGCACCTCGCCCACTGCCCTCTCCCGTCCCACTCACCCTGACGGCGCTCGGTGCCCGTCCTTCGCCAGAGCGCCGGCCTCTTTCCAGTGACGGGACCGTCAGCTCCAGGTGGTGCGGTCCCTGCTGTGTCCTCACTGCCTAACTCAGCCCGCACATGACCAGCGCTGTGAATTCATCTCTGCCCTGACTCGAGATGGAGCCCCTCGCCCCAAGAGCCTGACAAAGACCCCCTGGACCAAACGTGAGCCCAAGGCTCCAGCCTCGCCCAGTATTAGCGAGAATCACACCCTTGACAGAATCCTGGGGTTTAGCAAGAGCGCCCCCACCCTTGATGTCTCTCCTCTGGCTATCTTCCCTCCTGACCCCTGCCCACCCAGCCCACCCCAGGCCCCCTCCCTGCCTGGTGGCTGTAAATCCCCAGCTGACTGTGCTGGGGATTTACTCTGTGTTCAGAGTGGAGTCCGACCTCTCCCTTCTAGGAAAACGTGAATAAAGTCTTCTATCCCATTTTAACAAGTGTCAAAATGACTTTCTGAAATAAGCCCCGCCCCGCCCCGCCCCAAATCCCAGGTGCCTGGGGATGATAGGGTGTTGGGAGGGGCCTACCGCCTGGGGCATGGAGGTGTTTAAAGCTTGGGAAGCAGGAGTGGGAGTCTGGCTACAGAGCAGCCTCGACCCCCCAGGCAGGTCAGTTGCTCCAGGGACGCTGAGGTTGGCTGGCGGTGGGGGGGGGGTGGGGGGGACCGGGACGCTGGGGCTGCTTCTGTGCTGACACATTAACTCTCAGAGGCCAGGAGGAGGGTGGATGGTCACTCATTACCGAGGGCCAAGGCCAAGGGGCTGGGTGGTGTCCGGTCACTTATGTAACCTGTGGGCATATATACGGGCACCCGGGCCTGTGGAGCTCTGCCCCCTCTCAGGATGAAGGTGGCTGTGGTGAGTACCCCGGACCCCGCACGGGCTGCTCCCCCGGGGAAGAGGCAGCAGCACCATGCCCTCTCCCAGCGGGTTTCTGCCGCCCGCTCATCTGGGTCAAAGGTCTCCCTCCTTCCTGTCGTGGTCTAGCTGGGGCAAGGGTCGTCGGCCCAACCCCTGGGCTCCCTGCGGACCCAGGTCTTGAGAAGGAGATGCCGGGTAGGGGTGCTGCCAGAGCCGTGCATCACTGGGGAAGCAGGCATCCTCGGCATCCACCCTGCAGATAAGGACACCAGGAGCCTGGAGCACCCACGCGCCTGTGCTGGGAGGGGCTGTGCCCTGGGGCGCCCACTGCGTCTGACAGCCTCGTACCCCCTTGGGGATGTCCTCCCTCCCTCACGGGGCTGGCATTGTGGTGAAATGGGTTCACTCCCCCACCCAACCAGGACCCAGACCCTTCCCTGGTCTACCGGCCTGATATGGGGCCAGAGGCGGCCAAAGACAGGGGCAGCTTCCGAAACTACATGGTGAGCACCTGCGGCCGCCCCTAACTGCGCCCCTGGGAAGGGCAGCACCTGTCCCCTTGCACAGCTCCAGGGGCCACCCTGGGGATACCCCGTTCACGTCTCGCGGGGCCAGGCCTGGGATTGGGAGGCAGTGGCCCCCTGGGTGTGACGGGCAGGGGTTGGCGAGCCGCCTGGCTGACCTTCTGCCTTGCAGTCCGGCCCTCTCCTGGACCGTGTCTTCACCACCTACAAGCTTATGCACACGTGGCAGACCGTGGACTTCGTCAGGAGGAAGGTAGCTGGAAGACTCCCAACCCGAACCCCCCGAGGGCCGACGCTGGGGCTACGCTGACCTCTCCCTTACTGGCCCAGCATGCCCAGTTTGGGAGCTTCTCCTATAAGAGAATGACTGTCATGGAGGCTGTGGACATGCTGGATGCGCTGGTGGACGAGTCGGACCCCGACGTGGACTTCCCCAACTCCTTCCACGCCTTCCAGACGGCCGAGGGCATCCGGAAGGCCCATCCCGACAAGGGTGTGCTCCCCACCCGCCCCGGCTGGTGGTGGGGGAGGGTGGAGGTCCGGCCCTCTCCCAGCAGGCCCTGCCCCCCACCCCAGCCCCAAGGTTGTCCCTCTGCCCTGGCCCCTGCACCCCCTCTAGCCTGCCCTGCCCCTCTCTCTCCCCCAGACTGGTTCCACCTCGCCGGGCTCCTGCATGACCTGGGGAAGGTCCTGGCTCTGGCAGGGGAGCCCCAGGTGAGGAGAGGGGTGGAGGGGGTGGGCAGGGCGGGGCCCAGGGCAGCCTCGGCTCTGGGCTCTGCTCTGGACACCTACTTGGTGGGCAGGCCAGTCAGGCCCACCCACCGTTGCCTGTCCCTCCCCAGTGGGCAGTCGTTGGAGACACCTTCCCAGTTGGCTGCCGTCCCCAAAGCTCTGTGCTTTTCTGGGACTCTACCTTCCAGGACAACCCTGACCTCCAGGACCCTCTGTACAGGTATGCTTCCCTCGCCATTGGCCCTCCCCTCTGCAGGGTGTTTCTGAGCCCCCCTCACCCTCTGTCTCTCCCTGCAGCACAGAGCTTGGCATGTACCAGCCCCACTGTGGGCTCGAGAACGTCCTCATGTCCTGGGGCCATGACGGTGAGGCCAGTTAGAGACAGCAACAGTGGGGACTGCAGTGGGGGCCACGCCTCTGGGTGCCTGGTGGTGACACCCTCTCTCCCCCAGAGTACATGTACCAGATGATGAAGTTCAACAAATTCTCCCTCCCACTGGAGGTAGGTGTGGGGGAGGAGCCAAACCAAGAACCCCGCCCAGCCTAGCCCAGTCCAGCCCAGCCTGGCCCAGCCTAGTCCAGTTCACCCCAGTCCAGCCCAGCCCGGCCCAGCCTAGTCCAGGTCACCCCAGCGCAGCCCAGCCCAGCCCCGCCTGGAGCGTGGGGTGCGGCTCCTCCTGCCCCAGGCCTTCTACATCGTCCGGTTCCACTCCTTCTACCCGTGGCATACGGGCGGCGACTACCAGCAGCTGTGCGACGAGCAGGACTTGGCCATGCTGCCCTGGGTGCAGGAGTTCAAGTATGCTCGTGCCCGTGGGGGGGAGGCGGGGGAGGGGACCCGGGGCTTCATGAGGCACTGTCCCTCTGCGCTGCAGCAAGTTCGATCTCTACACCAAGAGCTCTGACCTGCCAGATGTGGACAAGCTGCGGCCCTACTACCAGGGGCTCATTGACAAGTACTGCCCCGGTGTCCTCCACTGGTGACCGGCCTGCCCACCCTGCCCACACCCAGCTGGGTGCCCTGGGGTGACAGCCACTGTCAGGCACAGTGACGACCCACCCTGGCCTTTCTAGGGGACCCCACATACCCACCTGCATTCCCTGCCCCGTTGGCCCCTCTCCCCGGTTGCAATAAAGACTTTGAAGCAGCTCGTGAGTCTGACCCTCAAACCCTCACTGAGACCGAGGCGTGTCGTGGCAGGGCAGTCACTTGGGGGGGCGGGGGCGGGACAGGCAAGTCCGCGATCTCGTGGACACGCGTGCCCGGCCATTTCTGCCGCCATAAGCATCTTGCTCGTCCTCCAGCTCTGGCGTCAGAACCTGGGGTCACCCTGCCCACCTCCACATTCTGAAAACAGCCACTGAGTCCTCTGGGCTCAGTCCCCTTAAAGATGACAATACAAAATACCTGATAGCTAGAAGAACGCACTACAGGAAACATCATGATAAATGCTCAGGTTAACTGCCATGAACACGACCCACGAAAACACGCCAAGAAACCCTCCGTGGGCCCCAGGGTGCAGCCCTCACCTTGGCCGACAATCACCTTCTTTTCCTTGTGCTTTCGTCCCCCAAGTGTGCACCCCTCATGCTGCAGTTCAGCGTCAGCCTTCCCTCTACTAGCGGTTTATTCCTTTGAAGAAAGTGGCTCATGTGTCTAGGGACTTCCTGTTGGGATTTGCTGGTTGCGTCCCCATGGTATCTATCAGTATACTTTCCTCGGTCTTTCTTGCTAACTGGTAAATAAATTTAGAGGCTTAGTCAGATTCAGGTTTGACTTGTTGAGGGCAGGTGTGCCCTAGAGGCGGGGGCTGTGCTTTATCAGGAAGCCCCGCTGTTTCCCGTGTTGTCAGAAGCTGCTGTGCGGCAGTTCAGGTCTAAGAACACCCTCCACCGGATAGAGTGAGAACAGCAAGGCTCCAGTTCCATCCTCACTCACCTGGTAGAGCCCCCAGTGAAGAGCAGCTCCCCTGGTGCTGTCTGGTTCCTGTTTATGGAGGAAAGGGAAGTAAATGCTCCTGTCTCTCTCTTAATTTACCGTTCTGCAAGAGCTGGTTCCCTAGCATCCTTCAAACATGATCAAGTTGTCTGTTTTTGAATCAAGAACGCGTAGATTTCAGCATATTTGCGCCTCAGTGAGTTATTCTTACTGGTGCTCAGACAGGGTTGGGGAGGGTCTTTCCTGTGGGCCCCTGGCTGCTTCTGACCATTGCAAGGGTCTCTGGGATGTCTTGCCGCGTCTGGTGTAACAAGACGCCCGACTGTTTCCTGTGTCTGCTGTAACAAATTATCACAAGCTTGGTGACTTAAAACAACAGAAGTTTATTCTCTCAAGTGCTGGAAGGAAGCCAGAAGCCTGAGATCAATGTGTCAGCAGTGCCCCCGCCGGAGGCTCCGGGAAGATCCAGCCTCAGGTGACACCAACGCACCCTGGCTGGTGGATGGCTGTCTCTTCTCTGTCTTCACGCAGCTCCGTTTCGATGTGTCTGTCTCCCTCTGCCCCTCTTATAAAGACACCTGTGATGGTATTTAGTGCCCACCCAGACTATCCAGGATGACCTCCTCATCTCAACGTCCATAATTATATCTGCAAGATGCTTTTTCCAAGTAAGGTTACACTCACAAGTTCCAGGGATCGGATGTGGACATCTTTGGGGGCCATTTTCCAGTTTACCACAGAGGCTGCCCTAGACGTAGAATTGGCCCTTTCTCCAAGGAGCCTTGATTTTGCTGAGTGGGAGGTGGTATTACAAATCCACGTGCTGGGGCTGAAGACCCAGTCACTTCTTGAATGTCCACTGGTTGTAGCCACGAAAGGTGGCACTGCCCGCTGCTCCCCCTGCCTTGTCCAGGCTGCTGCACGGTCAGACCCTCCCGTTCCGCTCAAACCCCACCCAGGCCCTCCCTGTGTACCCCAGCCCCTCTGTGCGCTGGTGTCAGGAGAGGACGGGCTCGAGTGCGTCAAGAGGCTTTGCCCAAGCTCTCCTCCACTCGCTGTGCTTCCTTCTGGAGAATTCCTGCCTGCCCTGGGCTCCCTCGCACCGTCCCTGGGCAGCCTTCCCAGCCGCGGCCCCCTCTCAGCCTTTGAGCTCAGGCAGGGCAGGTGCAGGGTGCCAAGGGGGTCCCTCCCTAGAGTTGCTTGTGGGGTGCAGGGGGCTCTGAGCCTAGACTGGGTGTGGGCAACGGGGCCTCTCAGCCTTCCTGGGAGCAGGGAAGAGGCTGGGGTGGGGAAGAGAAGCATGAGCCCCAGAGCTGGGCAGGGGGATGTTGGACAGATGCCCCTCTGGGACCTGAAACCCCCCGGGGGAGCCTCCTCAGTGCAGAGCAGGAGTGGCCACCTTTGCCCCTGCTCCTGGGTCCCCAGGCCTCTCTGTGGCCCTGCAGACCCTAACCTGGCCATCTCCAAAAAGGCCCCAGCGTGGGGGAAGGGCAGCGGGGGCCAGGGCTCCCGTATTTCTGTCTACCAGGGCCCCGCTGGGAGCCTCAGGGCACTGGGGCAGCTGAGGAGCCCGCAGAGAGGAGGAGGGGCTTGACCTTCCCTCCAGCCTGCTCTGCTTTCTGTCACCGGACCGCTGCCTCACTGCACCCGCCCCTCCTGCAGCCCGCCGACTCCCACGGCCTGGGTCAGGCCTTCCAGCACCCTTCTAACTAGCCACGTAGCGGCTGATTATGGCCTTGTTACTCTGGCCAGGCCGAGGGGACTGTGACCATAGAGGAAGGTGGCTGCTTCCAAGGGCACTGATGGCCTAAGAAAATACAACAGTAAGTTCAAACCCCTACATTTCAGGCTCAAGCCTGGACTGAAAGAGAAACAGTCTGTGGCTATACCCAGACCGCAGCCCTTAGGGCTTGGCAGGCAGCTGCCTGGCGGCCCCCGAAACTCTAGGCTGTCAGGGGCCTGTGAGGTCACTGCTATTTTCACCCAGAGACGTCATTGCCTTTTCACTGAGCCCACATTCCCATGGTGACAGAATGTCACAATGGGGGCAACGGTCGTGGCCCTGTCCGTCTAGTCCTCACTCTTGCAGTTTAAAAAAAGGTAAGTTTTACTTAAGAATATCTTTTTTTATCTTTTGGGCGGCGCCATGTGGCTTGCGGGATCTTAGTTCCCCAAGCAGGGATTGAACCCAGGCCCTCGGCAGTGAAAATGCTGAGTCCTAACCACTGGACGGCCAGGGAATTCCCAAGAATGTCTTTGATGAAGTAGTAAAAGCTATTGATACTGTTAAGTCTCCCCCTTGAGTGCAGCTCTTTTTTAAGCTGGGGGGGGGACAGGAAGTTCTGTGCGGGCAACAGCAGGACGGCTGCCTAGGGAGAGCGGGTGTGGCCCCAGCTGCCAGCTCAGCGGGTCAGTCTTTCTCGGGAGAACAACTGACAAACACACCCGAGTCACTCAGCCTTGGGGATTTGGTGATCATTTCCTCAAAAATGGACAAACTGAGGGCTTCCCTGGTGGCGCAGTGGTTAAGAATCCACCTGCCAACGCGGGGGACATGGGTTCGAGCCCTGGTCCGGGAAGATCCCACATGCTGTGGAGCAACTAAGCCCGTGAGCCACAACTACTGAAGCCCGCGTGCCGCACTGAAGAGTAGCCCCCGCTTGCTGCAACTAGAGAAAGCCCCCGCGCAACAATGAAGACCCAACACAGCCAAAAATAAATAAGTAAATAAATTTATTGTTTAAAAAAATGGACAAAGGAAAACGATGACAGCATTTATTGCCAATGATAACATTTAGCTTTCAAGAAACAATTGGGATTTGGAAAAACTTGTGTCCACCACCGTGAACTTGACAGCTTCCTCATACTTAAAGATTTGTCTGATAAGGTGGATGGTGAAATTAATGAGTGTGATTTTTTTAGACTGTACGATGGAATGTGTCAACATCTGGAAGATTTGCATAATTCACTGAGCCAAGATTTTCCAAATGACCAATATGTGACCCACCAAAATCACACCTGAGTAAAAATATCCATTCAGAGTGCAAGAGGCACACATGGATTTTCACGTGGGAGAGGACAGAAAGCTCACTGGTAAGGTTTCAGATTCCAAATTGCAATAACCCCCAAGAAACTACCACTCGCACCCCACGACCCCAAATCAGCGGTCTGATGGAATGGTGAGCCCCCAGTCGAAGCTCTAGCCATGGTGCCAGCTTGGAGACGGCGCCGCTGGGAGTCGGGCTGTGGAAAATGCCCTGTGTCTGGGAGCCATCTGGTGCACGTGGCTCTCACTCCTGCACCCACGACACCTGGAGAAGCGCTGATGCCTGCCCCAGTGACCGGGTGATGCTGCATGTGGAATGCACTTCTCAAGGAAGCAGTGCTTCCTCCCACAGACAGCCCTCTGAGCTGGGCAAGGCCAGCCACGTGGCCCTTCTGAGCACCTCGGCAGCAGAATGAGCAGAAGGCTGAGGGGCGTGACCAGGGCTGACCTCCACTGGGAAAGGGCTGCTGGTGCAGGGCTGAGAGGCCAGGAGGACTGGGAACAAGCTCCTGGAGACCCATAGAGGTGCAGTGCTGAGTCCAGCAGCCAGCTTAGTGGAAGACGGCAGCGCCCTCTGCAGACGGGCCCGAGGGCTCAGCTGCCTCAAGACGGTGGGCGTGGAGGCCCGACCAGCCCTGCCTCGTGATTGTTGCAGGACCAAGCACAAGCCGTATTTTTTCCTTGCTGTCCTTCAAACATCTTCTGGAGGCTACCTTCACCGTTCAATGAGATGTGAGATGTAGAATTTCGAGATGCGACTGTACTGAGCTCATGGGTGGGTGTCCAACTGGAGCCTGGAAGTGATGTGGGTGCCTCCCCACCTGGCATGAGCAAGGGGTTTCGAGTGAGATGTAGAGTGGCTGCCTTGCGTTAGTGGAACGTTGTGTGGGTGTGGGGAGGGAGTGTGAATCAGAAAGATGGACTCATCAGGGGCCTGGGTACCCAAGCGGGTGGGTGTCGGAACTCTTCCTGTGGACAGAGGCTCTGCCTTTCCACGAGTCTGGGTGGGAGGCTGGGCTGCACTTCCTCTCCCACCTTTCCTTTTGGAAGCCAAGAAGGGGAGAAACTTGGTGCTCGCCCAGGAGCCCACTGGACTCCGGAGTCAGCCCTGGGACCCGGCACTGTATGTCCTCACCAGGCCAGGCTATGGTAAGGTTTTGCCTCTGGTCAATCTCAGTAAGTTTACTCTTGGTAAAGGGAAGTTCACGTGAATTACTGGCTCATTGCATTTGTATGTTTATTCATTTATGGGGTTTTTTTGAAGCTTGGGAAGATTGTGTTGCGTCAGATGACTGAACAGTTAGAAAATAAATTAAATTTATAAAGCACTTAGAATATTTTAGGCATTTAAAATTTATAAATGGAACCCTTCAGAGTTGTTGCTAAAACCTGCTAGAGTTAGATAGAAGAGAGAAAATGAAAGTACATGGATTGGGAGACTCACTACTGTTAAGAAGACAATACAGTTAACCCTCGAACAACTCCGGCTTGAGCTGCACGGTCCACTGGTATGTGGATTTTTTTTCACTAAATACGTATTACAGCACCACATGACCCTCGGTAGGTTGAACCTGTGGATTTGGAACCTCGGATGTGGACGGCAAACTGTGAGGTTACCCTCGGATTTTCAGTTGGTGAGTGTTGGTGTTCCCAACCTCAGCGCTGTTTAAGGGTCAAACTACTATCAAAGTGAGCTACAGATTCCATGCAATCGCTATCAAAATTCCAATGGCACTTTTTTTTTTTGCAGAAATAAAAACATCCATTCTAAAATTTCAAGGGATCCCAAATAGCAAAACAATCTTGAAAAACAATAAAGCTGAAGGACTCACACTTCCCAATTTCAAAACTCACTCTAAACCTACAGTAATCAAAACAGTGTGAGGGACTCCCCTGGCAGTCCAGTGGTTAAAACTCCACAATTCCACGGCAGGGGGAGTGGCTTTGATCCCTGATCTGGGAATAATGATCCAGCACACCACATGGCGAGGCCAAAAAAGAAAAGGGGTGGGGGCCAAAGGACTTGGATAGACAGTTCTCCAAAGGAGATATACAAATGGCCAATAAGCACATGAAAATATGCTCAACGTCATTAGCCATTGGGCAAATGCAAATCAAAACCACTTTGAGGGCTTCCCTGGTGGTGCAGTGGTTAAGAATCCACCTGCCAATGCAGGAGACACGGGTTCGAGCCCTGGTCCAGGAAGATCCCACGTGCCGTGGAGCAACTAAGCCCGTGCACCACAACTACTGAGCCTGCGTTATACAGCCCGTGAGCCACAACTACTGAGCCCATGTGCCACAGCTACTGAAGCCCACGCGCCTACAGCCCACACTCGGCAACAAGAGAGGCCACCGCAACGAGAAGCCCGTGCACCACAACGAAGAGTAGCCCCCGCTCGCCGCAACTAGAGAAAGCCCGCACGCAGCAACGAAGACCCAACGCAGCCAAAAATAAAGAAGACAAAACAAAACAAAAACAAATCACTTTGAGATACTATTTCTTACCCATGAGGACGGCTTTTATCAAAAACGGGAAAATAACAAGTGTTAGTGAGGATGTGGAGAAACGGGAACCTTGGTACACTGCCAGAGGGAACGTAAAATTTAAAAGATGCAGCCGCTGTGATGAAGGCTGGTGGCTCCCCAAAAAGTTAACCATAAAACTGCCACGTGATCCTGCAATTCTACTTCTAGGTATACACCCAAAAGAGCTGAAAGCAGGGACTCAAACAGATACTTGTGCACCCACGTTCACAGCAACATTATTCACAACAGCCGAAATGTGAGAATAACCCAAATGTCTAGTGATGGATCAATGGACAAAATGTGGCATAAACATACAATGGAATATTATTCAGCCATAAAAAGGAATGAAGTTCTGACACAGGCTACTGCACAGATATACCTTGAAAATATTATGCTACGTGAAAGAAGCCAGACATATAAGGGCACAAATTGTATGACTCTATTTACATGGTGTCCAGAATAGCTAACTCCACGAAGACAAAAAGTAGATCAGTGGTTGCTGAGGTCATGGGAAGGAGGGGTTGGAAGACGCCAGCTAGGCAGAACAGGGTTCCTTCTTGAGATGATTAAAAGGTTTTAAAATTGACTGTGGTGATTGATGCACAAGTCGGAATCTACTGAAAGCCACTGAACTGTGTCCTTGAAGTGGGTGAGTTGTATGGCACGTGAATTACATCTCAAAGCTGTTATGGAAAACAAAACACCTCCCCCACCCCACTCCAACAGACATTCATACACTGAGCTTAAAAGCCTAAAGAACAGATTTTTAAATTTTAAATATATTACAGTTTAAATATATATATAGTTGAAACTGTTATATTACAGCTGTCCCTCCGTATCCAAGGGGGATTGGTTCCAGGAATCCCCCCAGATACCAAAATCCACGGATGCTCAATTCCCTTACATAAAATGGTGTAGTGTTTGCGTAAACTTACACACATCCTCCATACACTCTAAATAGTCTCTAGATTACTTATAATACCTAATACAAGGGAAATGCTATGTAAATAGTTGTTGATTGTGCAGCCAATTCAAGTTTTGTGTTCTGGAACTTTCCGGAATTTTTTTCGATTATTTTCAACCCGAGGGTGGTTGAGTCCGTGGATGCGGAAGTTGAGGATACAGAGGGCCAACTGTACTGTCTTTGTTTTGTTTTGTTTTCTTTATTGCTTTCTATTCCGTTGATTTTTGCTCGTTTTAAAAAATATTCATTTATGGCTCTGTCGGGTCTTAGTTGCGGCATGCGGGATCTTTTGCCGTGGCGTGCAGGCTCTCTAGTTGCAGTGTGCGGGCTTAGTTGCCCTGTGGCATGTGGGATCTTAGTGTCCGGACCAGGGGTTGAACCCGAACCCCCTGCGTTGGAAGGCGGATTCTCAACTATCTGACCACCAGGGAAGTCCGTGGGCTGTTATGTACCGTCTTAAGCCAAAGGTCAACTTACAGGTCATTTAATTGTGTCTAGGAGCATCCGAAGGCTCAGGTCACAGGTCCCCTTGAGCCATGTGTGACAGTGGGCACGGGCTGAGCGTGGAGCACTGTCTACCTCGGTCAGTCGGGGGGGCTCAGTGACTTGGGGGGAGGGGTTGGGCACACTGGGGGGCTCTCCAGGGGTCTGTGAGGTGAGAGCATGAGGGGTAGGGGCTGAGGGCAGAGCCAGACACAGGGGAGGCAGTGACTTCCTGATTGACAACCGATCTCCAAACCAAAACCTGGACAGTGCCTTCATCTGCTGCTCCCAGGAAGTGGTCAGAACACAGGTGGTCATACGCATCCTCCCTCTTCCGCCCCCGGTCCAGGGCCTGTTCCTCCTTGCTCTCCCAACCCACGCCCCATTCCGCTGTCACGGGCCTGACGAGTTCCCTCCCTCATGTCTCCTCCACCCCTGCCTAGGCAAGGGCCAGTGTGCTGACCCTTCAGTTCTGCCCTGAGATGAGGAAGCAGGAGCAGGAGAGTGGGAAGGGGCTGCGTTCTGGTGAATTCTCCAGTCCTCAAGATGGTTTCAGGCCCCCACATTCCAGCACCAACCTCGCGGCCTTGACATGTAGAGCTGACAGGCCGGCCAGGCTGTGCGGCACTGAGGCTCAGGGCCTCAGGCAGCACCAGCTCACACACTTGCGTCCATTTCATAAACGAGAATGTTGAGGACCGCACAGCAAAGGCACCCAGGAAGACTGGTCAGCGATCAGCCAGACAGTATCTGGCCCGTGTCCACTGTCAAGGGCAGGGACGGCCCACTGCCCTCAGGCTCCCCAGTGGGAAGGAAATGGCAGGCGCAGGATCAAACACGAACTGCCTTTATTCATTCACGGATCCAAATGACAGGACAGGCTGCTGTGGAGGTGACCTCAGGGTCGTCTTTCCTCCTCTCCCACAGCAGGGCAGCCTCATCCCTTCCCATGCAGGAGCTCGCGTCAGCGGCATCAGGCTCGGACCCCTACGGTGGGAGCAAAAGGGAAGGACCTCCCACAGCCCTGATTACAATGTCCTGGGAAGGACCCTGGGTCAAGTCACACACGGGCCTCCTGGGCCAGCCATCAGGCCAGAGAATGCCCTGGGATGGGACGTGGTTAGCGTGGGTGGACGAATGGGCCCTCGAAGCAAAAGGGCAGCCAGCGCCTGCCCCACAGGGCAGCACCCCAACCTGCGTCTGCGTGGCAGCTGGCTAAGGCACGGTGGCTGGGCCACACCCTGATGCAGAAGGCCAGAGACGAGCCGGGACCCTGACCCTCTCCGGACGTGTGGCTGACAGAATGGGCCTACTTTTTCCGCCGAGGGGTCTGGGAACCGCTGCTTACGTCGGGGGCTGGGGAAGCTTGTTTGCTGGCGGCCACCGAGTCCTCTGGGGGGGCTGGCCTGTGCTTCTCCTCCTTGGCCCGAGGGGAGGACTGGGGGCCCAGTAGGGCCTGCATGACCCTAATGGCCCCCACGGTTCCGAGGAGCCCCCAGAGCAGGGCAGGGGCCTCCAGGGCAGACAGCTGTTTCCGCATCCAGCGCAGCGCCTGAGCCAGGGTGCTGCTGGAGCTGCGGGCCCGGGGCGGGCTCTTGTCCTGGGGGGCGGGGGGGGTGGAGTAAGGCCTGGGCCCATCCCTGCCGCCCACCCCAGGCTGGGTGACGCCTTCCCACCTGAAGGCCAAACTGGCGGAGCAGCGTGTCCAGCGTCGGGTCCCCCAGGGACACGGACGGGAAAAATTCCTCCACCCACTGGCGTCGCCACCACCGGCTGCAACAGCACGGGGCACTCAGGCGGCGCCAGCGCGCAGGCCCCGCACCCCCGCCTGGCGCCCGGCCTTACCCCTGCTCCCCGGGCTTCGAGAACCAGTACTTGTAGCGCTGGGCTCGCACGTAAGTGGGCGGCTGCTTGTGGAAGGGGTACCTGGGCGCGTGGTTCTGGATGAGGCGGATCACTGCGAGGGGCGGGGAGCTCGCTCAGCCCGGGCCCTCCCCGCGGCCCCGCCCCCCCAGCCCCCACCAGGCCCCGCCCCTCCCGGCGACACCTCCAGCAGCCCTGCCCCCGCAGGTCCCCCCAGACCTCCCTATAGGTTCCGCCCCACGGCCCAGCCTCACCTGGCTCTTTGCCCTGCAGCAGGCGGAGGACCAGGCTTGTGAACCAGGGACTGTGCGTGTGCGGGCCCAGGGCCGCGAACCACATCTGCCAATCGAGGCGCGGCTGGTGGGGCACCACAATGGGGGGCGCCCGGCTCACGTTACCCGGCTTGTACATGAACTCGATTTCCTGCTGGGCAGAGTGAGGTTTAGCATTGTCAGCAGGACCTGGTTCCCGGCTCTTCCCCCCAACGCCACGCCAGTGGGCTCCCCAGCCCTGTGGAGCCCGCCAGGTGCCCCAGACAGGGGCCCCAGGGAGCTCTCACCGTCCAGTGGTGCCCGTCATAGCTGCCCTCGAGCACCACCTCGGGCCGTCCACCCAGACCAGTCATCCGGCGGAAGAGGCCATAGGAGTGGGCCAGCTGCAGGTGCTCCACGGTGCCAAACAGGCGGTGGGCCCCAGTCCAGAGGCGCCCATGGGTCGAGGGCTCCATGTAGGAGTACGGCACCTAGACACAGGTAGGCAGAGGCTCAGCAATGACCTTCCAGCCCTCTCCCGACCCCCTACCCCGGCCGCAAGGGACTACTCACCAGGCTGATCGTGAACAGGGCCACCGTGGCAGTGCCGAAGATGGACAGCTGGACTGCAGCACAGAATTTCTGCAGCCACCCTCGCACTTGGGTCCACCTGGGGGGCAGGGGACAGAAGCGCAGTCAGGCCTGCTCTGCACAGCCCTACCCCACCCCCTTAGACCATGTACCTCCAGAGGGCGGTCAGCAGTTCCCAGGCAAGGGAGGCTGCACCCAGCCACATGGTGGGTAGGGTCACCATCTTCAGCCACTGGGAGAACTGGTGGAAGGTGAAGGC
Source organism: Grampus griseus (assembly GCF_964374135.1). NCBI lineage: Eukaryota > Metazoa > Chordata > Mammalia > Artiodactyla > Delphinidae > Grampus > Grampus griseus. Next base: position 102,551,734 of record NC_139005.1, read on the forward strand.
TGTGGAAGGAAGGGGGCGTGAGGAGGGATGGGAAAACTGGTGGAAGGCGAAGGCTGTGGAAGGAAGGAAGGGGGCATGAGGAGGGATGGCCCAGCCTCTGCCCTCTGAGCCCCTAGCTGGCACTCACTGGTCTTGGAGTGAACAGTGCGCTGCTTCCAGTCCACCTCCAGGCCAAAGCAGTGCACCACGCCGCAGGCCAGCAGCCCATAGACGGCCAGCTCCAGCAGCAGGGCCAGCAGGGCCTTGGGCCAGGCTGCAGGGCAAGGAGGTCATGGGTCGGTCGGGAACAGGGCTGGAGGGTCTACGGCCAGGGGGCTGGGGCGGAGCTAGAGCAGGGTCACTTGCGGGGGGCTGGCAGGCAGCAGGGGTGAGGATGGCTGTCTGTCTGGGACAAGCTGACACTCACAGGTGGGCGTCTTCTTGCGGCGGCTGTTGCCAGACGCGGCGGCCAGGTGTGCATCATCCAGGAGGGCAGTGGTGAGCACCAGCGTGAGCAAGTTGAAGAAGTTGTAATTGCCAGTGACGATAATCAAGACTTGCAGCAAGACCTGGGGAGGGGCTGGACTCAGAGCTTGCAGGCGCCGCCCCCTTCCCGGGCCCTTCAGAGCCTACTTCCAGGCCCCTCTGCACCATCCCCCCCGCCCCGCCCCACCTAGATCTCTCCTGCAGGCCCCTGTGCCCTCCTCGTCACCGCACGCAGACCTCTGTTTTCCCACTCCGCCTGTCCTCCCCCTGGGCTCACAACTTCCACGGCTCCCCACCACCACCTGGAGAAAACCCGAGCTCGGCACGCCTCGTGCGGTGGCCCTTCCCCACCTTCCCCTGCTGACCCAAGATGGACATCCTCCAGCGAGGCTGCAGCCCCGCCCCACAGGCATACCCTCAACCTCAGGCTGACTCGCTCCTCTGCCCATGAGGCCTTTCTGACTGCTGGCAGCAGACACCCCATCCCCAGTGGGACCCTCTGGGCAGTGCAGAGGAAGGCCACGTTCTGCCTGGCTTCCTGACGGCTAAGGACCCCACTCACCTGGGAGTAGAAGGCAGCCAAGCGCAGGCGGCGAACTGGAGCGAAGAACAGAGGGGGCACTGCAATCTCGATGAGGAAAGTGGCCACCACGCCGAGCTTGTGCAGCCAGACGGGCAGATGGTGGGCAAACCAGGAGGCGGGCGTGGGCAAGCACTGAGTCTCGAAGTGGTAGGTGAGGGCTGCGGGTGACAGGCGGGTGGTCAGGGCTGGGCAGAGCCCCCAAGACTGCCCCATGTCCAGACAGGGACCTCACCGGTGAGCCCCCACCACGCGGGGCAACGGCTGGTCAGCTTGACCACACCCGAGGCAAACATGAGGCGAAAGAGCAGCCAGCGCACGAGCCAGAAGGGGAGGTCCTCGTGGGGCGGGACCCCTGCCAGCCTGCCCTGGGCCTGCTTGTGGCGCGGGGGCAGCCTCAGAGCCGCCACCAGCAAGGCCAGGAAGCCAGTCTCCAGCAGAAGGGAATCCCTGTGGGGAGAAAAAATAGCACAAAGGACCTCCTCCCCATCAAGGCTGCCCCCCTAAGGGGGTCCTCCCAGGAGAGACAAACACACCCCACCCCATCCCACCCACCCAGCCTCCTGCAGCCCCACACCCAATAGTCACTCACCACTGGAAATAAAGAAACACCTGGCCCACCTGCAGGGAGAAGGGCTGTCAGGGAACAGGGGGTGTGTCTGCAAAGGCAGGCAAGGCAGAGGCACGGGTTGGGTGGAGAGCGCACGGGCCTGGAGCGAGCTGGAGATAAGGGTCCCAGTGGTGCAGGGGGCAGCAGGCAGCCCTCACTTGCCTGGTAGGCAGACAGGTAGGCAGCCCAGAGCAGCAGGTAGACAAGGAGGTGGCGCAGCTGGTGCAGCAGCAGGGCTCCCAGGGCCAGCAGGGTGCCCAGCAGGCTCAGCAGCTCCAGGCCCTGTGCTGTGTCCAGCCCCAGTAGCGGAGTCTCCCACAGCAGCGTTGGGGTCTCCCACAGCTGCGGCCAGCGTCCCTTTCCCTGCGGCCGCAGTGTCCTCCGTGCAGGCAGGATGCCATCAGGGCCGTACAGGCCTGTGAGAGGGCACGTCAGGGCCAGGCACTGGACACTGCCCTCCAAGGCTTGACTCCTCCCACCAGTCAGGGCCTTCAGGCCCGCCTCCCCAGGTCAAGCCCTGCAGACCCCCGCCCCCCAAATCTAGGTCAGGACCTGCTGACTCTACCCACTCACAGGTCAAGGCCTGCTGACCCTCCAGACCCCCCCACCCAGGTCAGGCCCCAGGCCTACCCGACTCCCCCAGGTCAGGATCTTCCACCCGGCAGGGCCCTGTTCCCCCTTCCTCCACGCCAGAGCCTGTTCTCTTACCTGCCCACCAGGTCTGGGGCCACCCCCCTCAGGGCTCTGCCCCCCCGACCCAGGTCAGAACCCAGAGCCCTACTGAAAATGGACCCTTGCACGCCTTCCCACTGCCCACACCCCCGCGGCCCGCAGGACACAAACCGCAGCCCCCTACCCCGTGCATCAAGGCCTGGACCTCACTCCCGCCCCCAGGCATTGGAGTGTCGGGTGGGGAGATGAGGGGTCACAGGGCGCGGGTTGGTGGGGGGGTCCGCCTTCGGCGCCCTCACCCGGGATCTGCATGTAGAGAGAAGCGAAGGCGAACATGAAGACGGCGGCCACGCCCTGGAGAAAGAGCTGCCGCGGGAGCCGGGAGCCAGCCATATCCGCTACGCTGCTGCGGGATGGACTGGATCCCAGGGTCCGGTCCAGTCCGCCCCGCCCCGCCCCGCCCCGCCCAGCCGGCGGCAGCTGCAAGCCCCACCCCGCCCCACGCAGACGCAGGCCCCGTCCCCACGCATGCCCCGCCTCCGGGGCGTCCTGAGACCCTTCCGGCGCGATTCGGCAGCCTCACGTCAGAGATGTGCGCGCGTCGCTGCGCGCTACGTATTTTCCTGGGCGGGGACAGTAAAATGGCGCCAGAACTAGTGGCGGGCTGAGCACACTGGGTCATTCGAAGCTGGCCCTGCGGTCCCCGGGCCGACCCGGCCCCTCCCGGACATGGAGGACGTGGAGGCGCGCTTCGCTCACCTCCTGCAGCCCATCCGCGACCTCACCAAGAACTGGGAGGTGGATGTGGCGGCCCAGCTGGGCGAATATCTTGAGGAGGTGAGGGCGGCCCCCGGGGAGTGGCGCGGGGCGGGGGCTGCCGGGGGCCCCGCCGCCTCCCGGTGTGTATCCATCTGGCGCTCTGATCGCACTCATCCTCAGGCTCGTTTCTTTTTTCCCAGCCCCGTCTCTGCCCCTCGAAATCCTCCTTTATTAGATTAGCCTGGAGCTGTCCTTACAGCTCCTGTAAACTACCCGTTAGCGAGCCTTGAAATCGACTTAGTGAGTGGCGACCAGCATTTTCCTCTGATAGAGTAGAATACGATTTGTGTGCATGTGTGGGTGTGTGAGAGGTCTGGATCACGACGTAAGAGGGATCTCTTATGTTAGATTTTCAAACCAGTTTCAAGTGACTGCCATGTTCCATCTCGTCAGCATTTAACCTTTTTTCAGTGTTTGACAGCTGTGTCTAGACGTCTTTAAGGAGCTGTCCGCTCCATTTCTGCACTTCACTTTCACTCCTCAGCCCGCTTGGACTGCTCTTGTCTTGATCAATAATGATATCCCTCTTACCAAATCCAAGGGTCACCAGAAGTGTCATCTTATTCAACTCAGCAGCATTTGGTGGGTTGAGCACATCCTCTTTTTTGAAACAGGTTTTGGTGTTCTGATTTTCTTCCAATTTCGTTACCTACTTTTTCTCTCCTATCCAGTCTCAGTGTTGAGCTCCTCAGGGTGTGGCCTGAGCCATCTTTTCACACATTTCCCCTAAACCATTTCATTTATTTCCCTGATTTTAAGTATCACTTGTATGAGAACAACCCCTAGGTTTATTTATTTATTCCCCCCTCCCTCGATTTATATTTCCGTTCCAGGTCTTTTTTCTCAATCAGTTTTGTGTATCCAGCTGCTCATCTTGACATCCCGCTTAGATTTCACACAAGCAGCTCAGGTTTACTATATTATAAAGGGGAGCTCCTTGTTTTCCTGCTCGAATCCCAGCCTTCCTGATCTTGGCATATGGCACTACTGTTCAACCAAGGTGAAAGCTAAGAGCTAGTGAAACCCCACACTGCACACCAGTTCACCCGTGGATTCTATCATGCCACCAGAATTTCATTTCAATTCATCTATTTTCCATTTTCTCTGATCCAGGCCACAATCTGGCTCCCATTCACGCTAAAACCTTCCTTCCTGGCCTCCCTACTGTTGTTTTTGGCCCCATCCAATTCATGCTCCACCCAGCAGCAAGTGTGATGCTTAAAGATTAAAATCAGGCTGCAGCACTGCCCTGCCTGAAACCCCTCAGTGGCTTTCCATTGCTCCCAGAAGAAAATCCACATTTCCTTCTCTGAACCGGGTCCTGCCCACTGTCTTAGCCTTGTGGCAGGCTCTCCACCTGTTCTTTTTTTTTTTTTTCTTTTGGGTCCACCTGTTCTTTTGAACCTGTCTGTCGACAACACCCAAGTTCATTCTTCACTGAGAGTTTATATTTTCTGCACTCAGTGGCAAAAATTCTTTGCCTAGTTCTTTTTATGACTAATTCTTTCTCATTCTGTATCTCTCAGTTGAAATATCAGCTGATCACCAGGTCTAAAACAGGTCTCTATCATAGTACCTTCTGTATTTTAGAATGTTCATCGTAAGCTGTTCTCTAACTTGTTTATGGTCTGTTTACACCCTAGAATGTAAGTTCTGTGAGGGCAGGGACTATGTTCATGCTCTCTGCCCTTTGCTTAATACAATGCCTGACACGTAGTAGGTGCAGAATAACTGTTTGTGAAATGGACACTTGATCTGACAATTGACCTCTGCTTGGACGTGGAGTCTCCTGAGAACATGCAGAGAACTATGCTAAGTGGGGCTGCTGTGGATTCAGGCTTCCACACTGAGCAGGGTGCTTGTGGATGCCTGGGAAACCTGCTTGCTCGGTCAGCTCCCCTCCTGCTCCATGTGTCTGCTTTTCCAAACCTTCTCTGCCCCCTGAAGTTCTGATTTCTCTGCCTCTAGTTTTGTCTTTCTCCTTTCATTTCCACATAGCTACCAGAACATTCTTTCTTTCTTTTAAACACGTTTTATGTTGCTGTCCTCTTCACAAACTTCCTCTGTCTTTTCAGGAATTAGCAGAAGTGGTGGCATGGTGGCTCCTCTCAGACTCTCCCCCTTTGTTGTGCCACCATAGTACCTAATGTCTCGCCTTATTCCCCAGCACACCCTCTGCTTTGGACATGTTTGCACAGTGCTCATCTCCCTGAGTCGTTGAAACCTGTGTCTGCTAGCTGCCTCTGTGTGGGTGCCTGTGCTTTCCTAAAATGCCGTTCCCTTCATCTGTCTGGGAGCATCGATCTGTCTTCAGGCGTAGCTCCGTTGTCACCAGCTTGCTCATCATGCATTTGCTGAGCACCGGTGTCGGGCACTGAGCTGACGGCTGGAATCACCCTAACGTTGATCACAGTCTACTGGGGGAGGAGAGCCTCGGTGTGACAAGACCACCCTAGCGGTGGTGAGGCCCAAGGCCCGTCCTAGGGAGACTGCTGCAGAGGCCAGTCTGAGCGCGTTGGGGCTGGACGTTCCAGGCAGATGGAAAGCGAAGGCAAGGAGCTTGAAAACCATGTGGAGGCTTCAGAGTACTGTTCCCTGAGAGGAGCAGGGGAGGCGCCGGGCTGTGGGGAAGATCCTGAGTTAAGTATGGAGATAGAGTTTGGGGACTTTGGATGTCTTGGTGGACATACCTAGTGGGCAGCCATAAACACAGTTCTGCAGCTTAGGAGAGAGAGCTGGTCTAGATGGGTTTGGGGACTGTTGGCATATGGTTGGTGGACACAGATTTAAGGGGTGGTAGGAATTGGGGCTCATGAGGGGCTGTGGGGTTGGTGGTTGCAGAGGAAGGAGGAGGATGTACTTGGAAGTGTTTCCTGACTTTCCTGCTCAAAGGATTGCGACCCCAGCATTTTGTCTCTGTCTCCCCCACCCCTGAGGGTCCTCAGTCCTTCTCTCGGGGTGGGCGTCTTCCTGCTGGAGTCTGGCTGAGTTGGCCCCGACTAGGATGGGTGAGGTGTGAGCACCTGCGGAGAGGAGGTGGTGTGTAGTTCTGGCCGTTCGTGGATGATACACTCTAGGGGCCTCCCTCTTCCAAAACACTAGGTCTCAGAGGTTACAGGAAGTAGGGAAAATCACAAAGACCTGTCTTTTGCCTCTAAAAAAATGCACAACCGGTGAGCCCTAAGCAGAGTCAGAGCTGTCATTCTGAGGGGCTGCTTGTGGTGATGGGTACTTTGGGCCAGTGGCACTGGGAGAAGGTGGGGTGGCGGGTGGGCTGCCGGCGAGAAGGGTGCATAGACTTCCCACTGCCCTGCGTTGTGTCTTGCAGCTGGACCAGATCTGCATTTCTTTTGACGAAGGCAAAACCACAATGAACTTCATTGAGGCAGCACTGCTGATCCAGGGCTCCGCTTGTGTCTACAGTAAGAAGGTGGGCCCCTCCTGACTACTGGTCTTGGAGTTGTAGTGTCTCGTGAGACCGAGGTCTGCTGTCCTGCCGGGGCAGGTGGCAGGCTCACCAGCGCCTCCCACCTCCTCCGCCAATTCCTCGCCACCTTTTAACACCAAAGAACAAACTTGGATTTAATAATTGCAGGGTTGGGACTTCCCTGGCCGTCCTGCGGTTAGGACTCCACGCTTCCAGGGGGCATGGGTTTGATTCCTGGTTGGGGAACTAAGATCCCACATGCTGTGCAATGTGGCCAAAAAAAAGAAGAAGAAGAAGAAAAAGAAAGAAAAACATTTTATTGTAAAGAGAAGGAAAGAGATTGGTCAAATACTAAATCGGTGGCTCTCAACCCAGGCTACACTCCAGTTAATCACCAGTGCCTCGGCCTAACCCAGACTGATTAAATCAGGATCCCCAGGTGGTGGGGTGGAGGGGCAGGCAGGTCACAGGATTTTCTGAACTACCCTCTGACAACCAGAATTGAAAACCACGGAGCTGGGGTGGCCAGCCGGGGTGGGGGGAGGGGAAAGGGGAGCTGGGGGAGGAAAATGGATGAAACAGAGAACCAGAAGAAATAGGTAAGGAATGGGTCAGAAACATGGGCTGACGGGCTTGCCTTGAAAAAAAGAAAAGACAGCTCATCTCAGGAGACTGCAGGGAGAAATGCTGATGCAGAGAAGGTGGGCCCAACGGTTTGCAGAGTTCGCACCTAAGGCCCCAGTTTTCACAATGGAGCACGTAAGTCAGCTACTGAGAATCAGCTACTGGATTGGAAATTTGGAGAGTGAGGTTTGGCGAAAGTTCAAAATATTTGCTGAGGGGAATGCAAAATAAAAGATTAATTGAAAGCATTGGTAGTCTAATGAAGATTAAATGCTGGAAATTCTTCTCCAGCAGTAATAGTTGTCCCCTAGTGGAGGAGCGTGGAAAAGTGGACCACAGCACTGATCCCAAATTGGTGGTTTAGCGGGAGGGGGGAAAATAAAAAGTGCACAGGAGGTAAGAATTCAGAAGAAGTGTGTTGAGGAGCTCAGTAATGGGGTCCCAACCAGACAGAGGAGGGGGAGTAACCTACATGCAGGTTAACGGGCGCAGGGTACAGTGGACCTACCTCTGGGCACTGTAAGTTATTAAGATGGTCTGAGATTTCATTGGTTTTTGTCCTAGATGATCCAATTAAATTGGATTCTTTTGTCCTGCATTTGTCCTAAGAAGGAATATCTGCAACTGACTTTGAAAGCACAAAACCTAAGGTGAACCGATACACAAATACGTGGACGGGTAGATACGTGATAAAGCAGGTGTAGCAGAATGTTAGCACGAAGTCTGGAAGGTGTGAGGGGAGCATTGGCTGTAGTCAGCGCCGTCCAGCCGGACCTTCCGAGGTGATGGGAACGTTCTATGATCTGTGCTGTCCAAGACGTGCGGCTCCTGAGCCCTTGAAATGTGGCAGGCGTGACTGAGGCATCTTGCGTTGTATTAACTTTTACTTACATTTAAATTGATCGCGCCAGCTGTGGCTCATGGCTGCCGTGTTAGACGGCGCAGCACTGGATTTCTATATCCCTGGCGCAAGTCCTGGACCCGCCACTGACTGAGGTTACTTTGATTCTCTGAGTCTCAGTTTATCTCGTATACAGTGAGAATAGTGATGGTACCTAATTCCGACAGAGTAGATGAGATGAAGCATGAAGCACAGTCCTGTGTGTGTGACAAACACTTAAGAAAGTTAATGTTTATTATTCCCGGTGAGTGGGATCCATGCGATCGGGGCCACCACCTGTTTTGCTCACCACTGCCTTCTATCGGGTGCTGTCACCCCAGAGGAAATGGCCCAGGGGCAGCGCGTGTATGTACCCTCCTGGTGGGTGCTTTGTGGTATCTGGAAGATCCCAACCCTCACCCTAACAGTGGGGCCCCACGGGTTGTGGCTGGAGCTGTGACGGGCCGGCAGAGACCCCCAGGTGCTCCTGCAGGTTGGGCACTAATTGGAGCAGCAGGGACGTGGGCTGCAGGCAGGCTGGTTGGTGTGCCAGCAGTGAAGGCAGACAGGGCTGCATGGGGCACAGGCTGGGGTGCCACAGTGCGGAGGTGGCCACACCTGCCGCGGTGTGGTGTGAGGACGCAGAGCGGGGTGGGAGCTGCGGCTGTTAGGTAATTCTGGGGAAACATACTAGTTTGATTGGACAAGTATTTCTGGCAGCCACGTTGGCAGGAATTGTGCTGGGGGTTCTGGACAGGACATCTGGGCTTCTCTGTGTACTTGGACGACTAGCTGGAAAGGCTCTGGGGAGGGCCCCTCCCTTCTGCATCCTCACTGCCCGCTTCTGGTTGCCAGGTGGAATATCTCTACTCGCTGGTCTACCAGGCTCTTGATTTCATCTCTGGCAAGAAGTGAGTACTGGAGGTGGGGCCTGCATGCGGCTCCGGAGGCCCCGTGGCCTCCCGTGACGCCCTTGCACTGATTCTGTCTCAGGCGGGCCAAGCAGCTCTCCTGTGAGCGGGAAGACGGGCCCATTGGGGATGCCGGCTCCAGGGCCCCCCAGGAAGTGGAGTATGAGGTGAGGTTTCCTGGGTGCCTGGCATTGCCCCCTGTGCTCACCAGGCACCCTCCTGAGCTCTCCATTCCCCCGCAGTTCCTGTCGTTGGATGACCTCTCTGATTCCCGTGCTAACGTGGATCTGAGGAGTGACCAGGCCTCTAGTGTGAGTGCCCCTCTCCTGCGTTTAGCTGATGGGGGTGTTGGAAGGCGGTGTCATGCCATGTGGGTTCTCACGGTTCACCCACTCTTGGCCTCTGTTCAGGAGACCCTCATCGTCCCCCTCCTGCCCATGGCCCTGGTAGCCCCTGATGAGATGGAGAAGTATAATAACCCCCTGTACAGGTGCGGGCCTTAGCCTGGTGGGTGGAGGGTGGGGTGTCCTGGGGAAGGGTCACTGTAGCACCTGTGTTTGTGCCAGCACAGCTGTCGGGGGGAGGTCCTGGCCAGCCGGAAGGATTTTAGGATGAATACGTGCACCCCCCACCCCAGAGGAGCCTTCATGTTGGAGCCGGTGGGCATGTCCCCCACGGGGGCACTGCTGCCGAGGAACCAGAAGGGTGAGGGTGAGGGCTCGGATGCTGGTGGGAAGGAAGGGGCCTTTTGCAGGGGAAGCGGGGCTGACCCCGTTCAATCCCCCGTCTCTCCCAGAGGCCTCTGGGAGGGCTGAGGAGCAGCCAGTGGAAGTCTCTGTGCGCAGGAGTCCAGTCCCGCTGCTCAGCGCCTCCCAGGAGCCAGGTGAGGAGAGAGCTGCCGCGTGGAGCTGCAGGGTGGGGTGGGGGGACGGGGCCCTGCACTCCTCTGCCGCTGTGCAGCCTGTGGGGGGGTGAGGCATGGGGAGCAGGCCTCTGTGCTCAGGGCCCACCTTGGCCAGCCGTGCTGTCTTGGTCCAGTGACCACCCCCTGACCATTCTGGGGCTCTGAGGTTTGGGCCCACCCCCTCCTCTCTGGGCAGACAGAGGTGGCAGCATTTAAAGAGAAAAATTACTAAGAAATAAAATGAACCAACCAAAGCAGCAGTACGATGAGCGTGTAAAACGCCCTGCTGCATCCTCTGGTTCTAACAAACAAGCTGAGAGAGGAGTGGCCTCTCAGGCTCTCCTTGGGGTCGGCCCTCATCCCCGAGGGGCAGCCCCCCTTCTGCTGACTGGTCTTCAGGCTCCTTGGGGCTGGCTGGTTTCTTCCTTCCCTGCCCAGGCACCATTCCAGAAGGCCCAGTGCCCGGAGGTGGGGGTGAAGAAGAGGATACAGAGTGGGCAGCAGAGCCCCCCGAGGCCTCGGCCCCTGAGGTCCCGATGGAGCCGCAGGAGCCCAGGAGCCCAGAGCAGGTGGGACCCACAGTCCGGCCTGCAAAGCTCTAGCCCTCAGCCCTGGCGGGGACAGTCTCGCTTACACAGGGAAGGCAGTCCCCTGGTCTTTGCTCCCTCTCTGGTCCTTGCACACCAGGGCAGTGGGTGTGCCCCCCAGCCAGCCCTAGACCTGGCCCTGCACCCTGCCCGTTTGGGCAGCAGCTTTCATGTCTCTCCCCTCTCCGAGCAGAGCAGCTGCTGCTCTCAGGGCGGGGCGGCTGGTGTCCAAGAGTCCAAGGCCCACGGTGCTCAGGGTTACTACCCAGAATGGCAGCTGGTCTCCAGAGCTGACTCTCCCAAGGCCAGGCTGGCAGGAGTGGACAGGCCGGCCTCCCTCACCCCCGAGGGTCAGCTCTGTGCTCCAGCCTAGAGCTAAGAAATCTTTTTTTGTAAGAAAAAATCCTGACATATAGGAAAAAATATTAACATTTGTCAATTTTGGCTGGTAGATACTTGGATATCGTGTCGTTCTATTCTTTTTTCTGTTTTCTAAAGAAGAAACAGTGCCCCGTGACCACTAGTTTACTGATTTGTATGTTCTCCTAAAGTTTTTCCTAGAACTTCTGTTTTACTTTTTAGTCATTAAACTATTTGAACTTCCTGCCCCCAGAGAAGGTCCCTGCAGGGTTCTTGGTGTCTAGCCCTGGAGCAGGGCTGCTGGGGTGCCTGGAGCCTTGGGTGGAGGAGGAGAGGGGAACCCTCAACGTTTTTTTGCAGAGTGCGGCCCAGCCCAGGAGGTGTGCACTACGGGAGCGAAGGGAGGCCTTGGAGCCTGCGTCCCGGCTGAAGGTGAGGGCTGGTGGGGCCTGGACCCCCGGCAGGGAGGGTATGCTTGAGGCCCCTCTGCAGTGGCTGTCTTTCGAGCAATCTTCTTCCCCAGAATTGGACCTCTCTCCTGCAGCCCCAGGGCACCTCCCTCCCTATGTCTCTCAACTGGGGGGAGGGTGCACGTCCTCCACTCTCCTGTGTCTGCTTGTGCTCTGTGCTCAGGAGACCCCAGACCCCTGGCAGGGCCTGGACCCCTTCGACTCCCTGGACGCTAAGCCCTTCAGGAAAGGTAACTGGGGGAGGGGCACTGCCCCTGGGCATCCGGGGCTGGGCTCACCTGGCTTGAGTGGAGGCTGGGGCTCCAGGGCCCGTGGGCACGGTGATCTGCCCTGGGCCACGGTTGTGCTCCGAGATCGTCTGTTTGCCCCCAGGTAGGCCCTACTCTGTGCCCCCCAGTGTGGAGGAGGCTCCAGGACAGAAGCGTAAGAGGAAGGGTACCGTCAAGCTGCAGGACTTCCACCAGTGGTACCTGGCTGCCTGTGCGTGGGCCGGGGGGTGGGCCAGGGCCAGAGGGCCCGGGTGTGGCTGCGGGACTGGGCTTGGCGCCTGCTGACCCAGTCCTCTTGCAGATGCTGACCACGCTGACAGCAGGAGGCCCCGGCGAAAGGGCCCTTCCTTTGCAGGTGCGGCCGGGGCCTGGTGGGCTCTTCTGAGGGTTGATGGCAGCACGCTCTGCCACCTCCCCTCAGCCTGGGGACACCTAGGGCCCGGGGTGGATTCGGGTGGGCCTGGGCAGGATGAGGGAGCCCTTCTCACAAGGCTTTCGTGTGCAGACATGGAGGTCCTGTACTGGAGACACGTGAAGGAGCAGCTGGAGACCCTCCGGAAGCTGCAGAGGAGGGAGGCAAGTACCGGCCACCGCCTGGACCCCGCTTGGCCCTTGGTGGGAGACGGCAGTGGCCCTCAGATGCTCTCTTTGCGCAGGCGGCTGAGCGGTGGCTGCCGAGGGCTCAGGAGGAACCGTGGCCCGCGGAGGAGGACCGGCTGGAGGACTCCCTGGAGGACCTGGGAGCGGCAGGTGGGTGCCTACGGGGGCCAGGCTGGGTCGGGGCTCAGCGCCGGCTGTGGGCTAACCTGCCTTCTGCTCGGGTCCTCCCCTCCCAGCAGGTGACTTTCTAGAGCCCGAGGAGTACGCAGAGCCTGAGGGGGCCGAGCCTGGGGAAGACGCAGACCTGGGTAGGTCTGGGAGTGGGCTGCTGGCCAGGGGACCCTGAGGGGAGGAAAGAGAAGGTGAGGCTCACGGCCGCAGCACCTCATGGCTGCCCTTTTCCAGAAGCGGAAGCCATGCCGGCCTCCCTAAGCTACGAGGAGCTGGTCCGAAGGAACGTGGTAGGCCCAGGTCAGAGTGGGTGGGGGAGCCGGGCGGTGGGCCCTGCACAGAGGTGATAGCCCCTGCTCCTCCCCCAGGAGCTCTTCATCGCCACCTCGCAGAAGTTCGTCCAGGAGACAGAGCTGAGCCAGCGCATCAGGGACTGGGAGGACGTCATCCAGCCCCTGCTCCAGGAGCAGGTGAGGTGGGCTGGGCCAGGGCCTCTGGTGGAGAGCTGGAGCGTCCCGCTGCCTGCCTTGGGCCAGCCCCAGGACCTGCCCCTCCCCTTTGCAGGAGCAGCATGTGCCCTTTGACATCCACACTTACGGGGATCAGGTAGTCTCAAGGTTCAGCCAGCTCAACCAGTGGTGTCCCTTTGCGGAGTTGGTGGCTGGCCAGCCTGCCTTTGAGGTGTGTCGTTCCATGCTGGCCTCCCTGCAGCTGGTGAGTGGCCTGGGAGCCTGGGAGGGAAGCGGTCTCTGGTCTCTGCTGACGATCTGTCTCTACAGGCTAATGACTACACAGTGGAGATCACCCAGCAGCCGGGGCTGGAGGCGGCGGTGGATACCATGTCCCTGAGACTGCTCACGTACCAGCGGGCCCACAAGCGCTTCCAGACCTACGCTGCCCCCTCCATGGTCCAGCCCTGAGTGGGGAGCACTGAGACTGGGGTTGGGCCCTGGAGCCCTGTCCCCAGCAGGTGCTGGGCATGCATCTGCTCACTCCACTTTGCTTCCTGGCTCGCCCAGCCCAATAAAGTGTTGCCACCCCGCCAATCCCTTTAAAAAACCTTTACAAAACTGTTCCGTGTGGAGGAAAGGGCTGTCCATCCTCTGCACCCCAGGAAGCTACCACGTCTCCAGCCCCTTTCCTGCCGTGGCCTCCAGGGGCTGCTGGTATAGATCTCAGGCACACACAGCTCCACCACATCCTTTTAATGACCCAGCTCAGTGCAGGACGCTGCGGAAGGCAGCCATGTGGCGCCGCACACTGTCTGCGACCTGCTCGGCCGACCTGGCCCTGCCGTAGTAGTCTGTGAAGAGGCCGTCAGGGCTGAGCAGGTAGATGGCGATGGAATGGTCCACGATGTAATCCTGGTCCTCGTCCTTGGGGCCAGCGCTGTAGTACACGCGGTAGCTGCGGCTCACCTGGGCAACCTGCTCAGCAGAGCCGGTCAGGCCCAGCAGCCTGGGGTGGAAGTCCTGCACATAGTGGGCCATGGCCGCCACGTCATCCCGCTCGGGGTCCACCGTAATGAAGATGGGCTGCACGGGGGGCAGGCCAGGCTCCGCCTCCAGCTGCCGCACCACCTGCACCAGCTTCTCCAGTTCCTCGGGGCAGATGTCAGGGCAGTGAGTGAAGCCGAAGTACATCAGCACCCACTGGCCCCGGAAGTCAGCTTTGCAGCGAGCCTGGCCCCGGTGATCCAGCAGGCTGAAGTCACCCTGGCCCACGGCAGCTTGGCGCAGGGCCTCTGTCCGTCGTTGCTGCTGCCACCGCTCCTTCTCGGCTCTCATGGCCAGCCAGACCCCACCCAGCCCAGCCCCAATCAAGGCTGTGATCAGCAACCTAGTTCGTAGCCCAGGGCCCTGGGGCTGGTCCTGCCTTCCCGTCTCTGCAGGGCCCCGCCTTGATAGGAGCCGGTACCTCACATGCTGGGCCTCTCCTCCTGGGGTCCTAGGGAGAGCTGGAGGCTTGAGCTGAAAGAGCCTGTGCCAAGCCTTGGGTGCCTGAGCCAGCAACAGCATGGCCTAACGCTCCTGGAAAAGAGCAAGGGTGTCAGGAGCCAGAAGGTGCCTCGGCCTCCCGGGTCATACCCCATCCTGGAGATGCTGCCATCTGAGGGACCAGCCCTACACAGGCTCTGCTAGCAGCAGCTGCTCACCTGGCGTCAGAACTGCTTCACCTCTGAAACCTCAAACTCCAGCTTAGGTGTCATCAAGCGTCCACCCCTGTCCGTCCTGTCCTTTAGCCTGAGAGCCTCAGTCTATCGCATCCCACCCGGACCCTGCCCCCCGTCGTGTGCCTGCAGCTCTAACCAGCCCAGCCCTCGCCTGCACCTGAGCGTCTGAGCTGACCAAGAGAATTCCAAGCGCATGCCTCGCCCGGATTCCTGAGCATATTTATCTGTTTGCAATAAACTCCCATTTCTTGAAAAGAGGTAGGTGAGTCTCTGGCTTCAACCCCCGCCCCCCAAGACTGACTCCTCCGGCCCTTTTGCAGCCTCTCCCCTCTGAGGCCGCTTCAATCGTGGTGCTTTGGCCTCCAGCCCCGCGGAAATCCTGTGCCACCCGCACCGCATCCTGCAGCGCCTTCCCGCCCCCCTCCCCACGAGCCCCTCGCACGTAGAACCTTCCGGCCGGCAGTCACCCTGTAAGAGAAACAAGGTTTCCACTTGCCTCGAGCCCACTCTCTTCACAGCCGGGTACCCGACAGCAGCTCTGAGCTCGTGGCCCACGCCCTGCTGTTGCTTCGGTGACCTCTGCGCCTTTCTCAGGGCCCTATGGAGGTTTGCTAGGCGGAGGTCTTAGGACCCCGCCCCCCCCCCACGCCTCACCTGTTCAGCTGCTGCTGGGAGGACCCTCTAGAAGACTCCTAAACGTCCGGCCTCCGCCCCGTCCGACGATTCCTGGGCTGAAAGACCTTGGATACGCCCCTCAGCCTGCTGACATCAGCTTCCTCCTTTACAAAATGTGTTCTAAGCGGTGCACAAGATGGACCTGCAAACGGAGGCAGCCTGCGAACGTTTCCAGGGCCCCTCTCCGGGAGGCCCTTTTCCTCCAGGAGCCCCGTTCAGGGCGCCCTCTCGGAACGCGCCTCGCGGGCCAGTTTTCCAAGACCCCGGCGCGCCGGGGTCGGTGCCAGGAGTCCGGGGACGCGACCTGGCAAGCTGCGGAGACCATCCGCCTCGCACCACGCCAGCGCGCATGCGTCAACGGCGCCCCGCTCGCGCACACTGACATGGAGCTGGCCGGCGCTGGGCCGTGCGCGTGCGCCGAAGGTGGCGGGTCAGCCAGAGGTCACGTGTCAGAGGCGGGGCTTCCCTGCGCCCCGCCCCCCGCGGCGGCGGCTCCTTGTTCGGCGCTGTAGCTAGTCGCTGGCTCTGCCCGCCCTCTCGCTTACGGCCCCGGCGCACCAGGTATCTGCACGGCTGCGCGCCTCTCGGGCTTCGTTGCTGCGTGTCGGCCTGCCCGCGCGGTGGGGCGGGGAGTGAGGAGCCGGGCTCAGGAGGGGAGGGCGTCTCTGGGCGTAGGGCTGAGCCAGAGCGGGTGCCCCTTTTCCTGTCCCCTCACCGAGCCTGGTGATGGGTGACCGGGTCCGCCGGCCCGGTGGCCCCAGGCCGTCCAAGCACAGCAGCGCTTCCTCCACTCCAAAGCGTGGCCTACGGCGGGGTTGTTCCTGGCGGTCAGAGCGGCTGCCCCATGCCAAACTGCGGAGACACGGTTCAGCGTGGACCCACCCCGCGTCTCGCGTGCAGTCAAACTCCAGCCCCTGATGCACCCTTGGTTGCCAGTTCCCCTGGAGTGAGGGGACGGGGGAGACGTGAAGCGGCAGTGTGCCTGATTTCAGCGGTGGAGGTCAGGAAGTCCTTGTATTCGGCCTGGGCGGGAGGGCCGTGAGGGTTTCCCCAGACCCGAGGCCAGGTCAGCCTTGCTTGGATAAGGTCACTGGGTGGGAGTTGAAGAAGTGGGGCGGGGACTGCCAGCGGTGAGGCCGGTCCCAGCAGAGGCAGGGTGAGACAGGGCTGCTGAGGTACTTGAGGACCAAGGCTGCGGGAGTTATGAACGGGAGGTTGGGGCCACATAAGGAGATCCACGCCAACAGACATGCCACAGCCACATGGGGACCCCTATGGAGAGGCCACACAGGCTCCAGGCGCTCCGGGGCCTGTCCTGGCTGGGGAGGACTGCGGCCTCTCTCAACCTCCTGCCTACGATCAGAGCAGACAGGCTGTCCTCTGCCTTCTTACTGAGGATGAAGGCTGTGTGGGGGAGGCTAAGGTGATGGAGATCCTGCAGCTTCCTGTGAGATGCGGGGGATGCTGACTCTCGGGTCAGTCATGAGAGGTCAGGGACCCTGAGCATGGAAGGTCAAGTTCTCTATGTGATGGGATGACAGGTGCATCAGTCAGGTCACCTTCTTGAGTGGGTGGTCAGGCATCCTGTGATGTGGGACACTCACCCTGGGTTTGGGTCAGATCACCTGTGGTTGTGTGTGTTCATAGGTCAGGGGTCTTTCACATGCAGGAGGTGGACCCCAGAGTCTGGGGTCAGGTCACACGTGATGAGTGGCAGGCTGTCGACAGTGGCTGTCACATCTCTTGCTTCATGCAGGATTCCGTCTGCAAGAACAAGCTTCCTGCTCTGACCCACAATACAGCGGCCCACTTGCCCTGGCAGCCCTTGCATCTGGCCAACCTCCCCTGCATCAGGACTCCCAGTGACCCTCAGTGGCCTCTGATCAGTGATCGCATCACTGACCCTGACCAAGGACTCATCAGCAACCTTGACAAATGTCCAAAATAATGACCAGTGACGTGAACAATTCTGGTAAGTCCTCACTAATGACCCATCAAAGATATGGATCAATGTCCTATGGCCCATTAATGATTGATCAGAGGCCCATCAGTTGTTTTGACCAAGTCCCTATTAATGACTCCAATCAAATTTCCGTTGATGATCTTGACCAAAGTCCAATGACCCATGAATAACTGATCAGTATCCTCCCTAGTGACCCTTCAGAGATTCTGGCCAATGTTTCTACCAAACCCAGATCAGTGACCAATCAGTGGCCCACCTATACATGCTCTGGGCTCTGGGTGACAGTGAATCCATGAATAGACTCCAGTTTACCCCAAGTGCCCTCCCACGTGCCCCAGACCACGTCTTCTGACTATTGGTACATGCTAGGCAAGGATGCTGTTCACCTGCACAGTCACCTCCCCACCCCCACATTTCTCCTCACCTTCTTTGGTTAGGACTCATCTGGAGTTAAGTATTTACTGAGCAGTGTAGTGGGTGTCCAGCTGGAGAGGGAATGGAAAATAAATTGTCCTCTTTTGGGATGGGGGGTGTCAGTGGGGGGATGAGGCTGGTACCTATTGCTGGGGGTACAAGTCTGGGGGATGGAGGGAGAGCAGCTCTTCCCTTGGGAACCGAAGGGGAAGGGGCAGCTGGATGATTTGGTCCTGTTATTGGGGGCTGATGGGAAGGGAGATCCAAGTTCTGTCCTGGGGCTGAGAAGCCTGGGCCTTTGGGGGCTCTGTCTGGGTCAGGCGTGAGGTTAGGAGCTGCCTGTGGCTGCTGGCCTTTTTGAGGTCAGAGGTTCTGGTCTGGAGAGGAGGTGTCTTCTAACCTTGCAGCCACAGGCAGCCAGGGCAGGTGCCAGGACTCTGCCTCAGGGCATGTTTGTCCCCAAGGTATTGGCACCAGGCTTCCGGCCACTCCAGCTGCTGCCCAGACTTGGCCAGGGCCGCGGTCTCCTCCAGATTCATGCTTCGCCAGATGGCCAAGAGCATGGCCCCTCGGCATGGGTAAGGTGGTGTAGACAGCACAAAGGGGGCGTTCCCACAGCAATGGGTTATCCTCAGTGTCAGTGACAGTGGTGGGGCGCTGTGGCGTCCCTGGGGGCAGGCGGTCTCTGGGCCTGACCTCTGGGTCGGGGTCAGGGGCAGCCAGACGTCCCCACGCACGGATGTGTGCGCCCTGCGCGTCCGGTCCAGCACAGCGCGCACGAAGCCTCTGAGGTACCCTTGCTTCAGGCTGATCAGCCCCGGCAGCTGCTTGGGCTCTGGTTCCCGCCCCGGGAGAGATCAGCAGGTGCGACAGGGGTAGGTGGGGCCGCCACCACTCCGGGCTGCGACACACATCTGGAACCTGTCGCCGTCCTGTGTCCGTGTCACTGAGGCGAAGCGCCCTTGTCCCGAACCCATTCTCGTTTCTCTCCCGTGTCCGCCCCTCAGTCCCGTGTCTGTGTCGCCCGTGTGCATGTCTCCGTGTCTGGCTCTCACGTCTCGGTCTCACAACTTGATCCGGGGCCGTACCTGTCCTGCACAGCGGCGCTCGCCGGTCCTCTTCGGATCCCAGCCGGTTTCCGTTCCGTCTTGCGGGAGGCCACAGGGTGGGAACAGTGGGACTGCGCGCCTGGCCGGAGCCGCGGAGGGGCGGGGCCTCCCGACAGGCAGGGTTTTAGGCCAATCGCCGCCTCGGAGGGGCAGGACGACCCGGCTCACTTCTGTCCTGGCCAATCACGAGGGCCTGCGGGAGCTTGAGAAGTCCGGGACTTCGCGGGCCCGCCCACCTGTCCGTTTTGCCCGCCTGCCTCGCCGCAAGCACAGAGAGGCCGACAGGCTGCTGGATCCAAAGATTTTAAGAAACATTCGTGGGGCCGCGCCCGGCCGGCTGGTCAGTCATCCACGTCGATCACCATCGAGGCCAGGTAGTCCGAGTGCCGGATCCCGAAGCTCCAGCCGCGGGGCTTCCGGTGCTGCGGACCCAGGAGACGTCGCTGGCCTGGCGCTGCCAGCCGGCCCAGGGCTCCCGGGTCCCAACCTCGCACCTCAGACCCTCGATCCAGACCCGGACCCCTTTACCCCGCCTCTGACCCTTGACTCTGAACTGCAGAGCACCTGGTCCACGTTGTAGGCTGCGGGCCCAGGATTCAGGCTGTTGCCTTGGGGGAGCGAAGTCCGCGCCAGCATCGAGAACTGGGGGGCCCGGGGCTTGTAGATCCCAGGGCTCACCACATGGTAGGCGCAGGGCCCGGGGGTCTGCGGGAGGGCGGGAGGGGCGCTGTGTCCGGCTTCCAGGACCGTCGACCGCTGACCCCTCGCCGCGCGGTGCGGGCAGCCCCTTCCCCACCTTACTGAGGTCCTCGCAGACGCTGCCCACCGCGCTGCGGCCGTAGATGGAGTAAATCGGCGCCGAGACTTTACCGACGACGCGCGGGCCCAGGAGCGAGGGCACAGTGTAGGTCCCGGGGCCTGGGGGAGCCAGCGAGGGTGGGTCTTTGAGGACCGGCCGGTCTGCCCGCCGCAGCCAGTGCAGGGTGGGCCTTCCTGGGCTCACCTGGGGTCTGCGACTCTGCGCGGAGGCCCCAGTTTCGGGGAGCGATGGTGTGCCGAGGCGCGCTGGGGTACGCCGCCTTCTCCGCTCGCTCCGGGAAGTACCTGCCTGCGGGGCGGACTGGGGTGTGGGCCGGAACTGCACTGGGGGCCTGGTGGGTGCCCGGGCTGGAGTCCAGGGATTAGGGGGAATTCGAACCACGATTTGTCAAAGCCTGGTGAGGCTTGGAGCTCTTTTGAGATCCGGAGATGGGGGGACCGAATTTGGAGTGTTAGGGTGCCCGAGGGGGACTCGGGCTCAGTGGGGGTGTTCCCGAGTGGGCGTCCCTGGAGGCGGCTCGGCGTTGGGGAGGCCGGGGTCCCAGGGTCCTGACCCGGTCCGGGAGTGAGGAAGGGCGCTGCGTGGCGCGGGCGGCCGAAGATGGAGTAGGCGGGAGCGCCGTCGCGGCCGCGCACTGTCATGCGAGCGGGCACCAGGTGACCTGGCCCTGGGCCGCACGAAGTCTGCTGCGTGGGGAGGCGTGCGCCGAAGGTGAAGGCGGGGGCGCGGGGCCGCGACGGGTCGTGCAGGATGTAACCTGCGGGGCGCCCCAGCATCACCAGGGTTAGGGTTAGCCCCTGTGTGCCCCCCTCCCCCGGCCCACCGCTGGTACCAGTGCTGGCTGGCAGCTTGTACTTGGGCCCCGGGCCGCTGTAGAGCGCTGCGATGGGGCCGCGGGGCCGGTGCGGCCGCCACGGGCCGACCCAGACTTCCGAGCCCATGGTACGGTGGGAGCGCTTGCTGCCGGCAACACCTGCGGACACAAGGTGGCGGCCCCGGCCCCCCCACCCTGACTCGCGAGGCCGCACTCCCTATCCCCTCCAGACAGGCCGGACTCCGGGGCGGGGCCCGCGCCTATCCCAAGTACCAGGGAAACAAACGGTAGCTTTCCCAGCTCCAGAGAGGCGCGGGTCAGGGACAGAGCTTCGAGGCCGTCTCTTGTCCCCCACCCCCAAAATGAGTTCAGTGGAGGTGTGTGTGCGCGCTCCAAGTTTGGACTCAACACTGCGGGAGAGGAATTCCCCGGGGTTCTGGAGAACTGGGATATTTTAGGGATATTTGGGGGAGGATACCGGGGCGAGGGAGCGGCGTGGGGGACCTGGTGCCGGAGGGGGGCCCCCGAAGTTGATGCACTGACCTGCTCCTGTGTCTCCTGGCTGGGAAGGTAGGGTTGGGTGTCTGGATTTCTGCCCCTGCCCGGCCCAGCTCCCAGACCCCATTGTGTCTAGGTCGCGCCTCCAGGCAACCAGACTGACCGTCCCACCTGGCTCCGCCCCTCCCCGCTCCCTGCCTCTCCTCCTTGGAGTCCATGGCAATGGCAGGCGTCCTGCAGGCTGTGCCACAGACCAGAACTCTGTCCTCACCCTTCCCCAGGCTTCAATACACCCATTCCAGAAATGGACAGATATGCAGACAAAAAACAAGTGCGAGAATAAAGAAATCAAGCTTAATTTAATTGTTATGTGTAGGGGAGAGAACTTTGCATCTATTTAAACCCATGGAATATTTGCAGAAAATAATCATGTACTGGGCCACAAGAACGTCCATACAATTAGCAGATGTAAACTATTATATATAGGATGGATAAACAACAAGGTTCTACCGTATAGCACAGGGAACTACATTCAATATCCTGTGATAAACCATAATGGAAAAGAATATGAAAAAAAAGTGTGTGTGTGTGTATAACTGAGTCACTGCTGCACAGCAGAGATTGACACAACATTGCAACTCAACTCTACTTCAATTTTAGAAAGACGCCCATACGAGTTGAATAAAGAGATATAATAGGACACATGATTGATCACAATTCAAAGTAATTCTTAGCAAACAGTAAAATGTGGGTTTTTTTGAATTTTATTTTTTTAATGCAGCAGGTTCTTATTAGTCATCCATTTTATACATCAGTGTATACATGTTAATCCCAATCTCCCGATTCATCCCACCGCCACCCCACCCCACCGCTGCTTTCCCCCCTTGGTGTCCATACGTTTGTTCTCTACATCCGTGTCTCTATTTCTGCCCTGCAAACCGGTTCCTCTGTACCATTTTTCTAGGTTCCACTTATATGCATTAATATACGATATTTGTTTTTCTCTTTCTGGCTTATTTCACTCTGTATGACAGACTCTAGGTCCATCCACATCTCTAAAAATGACCTAGTTTTGTTCCTTTTTATGGGTGAGTAATATTCCATTGTAAATATGTACCACATCTTTATCCATTCGTCTGTCGATGAGCATTTAGGTTGCTTCCATGACCTGGCTGTTGTAAATAGTGCTGCAGTGAACATTGGGGTGCATGTGTCTTTTTGAATTATGGTTTTCTCAGGGTATATGCCCAGTAGTGGGATTGCTGGATCATATGGTAATTCTATTTTTAGTTTTTTAAGGAACCTCCATACTGTTCTCCATAGTGGCTGTATCAATTTACATTCCCACCAACAGTGCAAGAGGGCTCCCTTTTCTCCACACCCTCTCCAGCATTTGTAGTTTGTAGATTTTCTGATGATGCCCGTTCTAACTGATGTGAGTTGATACCTCATTGTAGTTTTGATTTGCATTTCTCTAATAATTAGTGATGTTGAGCAGCTTTTCATGTGCTTCTTGGCCATCTGTATGTCTTCTTTGGAGAAATGTCTATTTAGGTCTTCTGCCCATTTTTGGATTGGGTTGTTTGTTTTTTTAATATTGAGCTGCACAAGCTGTTCATATATTTTGGAGATTAATCCTTTGTCCGTTGATTCGTTTGCAAATATTTTCTCCCATTCTGAGGGCTGTCTTTTCGTCTTGTTTATGGTTGCCTTTGCTGTGCAAACGCTTTTAAGTTTCATTAGGTACGATTTGTTTATTTTTGTTTTTATTTCCATTACTCTAGGAGGTGTATCAAAAAAGATCTTGCTGTGATTTATTTCAAAGGGTGCTCTTCCTATATTTTCCTCTTGGATTTTTATAGTGTCCAGTCTTACATTTAGGTCTCTAATCCATTTTGAATTTATTTTGTGTATGGTGTTAGGGAGTGTTCCAATTTCATTCTTTTACATATAGCTTTCCAGTTTTCCCAGCACCACTTATTGAAGAGACTGTCTTTTCTCCATTGTACATCTTTGCCTCCTTTGTCATAGATTAGGTGACCATAAGTGCGTGGGTTTATCGCTGGGCTTTCTATCTTGTTTCATTGATCTATATTTCTGTTTTTGTGCCAGTGCCATACTGTTTTGATTACTGTAGCTTTGTAGTATTGTCTGAAGTCAGGGAATCTCATTCTTCCAGCTCCGCTTTTTTCCCTCAAGACTGCTTTGGCTGTTTGGGGTCTTTTGTGTCTCCATACAAATTTTAAGATTTTTGGTTCTAGTTCTGTAAAAAATACCATTGGTAATTTAATAGGGATTGCATTGAATCTGTAGATTGCTTTGTGTAGTATAGTCATTTTCACAATATTGATTCTTCCAATCCAAGAACATGATATATCTCTCCATCTGTTGGTATCATCTTTGATTTCTTTCATCAGTGTCTTATAGTTTTCTGCATACAGGTCTTTTGTCTCCCTAGGTAGGTTTATTCCTAGGTATTTTATTCTTTTTGTTGCAATGGTAAATAGGAGTGTTTCCTTAATTTCTCTTTCAGATTTTTCGTCATTAGTATATAGGAATGCAAGAGATTTCTGTGCATTAATTTTGTATCCTGCAACTTTACCAAATTCATTGATTAGCTCTAGTAGTTTTCTGGTGGCATCTTTAGGATTCTCTATGTATAGTATCATGTCATCTGCAAACAGTGACAGGTTTTTTTTTTTTCCAATTTGTATTCCTTTTATTTCCTTTTCTTCTCTGACTGCCGTGGCTAGGACTTCCAAGACTATGTTGAATAATAGTGGTGAGAATGGACATCCTTGTCTTGTTCCTGATCTTAGAGGAAATGCTTTCAGTTTTTCACCATTGAGAATGATGTTTGCTGTGGGTTTGTTGTATATGGCCTTTATTATGTTGAGGTAGGTTCCCTCTATGCCTACTTTCTGGGGAGTTTTTATCATAAATGGGTGCTGAATTTTGTCAAAAGCTTTTTCTGCATCTATTGAGATGATCATATGGTTTTTATTCTTCAGGTTGTTAATATGGTGTATCACGTTGATTGAGTGCATATATCGAAGAATCCTTGCATCCCTGGGATAAATCCCACTTGATCATGGTGTATGATCCTTTTAATGTGCTGTTGGATTCTGTTTGCTAGTATTTTGTTGAGGAGTTTTGCATCTATATTCATCAGTAATGTTGGTCTGTAATTTTCTTTTTTTGTAGTGTCTTTGTCTGGTTTTGGTGTCAGGGTGATGTTGGCCTCATAGAATGAGTTTTGGAGTGTTCCTTCCTCTGAAAATTTTTGGAAGAGTTTGAGAAGGATGGGTGTTATCTCTTCTCTAAATGTTTGATAGAATTCACCTGTGAAGCCATCTGGTCCTGGACTTTTGTTTGTTGGAAGATTTTTTTTTTTTTGCAGTACGCGGCCCTCTCACTGTTGTGGCCTCTCCCATTGCGGAGCACAGGCTCCGGATGCGGAGGCTCATGGGCCCAGCCGCTCCGCAGCACGTGGGATCCTCCCGGACCGGGGCACGAACCCGTGTCCCCTGCATCGGCAGGCGACTCTCAGCCACTGTGCCACCAGGGAAGCCCCCTGTTGGAAGATTTTTAATCACAGTTTCAATTTCATTACTTGTGATTGGTCTGTTCATATTTTCTATTTCTTCCTGGTTCAGTCTTGGGAGGTTGTACCTTTCTAAGAATTTGTCCATTTCTTCCAGGTTGTCCATTTTGTTGGCATAGATTTGCTTGTAGCAGTCTCTTAGGGTTCTTTGTATTTCTGCAGTGTCTGTTGTAACTTCTCCGTTTTCATTTCTAATTTTATTGATTTGAGTCCTCTCCCTCTTTTTCTTGATGAGTCTGACTAATGGTTTATCAGTTTTGTTTATCTTCTCACAAAACTAGCTTTTAGTTTTATTGATCTTTGCTATTGTTTTCTTTGTTTCTATTTCATTTATTTCTGCTCTGATTTTTATGATTTCTTTCCTTCTGCTAACTTTGGGTTTTGTTTGTTCTTCTTTCTCTAGTTCCTTTAGGTGTAAGGTTAGATTGTTTATTTGAGATGTTTCTTGTTTCTTGAGGTAGGCTTGTATAGCTATAAACTTCCCTCTTAGAACTGCTTTTGCTGCATCCCATAGGTTTTGGATCATCGTGTTTTCATTGTCATTTGTCTCTAGGTATTTTTTTATTTCCTGTTTGGTTTCCCCAGTGATCTCTTGGTTATTTAGTAACGTATTGTTTAGCCTCAGTGTGTTTGTGTTTTTTACGTTTTTTTCCCTGTAATTCATTTCTAATCTCATAGCGTTGTGGTCAGAAAAGATGCTTGATATGATTTCAGTTTTCTTAAATTTACTGAGGCTTGATTTGTGACCCAAGATGTGATCTATCCTGGAGAATGTTCTGTGCACACTTGAGAAGAAAGTGTAATCTGCTGTTTTTGGATGGAATGTCCTATAAATATCAATGAAATCTATCTGGTCTATTGTGTCATTTAAAGCTTGTGTGTCCTTATTGATTTTCTGTTTGGATGATCTGTCCATTGGTGTAAGTGAGGTGTTAAAGTCCCCCACTATTATTGTGTTACTGTTGATTTCCTCTTTTATAGCTGTTAGCAGTTGCCTTATGTATTGAGGTGCTCCTATGTTGGGTGCACATATATTTATAATTGTTATATCTTCTTGGTTTGATCCCTTGATCATTATGTAGTGCCCTTCCTTGTCTCTTGTAACATTTTTTATTTTAAAGTCTATTTTATCTGATATGAGTATTGCTACTCCCGCTTTCTTTTGATTTCCATTTGCATGGAATAACTTTTTCTGTCCCCTCACTTTCAGTCTGTATGTGTCCCTAGGTCTGAAGTGGGTCTCAAGACAGCATATATATGGGTCTTGTTTTTGTATCCATTCAGTGAGCCTGTGTCTTTTGGTTGGAGCATTTAATCCATTCACCTTTAAGGTAATTATCGATATGTATGTTCCTATTACCATTTTCTTAGTTGTTTTGTGTTTGTTTTTGTAGGTCCTTTTGTTCTCTAGTGTTTCCCACTTAGAGAAGTTCCTTTAGCATTTGTTGTAGAGCTGGTTTGGTGATGCTGAATTCTCTTAATTCTTGCTTGTCTGTAAAGCTTTTGATTTCTCCATCGAATCTGAATGAGATCCTTGCCGGGTAGAGAGATCTTGGTTGTAGGTTCCTTCCTTTCATCACTTTAAGTATATCATGCCACTTCCTTCTGGCTTGTAGAGTTTCTGCTGAGAAATCAGCTGTTAACCTTATGGGAGTTCCCTTGTATGTTATTTGTCGTATTTCCCTTGCTGCTTTCAATAATTTTTCTTTGTCTTTAATTTTTGCCATGATTTTTGCCAATTTGATCACTATGTGTCTTGGTGTGTTTCTCCTTGGGTTTATCCTGTATGGGACTCTCTGTGCTTCCTGGACTTGGGTGGCTATTTCCTTTCCCATGTTAGGGAATTTTTCAACTAAAATCTCTTCAAATATTTTCTCGAGTCCTTTCTCTCTCTCTTCTCTTTCTGGGACCCTATAATGCGAATGTTGTTGCGTTTAATGTTGTCCCAGAGGTCTCTTAGGCTGTCTTCATTTCTTTTCTTTCTTTTTTCTTTATTCTGTTCCGCAGCAGTGAATTCACTGGTCTGTCTTCCCGGTCACTTATCCATTCTTCTGCCTCAGTTATTCTGCTATTGATTGTTTCTAGTGTAGTTTTCATTTCAGTTATTGTATTGTTCATCTCTCTTTGTTTGTTCTTTAGTTCTTCTGGGTCTTTGTTAAACATTTCTTGCATCTTCTCGATCTTTGCCTCCATTCTTTTTCCGAGGTCCTGGATCATCTTCACTATCATTATTCTGAATTCTTTTTCTGGCAGGTTGCCTATCTCCACTTCATTTAGTTGTTTTTCTGGGGTTTTATCTTGTTCCTTCATCTGGTACATAGCCCTCTGCCTTTTCATCTTGTCTGTCTTTCTGTGAATGTGGTTTTCCTTCCACAGGCTGCAGGATTGTAGTTCTTCTTGCTTCTGCTGTCTGCCCTCTGGTGGATGAGGCTATCTCTAAAATGTTTTTTTAAAAGGGTTAAATACTTAGAAACTAACAAATTCTCTTTTAAAACCAGCAACCACTGAGGTAGAAGGAAAACAAAGGGTAGGGGCACTGTGAAGGCTGAGAGCGCATTTCAGGAAGCTGTTGGGTCTCTGTTTAATATTCTTGAGAAGCTGAGGAAGGCCAGTTTCTTGAGGCTAATGAAATGGGACTGCTCATGAGGAAAACAGCTAAAGTCCCAAGTTAAAAATGATGAGAAGACACAAGTGCAGCCTGCACACAGACATGCTAAAGTATACAACTATACTTCAATTTAATTTTTTTAAATAAATAAAATTCTTTTGTTTCCCTCTGAAAGATACCCCCAAGTGTAATTCCTGCATCATATGTTCTACTTTTAATTTCTCGAGGAACCTCCATACTGTTTTCCATACTGGCTGTGCCAGTTTACATTCCCACCAATAGTGCATGAGGGTTCCATTTTCTCCACATCCTCACCAACACTCGTTATTTCTTGTCTTTTTTAAAAACATCTTTATTGGAGTATAATTGCTTTACAATGGTGTGTTAGTTTCTGCTGTATAACTGTTGTCTTTTTGATACAGTCATTCTGATAGGTGTGAGGTGATAGTGTGGTTTTGATTTGCATTTCCCTGATGATTAATCATGTTGAGTGTCTTTTCAGGTGCCTGTTGGCCATCGTATGACTTTTTCGGGGGAAAATATTTATTCAGTACTTTTGCACATTTTTTCATTTTTCTTTTCTTTTTTAATTTTTATTTTTTTATTTAAAAAATAGTTATTTATTGGCTGCGTCAGGTATTAGTTGCGGCGCGCAGGATCTTTTGTTGCGGTGCATGGGCTCTTCGTTCTTGTCGTGGGCTTCTCTCTAGTTGTGGCACTCAGGCTTAGTTGCCTTGTGGCATGTGGGATCTTAGTTCCCCGATGCATTGTAAGGCAGATTCTTAACCACTGGACCACCAGGGTATTCCCTAGGTCCATCCATGTTGCTGCAAGTGGCGTTATTTCATTCATTTTTATGGCTGGGTAATATTCCATTGTATAAATATACGACATCTTCTTTACCCATTCCTCTGTCGATGGACATTTAGGTAGCTTCCATGTCTTGGCTATTGTAAATACTGCTGCTATGAACACTAGGGTGCATGTGTCTTTTTGAAATAGAGTTTTCTCCAGATATATGCCCAGTAGTGGGATTGCAGGATCATATGGTAGTTCTATTTTTAGTTTTTTAAGGAACTTCCGTACTGTTTTCCACAGTGGCTGCACCAATTTACATTCCCACCAACAGTGCAAGAGGGCTCCCTTTTCTCCACACCCTCTCCAGCATTTATTACTTGTAGACTTTTTGATGATGGCCATCCTGACCAATGTCTGTTGCACTTCTCTACACTAACAATGAACTATCAGAAAGAGAAATTAAGGAAACAGTCCCATTTACCATTGCATCAAAGAGAATAAAATACCTAGGAATAAACCTCCCTAAGGAGGCAAAAGACTGTACTCTGAAAACTATAAGACACTGATGAAAGAAACTGAAGTTGACAGAAACAGACAGAAAGATATACTGTGTTCTTGGATTGGAAGAATCAATATTGTGAAAATGACTACAGTACCCAAAGCAATCTACAGATTCAATGCAATCCCTATCACATTACCAATGGAATTTTTTTTTTGCAGAACTAGAACAAAAAAATTTTAAATTTGTGTGGAAACACATGTTCTCTTCATCATTCCCATATTGTTGAATGCTTATGTGTTTTAATTTTTTCCACTTTAAATCACATTGTATTGTTTGTCTTTTTTTTTTTTAATTATTTATTTATTTATTTTTGGCTGCGTTGGGTCTCCGTTGCTAAGCCCGGGCTTTCTCTAGCTGCGGTGAGCGGGGGCTACTTACTCTTCGTTGCAGTGCGTGGGCTTCTCATTGCGGTGGCTTCTCTTGTTGCAGAGCACAGGCTGTAGGCGCATGGGCTTCAGTAGTTGCGGCACGCATGCTCAGCAGTTGTGGCTCGCGGGCTCTAGAGCACAGGCTCAGTAGTTGTGGCTCACGGGCTTAGTTGCTCTGCGGCATGTGGGATCTTCCCGGACCAGGGATCGAACCCGTGTCCCCTGCATTGGCAGGCGGATTCTCAACCACTGTGCCACCAGGGAAGCCCTGTTTGTCTTTTTTAAATAACTTTTTTCTGCATAAACCTTTCCCCACCTCTGATGGATTCCTTAAAAGGTATCCCCTGTTGGGTATACCTATATAACTATTAAACCTGAGATTTATATTTTCTAAGGCTTAAACAGTATTCTAGATTTATTTATACATATATAAAAGTACATATATACTTTTAACATAAACATGATTATATAATATTATATTCTTTGTTTTATATCATTTCTGATTATGCAATCTTTCTTGCCTTTAAAAAATTCCAATAATAGAAAAACCCTACATTTAGTGGAGTTTGCAGCTCTCTACCACCTTTTTTTTTTTTTTTTTTTTTTGCGGTACGCGGGCCTCTCACTGCTGTGGCCTCTCCCGTTGCAGAGCACAGGCTCCAGAAGTGCAGGCCCAGCGGCCATGGCTCACGGGCCCAGCCGCTCCGCGGCACGTGGGATCCTCCAGGACCGGGGATCGAACCCGCGTCCCCTGCATCGGCAGGCGGACTCCCAACCACTGCGCCATCTTATTTATATTAGCTGTCCATTTGTATTTAGCTCTCCATGTGGAATCATGTCTTCATCACACTAGGCTTTTCCTCCACCAAATGCTTCAGAAAGGCACCATGGGAGCTAGTGTAGCTGGGGCTTGGTGACCAGTTAGTGAGGGTCTTCCTGTGGGTGCTGCAGTGGATCAGCTCATGTGGATGGATTTCCCCACCTCCCGGGCTCCCAGCTGCATTGGTCATGGTTGCTGGCAAGCAGGTGACTGCCTCCATTCCTGTTTTGCTTGTGTTGTCTCTGAGGAAACAGGATCTCTGGGTCCATAGGCCCAAATCCCTCTATTCCTTGGAGGGACTGGGACAGGGGTCCCGCCTCAGCAGGCAACTGGAAATGGAGCTCTGAGGAGGCTGCTACAGGTCAGACTTTCCTGGGACCCATATTTTGATCTTTATTTTTACCTCAATTGGAATCTGTGATATTTATGCCATCAGAGCACAACCAGAACCATTACTCATGTTTCACAATTTCTGTGGGTGATCCTGTGTGCTTCTGAAGTTCTGTCACCTTTTCAGCAGTGCCACATTTTTACTCTCTATGGAAAGAGGGCAAAACTCCCACTATTTTGGGCGGTAACATGTCTCCAGTCACCTTCCCAGTAGGGAGCTGCTCCACGAAGGGCAGGGTTTGCCCTTGACAAAGTCAAGGGTTTTGACAAAGTCAGGTGTTTCTCTTCCACAGAGGAGGGGACTAGACCCTTCCTTGGTCACCTGTGTGTCTCTAGGACCTGTCACGGTCCTCAGCACCTTGTGAAGTTGGTGTCCTAAGGTACCCCTAGTGGACACGTGTTCTCTGGCCGCAGCCTGGTGCTCAGACCGACGACAGGGGTCTTCAGGTACTGGGTGGAGATGCGTGGTGGACACCACATGGCCGATACAGAGGTGCAGACGATGGTGTCATCTCCATCCTCTCAAGGTTGTTGGACCCCAAACTTAACCAAGAGGCAGAGCCTGGGACCAGGACAGAGAATAAGGGCGGCATCCAGAAAGCCTGCCACCAGCTTGAGGTCCACCTTAAGGCAGGGCCCCCTTCCATCCTTCCTCTTACTGTCACTTAATACGCTCGGGGAGGGGGGAGGCTGGGAGGGGACAGGTGGGTGAGATACCTGAGGCTCAGCAGAACCCAGGCTGGGTGCCAGGGACATGCCTTGGCCATCTCGCTGCCTGAGTCAGGGAGAGTCCTCTGTCCCTGAAGAAGGAACAAGTACATGTCGTGGGGGCCTGCCTTTGTCCCAGGAGCTCCAGGCTCTTTTTCATGTCTGGGTCCCACATGGCACCTGTCCTGACACTTACTCCTCGGCTTAAGATGGAGGAGACAAGGCTTGTCCCCTGAGAAGCCAAGTGCTGCAGGGCACCTACACGCCGGCCTGTGAGGGGCCTGAGTCCTGGCGAGGAGGGAGGGGGTGGACGAGGGAAGGCTGAGGCCTGAGATGAGGCACCAGAAGTCAGACTGATAGAGCCCCTGGGCCAGAGGAGGGTTTGTGAAGTCTCCCAGGGCTGAGTGGTGATGGGAGATGGAGCTGGCGGGGGCTCAGGGTTCTCCACTGCGTGAGAGTGGCGTTTGGCAGTCAAGATGGCCCAGAGGGAGGCCCAAGGGCTCTAGAAGGTTGTGATAAACCAGGCCAATAAAGAGGAAAACACAACTTTTGGATTTTCTTTACTTTGTTCACTCTTTATTAGTGATCGCTTAAAAATTCCTTTTGACAACCATCCCATCTCTGCTGAACTCAGGGTACGGAGAGTCCAGAGGCTGCTGGAGGAGGGGAAGGGAGAGTCGGCCTTGGCCCCCCCCAAGCACCTGCGTATCTGGGAGGGAGAAGTGCCAGCCTCTGCTTCACACCTGTGCACCTTCCCGGCAGCCCATCTGTGTGCTGGGCAGTGTTTAGGGTCAGGACCCCCGCCCCCATGGTCCCCCTCCTCAGGGAGACCCCCCCCACCCTGGCCAAGAGTGGAATAGTCTTCTCCGGTTTCTGGTAATTTCATCAGGGCCTCATCGTGTTGCTGCAGCTACAGATAACATCTTCCTGTGGGTAACTCTTCCCCGCCAGAGCCCCCTGAGGCTGGCCCCGAGCTCAGAGGAGGGACGCGGGGGTGTGGGATGACTTTGGGGGTGTGAGGGTCTCTTAGGCAGAAGTGGGTCGGCTGGGATGCCAGAATAGCGCTGAGGAACGCTGCCATTTGCCATTGGAAGCTATGGAAAAAGGGAAGGGGCAGGAGCTGGGCAGGGGCCTGGGGAGGCCCCTGAGCTCCTGGAGCTGCCGTGGGTTATGCTGTCTCCTGATACCTCCAGCTAGGCCCTCCTAACAACACCCAAGCCCAGGTGCAGACACAGAGACCCACACCTCCCAGGTTGGGCGGCGCACTGGCCCCAGCACAGGGCCACCTTAACTGGGCAGCCCTCTGGGCGGGGCACGTCACGGATGCCATCTGCGCGACACCAGGTGGCACCCAGGCCTGAAGCAGGACCTGGTGTGCGCAGCACATAGCTCCCAGCCTGCTGCCCAGCTCTTCACGCTGGGTCTCCGCCCAGACCATGACCCAGGGCGTCTTGGAGGCTGACAGCCCCGGCTGGGGCTGGGACGGGGATGGGGACGAAGACTGGGATGGCGTCGTGCTGACCCTGCTGGCGCTGGCTGTGGTGGCCGCCACGGCACTAGCTTTGCACTGGTTTGGCTCTGGGCAGGACCAGGAGGCGGCAGGTCCAGCATCCACAGCCCCTCGACCTTCACAGGTGGGAGGACCTGGGCCAGCCCTGCCCCCGAAATCCAAGGTCAGTGGTGGTGCCGAGGGACACAGCCCAGGGCAGGAGAAGCCACACCCTCCAGGACGTGGCCAGGGGAGTCCAGCTGCAGCAGGGGCCCAGGATCAGGAGCCCCCGCGAGGTGAAGGTCTGGCTGCTACAGCTACACCTCCACTCAAGACACCTGGTGAGGTGGCCAGCGGAGGGGCCTTGGGACAGCAGCGTGGCGATGCCACTCCAGAAGCCCCCCGAGGAAAAGGAAGGGAGCCTCGCAGGCCAGGTGCTGCCCTCCTGGGTCAGAGCAAAGCAGAGGGGACGTCTGCCCCCCTCCTGATACACTTCACCCCCCGGAGTCCTGGCGGAGAAGTGGAGGTGCAGGTAGAAGCAGGAGGCGTCCAAGCCAAGGCACCAGCTCACCAGGCCCTCGTCCACATGGTGGAACGGGACACCAGCCCCTGGCAGCAAGGTGTGGCGTCACCTGGCTCACTGGGGAGGGGCCCAGGCAGCCGCCGGTGGCAGGTGGACCGCAGCTCAGGAGAGAGAACCTGCCGCTCCCCAAGGCTGGACCCCCTGTCCCTGGGCACTGTGGTGAGTGTGTGGGATTCTGTGGGTGCAGCCAGCAGCCTCCCCGCGGGCTCCCGGGGGCTCCCTTTGCCCCAGGAGCTGCCCCCATCGTACACCCTGAAGACTAGTCCCCCGATGGATGTCTCAGAGAGGGGGCCTGGGAAGAGCAGCCCCCAACAAGCCCCAGTCCTAGCTCTGGACTCAGGAGCCAAAGCTACTGAGAGCAGGGAGGCTGGGACCCTGGCCCCCAGGGAGTCTCAGAGGTCCCCAGCCTCCGTGGAAGGTTGGCCCCGGGTGAGGAGGGAGGTCCTTGTCACCGGGAGCTTCAGCGAGGCCCCAGGCTCCATGGGCCTATCACAAGAGGGGCCACAGGGGGGACACCGACTCTTGTCCCAAGGGGAGGGGACCACAGAGGCCAGCACTGCGGGTGAGGCTGGGGCTAACGGCTCTGGAGACCACCCTTTCTTCAGTTCAGGGCCTGAAGGGACAAAGGAGCAAGGGGGCCACAGTGTTACAGAAGGGAGAGGATCCCTGCAAGGCCAGGTGGCTGGCGGCTCTGACAGAGGGAAGCGAGCTGCAGAGGTTCGCAGCTGCGTGCCCTCCCCAAGCCCCTCCCTCACGTCCTCTTCACACACCCCTAAACCCCTCCCACCCACAGCACATCCCCATCCAGGTCTCTTACCTGTAGCCCCAACTCCTCTGAACTCCTCTCTGTCAGTCTCTTTGCCCCCCAGAGTTGGCCAGGGTCCTGCTGAGGATGAAAATCTCAAAGCAGGCCCATCCCCTGCCCCAGGCCCATCCCCTGTCACAGCTGCAGCCCCTGCTCCAGGCCCATCCCCTGCCCCAGGCCCATCCCCTGTCACAGCTGCAGCCCCTGCCCCAGGCCCATCCCCTGTCACAGCTGCAGCCCCTGCCCCAGGCCCATCCCCTGCCCCAGGCCCATCCCCTGTCACAGCTGCAGCCCCTGCCCCAGGCCCATCCCCTGCCCCAGGCCCATCCCCTGTCACAGCTGCAGCCCCTGCCCCAGGCCCATCCCCTGCCCCAGGCCCATCCCCTGTCACAGCTGCAGCCCCTGCCCCAGGCCCATCCCCTGCCCCAGGCCCATCCCCTGTCACAGCTGCAGCCCCTGCCCCAGGCCCATCCCCTGCCCCAGGCCCATCCCCTGTCACAGCTGCAGCCCCTGCCCCAGGCCCATCCCCTGCCCCAGGCCCATCCCCTGTCACAGCTGCAGCCCCTGCCCCAGGCCCATCCCCTGCCCCAGGCCCATCCCCTGTCACAGCTGCAGCCCCTGCCCCAGGCCCATCCCCTGCCACAGCTGCAGCCCCTGCCCCAGGCCCATCCCCTGCCCCAGGCCCATCCCCTGCCCCAGGCCCATCCCCTGTCACAGCTGCAGCCCCTGCCCCAGGCCCATCCCCTGTCACAGCTGCAGCCCCTGGGCCTGCTAGTGGGTCAAGGCTTGCACCTCAGAAGCCCAGTGTGGTTCTCTGCAAGGGCAGTCAGGAGGGGCAGTTCTCAACTAGCTGGGGAAACCTTATTTCGATGGTTCTTAGGAGTCACCCCTTCCCCAGGCCAGAGAGGCCCCAAGGGACAGTCCCAAGGGCAGCTCTGGAGAGCCCCAGAGAT
Source organism: Grampus griseus (assembly GCF_964374135.1). Classification (NCBI taxonomy): domain Eukaryota; kingdom Metazoa; phylum Chordata; class Mammalia; order Artiodactyla; family Delphinidae; genus Grampus; species Grampus griseus. Next base: position 102,586,237 of record NC_139005.1, read on the forward strand.
CCCAGCACTTCCACACCCTCTGAGAACAGAGAGTCTGGCTCTTCCCCTGAAGAGGCCGTCCCCAGCCGTGAGGACAGGCATGGCTCGGCTGGACTGGTCACCGGGGCAGGCACAGGGGGCCTGGCTGAGGCTGGAGCTCGGCCACAGCAGAGCAGCACCGAGACCAAGGAGGCTCCCACCGCAGGCCCTCCTTCAGGCCCAAGAGGGGAGAGAATTGAGGAGAAACATCCAGACTCGCTGCCATCTGGAGCTGCAGAACCCAGGGCCCCCTCACGGCCACCGGAGCAGACCCAGCCTGGCTCTGCACCCTCCCCAGTTACAAGGCAGGACTCACAGCCTGTCCCCCGGCCACGGAAACGCAGCTTGTGCGAAATATCCCAGAGCTCTGAGCGTGAGGCCAGCCCAGCGGCCCCAGGGCAGCGCCGAGGACAGGAGCCCGGGGAGGGGCCCAGCCCTGCAGGCAGCGGGCAGGTCCTCACTGAGAAGCAGAAGGAGGCCCGAAAACTCATGGTGTTTCTGCAGAGGCGGGGGGGCTGGGGGGTGGTGGAGGGGCCCCAGAAGCCCAGATCCTCGGCGGCAGGGGCTCTGCAGCGATGGCTGGACCTGGGCAGCTGCCTGGAGGCACTGGCCTTTGCCCAGCAGCACGGGGACCCCCGCCTGGCCCAGAAGACCTATGCCTGGATGAGTGACAATCTGCTACACGTGCTGGGAGACCCGAGCCTCTACCGGCAGCTGAGTGGCGCTGACCGGGAGCGTATCCTGAGCCTTCGGACCAGCCGGGGCCAGGCGGTGCTGGGGGTCCTCGTGCTGCCCAGCCTCTACCGGGTGAGCCGCTCGGGGCTCACAAGGGACCCTCGTGGGGTGGAAGAAACTCACGCGGTGCGGCCCGTGCCCCCGCCTCCCCGCACGTTCCTGTACGTGTTCCACCCCCGGGAGAACGCGTGGCGGCCCCTGACCCAGGTGCCCCAGGAGGCCCCGCTCCGGGGCTGCGGTCTCTGCACCCTGCACAACTATCTGTTCCTGGCGGGGGGCATCCGTGGATCCGGTGCCGAGGCCGTCTGCTCCAACGAGGTCTTCTGCTACAACCCTCTGACCGACATCTGGAGCCAGGTGCGGCCCATGCGGCAGGCGCGTGCCCAGCTCAAACTGGTGGCGCTGGACGGGCTGCTCTACGCCATTGGGGGCGAGTGTCTGTACAGCATGGAGCGCTACGACCCGCGCACGGACGCCTGGACCTCCTGTGCGCCCCTCCCTGCAGGCAGCTTCCCCGTGGCTCACGAAGCTGTGGCCTGCCGGGGGGACATTTATGTTACCGGCGGCCACCTCTTCTACCGCCTGCTCAGGTACAGCCCCGCGAAGGACGCGTGGGACGAGTGCCCCTACAGTGCCAGCCACCGGCGGTCCAGCGACATTGTGGCTCTGGGGGGCTTCCTGTACCGCTTCGACCTGCTGCGGGGCGTGGGCGCCGCGGTGATGCGCTACAACACCGTGACAAGCTCCTGGAGCCGGGCCGCCTCCCTGCCCCTGCCCGACCCCGCCCCGCTCCGCTGCGCCGTGCTGGGCAACACCATTTACTGCCTCAACCACCAGGTCACAGCCACCTTCAAGGTCTCCGAGGGAACCGCCCAGTTCCAGGCCAAGGAGCTAAAGCCTTTTCCCCCGGGGGCCAAAGGGGTCCTCTGCCCATTCATCCTGACGCTGCCCCCCGTGGACCCGCTGCAGACTGCCCTCTGAGTGGCTGCTGGAACGCCAGGGACTTCAGCACTGCTCTCCGGGGAGACCCTGGGGCGGAGTCTGAGGGCAGGAGGGGCACAGGGGCCCCTTGTTCCCGGGACAACTTCCCTTTTCTGTTCTAATAAGGCTCCTGACTCCGCCTTCCACCCGCTCCCCTCCCCTAAGCCTGTCCCCTCAGAGCCCAGGCTCCCCGCACCTGGGAGCTGGTCGCTGGGTGTCCCTAGCCTGGTATCCTACCTCCCACCACACCCAAGCTGCTTCCTTCCTCTAGGACTTAATTCCCTCTCTGGTTACCCAGCGCCTCTGCTGGCTCACCCACCCTCCTCCAGACAGAGATCCTCTCTCACAGCACCACCCCACTGCCTGGGAATTACCTGCCTGTGGGACTCCCTGGGCTCCGAGAGCCTGACGTGTCCCTGGGCACCAGGACTTGGCCCACTGAGGAGCCTGGCAACCCCTGAGCCGAGGAAGGAGATGGCTGGGAACACATTCTGCTTCCTAGGGTCTGTCCCTGGGGCTCCAGGCCAGGCAAGGAGCCCTCAAGGGGGTGGGAAGGGGGACCAGGGAGCAAACAAGTCCCCAGGAAAACATCCTTGCCTCTGGGACTTTCTACCTGTCCTGAGGCCTCTGGGAGCCTGGCTGGCTCTCCCCTGGAACAGCTCTGAAGCCCTCTTTTGTCTGACTGACCTCAAAGGCCTAGAACCCTTGTCTGTGAAAGCGCCCTGCTGGCTCTAGCCCCTGCCCAGACCCCAGCCCAGGCCGTGCAGGACCACTCAGCTCATACCCCTCTGCAGCCTGGTGGGGTCTCTCCTGCCGGCTCAGCCCCTCCAGAAGCCCGCGCCACTTCCCGCCAGCCCCCTTCCTAGGTGAGGCCTGGGTTTCGCCCTCGTTCTGCCCCTTATTAGCTGTGTGGATTGGAAGAGACATCTAACATTGCTTTTCTTGTCTGAAACGGGGCTGTGAGAACATCAGGACACACTCGAGAGTGCCCAGCCTGGTGCCCCAAATACACAACTGAATAACTAATGTTCCCCCTTATTCGCTTTGGAACTCACTGTAGGAAGGTAAATAAATCTGACTGAATACTGCTGCCTGTCCCACCCTCTGACCTGGTTTGTCCCCGTCTGGCTCCCTTTTAGTTTCTTTATTCTAAGTTCGGCACCACTGGCACTGAGTACGTCTACTTCATCGAGAGCCTCTGCATCTCGCCCTTCTCATGTGCTGTCCACAAGGTTTGATGTGCAGCTGGGTGGGACGGAAAGGGTCCTCAGGTTGTGCTCGGAAAGAAGTTTACTGAGTAACAAGCTCTGCGCACAGCCCTGCTCCGGGGCCGCTGCTACTCTGCCAAGGCTGCTCGGGCCGTGTGGGGCGGGCGGGCCTCCTGCGCTCGCTTGGTCTCGTCGAGCAGCTCCTGCCAGTTCTTCTCCACCTCCTCCTTGCAGTTGAGGAAGGCGTCCTCCAGCCGCCGCATGGACTCCGCCAGTGTGGGGTTGGTGCGCATCACCACCATGTCGTAGGCCATCCACGTGGCCTGCACTGCAACAACCAGACAGGCCCTGGTCAGGCCACAGGGGGCTGCCGCAGCACTGGAGCCCCCGAGCGAGGGCTGGGCGCCTCCGCTCATGCCCAGCATCCTGGGGACAGGACGTGCTGAGTCACCCAGTTACTCGAAGGAGAGAAAGCGGGTTGGCCATGCGTTAGAGGGCTCATGACAACCCTATTAAAACTCCTCTCTAGGAAAACCAGTAATGAACCTTCCCTAATCTCACATAAGCCTTAACTTCTGGATACACCAGCCCACAATACTAAAAGGTTGGAGGCCAATCTGACATGAAATGTTAGGAAAAATGAGAGTAAACACAGGTCCTTACCTATCTGCAGTTCACAGCTAGTGGTTGCCGGGTGACCCCCAAGAAGTCATAACCCTGCCCAAGCTCACATACTCAGGTAGGGCTGACCACTCCCACTCCCCCAAGGCTAGAGCCTCAGGTTATCTCATGCTCATTGGCCTGGGATGCCTGCCCACCTCCACCTTGGCACCTCTCTGCTTTCAATAAGGCCAGTCCAGGGGCTCCTCCTTCTGGGAAGGTTTGCCGAGTTCCATGTTAGGTGTCCTTTGGTGCTCACCACTGCACTGACCACCTTTCTTGCTCTTTCCCTTTGAGAGCAACTTGAGGGCCGCATCCCCTGGGCCTATAGGTGAACATGTGCTTCCTGTACAAATCCAATGGTGTGTGCAGAAGCCCCACGTCCACCTCTTTCCTCTGCAGCACCCGCCCCCCACTGGTGTGGTTCTCCCCTTTAGAACTATGAAGAACAGGGTTGTCTCTCTGTGCAGTAAATACATCTCCTTAGAACTTCTCCTGTCTGGGTTAAAAAATGCTGGATACTTTGGGAAACTATGTCCTTCAGGAAATTAACCAAAGAAGAGATAGGCAGGGAATTCCCTGGCAGTCCAGTGGTTAGGACTCCGCACTTTCACTGCTGAGGCCGTGGGTTAAATCCCTGGTCAGGGAACTAAGATCCCGCAAGCAGAATGAAAAAAAAAAAGAGATAGGCAGAATGATTAATAACAAATGCACATGTATGTCTACACACAACCGAGGTCAGCAGTGTGGCAGACTTGAAGTTTTATAGAAAGTGGCATCTGTTTGTTTAGGGAAAAATTGTTAGAAGAGATACGTGCAGTACACCTCAACAGATAGAGGGCATATGATATACAGCTAGCACAGGGATTCTCGATCTTCTGGAAGTATGAGAGTCACTTGGGACACCCGTTAAAATGTAGACCACTGGCCCCTCTCAGAACTCAAAGAAGGTTCTTGTGTAGCAAGTTGGGAATGGTGCCCAGGAAGCTGCATCTTGACAAGCATCCTGGGTAATTCTGGTGCAGGAAGCCTGTAGACCACCATGTGAGGCCACCTGGGCAGCAGGTGGAGCATGGACTTGAAGCCAGGGCAGAGTCTGCTTCCCAGCTCTCCACTCACTGGCTGTGTGACCTGGAGTAAGTGATTTAAACTTACTAACCTCATCTCCTCTTATGTAAAGGACGGAAAACGTCCGGATCTCATGGCTTTGGTGTGAAGATTAAACCGATGATGTATGTAGCCTGTCTCCAACATATTAGATGCTCAAGAAAGGAGAAACTCTTACTATAAAATAAATAATTCAGGTATTCAGGACAAAGAACTAGGGTGGGTAAACAAAACAAAACAAAACAGCCCACAGAAATAAATCTCATATAGTCCTACATAGCAGCTGAAAGTCTAGTCCTGAGTTTCCTGAGCTCAAAGCAGAGAAGGAAACATGCTCGGTTATAAGATTCAGTGACCATAAAATAAAAACAAACCCATTGTTTAAGACACTTTTACCCCAAGAAAGAATTTCCTTATAGGTATATTTCATGAGAGGTGTGTAACATAATGGAAAATGTCCTTGACAACATCCCTACTTTAAATACAAAGACATTCTTCTATGTCTACAGTTGTAGGCACTGGTAAAAGAAAGCTGGTGGCACAGTACCAAAGCACACTTCAGAAAAGGCAATTCAGTGAGACACTAAAACACTATATCAAGTGCATAGCCCTCTTATGATTTGATCCAAGGGAAAAAAAAAAAAGAAAATATAGAATAGGAAGGACTCACAATCATCTGAAAATCCTTTGGAAATATATGTCGCCTGAGTTTTTCATTCATTCAATGTTTATTGCACACCTGCTCTGTGTCGGCGTTTTGCTAAGGCAGCCCTGATGATACAGCTGTCTACTGCAGGACAGACACATCCCTGCCCTCGTGAGCTTCTATACTAGTTGCAGTGGGAGGAGACAGATAATAAACATATAAGACAATTACACATTGTGAAAGGAGCTGCGAAGCAACGTGTATTGTGACAGAGAAATGGGATAGGAAGAGTCTTATTTTAGACCAGGTAGTGAGGGCAGGCCTTCTCAGAGGGTTTTTGGCTATGCAGTAGCAAAGCCAAGGTCCTAATCTCTCGAGGGGCCTGAACAGCAGATACTCTGAGAGGCTAATTAGGACTCGCCCCACAAACTCTGATAAACTGCTGGGTAGGGCCAGGTCCTCACACAGAAATTTAAAAACTGGTCAAGATGTGCACTAGATGCAGGGTTCAGTAAAGGATGAGGATAAAGTGTTCCAAAAATCTGTGTAGGAGAGGGAGGACTAACGAGGGATACAGTGAGCAGATTTATTCTGACAGTAGAAGAGGCAGAAGCAGAGAACAGGAATGACAAGGCTAGTTGAGCCAGGCGATCAAGGGATGAAGATAAGCCTGGAGTTTACAGCCCACAGGCTAATTCACATCACTGGCAAAATAGAAGAATCAACATTTTAAAATGTAAATGGTGAAGGTCTACCTCCTCAAATCTCAGGTCCCAAATGGTTTTACAGATGAGTTCCACCGAACTGTGGAAGAACAGTTAATTCTTATCTAACGTAAGTGATTCCAGAAATTAGAAAAAGAGGGAAGACTGATAAGCTGACTGTATGGACTAGTGTTAACTTTTTTTAAATTTTATTATTATTATTATTTTTTTTTTTTTAAATTTTTTGGCTGCACCACGTGGCATGTGGGATCCTAGTTTCCTGACCAGGGGTTGAACCCGTGCCCTCTGCACTGGAAGCTCCGAGTCTTAACCACTGAACTGCTAAGAAAGTCCCCTGGTGCAACTTTTTAAGAAAAGCATTTGATAGAAGTATTCCATTTACACTGTAGAAAATTTGAGAATAGAGATAAGCAAAAATAAAAACATAATTTTCCCTAAGCTGGTTTATTTTAAAACAAGACAAATATTATATAAAAAAAATTATAGGTCTGTCTCACATGAAAATAGATGTAAAATCCTAATATATGATCTAACCAAACCTAACAATGTGTTAAAATAATATGTTATGATCAAGTAGAGTTTGTAAAAGAAATTCAAGGATAGTTGAGTATCAGAGAATCAATCAGCATAATTAACCACATTAATAAAAGGGGAAATCATAGTAATATCTCAGTTAATGCAAAAAAGCAGTTAATAAAGTTTAATACTTATTTGTGATTTCAGAAAATCAAAACTAACAAATTAGGAATAGAAGGAGACATTTTAACCTAGTAAAGGTGATACACCAAAAACTTACAGCAAACATTATACTTAATGGAGAAACTGTGGATAAATTCCTTTGGGAATCAAACAAGGCTGCCTCTAATAATGTAATGGGTATTGAAGATGTTGGTAAATGGAATTTAAACATTTAAAAGAAATAAGAGATATAAGGTAAGAGATAAAACTAACAGTATTTGTAAATTATAAAAGTGTATATGAAAGAATAGAGGTCCAATAGTCAAGTCAATCTTAAAAAAATAACAGCTAAAAGGGGGGAATATACCCTATTAGATATCAAGACATCCTATAAAGCCCTGTTTTATTTATTTAGCCACACTGAGTGGCTTGTGGGATCTTAGTTCCCTGACCAGGGATTGAACCTGTGCCCTCAGCAGTGAAAGTGCGGAGTCCTAACCACTAGACCGCCAGGGAATTCCCTAAAGCCCTTTTTTAAAAAAATAAGTGTGGTACAGACAAACAGACCAATAAAAGAAAATAGTATGCTCGGAGATAGACCTAAGTTTATATGGAATTTAGTATATGATGAAAGTAACAGTAAAAAATCCTTCAGAAATATACGTCTCCTGAAAAAAGGACAGTATACTCCAGATGGATTAAAGACATAAATATGAAAGATAAAATAACATTTATAGATCAAAATTTAGCAGAATACCTGTGATCTAGGGACTTCTTAAAAACCACAAACCAAATGTCATGAAGAACCTAGGGGTAAGACAGGAATAAAGACACAGACCTACTAGAGAATGGATTTGAGGATATGGGGAGGGGGAAGGGTAAGCTGTGACAAAAAACAAAACAAAACAAAAACAAAACCACAAACCATAAGGCAAAATATTGGTGAATTTCTTTTTATCAAAAAATTTTTTTCTACTAAGGACAACATGGACAAAATTTTCATACAAATGATAGAAGAAATTTACAATCTTAAAACTGATAATGGGTTAATATCTAGAATATACAAGAAATTACTTCAGGGCTTCCCTGGTGGCACAGTGGTTGAGAGTCTGCCTGCCGATGCAGGGGACGCGGGTTCGTGCCCCGGTCCGGGAAGGTCCCACATGCCGCCGGGCGGCTGGGCCCGTGAGCCATGGCCACTGAGCCTGGGCGTCCGGAGCCTGTGCTCCGCAACAGGAGAGGCCGCGACAGTGAGAGGCCCGCGTACCGCAAGAAAAAAAAAAAAAAAAAGGAATTACTTCAAATCAAAAGAAATTCAGTAACAACAACAAAACCCTGGAAAATAACAAGTGTTGGTGAGGACGTGGAGAAACTGGAATGCTTGTGCATTGCTGGTGGGGTTGTAAAATGATGCACCATTGTGTAAAACAGTTTGACATTCTTCAGGAAGCTAAATATAGAATTACCATATGACCTAGCAATTCTACTCCTACATAGTGTCCCAAACAATAAAGAATGGGCACTCAAACAAATACTCGTATACACATGTTCATAGTGGCACTATTCACAATAGTTAAATATTGGGACACAACCCAAATATCCATCAGTGGATGAATACACGGAATATATTTTAGCTATATAAAGGAATAAAGTACTCAGAATATGCTACAATATGGGTGAAACTTGAAAATACTATGTTAGGCGAAAGAAGCCAGAAACAAAATGTCACATATTATATGATTCTCTTACATGAAATACCCAGAACAGGTAAATACATAGAGAATGGAAACAGGTTGGTGGTTGCCAGGGGCTGGGAACTGAGGTATGGGAGTGACTGCTTAATGGGTACGAAGTGTCTTTTTTGCGTGATGAAAATGTTGTGGAACTTGACAGAGTTGGTGGCTGCACAAAATTATGAATGTATTAAATGCCACTGAATGTATACTTTAAAATAGTTAATTTTATGTGAATTCACTTTGGTAAAAATTTATTTAAATATTAGATGTAGATATTATAATTATCTTCATTTTTCAAAAGTGGAAACGGACAGAGAGGTTAAGCAGCTTGCCCAAGTCATACAGCTAGTAAGTAGCACAGGCAGGATTTAACCCAAGTAATCAAGCACCCGTGTCCATGTTTTTAGCTGCTTATGGTACACTGCTTCTGACATTCCCTAAGAAGAAACCCAAAAGACTAACAAGCATTTGAAGAGAATCTGGAATTCATTAGACAAGTAAAAATGAAAACAATCAGATATCACTTTACACCTATTAGTCTGGCAAAATTAGAAAGCTGGATAATATCAAGTGTCTGTGAGCTCGTGGGATCTAAGAACCCCAGGCACTGCTGGTTGGAACAGAGTCTGACTCAGCCGTTCTGTGAGGTCATCTGGTAACCCCTAAAATGATTACACAGGTCCTTGAGCATAGATGTGTGAAGATGTTCATTGTAGCATTGTTTTTGGTGACGAAGAGTTGTAGGCAATCTAGGTGTCCATCACCGGGAAGAATGGAGAAGCAAGAAGTAGTGGCTCACCATGGAATAAATACTATATTGCAGTTAAAAGTAATAGATAACATGTACACATGGCTACTCAAATAGGTCTTCATAACATAGTCGTGAGTTTAAAAAGTAAGATACAAGCTGGAGATATAAAACAAAAAGTATGAATTTTACAGAAACACATAAAAGGGGATATACCAAAAAAAGGAATGAAAAAAAGAGCATAAATAAACAAATAAGTGAGGATTGTTACATGGGCCAGTGACGCTAACACGCTATGAACTGAGAAGTATGGTTGTCAACCTTTCTGCCAGAGAACCATAAAGAGAAACAAACTAACAAATAAACCAGACTCATTAGGAAATAACAAGTGGGGATACACTGAGGCAGACAGGCATGGAAGAGAACAAAGTCAATCACAAATATAGAAAACATACTATATTCTCTTCACTGTGCCAGGCAAGTGGGTACCAAGGGAAACAAGCACATCCCAAATACGATTTCACTGTTAGCACTGAACTAGGCAAGGGAGATGCCAGGAGGCTTAAGACACAAGCTTTCTCAAAATGCATAAAAAGTCAGGGAGTTAAGACACATCATTCAATTGAAAAAATATCTATCAAGCACCTAGTATGGGTCAGCACCTGTTTAAGTTCTGGGGACAGAGCAGTGAGAAAAAATGTCAAAAAGTCTTTGTTCTCATGACCATTATATACTAAATAACAAGAAACTTACATAGTGCCTATAGTAAACTTACACAGTGTGTTCGAAGGTTAACAGGTGCTAAGGAGAAAAATAAAGCAGTGAAGGAGGGTTGAGGATGCTAGGAAAAAAGGATCTGCAATTTCAAGAAGGGTGCTCGGGAAAGACTTCACTGAGGAAGTGACCTTTAAATTAACTTTTTTTTTTTTTTTTTTTTTCCGTTACGCGGGCCTCTCACTGTTGTGGCCTCTCCCACTGTGGAGCACAGGCTCCGGACGCGCAGGCTCAGCAGCCATGGCTCACGGGCCCAGCCGCTCTGCGGCATGTGGGATCTTCCCAGACTGGGGCACGAACCCACGTCCCCTGCGTCGGCAGGCGGACTCTCAACCACTGCGCCACCAGGGAAGCCCTAAATTAACTTTTGATGAATAGAAGTTCTTAACATTAGTGTAGTTCAATTTCTCAATCTTTTATTCTGTATTTAGCACTTTTTGCCTTTTGTTTAGAAAATTCTACCCAACCTTCAAAGTTGCAAAGATATTCTCCCCTATTTTCTTCCCAAACTTTAAAATTTATTTTCGATAATTAAGCTCTCATCACTCTGAAGCTACTGTGTGTTTGTGTGTGTGCAGGGATCCGTTTTAAATTTTTATTCTTATTCATAACCAATTTTTCCAGCTTACTTGTTAAATAGTCCCTTCTTTCCTCCACTGATCTTCCATGTCACCTGTGTTACGTATAAAACTTTGTGTGTGTGTGTATCTGTTTCTGGGCTCTCTGTTGTACTCCATTGCTCAACTTGTCTATTCCTGAGCCAATATGACACTGTCAATTATATAGTTTTATAATAAACTTTGCTAACTGTAGGGTGAATCCCCTGTCCTTGTCTTTCTCAGAAGTATCTTAGCTACTTTTGGCTCTTAAGTCTCCAATAAATGTTTTATTTTTTTTTAATTAATTGATTTTTTAATTTTTGGCTGCGTTGTGTCTTCGTTGCTGTGCGTGGGCTCTCTCCAGCTGCCGCAAGTGGGGGCTACTCTTCGTTGCGGTGCGCGGGCTTCTCATTGTGGTGGCTTCTCTTGTCGCGGAGCACCGGCTCCAGGCACGCGGGCCTCAGCAGTTGTGGCACGTGGGCTCCAGAGCACAGGCTCAGTAGTTGTGGCACACGGACTTAGTTGCTCCGTTGCACGTGGGGTCCCCCTGGACCGGGGCTCAAACCACTGCAGGCGGACTCCCAACCACTGCAATACCAGGGAAGCCCAAGTCTCCAATAAATGTTTTAGAATCAACCTGTCAAGTTCCACGAAAAACCCTATTAGGATTTTTATTAGAACTACTTTGAAGCCTTGGATGGAATTTGGGGAGAATGAACACATTTATTATATTTTCTTTCTACTCATGAAGGTAGCTATAGCTCCATTTATTTTGGTCTTTAATATCTGTTAGTCAAGCTTTGTAACTTTCTGCATATAGGCCTTGCATATTTCTTGTTAAACTTCTTCCAAGGTAATTCATAGATGTACGTGTTTGTGTTACTGTTATTGTTGCTATTATAAATGGTGCCTTAAAAAAATATGTTCTAATTCTTTGCTGCAGGTATAGAAAAATGCAATTAACTTCTGTACATTGATTTTATATTCAGCCACCTTGCTAAGCTTTATTATTTCCAATAAGATGTGTTTTATGTTCTACATAATAAATTCGGTAATTAGCTCCACGTTGGCCCCAGTAGTCCCTACCTTCTGGTAGTCACACCCTTCTGTAGTTCTCTCACATGGTGCCAGCGTTGATCCACGTGACCAACAGGTTATGGCAGAAGTGATGGTATGTCACTTCCAAGATTAGATGATAAAAGACTGTATCTTCTGTCTTGGGTTCTCTCTCTATTATATATATAAATATTTCTTGGATCATTTGCTCTGAGGGAAGTTATTACATGACCAGCCCTGTGGAGAGGCTGCAGAGAAAGCCTCCTGCCAACAGCTACGTGAGCTTGGAAGGAGACTCTCCAGCATCCAGTCAAGTATCCAGAGATTGAAGCCATGACCTACAACTTGACTGCAAACTCATGAAAACCACATCCAGAACCACGCAGCTAAGCCATTCTCAGATTCCTGACCCTCAGCAATTGTGATAATAAATGTTTCTTGTTTTAACCTGCTAAGTTTGGGTTAATTTGTAATGCAGCAAATAGATAACTAATACAGATTTTGGTACTGAGAGTATGGTGCTGCTGTAACAAAAACCTAAAATGTAAGAGTAGCTTTGGAATGGGACAGTTGTTGGAAGCTAGAAAACTGTAAAGATTTTGAGGAGAGCATTAATGAAAGTTTAAAGTGCCTCAAACTCACTGTTCATAGGATTTTGGATTTTGAGGAGGCTGCATCCGACATCATCTATGGTCCTTGGAGATGTAAATATGTTGACTCTTGTTTCTGTGGACTTTCACTAACAGTGGCTTATCATCTCATGTATTTATTGGTTAGGTCATTGCTGAGCTAGCTCCCAGTGTCCTCTACACTGCTACAGAATCTTTCTAAAACACTTATCTCTTCATGTCATTCCACTGCCTAACTTTCTTCAGTTATTCCCGTTGCCTGTAGGATGATTTCTTGGTGTGGCACACGAAATCTTTCATGATCTGACCCCAGATGATTCATTTAGATTTACTCTCTATCACTTCCACTTATAGTGTATTCAACAGTAATTGAACCCTAAGTCCAACCAGCTTTCTTATTCTTTTGTTCCTTGGCACAAACTGTTCTTTTTGTCTGAAAGCCTTCCCTGCCACCTGTCTATCTGGGGAACTCCTCACAATACTTCAGAGAAATGCTCCATACCTCCTCTTAAAAAATTCCACAATTTACTACACAGATTTCAGCCACTCATCCAAAATCTCATTGAAATTTTAATATCCTTTTATTATAGCAATTAACACAGTATATTGCATTTATGTGTCTGTACATTTATTTCTCCATTAGATTATAAGCAATTTGCGCTCAGGGCTTGGCATAGGTGGTTATTTAGAAAGTGTTTGTTGGGACTTCCCTGGTGGCCCAGTGGGTAAGACTCCATGCTCCCAGTGCAGGGGGCCCAGGTTTGATCCTTGGTCAGGAAACTAGATCCCACATGCATGCCGCAACTAAGAATCCACATGCTGCAACTAAGACCCAGCGCAGCCTAAATAAATAAATTAATAAATATTTTTTAAAAATAGTGTTTGTTGAACAAATGAATGAATGAATGAACAGTGCTTTAACCCCTCAGTCTTTGAGCTCTGGGATTATATTTTTCCGGCTTTACTGAAGTATAATTGACAAATAAAAATTGTATATATTTAAGGTGTACGATGTGATTTTTTTTTTTTTTTTTTTTTTTGCGGTACGCGGGCCTCTCACTGTTGTGGCCTCTCCTGTTGCGGAGCACAGGCTCCGGACGCGCAGGCCCAGCGGCCATGGCTCACGGGCCCAGCCGCTGCGCAGCATGTGGGATCTTCCCAGACCGGGGCACGAACCCATGTTCCCTGCATCAGCAGGCGGACTCTGAACCACTGCGCCACCAGGGAAGCCCCGATGTGATGTTTTGATATTGTATGCATTGTGAAGTGATTATCAGCATCAAGCTAATTAACATTTCCATCACCTCACAGTTATGTGGGTTTTTTTTTTTTTTGGTATGGAGAGAACACTTAAGATCTACATTTGTAGAAAATTTCAAGTATACAATATCATATTAGCTGTAGTCATGATGCTGTACATCTCCAGAATGCATTCTTCTTGCATAATTTCCTGGATATATACCCAGAAGGGGAATTGCTGATCATGTGGTAGTTCTATTTTTTTTTTTTTTTTTTTTTGCGGTACGTGGGCCTGTCACTGTTGTGGCCTCTCCCGTTGCAGAGCACAGGCTCCGGACGCGCAGGCTCAGCGGCCATGGCTCACGGGCCCAGCCGCTTCGCGGCATGTGGGATCTTCCCGGACCGGGGCACGAACCCGCGTCCCCTGCATCAGCAGGCAGACTTTCAACCACTGCGCCACCAGGGAAGCCCCTCGGTAGTTCTATTTTTAATGTTTTGAGAAACCTCCATACTCTTTTCCATAACGGCTACACCAGTTTATATTGGTACATTATACCGTTTGCATTGGCTCTGTGATTATATTTTTGACATATAAAACTGGCCCTGGGCTTCCCTGGTGGCACAGTGGTTGAGAATCTGCCTGCCAATGCAGGGGACCCGGGTTCGAGCCCTGGTCTGGGAAGATCCCACATGCTGCGGAGCAACTAGGCCCGTGAGCCCCAACTACTGAGCCTGCGCGTCTGGAGCCTGTGCTCCGCAACAAGAGAGGCTGCGATAGTGAGAGGCCTGTGCACCACGATGAAGAGTGGCCCCCGCTTGCCACAACTAGAGAAAGCCCTCGCACAGAAACGAAGACGCAACACAGCCAAAAATAAATAAATAAATAAATTTAAGACATATGTCAATATTAAAAAAAAAAAATTGGACAATCTCTTAAAAAAAAAACAAAAAAACCCTGGCCCTTCCCACTCAGCATGTTCATAAGTGAACTCACTCTTCCCCACATCCTTCTAAACCTGCTATTCTTTCTGTATTCAGAAACTCTCATCTCTTCACTTTTCTCCTTTCCTCTTTCATTCAGCTAACTCATGTTCATATTTTAGTCTTAGCTGAGAAGTAATTTACTCGAGGAGGCCTTCCTTGGCTCCTTATATCAAATTAGGTTCCACTTTTGGCTACCCATAGCACCACGTAGATTATTCAGTCCTAACACTCATAGAAATCTATTGTAACTACTTGTTTAGTTATTTTTCCTCTTCACATGATCGTCAGCTTCAGGAAGAGGCACCCTACAACAGTGCAGCTGGAGGGCTGCCCATCGCGGGAAGGGAAATTATCAGATATTTTGGGGACTATTAGACACTGGCTCTGAACTGACATTAATTCCTGGTGACCCAAAACATCGCTACCAGTGTAGTGATCTACCAGTCAGAAGAGGGGCTTATGGAGGTAAGGTTATCAATGGAGTTCTAGCTGAGGTCTGTCTCACAGTGGGCTTAGTGGGCTTCTGAAGCCACTTTATGGTAATTTTCTCAGTTCCAGGATGCATAATCGAAATATATATACGCAGCAACTAGGAGAATCCCCACATTTGTTCCCTAATCCACAGAGTGAGGGCTATTTGGTAGGAAAGACCAAGTGAAAACCACTAGAACTGCCTCTACCTATGAAAGCAGTAAACTAAAAGCAACACTGTATTCCTGGAGGGATTGCCAAGATTATTACCACCATTAAGGACTTGAAAGATGCAGGGGGTAACTCCACCACAGTCCCATTCAACTTGCCTGTTTGGTCTGTACAGAAGACAAGTCTGAGAGAATGACAGTGGATTATTGTAAACTCAGTCAGGTGGTGACTCCAATTGCAGCTGCTGTTCCAGATGTGGTTTCATTGCTTGAACAAATGAACACATCCCCTGGTACCTAGTGTGCAGCTATTGATCTGAAAAATGCTGTTTTCTCTATACCTCTTAGTAAACACCACCTAAAGCAGTTTGGTTTCCACTGACAAGGCTAACAATACATTTTCATTATCCTAATTCAGGTATAGCAACTCTCCAGCTCCTTAGTTGCCTCTCCCTTCCACAGGACATCAAGCTCTTCCATTATATTGATATTATGCTGACTGGACCTGGTGAGCAAAGGAAGCCAGACACAAGTGTATACACTGTGATTCCATTTATATGAAACTCTAGGCAAGTATATCAGTTGTTGCCTGGTGCTGGGGAAGGAAGAGTGGGAATTAACTGGGGAGGGGCAAAAGGAAACGCTTTGGAGAGATAGAAATAATTTGTACTTTGACAATAGTGTTAGTTATACTGGTGTATACATTTTGCAAAACTCAGTGAACATTACACTTAAAATATTTATTTTATTATTTATTTATACCTAAATAAAGGTGACTTAAAAGCAATAAAAAACAAGAACACTATTTATCAGTACTTATGGGTTGCAATGACATATCTAGAGATAAATGCACAGCTCCAAATGTTTTCATAACTTAAAAAGGAATAAAAATAAATGGATAAAGCATTTAACTCAAAGTTTTACTAAAACAATAATAAAATTTTAGGGAAGGCAGGATGAAGAAAGCCCAGAAATCCAATTAATTTAGAATGTAGAAAAACAAATGCATATTAAGATGCTTTCCCTGCCCATATGCCCTTCTCTGAGACTCTGTCTTCATCCACAGGTCCTACAGATGCGTTGAGCTTAAACTTCCATATTATCACCCATGTGGCCTAGCCTAGCCACTCATGAATGATGTACATTATTGCATACTTTGTAACCTTTAAAAGTAACAGACTGGATGTATACATAGCATCTTGGAAAGAGCTGACACACATAATTCTGAATGAAAAAAAAGTATGAAAAATATATAATCATTTATAGAAATTTAACATAAATTTACCATTTATGGAAATTTCAAATAAATGTATAAAATAGCAATATACATTTCACAAGAACATACACACACAAAAAGTACACATTAGAATTGTTGCCTACGGGTGGAGAGAGGAAAGGGAATGGAGCATGGGGACCGAAGGGGATAAATCAAAAAATTAAACTAGTAGTGCCCTGCATGGACCAATGATCATAATGTATCACAAACTGAGAAGTATGATAAAATCAATTCTCTACATCTGAGGTTGAAAATAAAGAGACAAGAAAATTGTTATACAACAGCATAATCAGGGAACAGGGCGACAGTCTTGAGGCACTGACACAAAGTAAAATGGAAAATAACAAAGAAATAAAATGGATTACAGAGATGATGATGAAGATAAGACAAAAAGAGACAGACAATATGGATAACTGGAATTTCTGAAGAAATAAACCAAATAAATAGAATTAAAAGTATCCAAAGATATGATAACTGAATAAGATCTTATAAAAAATACTCAAATCAGGCTTCCCTGGTGGCTCAGCGGTTAAGAATCCACCTGCCAATGCAGGGGACACTGGTTCGAGCCCTGGTCCGGGAAGATCCCACATGCAGCGAAGCAACTAAGCCTGTGTGCCACAACTACTGAGCCTGTGCTCTAGAGCCTGCAAGTGACAACTACTGAGCCCGCGAGCCTAGAGCCCGTGCTCCACAACAAGAGAAGCCACCGCAATAAGAAACCTGCGCACCACAACAAAGAGTAGCCCCCGCTCACCGCAACTAGAGAAAGCCCGCGCACAGCAATGAAGACCCAAAGCAGCCAAAAATAAATAAATAAATAAAATAAAATAAATAAATAAAAAATACTCAAATCTACGGCTCTAGAGATCTAACATGTCCTAGGAAATATGTCAGAGGGTATTAACACCAATCTTATGCTGGTGAAGTATAGAACTCCAAGAATAAAGAAAGAATCTTACAGGCAGAAAAGTCATTTTTAAGAGGCAGAGTGTTTCACACATCTTCACAGTGCCACTAAATGCTGAAAACATATTTTACGTTATAAAGAAAATAATTATATACCTAACCAAGTTACCATCCAGATATAAACATAGATATATTCTTAAGCATTTATGAATTCAAGGAATACAATGTCCAACGCTATAGTTACTAGGTTTAACTCTTTGAATTATTTGAATACAGAATGTGTGAGTCTCAACAACCTTAGGAATTATGATTACAGAATAGAGTGTAAATGTTCTAAATGTTATTGTTA
The DNA here is from genome assembly GCF_964374135.1 of Grampus griseus. Lineage (NCBI taxonomy): Eukaryota > Metazoa > Chordata > Mammalia > Artiodactyla > Delphinidae > Grampus > Grampus griseus. Next base: position 102,603,935 of record NC_139005.1, read on the forward strand.
ATGTAAACATTATTTGTACTTGATAATATACAAATACAGGTAATAGTATAACGAAGGACAGTTGTGTCTCAGTTTCTTTACTTGTAAATAGGGATAATAACAATCCCTATATCTCAAAAATTGTTGTGAGGATTAAATAAACAAATTCATATAGTGCTTAGTATAGGATATAGCAATTAATAAGGCATAAATACTACTGATTAGTGTTATTAGATCCTGAATAAAGATAAAAGATACAACTAAAAATAAAAAAAAGATACAACTGAAGAAATAACACTAATTTCCTTAATGTTTCCCCACAAACTTTCTTAATTTTAGTATAGGTTTTATGGTGAAGAAATATTTATTTTAAGTAAAGAATTTCTTCAGTTTAAATTCTTAAGTAAAATTAAAGGTAGTACTCTTTATTTTAAAAGTAGCTTGTATAGTATGATTCCATTTTCATTAAAGTGTATCTGTCAAAAAAAGATTCCTCTATGCATCCCGTATTGTTCCATTATTCTGTTTTTGCATAGAGAGAGACTTGGAATCATGTTTGCCAGTGTTAACAGTAGTTAATTCTGAGTGGCTGGATTTTGCTGATTTTAAACTTTTCTTGTAATTTTCTATTTAATTTACTTTGGATTTTAAAAACAATGTACATGCAACATTTCTTTTAAAAATCATTGTTTATTTAATAATTATCAACTTATGAATTATTAATAATATTTATTAAATAATAAACATGATTATTCATTACAATCATCTAATAATAGTTATTTATTTTAAAATGCTAATAATGCTATATATAGCAGTAATCTAATAAATTAGGAAATACTGATGAAATGGATGAAGTGGGAGGATAAATGAAATACACAAACTGACACAATCTTAAAGCATTAACCAAAGAAGAAATTGAAAAAGTTATCAGAAGTTATCTCTAGCAGTTTCACCATTAACTGTTCAATGAAGAGTTGTTTCCAAATACTATACATATAATTTCAGAATACAGAAAAAGATAGAAGACTCTAGAGGCTGAGTAGAGCTGGATATTACTACAGTTTGACCAAGTGCCTTTGAGCAAGTTATTTATTTATTTATTTATTCTGGCCGTGTTGCACAGCCTGTGGGATCTTAGTTCCTTGACCAGGGATTGAACCTGGGCCCTGGCAGTGAAACCGCTGAATCCTAACCATGGGATCACCAGGGAATTCCCTGAAAAAGTTATGTAAACTCTGTAAGCTCTAATTTCCTCCTCATATGTAAAGTGGAAACAATAATAGTGTCTCTCCCCCATAAACTTGTTAGGAAGAATAAATGAGATAATGTGTGTAAAGCATATGGTAAAGAGACCAATACATGGTAAACAATAAACATAAGCTATTAATAATAAAATTACTACTATTATTATTATTAGAATAATACAAAATATCCAAGAATCTACAGCCTTCCTGTACACTAGTATTAATTATGTAGTAAATAAAATAGAAAAACACCCCATTTATAATAGGAACAGAAACACAGAAGTAAATGTACTGAAAACTCTGGAGAGTGCCCCCTTTGACGGCATATATACTAAAATTGGAATGATACGGAAAAGATTGGCATGGCCGCTGTGCTAGGATGACATGCCAATTTGTGAAGTATTTCACATTTTTATGTAATGAACAGCATGATGACTATAGTTAACCAGACTGCATTGTATATTTGAAAGTTACTAAGGGAATAGTATCTTTAAAGTTTTCATCGTAAGGGAAAAAATAACTTGTAACCATGTGAGGTGGTGGATATTAACTACATGCATTATGGTAATCATTTTGCAATATATACATATATCAAGTCATTATGTTATACAATCTAAACTTATACAATATTATATGTCAATCATATCTCAATAAAACTGGAAAAAATAAAATAAAATCGAAGGCAAAAAAAATCTGGAGAAAAATATTGCAAAACCCTTTGAGACATGTTAAAGACATGTTAAAGAACACTGGAATAATTGGAGAGGAATAGCACATTCCTACCTGAGAATGCTTAATGTTAAAAATATATCATTCTTGGGCTTCCCTGGTGGCGCAGTGGTTGAGAATCTGCCTGCCAATGCAGGGGACACGGGTTCAAGCCCTGGTCTGGGAAGATCCCACATGCCGCGGAGCAACTAGGCCCATGAGCCACAACTACTGAGCCTGCGCGTCTGGAGCCTGTGCTCCACAACAAGAGAGGCCACGACAGTGAGAGGCCCGCACACCGCGATGAAGAGTGGCCCCCGCTTGCCACAACTAGAGAAAGCCCTCGCACAGAAACAAAGACCCAACACAGCCAAAAATAAATAAATAAATAAATATTTAAAAATATATATATATCATTCTTTCTATATTAATGTATAGGTTTAACACAATTCCAAATAAAATATTAAATGAATCTATTACTCATCTGGAGAATAAACATGTGAGAATAGGTATAAAAAGAAAAAAGGAAAGAAAAAAGAATAATGAAGGGGAACTCACTGATTAATAATAATGAAACCAGTGTGATAAGCCATAAAACCTAACATATTATATAACAGGTTAGCTATCTCTGCTCTACTATATATAAAAACTTCATGAGTAATAAAGAAATTACTTCTAAACTAACAGGACAAGATGGGATAGATTTGGAGATGAGGGAAACCAAGTTAGAATCTCTCCTTCTACCCGAGAAATTTTACATTCTCAAGGCTCACCCCCATAAGGCATTCTACAGCTAAATCTGTACTGTATCCTAGGTCATGAGTTGACTTAAGCTCAAGAGAACAGAAAGAGAAACTTTAAGCCTTGGAGTCAAGATGATTTGGCTTTTTAATATTGCTGAAGTTATGCATATATACTTAATAGTTTAAGCACATATATTTATATAAATACATACAAATATGCACACTTACATTTATTCGCTGGTTGGTGCTTTTGATAGTTGATGACTGCTTGTTTGGTGATTTTCCTTGCCCTGTGTGGTCACTGGAAAAATTGGGCAAGAGCCTTCCCAGGGGCAACAGAGGCCAAGAACTTACGTGTTGGGCTTCACTTTAAATTTAACCTAAAGGGTAAGGGTGTGAGATTCATCATGGCCCCAAATCATGCTACTTCTGTCAACAATATTTATCCTAACTTGACCTAGAGACACTATGACAAAATAGTTCTGCTGCTTACACTTCAGGTAGAAAATATTTTATTGTTCTCAACCGTTGGATTTGAGTCCGTGGACCCAAGAACGTACTGTTTACTTAAGAAATTACAAAAGGTAAACTTTACAAAACATTTTAATACTATTTAACCTGTGGTTGCTTATATGTTGATAAAAACATATCTTCACCAGCTGATAAACTGCTAAAGAAAAAATTTGAAAGATGTATATTGCCCCCCAAATTAGACAACTGTGCAGAACATTTATATAAAAATAGAATAATAAAAAGAGGAAAATATGTGCAACTAAAACGAAGGAAAGAATAAGCTAAAGGGGAAATAATGGACCTTCCATCAACTCAAGGAATGTGACGTGGAAAAGCACCAAGGGGAGGGGATGTGGAATCATGCACAGCAGAAGCCTCATTCATGCCAAGTAGATGCAGGCTACATTTGTTTTATTTCTGTGAGAAAGGAAGTACACAAGCCTTCCAGGATGTGCAGATGCTTAAATACAATAGTTGAATCTATCAAACAATTTCAGGTTTACTTAGAAAACTTAAAAGACAAATTTTTAAAATTGTCAAAGCTAAGTCTTTTATGTGACTTGTTTCCATATAAACACCAGTCAACCTTGTCTCTAAGGTGAGAGAGCATTGTTTTTACAACACTACTACCTTAGTAATATCATCTTAGCAATATTAACTTTTATTATTACTTAATAACTTACTTAACTATTACCTTAATTACTGTTGGAATTATTTGCCAAAAAGAGAGACTCTAGTGAATCTAAATAAAAATGCAGTACACAGCCTGGTTCCTTTGGCACACCAGATAGTTTAGAATTAAATGTTTAAAAAAACAAACAGGATTTCCCTGGTGGCGCAGTGGTTAAGAATCCGTCTGCCAATGCAGGGGACACGGGTTCGAGCCCTGGTCCGGGAAGATCCCACATGTCGCGGAGCAATGAAGCATGTGCACCACAACTACTGAGCCTCTGCTCTGGAGCCCGTAAGCCATAACTACTGAGTCTGTGTGCCACAACTACTGAAGCCCACGTGCCTAGAGCCTGTGCTCCGCAGCAAGAGAAGCCACCGCAATGAGAAGACTGTGCACTGCAACAAAGAGTAGCCCCCGCTCGCCACAACTAGAGAAAGCCTGTGTGCAGCAAAGAAGACCCAATGCAGCCAAAAATAAATAAATAAATTTATTAAAAAAAAAAAGAAAAAACAAACACAAAGTAGAAGAAAATATAAATGACTATTTCACTGATCTTGGATTAGGGAAAGGTTTTCTAGGCATCACAGCAATGGGAATAAATCAGAAAAGAAAATATTGATACATTTTTACTACATATGACTTCTGTTTACCAAAGCTTCGTATACAAAATTAAAGGAAAATAACAAACTGGGAAAAATATTTACTACAATTTTGAACAAGTCTTAATACATAAAGAGCTCTTACAAATCAATAAGAGATGCTATCACAGAAATCTGTTATTCTCTTATTGTTCTCAGTGCCAAGCCTGAGGTAACGCTAGCCCCTTTTTAGCCTTTAGTTCTGCAAAACATTCCTAATTGGCCTTCCTGCCTCTAGTCTTCCCTCTCCGAACCATCTCTCACACTGCTACCAGAGGTATCTTTTCAAAAGGCAAGTGTCTTCCTTGAAATCCCAAATGGCTCCCTATCACCTGAACAAGAAAGGTAAACCTCTTTAGCTTGGCGCTGAAGACCCTTCTTCTCACCTTTTCAGCCTCTTCTTTCTTTGGCCTGCCTCCTTGTGAATCTCATGCACTAATATGACTTCTTGACTATGCCAGTCTTTCCCACACGGGCACACAGCCTTGGCTATCTCCTCCTACCCATGGGCCCTACCCCATCTGTCCAATCCCTGCTGCTTCCCTAGTGCTCTGCTCTGTTCAAAGCCTCACTTGCTTCCCCAGGCAGTCAGCCTCTCCTTCTTCTCTGCTCCCTCCCTGGTACTTGGTATACACCATTATTAGCATTTCCCAGGTTATAATTTTAACATAAAGTTAAAATGTGCTTTAATTTTAATTTATATATTTAAATTATAATTAGTCATCTTGATGTCTGTTTCTGGCCCCTGCCCACTTCTTCTAATGAAGGAGCATCTCTATTCAACTTTGTATTCTTAGAAAAGCACATAGTAGGTGCTTAGTAAATGCTGTTAAATAAGAGACTATTTAATTAGATTGAAGGAATTAAATAACTTATAGTGGAAAATGAATTATAGAACATTTTAGCAAGGTATATATAAGACTTTCAAGTACATGGGCACAAAATTGCAAACATTTCTAAGCAGAAATTTTCTGAAGACTGTTGTAATAAATGGAGATTATTTATAAACTAATAATGTCCTTAAAAATAATTTGTTTTCATTTGAGTAAAGTATGCAGGCTTTCTAAAATTTGTTTTACATTATGGTTTTCTCTAGCAAAACTTAGGCTCACACAATTATAAGAATTACACATATTCTGAACTAGTAAAGAACAAATTAAAAACTTATAATGGTATCACTACCACTGCTAGTTACCGCTTAGTGGAAACATGTTGAATAAAATAACAGACAAACATTTTTTTCCAAAAATGGAGAAATTTGTTGAACTCTACTGCTGCTTCATTACACTGGCTGTACCTCCCATTTCAGCACCTCGCCAGTCTTAGCACTATTTCTCTGAACTCTTCTTATTTAAATGATTCACAGAAAGTATGTTCCAACTTTGTTCACAGGTGTTATATTAACATAATTTGTCATTTGCTGAGTACTTGAGCTTGGGTATGGTACTGTGTGCCCAGTTACAAAAGAAGAAGTCACTATTTCTGCCCTCAAAAAGATAACAGCCCATTTGCAGAAATAAGATGCAAACGCACATAAAATAATCAGAAAACAAGTCAAGGCAATATTCAGAGGTTCGTGTAAAATCTTGTGGTACAGTAGTTATATGGTGCAGAAGTTGAAAAGTAGTCAGGCAAGACCTGGTTGAGAAGGCCCTTGATTTGAGCTTAGAAGTGTAGGGAGGATTTGAGCTCTTGGAAAGAAGGGTGAAGGTACCCTGCCTGGGAAAACATCTTACCTGAGATTTTTTCCATCTCTTCCAATAGCTTTTCCAAGTCTTTATTCAGGTCTGACAGCATTTTCAGCATGTTTTCATAGTTTCTTTCACCAGGGTCAGAATCAGCCATCTAGGCAGTGCACAGAAAGAAGATGCAGTGAGACAAACCAGTGTTTCAATTCTAGCTCCACTACTCACAGCTGGGTAGCCCAAGCCGGAAAACTTAGGTCATCTTTAACTCCTCTTATCTTCCTGACCTAAGGGGTCACTGAAACTCACCAATTTTATTTGTTTATGGAATAAACATTAAATCATCTATGGGTCAGGAAGGGTCAGTGCTTGAGAGTCACCAGTAAACTGAATCCTGCCCTTGTGGAGATCATAGCCTGGCCCAGTTCTTTAAAGTCTCTCCTATCACTGCCTTCCTCCCTCTCTCCAAGGTTGCTGCTTTAATTGAGGTCCATTCCATTATCCACCATTGATTACAGATTTACTGGGCATCTACTATGTGCCAGACATCTACTATGGCTCTGGGGACACTGCAGCATATCTGAGGATCCAAATAGACTGGATGCTGTCATGGAGCTTCCATTCCAGGGAGAGAGACTGATAATAGCCAAGTTAACAGTTTCATAAAGATACCTTCAGTTTGTGGTCACTGCTACAAAGAAAATAAAAAGGATGGTGTAATAAAGATTTTTCATGGGGAGAAATGCTTTGGCTTGTAAAGTCCAAGAAGTCCTTTCTAATGAAGTGACATTTGAACTGCCATTTGAATGACAAAAAGGAGTTGTCATGTGAAGATCTAGGGGAAGAGTTCTAGACAGAGGGAATGGCTCAAGAAAAAGTGGGAGTGTCCCTGGTGTGTTTTAAGGAATAGAGAATGGGGCTGAGGAGAAGAGTGGTAGGACATGAGATCAACTAAGTAGGCAAGAACTTTGGTTTTATTTTGACAGTGCGGAAAAGCCACTGGAGGTTGAGAGAGCAGGGGATTATGTGATTATGTTTTAAGGTAACAGCAGACTTCAGCTGCTGTTTGGAAAATGGACTGCTGCAGAAGGCTGAGAGGAGGAAAGAGTGGGAAGACCAATTAGACAGGAGAGCACTAAAGTGGTCTAGAGATGACAGTGGCTTGGACTTCGGTGATAATATGAATAGTGAGAAGTGAAGTGTTCTGGTTATATTTTGGAAGATAAACCAACAGAACTGGGTACAGGACTTGTGTCAAGGTTTGCAGGGGCAAGTGATGGGAAGAGAGAAAGTAAAATGACTTCTAATTTTGGTGAGAACAACTTAATGGATGGTGGTGTTATTAACTGAAATGGGGAAGAGTAGGAGAGGAGCAGATTAGAAGGTAAACCAGGTGCTTTTCTTTTTTTTTAGGCTGTGCCGTGTGGCATGTGGGATCTTAGTTCCCGGACTAGGGCTCAAACCCGTGCCCCCTGCAGTGGAAGCTTGGAGTCTTAACCACTGGACCACGAGGGAATTCCCAGGTGCTCTATTTTGAACATGTTACTACTATGAGATGCCTATTAGGCCTCCAACTGGAGATACAAATAGGCGGTTGAATACATGGGCCTGGAGTTCAGGAGATAGGTTGAAGCTAAAAATATAAAGTTTGGAACTAGTGGTACAAGCTCTCTTCATCTTTCACTTGGACTATTGTCATAGACTCCTAACTGGTCTCCCTGCTTGTAGCTTCCTCCTGTCCAATCTATTTTCCAGTTCACTCCCAGAGTGACCTTTCCTAACGTACAAAACTAACCATGTCACACTGTTTGAAATCCTTCAATAGCTCCTATTTCTTTCAGGATAAAATACAACCTCTTTACTATAGATATAAGATCCTTCATAAGCTAGCTCCCGACTGCCCCTGTTCTCATCTAGTTCCAAGATGTGACAAAATAGCTGAAAGTCTTAAGAGATCCAAAATGTAATGAGATATTATTAAATATAATAATAATCTCTTGTAAATAGAGATTATTATTTACAAGAGATGTAATGAAAAGATATCCATGAAAATAACACAAAACTCTGGAAAGTTAAAAATCTCTACAGTTTTCTTACAAAAGAGTTAAGGAAGTACAAAATGGAGTAAAATAATTCTATCACGTGGGTGGTTACAAAAATCTACGTGAAGGCAAAGAAGTAGGTAATTACATACTTCATATCTAAGTCGTGTGGACTGCTTGCTCAATTCATTAAGTTATAAAGTTCCACTTATATTATTTTATCCATACATTCAACACTTATTTATTGAGTACTATTTTAGATCTGAAGATACAGCAGTGAACAAAACATTAAAATCCTTGAACAAGATTAATGAGTGAAATAAATACAAGGAGGGGATAAGTACTAAAGAAAAAAAGTTAACTGGAGGTGGAGGGTGGGAGAGAGTATGTACAGGGTAGTGGCTGTACTTCAGATAAGTGTGCAGGGAAGGCCTTGCTGAAGTGATTTTGACTAGAGAGCTGGAGGAAGTGAGAGAATGGTGAGCCATACAGATATGTTGGGGAAAGTGCATCCCAGGCAGAGGAAATAGTAAGAACAAAGGCCCTGAGCTAGGAGCCTGCTGGATGAGCTGGAGGAAGAGCAATAAGGGTGGTATAGTTGGTGTAGAGAGAATGAAGTGAAGAGTAGTAGAAAATAAGGTCAAAACTTGGTGGGTGAAATTGAGGTGGGCCTTAGAGACCACTGAAAAGACTGGTTTTTTCTTTGAGTGAGATGGGAGCCTGGAGGGTGATAATCTGATTTACATGTTAATAAATCACTAGATTGAGAATAGCTATATGGACATGGGTGGAGGCAGGGAGACTAGTTAGGAGGAGGTCACTGGAATAATGCAGGTGAGAGATAACAGCTCAGATCAGCACAGGACTGACGCAAGTAGTGTGAAGGAGGGCCGTTCAGGGTATATTTTGAGGGCAGGGCTGACAAGATTTGCTGATGAGTCAGTGTGAAGTCAGGGACAATGCTAGGGTATTCGACTGGGCAACCAGAAATGCTGGTACAATTAACTGAGACGGAGGAAGACTGGAAGAAGATAGTTTGCATGGGAAAGAAATAACTCAGTTTTGAACATATTAAGATACTTATGAGGCATCCAAGTGGGAATGGTGAGTAGGCAGCTGAATAAATGAATTCAGGGGAGAAGGTAGGCTAGAGATAGAAATTTGGGAGTCATCAGCATATAGGCGATATTTAAAGACATGAGAATGGGAGAGATCAAGGGAGAAAACACAGATGGAGAAGAGGCCCAACATCAAGACTGGGGAGATGCAAAGGAACCAGCCAAAGAGACTGAGGAAGAGGGGCCAGAGAGGCAGAAGGAGAACCAGGAGGGTCATGTTTCGGAAGTCAAGTGCAGACTGTTACAGAGTCACTGAACCCCAGCCAATGTCCTCTGATCATTATGAAATCTCAGCAAGCTGAGAAGACAACTCTAAAAAGCACAAGACACTGGGAACTATACTCAATATTTTGTAATAACCGATAAGGAAAAGAATCTGAAAAAGAATGTAAATATACATACATAAAACTGAATCACTGTGCTGTACACCTGAAACTAACACGACATTGTAAATCAACTATACCTCAATTTAAAAATAAATAAATAAAGTAAAAATAAAAAGTACAAGAGAAGGAAACTCTAAAAATCATATGGGTGAATAACTTATAATTCTGGGAAGGTAGGGAATAAAGATAGGAAATATTAAGAGCATAAAAACTAGAATTACAGGTTTCCCCACTATCCAAAAGTAGAGCGTTTGTATAAAACCTTTCATAAGCCAAAATGGCATAAGGCAAAGAAGCAATTACCTTAGGACACATCTTGCTAATGAACGCACAAAATAAACCAAGATAAAGCACAGATGCTCACAGACAAAGTTCAAAGCTGTGGCAGCCTGATGCTGAGATGCAGAGTGTAGTTCCCCGGGAATGCGCTTGGCGGTGCTACTCTCAGGGCTGGGGTGCACACTGCCTCTATACGGCTCGCTGCAAAACAAATGCAGGACGCTATTTTCATTTTTTACCTTTTTTTTTTTTTTATAAAAGCCAAAATCCTCTTCATATTTCTTTTGGTTAGTGAAACAGGTACTAATGTAGCATTTTCATAAAAGTGGAGTGGTGTAAAGTGAACTTTCACAAAGCAGGGGATACCAGGGAAGTCCTGACTATCTGTTATTATATGCATTTGAATGTTTAAGAGAATCGGGTCTACCAGAGTAGCAGCTCAGCTTTGTCATTGGAGTTTAAAATGTGAAATTGATTATGGGTTGTAATTTTAAGTCACAGTCTTAGTAAGTTTATAGGAGTTCTAGGACATTTAAGAGAACTTGAGGTTTACAATATTTGTAAATTTTACTTATAATTTTTATAAGAATTACATGGGGACTTCCCTGGTGGTGCAGTGGTTAAGAATTTGCCTGCCAACGCAGGGGACATGCATTCGATCGCTGGCCCGGGAAGATCCCACATGCCGTGGAGCAACTAAGCCCGTGCGCCACAACTACTGAGCCTGCGCTCTAGAGCCCGCGAGCCACAACTACTGAAGCCCACTTGCTGCAACTACTGAAGCCTGCGCACCTAGAGCCCGTGCTCCGCAAGAGAAGGCCCCACTTGCCGCAACTAGAGAAAGTCCACGAGAAGCAATGAAGACCCAACGCAGCCAAAAAAACTTTTTTTTTAATTAAAAAAAAAAAGAATTATATAAGAAGGTAGGATGGTTTGTTATTAAGACAACTGAGGTACTTAAAGAAGTAGAATACATTAAGTTTATTATTAAAAGTTTAAGTTTGTAAATGGAACAAAAACACTGTTACTATTAAAAATATGCTAGACCTAGAATAAGATTAAAAGTTTAGAATAAGATAATCCTATTTAGGGACTTCCCTGGTGGCGAAGTGGTTAAGACTCCACACTCCCAGTACAGGGGGCCCAGGTTCCATCCCTGGTCAGGGAACTAGATCCCACATGCATACCGCAACTAAGGAGCCGGCGAGCTGCAACTAAGAAGCCCACCTGCCACGGCTAAGACCTGCCACAACCAAATGAATAAAAAAAATAAATATTAAAAAAAAAGAACTGATGGATCACTAGACAAAACAGATAGGGCATGCAAACTTCGACGTGGAGGGTAGAAAAAAACAGGAGATAGTGAGAAGGTGGTACAGAGTAAAAGTTTTTTGTTTTTTAAATTAACAAAGGCAGAGACTTGCCTGTCTTTGGTCTGTGTGGAAAGGATTAGCTGTACAGAAGGCTGAAGAATCAGGAGAAAGGGTTGCGGATGGCGCAGGGACTGGTCACCTTACCCTACGGAGGGAAGGGAAGGTAAAGAGGTACGGGTGGAGTCAGGTGGGTAAAGGGCCAGGTAAGTCCCTGTTCAAGCTCGAGGTCTCCAGCTTGCCTGCGAACGGCAATGAAAAGGTTTTTTCCTGAGAACGGATGGTCGGCAGAGGTGCAGCAGAGGAGCAGTGGCAGGAACGGCTGAGGCCGCACGGCTGCTCGTATTCTCAGGACCCTGGGGGGCGCAGAGCCCACGGGCGGAGTGTAACCGGCCTGGGAACTGAAGCGTGCGCGCGGTGGAGGCACGACGAAGGCGCGAGGAAGAGGAGAGGTGGGTACGGAGCGCAGGCCCCGAGGGGCAGGGAGCTGAGGGCGGGGCGGGTGGGCTGGGGACGGAGCGCGAGCCACCTGGAGGGATGCAGGCCGCGGCAGGGCCCCTGGGATCTCGGGGGGGGGGCGGGCCCGGCAGGCGGACCCAGGGAAGGGTGAGCTGAGTGAAGGCGGGAGGCCACGCCATCTGGGCCCACGGCCTTCCCGCCACGCCACCTGGGCCCACGGCACTCCCGCCACGCCATCTGGGCCCACGGCCTTCCCTCCACGCCATCTGGGCCCACGGCCTTCCCTCCACGCCATCTGGGCCCACGGCACTCCCGCCACGCCATCTGGGCCCACGGCCTTCCCGCCACGCCATCTGGGCCCACGGCACTCCCGCCACGCCATCTGGGCCCACGGCCTTCCCGCCACGCCATCTGGGCCCACGGCCTTCCCGCCACGCCATCTGGGCCCACGGCCTTCCCGCCACGCCATCTGGGCCCACGGCACTCCCGCCACGCCATCTGGGCCCACGGCCTTCCCACCACGCCATCTGGGCCCACGGCCTTCTCTCCACGCCATCTGGGCCCACGGCCTTCCCGTCACGCCATCTGGGCCCACGGCCTTCCCTCCACGCCACCTGGGCCCACGGCCTTCCCGCCACGCCATCTGGGCCCACGGCCTTCCCGCCACGCCATCTGGGCCCACGGCCTTCCCGCCACGCCATCTGGGCCCACGGCACTCCCGCCACGCCATCTGGGCCCACGGCACTCCCTCCACGCCATCTGGGCCCACGGCACTCCCGCCACGCCATCTGGGCCCACGGCCTTCCCTCCACGCCATCTGGGCCCACGGCCTTCCCTCCACGCCATCTGGGCCCACGGCCTTCCCTCCACGCCATCTGGGCCCACGGCCTTCCCGCCACGCCATCTGGGCCCACGGCCTTCCCGCCACGCCATCTGGGCCCACGGCCTTCCCGCCACGCCACCTGGGCCCACGGCACTCCCGCCACGCCATCTGGGCCCACGGCCTTCCCTCCACGCCATCTGGGCCCACGGCCTTCCCTCCACGCCACCTGGGCCCACGGCACTCCCGCCACGCCATCTGGGCCCACGGCACTCCCGCCACGCCACCTGGGCCCACGGCACTCCCGCCACGCCATCTGGGCCCACGGCACTCCCGCCTGTGGCGCTGCCGAGGACGCCTGGGCCAGCGCGGAGCCAAGGCAGCGAGGGCGATGGCTGGCTGCGGGCGGGCGGGTCACCTTGGGGGGTGAAGGTCTGAGGTGCTGGGGCTGAGGACGCCAGAGGCACGAGACACGCCAGGGCCTGGGGCCCTCTCTGTGGGCTGAGGGTCTCGCCCGCGCAGTGCGGAGAGCTGTCACGGAGGCCGGGATCCTTCCTGGGGTGAGAAACGTGAGGGGATGCGAGGGGCACCCGCGCCGGCGAGCCTGCGGGGCGTGCGCGCGTGCTGGTGTGAACAGCACGCGCACAGAATGAGTGATGCCTGCGGTGGCGCGCCTGCAGTTGCGCGCTGAGCCTCGGACCACGCCTGCTGTGCGGATGGGAGGGAATTCGACGCGTGTGACGTGCGTCCAGGAGGGCGCGAGGCTGAGAGGTCCAGGTGTACACAGTTCCGGACGTGCGGTGCGAGGGGTCTGGAGGACGTGTGGGTGAGGGGCCGGGGGTGCGGCGTGAGGAGCACGGCGTGACGAGACCGGGCTGAGGGCCGGGTGGGTGAGGAAGCGGTAGGCGCCCCACCGGTCTGGCGTGAGGCGGTGAGCACCGCCTGGGGACGCCGTGACTCGGGGGTCGGGGCGCCAAGGGAGGGTCCGGGACCCCCAGGCGGGCTGGCCTCTCTCACCTCCAGCTCCCCGGCGCTCGGGTTCCGCTCGGCTACCCTCCTCCGCGGCCTGAGGCTCGAGGCGGCTCCTCAGAATGACGCCCCTCCCCTTTCCGTTACCAGACCCGCCCCCGGAGCGTGCCTCTGGCCCTCATTGGCTGGTCTCCTGGAGCGGAAGGGGCGGCGCTGCGAGCACCTGACTACACCCGCCTCACGCTGGTCCCAAGTCCCGGCCTTGAGGTCTCATTGGCTGGTCGCCTGGAGCGGAAAGGGCGGGGTTGCTCCCGGCTGGTCCCACGTGGTCCCGCACTTGGGGCTCTCCGTCTCAGGTGGGCCGAGTACCTGGATTGAAGAGTGGCTGAGGTCGAGGGATGGTAGAGCTGAGATGAGGGGAGACACCCTCGTCCTTATGGGAGTGTTCTCCCCCTTGCACCTGGAGCGTAAATCCGTGCACAGCGGGGGTGGGGGCGGCGGGGCGTCTGCTTGACCACTGTGTCTCCAGTATACTGGACAGCAAGTGCTAGTAACCATTGTTGAGTGAGCAGCTGAAGGCCCAAGTATTTTGTCTCGCAGCTACCGTGGGTGGCCGACATTGTTGCAGCTGTCTCACAGAAGAGGACGCTGAGGCCCAAGGAGATGAGGCAGGGGCCCAGGTCCATGCACCTGCGAGGTGCGGGCCTTGGTTACAACCGAGGTCTGCCAGGCGCTCTGGCCTCCAGGCAGTAAAGCACAGATCAGCAAGCAAGGCCACGTGAGCGTGCTGCTCAGCCCTTAGAGAGGCTGCACATAAAACTCTGGTCAAGAGGAGGCTAAAGAGATCACTCTGGCCTCTATAGGTCAGTCCAGGGAGCTCGGTCTTTATTTGGAGGGCGATGGGCGCCTTAGAAGGTTGGGAAGCAGAAGAGGGGCATGGCGAAGCAGTCTCTCTTGCCGGAGGGAGAGTAGAAATGGGGCTGTTGCTGGTTTTTGGGTGAATGATGGTGGAGCTGGGGACAGGGAGGCAGTGGTCGTGGCGGAGGGAAGTACACGGAGTCAGAAGCCATTTAGAAGGTCGCCTTGACAAAGCTTCGTAATGTGGAAAGGGAGGGAGAAAGAAGGAATGGCTGAGTCGCTGGAGGGTGACACCACCGGCTGAGATGGGGAAGAGTGGCAGAGAAGCCAGTTTGGGAGGTTGTTAACTTCGGTTTTGAACACCTTGAACTCTTTGAGATTCCTGACAAACCTGGGACCCACTGCATTTTCCCTCAGGGATTCCGATCCTTAGCAAACTGATGGCAGAGTAGGAAACACAGCTGGAGCTGAGCCAGACAGTTCTGGGCATAGAGTGCGGACTCGTCTCTCTCTTGAGGAGTCTGCTGTCTGGGCCACGTCCCCTCTCCAAGCTGCCAGGCTCCTTCCCCTTCTGAATCTGGTTCTCCAGCTGTTGCTTCCTACCTCTGAGCCACCTGCACACTTCCAATCATTCCACCATTTGCTTAGACTTTTCTAGAGCTGATTTCTGTTATAGCATCCCAGAAAAACATGAATCAGGAATAATTCTGAGGGGTAATGAAGGCAGCTTCAGGGAAGAGTAGGAGTTTACCAGGCTGAGAAACAACGGCACAGGATTCCAGGGAGGAGGTTCGGCAAAGGCAAGGGTGTGGAGGTGCCTGCCTCCTTTAGGAATTGAGAGTGAAGCTGGAGCTCAGGGTTCTTGTGGAGGAGCGAAAGATACTCAGAGAAGATCAGTTGGTCTGGAATGTGAGGTCCCAGCAGGTGGAGGTGGGCGTCTGAAACACCCTGCAGAGCCCAGGCCAAGAAGGATGGGCCCTCAGGGAGTCCAGAGACATGTGTCTGGTCTGCCCATCCCCTTGTGCATCCGAAACTGGCTAACTGTTCATCAAACGTTTCCTTTATGTCCTGGGCACACAGCTAGACTACATTTCCCAGCCTCCCTTGCAGTGTGAGTCCTGGCTGGTGGCATGTGGGTAGAAAGGCTCTATCACTGCCAGGCTGAGTCCATGGAAGCCTCCCGTGAGTGAGCCCTCTCTCTCCCCCGTGCACTTGCGGGATGTTGGAGTCCAAGGCAAATTGGGAGCTACCGGAGGAGGGCAGGACTTCTAACAGCCATTATTTGAATAATGGTATGGAGTAGAGTCTTCCTCTCAGCAAAGTGAACAAGAATTAAACTTCTATCGGGTTAAGCCGTCGCGCTTTCAAGCTTTGTCTGTTATGGGCACTAGCCTTAACTAATGCACATCTGCACACCTCTGGGGTACTAATGCAGATTTGCATTTGGTGGATGGTCACCAGAAGTTTATACCCTGGTTAAGCACTGTGTTTTCTTCTCTTACTTCAACCAAGAACAAATCAGATAAAAGAATTTTGACTGAATTTTAACGTTAATTAAAAGGCAGCTTGTTGGAATCTCTGCTCACTGTTCTCCCAGGCCTGGGCGAGCTGATGTCTCCCAGAAGCCGACCAGATCCCAGTTTCCCAGGGTAGGTCACGCAGGCACCGGAGAGGCAAAGGTCTGTGAAGATACTTTTGGAAGCCCAGGAAAGCTCTGTTACGGAATGTCCTATTTTGTGAGCATAGATTTATTTTTATAAGCTTCTCACAGAGACTCAGAAGAGGTTAGAAGCTTCTGTCCTGTGAATCTTCTCATGTTCTCAGTGTTCAGACAACCTTCAAAGCTATTATCAGGAACCTAAATCTCCTTTCTTTCAATTTATATTTTCAAGAGTCTATGAGACATTTTCACAAATGTTTCTTACAGGTATGTTAAACTCAACGTTTAAAAATCTTGTTTAATCACCCAGTCACCCAAATAGAAAACGTGAATTATCTTCGATGGCTCGCTAGCATCCTGAATCTCCATCCCTTAGTTAGTCCCATCATTCCTCCCAGCTCTGCCACCACCATGAGCAGTACCCTCTGCTAGGCCTTCTTGCTTCTAACCTTACTACACCCTGCTTTGTTCTAATATTCTGGTTAGCCAGAGTGATCCCATTAAAAGTTTACAACAGATTATGTCACCCTCTGCTCCAACCCCGGTGGCTTCCCCCATCATTTGGAGAACCCAGAGCCTGGCCTACAGGGCCCTTGCTGCGCCACTCCACCTGTCCCCTCCTGCTGCTCCCGACTCCACGCCAGCCACAGGCCCTCGGGTACTGTTCCTCCACCACAGCAGGCTCCTCCCACCCTGAAGCATTGGCTGTTGCTGCCCCCTTGGCCAGGAATACCCTGCCCTCAGGTACATACATGGATTGCACCCTCATCTCCTGCTGTTCTGAGTCAAATGGCCCCACTCAGGAAGGCCTGCCTCTGCCACCCTGTCTGAAATTGCCATCCACCCCTCCATTGCTCCCTCCCCTTACTTCTCTCCTTAGTACTTATCTGCCCTCTGACTTACTATGTCATTTGCTCATTCTTCTTGGTTATTGCCTGTCTCCCTCACTAGACTCTAAGCTGCACAGGGAAGGATTGTTTTTGCCAGTTTTGTTCACTGCTGTATTCCAGAGCTTAGCACACTGTAGCGCTTAGTAAGTATTTGCTAAATGGATTATTCAAGAGCCTGAATTCCCTGCTCCATGCTTGCCTCACTGAGTAGTGAATTCCCCGTGTGCAGGGGGTGCCTTGTTCACCAGTGAATCCCCAGCACAGAGCCAAGTAGACAGTGGTTGCTCAATAAACACTGGTTAATAAGAGAAGGCCTGGGAGTGTATCTAATTCATGTCCGGTTCTCATCGCCTACCAGAGTACATTCGTTTAGGCATGCAGCAGTAGTAATTGAGTACCTGCTTAGACTTTCCATAATAATTTTTTGTTTACTCGTAATATTATTTTAATAAAAAAGCCGACCCAAGGGAAGGAGCATCTGCTGCTCCAGATTATCTTGTGCGCCCTCTCACAGACATGACCACTTGGCACCCAGACCTCAGGCCTGGGACTGTAGCTTCTCCCTATGCCGAGGGCCTCTACAGAGCTGTGCTCCAGCCCAAGGGGGTGCAGAGGACATGTCCGTGCACAGAGGGCCCCACTCTCCAGAAGACAAACAGAAATGGGCCCAGGGAACAGGTGGACGTTCTGAAGCAAGAATTTATTCCAAGTGCGTATGTGGGTGTAGACAGCAGAGACCCACCTTTCAAAGCAGGTCAGAACCTCTCACAAATAGTCTCCAGCCCTAGACCTTCCCTTGCCACATCCCTGGCCTCAGGCCGGAGCAGGGGAAGGGCCTCCTAGTTCCCCCACCAAAAAACACAGGTACTTAAGGGCTAAAATAGAATTATACAGCTTTATTTTTATTAACATCTAGCAAGAAAAAAACAAAAAGAAGATTCCCTTCTTGCTCCAGCGCTACCTCCACCACTTGAGCCCTCAGGGAGCAGCGTCTGCCCAGGGAGCACCTGCTTCCAGAGGTGTCCTTGGAGCCTGGGCACCTGTGCACGGCCACCGCTGTGCCTGCAAGCGGACCACAGGCCCCTTCCTCCACAATGTGGGGACAGAAGGGCAGCTGGCATTTCTCCAGCCCTCAGCTGTCAGCCTTGGGAACTTGGAAAAGATCAGCGATGTCCAGCAGAGCTTGGCGGATGTGGTTCCCAAAGCGCTGGGCATTCTGCGGGAGTCAAGAGCTCAGACCAACCTCCAGGTGAGCCCCCGCCCCTCTGTCCCCACAGGGAAGGATTCTTCCCCAGCCAGACATGCCCTGGGGGGCGACCCCTCCTCAGGCTGAGTGGGAGCAGGAGACACTCACTGTCTCTGAGCTTGAGAACTTGCTGGAGACGTGGAAGAAGATGGTGTTCTCACCCGCGATCATGTAGGAAACCCCGTAGCCATCATTAGCTACCTGAGGGGAGCACAAGGGGTGAAGAAGAAGAGGTGAACTGAACCTTGAGTATCTGGAAGCCAAGCTGATGTTATCCTTGCTCTGCCCACAAGATTCACAGGAAGGGCCCATCCCCAGGAAACAGTATGAAAACAGAAGAGAAGACCCCACCGGGGGTTCCAGGACCTCAGGTTCCCTCAGGAGGCCCCCCTCACGTTTGCAGGGGGTCTCTAGCTCCCCGACAAACTAGCCCACATGAGTGTCTCAGTGGGATATCTGGACTGTCTCCATAAGCCCACTTCAGAGGGTACAGAAGCCCCGGGAAGGGTCACTCCAGCAGTGGGTGTCAACATGGGTGGGGTCCCAGCCACCTTTCTTGCTGGGGTCGACAGGTACCTATCCTGTTTCCAGGCAGGGCAGGTCCAGGGCTGTGCTCCTGCCTCTGGCCTGACCTCCTCGAGGCCCTGCACTCTCCGCTGACACCCCAGCCCCTGGTCCTTCCCACCTGTCCACCTTCAAGGGCACTTACAGGGCCAAAGCCACCGCCAGCACCCAGGTGATTGGGGTACTTGTTTGGGTCAAACATGCGGATCTGGAATTGAGCAGTTTGGCTGGTGGAGAGGCGCCAGGGTTCTGAGAGCACCTGCAACAGGGAGGCCGGCAGTCAGGTGCCATGCACACCTGCGGACAGGTGCGTGAGCCTGGCACCGTCCTGGCTAAGGATGCAGAAGGGACAGGACGCAGGACCTTCCTGATTGCTGTCCGTGGTCCCCTAGTCTGTTCTCACCATCACAGCCTCTGCACAAAACCCACCATCAGGTGACCTGTCTGTCCGTCCCCTGGCTCCGCCCCCCACCCCTCCCACTGTCCCTCCCACATCCCACACTCCTGCCTCAGTGTCAATGTCCGGGCACTGGAGGTTCCCTCCACCTGGACGCCCCGGTTCCCCTGAGCCTCTGCCCTTCTCTCACAAGCGCTGCCACCACCTGACATATCATGTTTGTCTGTCCATCCCCCCTCACGCCAACAGCCACTCCACGAGGGGGAGGCTCCCGCTTGGTGCCAGTCCACAGGCCTGGGTGGCGTGTGGGCCGGGAACACTGGCCCCAGCTGTCCGGACAGAAAACAGGCCAAGACCCACCAGGAGAGGGCCTGAGGACAGAGGGCACGCCCATCAACACTGACCTCAGCCAGGAAAGGGGAGCTGACCCCCAGGAACTTGGAAACCACGTAAAGGCAGAAGAGGTGCCTGTCAATGCCAGCCCCTGTCATGGCCAGGCGGCACGCATTCTGGTGCTTCTCAGCCGCTTTCCGGAACAGATCTTGGAGGTTTGCTTTCTGGGGGCAGAAACCGAGCAGTGAAGAGTAGCCCTGACCCTACAGCAGGCAGGAGGCCGAGCGGTCACGTCAGCGCGAGGCCACGGGGGTCTCACCAGGTGGCGCCCCTGCACCATGGCCTGAACAAAGGCTGTGGACTCGCAGGTGCAGGAACGTACGGTCTCTGTCCGTCCCTCCCGGAACATCCTAGTCATCGAGGCTTCATAGGTCAGGCAGAACTTGCCTCTGTCCTACGGAACACAGAGGGATGAATCTTGCAAGTGGGCCCTGGTGCCACCCCTGCCTGCTCAGTGGCCTGGGGCTCCTACCCGGAAGTATGCCAGCTGCAGGGCGATCTGCACGAAGGCGTCAGGGCTGGTCCGGCACTTCTTGATGAGGCCTTTGCCAAAGGGCAAGAACTGGAAGCAGTACAATTCCACGTCGTCAGCCAGCGCCTTGGCCACCTGGTAGGAGCTCTCGATGACTGCCTGGCACTGCCAAGACACGGAGGGATCAGCTGGGGGCAGAGCTCTCCAGGAGGACTCCAGGGTCACGTCCAGGAGGCCTGAGGATGTAGGCAAGGCTGGGCAGGCCTCAGTGTGCTTGACATCCTCAGGAGAAGGAGACGCAAAGGACAAGCCAGGGGCATCAGCACAGATGCCTGGCTGGGCTTTGTCGGGGAGGAAGCACTGACAGGTACTCCCTGGACACGAGCTCACACCTCATGTCTTTCTCCAGCCCCGAAATAGTCCTGGGGTCTCTATTCTCCTTGTAGCCAGTCTGGACCATGAGACACTCTGGACCCTTACCCTGAGGGTGGGGCTGGGACAGAGGGGAGGGCCACAGGGCATCTCAGACACTTGTCACTCTCGCACACCCACCCCTGCCCCTTCTCGGCCCGCACACCTGCTCAGGAATGTCCCACTGCAGCCGCTGAGGGGGGGCCAGCACAGGGTTGGGTGTGCCCAGACAATGCCCAGTCTCCGAGTAGCCCAGGTCGAAGCTGTCGGTGCCCAGGACAAACTGCAGGGGCAAGGTCAGGCTGAGAGGCCGTCCTTGCCCTGCTGCCCCGGTCCCCGCCCCGCCCCTGCCCTGCGGGACCTCTCCCAGGACCTGCTACCTCCCAGAGGTGCCCTATGATAGGGGCGTCTGCCCACGCGTGTTCTGTGTTGAGGCCCAGCTGGCCGTTCTTGAAAGCGATGAGAGTGAAGGACTTGTCGAACCACCTGCAGCGGGCGGAGATGGGGTGGCGGTGTGGGGGCAGGGGGAGGAGCCCGGGGTGGGTGGGGCAGGGGAGGACCCCCAGGTGGGTGGGGCAGGGGAGGAGCCAGGGGTGGGCGGGGTGGGGCCTGCAGTGGAGCTGGGGGTGCGGTACCTGTTGTAGCAGCTGCCGTGCAGCAAGGCCTTGCCGTAGAGGCTGAGGCTGGCCTCGTCTTCAGGGTCATAGCGGTGAGACTCCTCATCCAGAGCCACAAAGAAAGCAGCGCGCTCGATGGCATCCAGGGCAGCCTTGTTCTTGCCGGAGCTGAAGAAGGCCTGGCGTACCTGAGCCCACTCCACTCTGAGGGCAGGAGGGCAGAGTGAGCGGGGGGGGGGGCCCCTGTGGGCGTGAGGGCACCTCCCAGGATCTGTGTCCCCCTTCTCCACACACCCCCACCTAGCCACCAGCAGTTAGAGGTCACAGCAGCTACCCTCCTGCCGCGCCCCTTACGACCACAGGTCCTGGTTTACGCAGAGGACGCTGGGGCCCACGCTCCTCCCTTGCTGAGGGCTCTGGCCGAGTTCCAGGGTGGCACACAGAACCCAACTCCTCTCCTCACGGCGCCTGAACCTGGGCCCCAATACCTTCCCCCTGCGGTGAGGGCCGCCAGTCTCTCCTCCCCAGGCTGGGGTGGGGAGGGGTCATCCAGGATCCTCTGGAACTGCATCTCCAGGTCCCGAGGCTTGAGCAGGCGGGAGCCCTCATAGAGCCACAACTTGAAGAAACGGCCCTTGTGGTAGACGGCTACGTGCCTGCTGTCTGTGAGGTGCTGCAGCACGTCTGTGGCAGAGGCCATGGGTGGGCTCAGGCGGGAAGGTAGGGAGCTCCTCCCTCCCCCCATGCCACTCAGGATGGCCCCCCAGCCTCACACCAGGTGACCGCATGGACCCTTCGCCTGGTGGAATCTGCTGGCACCAAGCCAGGCCCCGTGCC
This sequence comes from Grampus griseus, assembly GCF_964374135.1. Lineage (NCBI taxonomy): Eukaryota > Metazoa > Chordata > Mammalia > Artiodactyla > Delphinidae > Grampus > Grampus griseus. The sequence continues at coordinate 102,625,906 of NC_139005.1, forward strand.
CTGAGCTTCGCTGTCTGTCATTTAATGCCAACCACAGTCCCATGAGGCATTGCACAGAAGAGAAAACCAAAGCTCTAGGAAATCCCACAGACTGTCCTGGCATTAGAAATGCGGGTGCTGCTTGGCGGCCCTGGGGGCCCTGGGCGAGCCCACCCCTCCTCCTCTACAGGCTCCTTGAGCGGGGAGCTCCACTAGGCCTCCTGTTGATCTTTGCGCGGGAGACTCCCGAACTGTGAGCCCCTGCAGGGGAGGGGCTCTGACCTGGGTCTCCCAGGGTCCCAGGACTAGCACCGTGCCTGTAAACAGCAGGTGTCTAGTATCGGCCACAAACTATTTTTCGCAGCTACATGACCCTGAGACACTGAGGACGCTTGGTGACCAGCAGGCGGTAGGGCATCTGGCCGTGGTGGGCCCACAGCTGGGAGGGGGCGGCCTCCATCCTGCGGTCCCAGCGCGGGCGCCCGGCCGCGGCCTAGTACCTGTGTCCTTCCCTGGGATCCGGGTGGTGTTGAACATCCTCTCCATCTGGTAGGAGCACATGGGCACGATGCCCAGCGCCATCACCTAGGAGGACGGCCCAGCACAGCTCAGACGCAGGCCTCCTCTCCCGGTCACGCCCTCACCCCCAACCCAACTCACAGGCTTGATCTCTTCACGGTCAAGTTTACGGCGATACATGATCATGGCGTGGACAATGTTTCCCAGGCGGGCTGCCTGCACGTCTGTGTTCTTGACGAGCACTAAGTCCTACAGGGAGAGAACGGAGCCTGCAAGGAGGCTGTGACAGGTGTGCACAGTGGCATCTCTCTGTCTGGGGTGTCTTGCCCCCTTTCCCCAGTCCATCCTGCACACCCTCTGAGAACCAAGTACAAGAAGTGAAATGCATAACTACTGATCAGATAACCCCCTGCCCTGGCTTCGACCTGAGCTGCTTTTCCAAACCCATTGTATTTGTTGATGTTTTGTTTATTTTTCTTTGAGGAAGGGGTCCTGCCACTACAGAACAGCTTAAAACCTCTGGTCTAGACAAATTGCATATAGGTTTCTGGAAAGACAGCTTTGTGGAGGAGGAAAATGCCAGCATGCTACTTGAAACGTGCTTTGGAAGTGGGAGAGCAAAGAGGTGCACAGGGCAGTGGCTGGGCAGCCTCTCCCAGCTGGCTGTGCACAGTCTTGTACTAGGAGCAGGAAAAGGGTCAGTCATGTGGGATAGGGACCGACAGTGACCCCCTGAGCTCTACAAGAAACAGCTCTGGATCTGCTTAAGACACACTTAAGGAAGTTCCCTGGTAATGGCGTCAGGACGGCTGGGAAGTTGTGGCTGGAAAGCCAGCAAGGGAACAAGGAAGGAAGTGAGAGCGCCTGAGCTGGGCAGAACAGTGAGCCTGAGGAACTCTGGGAGTGACAGTATCAGCCTGTGGGGTCTACTGGGCTCTCCAGACCCTCAGTATCCCCATCGCCTGCGAGCTGCTTCCTGACTATTCTTCCAGGATATGACCACCACCCCCACCCCCGCATCTTCCCTCTCCTTCAGGCCTCACTTCAGAACCCCCACTTGCCTACAGAAACCACCACTAGGGCTCTGAACTGTCGTCCAGGTTCCTTGCCCTGAGACCAGAGCTGGGGACAGAGCTGAGCACACAGGAGCCAATGTGGCTCTAGCCCTTACCATGACATAATAGTTGCTGTTCACCATGAGGGGAGTCCTGCCTCGAAGGTAGACATACTCTTCCCACCAGTCGCTCACCTGCGGGTGGGTGGGAGGTTGGAGCTGGGGCAGAGGAGGGTGGGCTGTGAGCAGCCAGGACACAGGGTGGGAGAGGGTAAGCCCGGGAGGTAGAACTCACATAATTGGCTGCCCACCATGACTTGAGTACCAGGTACTTCTGCAGCCTGGGGGCAGTCTTCTCCTGGAATTCCTTGGCCAGCGTCTCCATTCGGTAATATTCCTCGTCATCCAATAAGTGTTGCACGGATTCTAGGTACTGTCCAGCCAAGTTATTGCCCGTGTGAGGGCCAGTCAGCAAGAGCTGCCTCTGTCCTGACCTTCTTCCAAGCCCAGCCCCATTGCTCCCTCTCAAGCCGACTCTTTGTAAGGGACAGTCCCTTATGTTTGGATAAGTTCTCTGAGTCCAGCCTGCCCTGCCCACTGGGATGTCTGACCCAGGCCCTCACCCGATGAATCGTGGCTGACACGCTGGGCACGGGCAACTTGGGCAGAGATGTCTGGAAGCTGTAGAGCATGGGCCGCTGGCCGGACAGAAGGCGGACACACATCTGGGGGTACAGAGTGGAGAATGTTGAGGGGGAAGCTGGGGGAAAGAATGGAAACTAGCAAACACTGGAGGGGTACCCCAGACCCTCAAAACCGGGACAAACCCCGCCAGGCACCAGTGCCCCGCCTGGCTGTCCCCTCCAGCTCAGAACCCAAAGTGAGGCCCTGGGGTCTCAAACCCGTTGCCTGGACCCCTCCACCAGCTTCTGCTCACAGCCCAGACTCTGGTGAAGTGGCTGATCTGGCCGTGCATCTCGAACAGCCAACCGTGGTAGGAAAGCAGCAGTTTCAGGGTTTGGCGGAAGAAGAGGATGCCCGTCATCCAGACCCCCGTGGAGAAGATGGCCATGCTGAGAAGTGTCCGTGTCTGTGGGCTCCGGTAGGGGCCACATCTATCAGAGAAGGGGAGAGGACTGCAGGGGGGTCCACTTGAGACCAACCTCAGGGAGATTCTGACTCTGCAGTCCTGATGTATGTGAGCCATCTCGGGGGAGGCACCAAGGGAGGAAAAACTCCCTGGACACGCTCACATCTGAGCCTCTGAGTGCGTCACACTCGAAGTCACAGAAGTAGGGACTGAGATGGTGGTCGCCCCCAGGGAGGGCTGCCCCTATTACCTCCAATGGCTGTTGTCCTGTAACTGCCCAGCTCAGGAACCTTGGCCTTGGAGCCCACCCAGCCCTTTCTCATGGCCCCACTTCTTACCCCTCAGGAAGCCATCTCTGGATAAAACAGACCAGCCCCATGGAGATGTCCACGTTGCAGTAGGAGGAACCCAGTGTCGTCATGACGACGAACAGCCAGCTGGTGGGGCTGCCAGGGTACACACCCCTGAGGATGCCATTCTGTGGGCAAAAACAGGAATGCTCACAGAGCAAGGACTGGGGTAAGCAGGCACCTATGAAGTCTTTGCCTGTTTTCACTTCTCCTTCACGTCTGGTGGACCCCCCCTCCACACTCCCACACCTGCAGCACCTGATTACTGTGTCCCACTGACACTTCATGCACACCCATCTCCTCTCCACGCCTTGAGCACCCCTCTGGTTTCTGCACTGCTGGAGCCTGTCACTCCACAGAGCTGTCAGCCGAGATGGGGGTGGAGGACCTTGACAATGGGCAGCAGCTGACACCTAGCCTCTGCCTCCCTGGAAGGCTCGATTCTGCACCTGCTGGAAGAGACCAGAACCACCTGCGCCCACCTTGATGCGAATCAGGCGTTTCTTCCAGGAGTTTATGCCGGACAGGTAGATGTGTTTTAGGGCCTCCCGACTGAGCCGGAAGTCGACCCCCTCTGGCGTCACCGTGAACTGGAAGGCCACAGCCTGGTGCGCTTCCGCCATCCTGTGGGTTGCTGGGCACCTGGGAGTTGCTGGGCACCTGGGAGGTGGCAGGAGGGTGTGCGGGCAGCACGGCCACCCGCGTCGAGGCCCCGCCCCCGGGCACTGGCCGCGCCCCCAGCCCGCCTCCCTCCCCTTCCGCCCTGAGACGGCCACCCGCAGCGCCGAGGCCCCACCCCTGGACCCCCAGCCTCGCCAACCGCCGCAGAACCTTCGTGCGATGGTGCGGGGGTCGCAAGGGGGTCAGGGCCTTGAAAACGTCAGGAATCCCGAGGACAGTGTAGGGCGGCCTCGGGGTGGGGGCTAGAGGGGCCCCGGAAGCGGAGTCGGTCTGGTCTGGAGTGAGGCGGGGTCTGCGTACCCCCAGCGCTGCCACGTGGGACCCTGGCACCAGCCTCAACCCCCCTCCCCCGCCCCACTTGCCGGCTCAGAGCCCTGGGCCAGGCCGGCAGCCCAGAGCCACCCCCAACTCCACTCACGGCTCGGGTGTGCTCCTGTCCGCTTGTGGGGACAGTCACTGTGGCCTGTGTCCCCACGTCCTTCAGGCCTGGCCACCTAAGTCCCGCCCTCACCGGGAACCTGACACCCACTCCCAAATTTGGGTTGAGAGAACAGTTAGGGATTGGCAACCAGAATCTCCCCGGCTCCGAGGCGAGAATCAGGAGTGGGGGGGAGCCGGGTTTCTGCAAGATGAAGATGGCTCAAAGGTCTGAGAGCCTGGGGCGCCCAACGGGTCTCACGTGAGGATGGTGGCATTAGAGCTAAAAATAGCCGAATGTAGGGAAAAGGTCACCAGTGTGTCAGCTGTGCCTCCTGTTCCCTGATCTCCAGTGCTCAGGGTTGGGCAGCCCCACCCCGGGGCCCTCTTTGTACCCGGTAACTCCCCACTGCCCGACCCAAGTCCTCTGAGTATTTATCACTTCTAAGCTGGAGCCGGGGTGGGGGACAGCAGAATGGACCCCTAACCACTTGCAAGCCCAGATCACCCAACAGCCACGCTTTTCAGGAGAGGAAACTGAGGCTCCTAGCAGTGGCCCCTTTGTCAATCTGTGTGCAGTCCTTGGTCGGTACTTGCCGCCGCACCCAAGCAGGGTTAGGACGGTGTGAAGGAAGAAGCTAGTTTATTGTCTTAAGGTACACATCCCAGGGCTTCTGCCCACTTGCCTGCGGTGGGGACCTGCTCAAACTCGGGGGGTAAGGGGGAAGGTCAGCCTCCTTAACCCCAGTCTCACTCGGGCTCAGCCCAGTCCCCAGGGCCTCCCCTTTGTCCCTCCCTCCAAGGTCCTGCCCTGGAGGCTCCAGGAGAAATCCAAGGAGTTGGGATGTGGAGAGTCAGGATGAGGAGTGGAAGCTGGTCAGCTCTCCCTTCTGCTGGAAGTAGAACTGGAACCGAGACTGGGCGTACTCCTAAGGAAGGAAACCCGCGCACTGGTGAAAAGGGGTGGGACTAGCACCCCACACCCCCCTCAGTCTGCCCACAGCTGGCCTAAAGGGTCCAAGGCCTCTGCTGCGCCCTGTCCCCACACCTAACTCACCCAACCTGGTTACTTACCAAGTAACCAAATTCTATAGTGGACATGGATGCCTGGAGGATGGACCAGAGACCCCAGAAGAAATGAGATGCCAGAGCATACCTGAGGGGGAGCAGGAAAAGGGGGGTTCAGAGCACATTTGGCACTGCCTGAACCCCCTCCTCCAGGCTGGTCAAGCCCCAAAGCTCTAACTTCTCCCCTATCGTCTTAACCCCTACCCTGTCCTGACTCTTCCCACTCTCAAACTGTTCTTCCCCATCAGCCTCAGACCTCATCCCCACTTCCTGCCCCCACTCTGCACTGACCCCTAACCTGCAGCCCAGTGAGTCTACCTGCCACATTCCCCCCCTTGCCTCTGCACCCTGCTCCACCCCTGCCCCACACGTCTTTCCTCACCTATTAGCCTCTGCCAGCAAATCTGCTTCCAGTTTCCTCTGCTCCTCTTGGGAGATGGTCTCACCTTTCTTTACCTCTGCCAGGTAGTGGCGAATAAAATGGAGCTGAAATCAAAAGACAAGAGTCAGGAAATGGGGAGACTGGGGAGCATTTCCCAGTTAACACCCTTGCTCGCCATTCCTTCCAGACTTCAATCTCCTTCTCCCTTCTAAGCCAGGTCCTGCTCCCAGCTTCTGGCCCACATACCTGCTGTCCCCGGGTGGGGTAGTTTGCAGGCTGCGCTTTGTAGAAAGGCCACTCCTCATGAGTGTAATCGTAAACCCACTCACAAAAATGGTTCCCAATGTCAAAGCCCCTGAGGGAATAAGGTGGACACTCAGTCCCCAAATACGCTGGGCAGCTGGGATGCAGAGATGAAGGCCTGGTCTGCTTTTCCAGGGCACTGTGGGAACAGACCCATGGGAGGCCATCCTCTTACCCTCACCTGTAGTTATAACTGCTGTACTCGAAGTCGACCAGCATGAGGCCGTCAACGTTTTCTGGCTCTGAGAGCAGTAAGATGTTCCCTGGAGAAATGTGGTGGGGTTCTGGTCACTCCAGGGTCCTCTGGCCCCCCTCACCTGAGGCTGGGAGACTCAGATGCCTTCTCCTACCTTCCTGGATGTCATTGTGGCAAAAGACCACTGGTGATGGGGTAGAGTCTAGCAACTTCCTGCAGGGGAACACGGGCATGGGTCCTGAGCAGGAGTGACGAAAGGAGGGTCAGAGGCACGCGCATGGGCGAGGCCCTGACCCCAGCCTTCAGCAAATCCTGGGTAGGACCCCACTAGGTGCCTGGCACATCTCCTGTGCTCTTCTGTCCCCACCCACCCACCCCTGCCCCATCCTGCCTGCCCTCACCTGAGGCTGCCCATCTCGTCCTGCAAGCTGTACATCTCCAGCAGGCTCATCTGGGGGAGGCCAGTGCTGGGTAGGTCCTGGATCTGCTTTAAATACCTGAAGCCCCAAGAACAGGATATACTCACTCTGCTATCCCTCCCCTCTGTCCTACCCGTTCGGTCACCGAATGACTTGTCTGGCAATCATTTGGAAGCCTGTTGTGTGAGAAACCATGCTAGACAGTGGGACACTTGATCCACTCAGCTGGAGAGGTAGACAGAGCACTAGATGCATTCAGTCACACCCCAGCGTAGTAACTGCCAACATGAGGGTTCGCCCTATGTGCAGGAGCCCTGAGGAGGCCCCCGACTCACCGCTCCATGGTCCCAAATAGCCAGTGGGGCTCCTTAGTGAAAGGCATTTCCATGCCATGGAACTGGGCCATCTTCGTGGCGATGGCTGCAGACAACACGGGCTCTCGAAGCTCATGCGTCTTCAGTGGCCTGCTCTGCACCCAGGAACCTATCAGGGTGGTGAAGGGGCTGGGGCAGGAGGGGGGAAGGGTGGGGCAACGGAGGTGGGGGAAGTCAGGGCTTGGGGAAAATTCCCTACCTGGGGTGAGGGATGTGAAAGCAGACATTGGGAAGGGGAATAGGGGCTGGGGAAGGAGATGCTTCGGGGAGGTCGGGGCCGGGCTCGTACTGGGATGTACTGTTCCAGCCGGCCCTCTGGAAAGACTCCGTAGAGCTGGGGCCCCAGTGACCGCTCTGCAAGGATGGCGAACATCACACTTTCAAGGACCAAGGAGTCCACTCCCTTAAGAAAAACAGACAGCGAAGGGACCACGGTCACAAGGGGCCAGAGGCAAAGTGGCGAGACCCACCCGAGGGTCTTCTTGCTCCTCCCACCACATCTGGTTCTATCTGGTTCTATTTGGTTGGTTCTATCTGGACTTCCTGTTCTATTGCCCGGGGGCTCCAGAGCGCAGGCGTTAGTATCACAATGGACAAAATACTTAGCTCCTAAGGCTCAGTGTCCTCAACTGCTTAGTGGGGACCATACCACCTGCCACACTTGGGTGAGAGGACCTGAGGCCACTGCGGCCTTCACTCCCTCCTCACCTGCAGGATGGCCCCGTACAGCCGCAGCAGCACCTCCCGGGGCTCCTCGCCAACGCGGGGCAGGTGGTCAGGCAGCGAGCAGCGGAAGAGCAGGTTACTGAGGCCTCCGCTGCAGACCCACAGCAGGGCGCGCTCAGCCCGCCATCCGCTCCACCGGCCCGGCGTCCAGCCCCCGCGCCCCCCCGTAGCTCCCGGCCCTGCCCCGCCCCCGGCCCAGGAACGCTGAGTGTCCCGAGGGCCCGAGCCTAAGCCTGACCCCGGCCCGCGCACAAGAGAGGCTGACCCCTGACCTCCCACCTCACGGGGTCAACCCTCAGCTCCTCCGGCCGTACTCGGCGCCAGGCCCCGCCCAAGTACTCCCGGCACCACTGGTAGGCTCGGCGCTCGGCGTCTCGCGACCGCGCCGAGCCGCGCCTCCGGCTCGGGGCCGCGTCGGGGCACATAGCCTGCCGCAAGCTGCCCTTGGCCAGGCGGCCTCCAACAGCCCCGCCTCTGGCCACATCTGTCCCCTCAGCCGCCATGGCTCGGGCTTGACTCGGCCAACGCCCCGCCGCGCACAGACCCTTCGGGCGCGCTCGGCTCCTTCCGGCTGCGCTCGGCTCCGCTTCCGGCCAGCCTGCGCTGCTCGGGTCGTACTCGGGTCTCCTTGGCTCTATTCGGCTCTTTGCGGCGCCGCTCGGCTGTCTCGGAGACCCTCGTCCGGGTGCTAGTTCCGAAGGCTGTGCCCCGCCCCTGCTCAGAGCAAAGGCCAATGGCCTCTCCCTCTTGGCGGGGCCGCTCGAAAAGACAGTGCTGTTTGGACCTTAACCCGGAAGCAGGAAATGGTTCGGGCCAATCAGAAGCGTCCTGAGCGGTAGGGCCCACGGCGCAGTGGCGTGTCACGTGAGCGAACCACGTGGGCGGGTGGCGCGTACCGGGCTGAGAAGCCGGTCCGGCGCCTAAAGGCGGTGTCACCGGGAAAGTGCTCGTGAGGCGAGGTGGGCCTTCGTCAGGATCTGGGAGCGGACAGGGCAGCGCGGGCAGCGGCGGCGGCAGCCCCTCACTGTACAGATTTGGCCCCCGGGGCAGTTGGGCAAGGAAGAGGGCCGTTGAATGAGTGTGGCGAGTCCTGAGTGTGGGGGAAGGGGAGAGAGTGTGTGTGTGTGGCTCACATCTAGGGGGTGGGGAGTGTGGGGCACCTGGTAGGTGCCGAATAAACATTTGTTGATGCGTAACCTTAAATCCCTCCTCACCGCTGAGACTCCCTTGTCAGTTGAAGCCCGCCGCTGGAGGAGGCTATTGTTACCCTGCTTGAAACCACTGTCTTCATGTCCTGCTCCACTACCCCTCTTGCCTCCAGACCTAAAATCAAGCCCAGGAGGAGAGGCTCACAGCTTGGAGCAGGCACCTGGGGCTGCATCACGTCTCCTTGTCCCACCGCAGCAGTTTGAAATGCCTCCTTGCATTTCTTCTGCCCCATGCTGGAGTGGCGACCAGGAAGACTTGATCCACGGGGATCTGTGGCGCTGTTGGACCATGGTGTTCTTTGGGGTGAAGTAGGTGAACAGCTGACCTGAGTGGTGTTTGATTTGAATAACGAGAAAAAAATCAAGAATTGGTGATCAGAAAGCAAATGTCAGTCACTGCAATGGGAAATCATGATCCCTCACTCTGTATTTAAATCTGAGCCAGTTCTGAGACCTGGAGTCCACTGGTTGAAAGGGAGGCTTGGTCTCTTATAGAAAGGATCCTACAGTGCCACCATAAGTACATAAAAAAATATTCCTCTAATCTTTCCCCAAGGGGACCCAGCGCCTCTTAACAAAGTAACACATTTACTTTGGAAAAGGGACTATCCAGACCTTTCAAGGGCTGTTGGATACAAGATCTGAGGTGACACGTGTGCCAGGGTATGTGAAGCGTCATGAGTCACTGGTTTGAGTGGAGGCTGTGGAAGTCAGATGATAAACAGAGTCCTGACCCAAGTGTTGAGGTCACTTCTCTGGTCCCAGTACATACTTGGGGTAATTATACCTAGCGGTGGGGAGAGCCTGTACATTGATCCCTGATCTGTGGCATAAGAAGAGTCATGGTAGGAAGAGCGAAGTGGAAGCCTCTGAAACGCCCCACCCTCCCCAATGCTGCATTCCATGTGGGATCGCAGAGATTGCTCACTCTCAAAGACATAAATCCCCACTACATCACCCTCAATTCACCTGAGTGGCCCCTGCAGAATCCAGATGGATTCAAGTAAATGACGGTGGACTACCACAAACTCAGCCAGTTAGTATCCCTAATCACAGCAGCTGTGTCAGGTGAGGTATCTGTACTGGAACTGATTAATGCACCTCTGGCACCTGATAATGCAATGGATGTGGTGAACATTCCTTTCCATTTCCAGTAGTAAAGAGTAAGTTTCCAAAAGCAGTTCACTTTTATATGGGAAGGACAGCCAAACGTATACATTGTCTTACTTCAAGTCTGTTTTAAGTCATGCTTTCTGTCACAGTGTAATCGTTGAGACCTTGATCATCTGGACATTCTCCATAAAACTGTTGAAATTATGCTAATTGGACACGGTGAGGAAGAAAGTGACAAGTGCTCTGTCCCTGGTAAGACAGTGCATGTCAGAGGATGAGAGATAAACCCTCAGAAGTTCTGGGGCCTGTCATCAGTGAAGTTTCCAGGGGCGCAGTGTTGTAGGGCAAACCAGGCTGTCACCTCTGAGATAAGGGCAAGTTGCTGCATCTTGCATCCCTAACATGAAAAATGAGGCCTACCACTCCATGCACCTCTGGATTTTGGAGTCAGCATGTGCCACACTTGGGAATACTGTTCTGACCCATTTATCGGGCGGCTTGGAAGACTGCTGGTTTTGAATGGGGCCCAGAGCAAAGGAGGGCTCTGGTGAAGACCCACGCTGGAGGATGGGTTCCCCTGTCTCTCAATAGAGCCAATGGGCTATGACTTGTGTGTGGCAGATAGGGACCCTGCGCAGCACCTTCGGTGGGCTCCGGCGGGAGATTTGGGGCGCCCACCCCTAGGGTTCTGAAGCAAGACCGCGCCAGCCACAGAGAAGAACTACTCACCAACTGAAAGCAGCTTCCGACACGCTATGGGGCCCAATTAGAGACTGGGCGCCTGATTATGGGGCATCAAATGATCATGTGACCAAATCTGCCTGTCCTAAACTAGATACTGGCAAATCCACCAGGCTCAGTAGCAATTCATTGCCCAATGAAAAAGGTTTGGACCCCAGTCTGTCCAGAGAGTACTGGTCATTTATAGGAAGAGGTGGCTGTGGCCCGCACGTCTCCCACCTTGTTGTACCAGTGCTTCTTAGCAGACAGGAAGAAAAATTTAGGTCTGGCTCACAGACGGGTCAGCTCGATGTGTTAGTATGAGCTGAAAATGAAGTACTGCTGCGCTACCATCCCACTTCAGGTGGCTCTGAACGACAGTAATGAAGAGAATTCTTCCAGAGACCAAAGCTTTGAGCAGTACACTTGGATACTCACTTCGTAGGGAGGGAAGGGAGTGGACAGAATAGTGGCCTAAGGAAGGTGAGCACATAAACTTCTGGGTTGAGACAGATGCCTTGCTCGTTGGTCAGGGACCTGGCAAGAGCGAGAGGGGATACTGGAGACAAGGAGGTCTGGGAAAGGAGATGGACCTGTAGCACTGGCCACAAGTGTGTGTATCTTTGTGCCTCATGTTCATACCCACTGCACAGGGGTCACTGGGTAACAAATTGGATGGATAGATGTCAGTCAGCTTCTGTCCTTGGCTACACTTGTGCTTGTAAGGTGAGGCCATGAATGGAGTTGTCATGGTGGCAAGCTATGCCCACCAACACAGGCTCTTTCTTATCAAGGCTTATCTAATTATTACTGCCTATGAATTTCTGACCTGTTAGCAGTCTTAGTGCTGAGCTCCTGATATGGTACCATCCCTAGATGACTTGGTGACAGGTTTGTTACAGCAGATCCTTTCCACCCAGGAGGGAGGTTGATTCATCTTTACTGGAATTGATACCTGCTCTGGATATGAGTTTGCCTTCCCTATCCACAAGGTCTTAGAGTAGCATTACTATCTAGAAGCTTAGAGAATGCTCGATTTACCAACACGGGATCATGTATAACATTACCTTGGACCAAGAAACTCATTTTACAGTGAAAAAGGTACAGCAATGTATAGATTGCTGTGGGCTGTACCGCTTCTGTGACACCCTGTATTACCTACAAGCAGCCTAGAGCTCTGCTGGATTAGACCCCCTGGTTCCCAGGTAGGGAACACTTCCACAAGGGAGCTTCCACTGATTCCAGGGAAGGACTCCTCCACTGAACCAGAATCTGCAAATTCCACCAGGTCACTTTGAGCTCCTTGTGCCGGTGAACCAGCAGGCAAAGAAGGAGGGGATAGTAGGTCCCGATTATTAGAGGTAGATACTTAGTGGGGCAATCAGGAGTTGGTCTAGCGTGGAGGACTCGCCTGGTTCTGTCTGGTTGCTTCCATGCCAAGTGATAAGAGCAGCCACAACCTGCCAAGGGCTCAGAGCCTTCGGGGATGGAGGTCTCGTAACCTGACCAGGAGAGCCATGTGGACCGGCTGAAATGCTGGCTGACAGTGAGGGAAACCTAGAATGGGCAGAGGAGAAGGGACATGACCAATATTAGCTACAGCCTCAGGAGCAGGTGTGGCAGTGGGGACTGTATTTGTTCTACTGACACTCTTATATTAAGGCTTTTGTAAAGGTCATGACCTTCGAGACTTCACCTCAAAGAATCACGGCAGCGTGGACTTAACGTGGTGCCTGCGTAGACTGTGGGATACAAGAGCTGGTGTCTTGAATGATGCCCTCAGCACACCTTTAATTGCAGTGGACTTACAGAGATGCATCTCTGGCACCTGCTGTGTGTCTTTGAACTTCCTGCCCCAGGCCTTCTCTGATACCACAGGAGCCTACCTGGCCTGCTCACCAGCACAGCCTAGGTCTCTGGGGGGCAACTCAGGGCCTGGAGACAGGAGTCAGTGGAGGAATGGTTGGACAATCCTAAGAGGTATTCTGTACACTTCTCAGGAGGTCCTGCTGAAGTGAAGGCGTTGTTACCCAGAGCAGTAACCTAAGGAGCACACGCCTACGTTTCGATTCCTCCTTTCCTGTCCCACTCTTTTCCTCCTTCATCTCTGTGTTTCGTGGAATCACTTCCTGAACAAACCACTTATACCCAAGTCTTTGGGTGTGAAATCACTGTCACTGTGCTGAAATGATGGTGTCGCCAGGGCTGCACTTCCTCAGAGGTTCTAAGGGAGAATCCATTCCTTGTCTTTTCTGGAGGCTGCAAGCATTCCTGAGCACGTGGCTGCATCACTCCAGTCTCTGCTCCGTGGTCAACACTGCTCCCACCTCTTCTGTCTGTGTAATCTCCCTCTAGCTCTCTCTCTTTTTTTTAAAAAAAATAAATTTATTTATTTATGGCTGCGTTAGGTCTTTGTTGCTGCGTGCGGGCTTTCTCTAGTTGCGACGAGTGGGGGCTACTCTTTGTTGTGGTGCGAGGGTTTCTCATTGCGGTGGCTTCTCTTGTTGTGGAGCAGGGGCTCTAGGCACGTGGGCTTTAGTAGTTGTGGCACGCGGGCTTCAGTAGTTGTGGCTCATGGGCTCTAGAGCGCAGGCTCAGTAGTTGTGGCACACGGATTTAGTTACTCTGCGGCATGTGGGATCTTCCCAGACCAGGGATCGAACCTGTGTCCCCTGCACCGGCAGGTGGATTCTTAACCACCGAGCCACCAGGGAAACCCTCCCTCTAGCTCTCTTATAAACACACTGTGATCATATTCAGGGCCAACCTGGATAATCCAGGATAATCTCATCTCAAAATCCTTAATTAAATCAAATCTGCAAAGATCCTTTTTCCAAATAAGGTAACATTTACAGGTTCCAAGCATTAGGATGTGACTCTCTCTTGGGGGATCATTTTCCTGTCCCGCCACAGTCACTACTTCTTTCCCTCACAGCTGTTGTCTCATCATTCCATTGTGTCCTAGACCTTGAATATTGGAGATGAAAATTTCTGAGTCCAGACTAATTTTTCTCCCTTGGACAGGATTTGATTTTTCTGACTGAACACTTGAAGAAGTATGGTATGTGCATGAGGGAATGATTTATTTATTCATTTAAAATGATAATAAGCCCTCAACATGTCAACATAAATAATATCTTACAAAAGTAACTATTTTATAAAATAAAACTTTGATGAGAATAGTGGCATTGTTTTTTACATTTTTGCAAGTTTCTTCAGTGTCTGCTTAACTGGAGATGGCTGGTTCTTGTACCTGCTTCTGCAGTCAGTCTCTTCCATGTGTTGTTTTGGTTGAAACATGAAGAAAACCCAGCCTGACTTGGATTTGTAGTTGGAAGCAAACAATAGCTTTTTCAGATAATTGTGGATCTTCGTTGATACTACACCAAGAGTTGACAAGAGGTAGTTTCTTAGAGGTTAGTTGCAATTTGGAATTTGAAACCATATCAATGAACTTTTTTGTCTTTTTTTTTTTAGAAAAAATTTTTAATAAATTTATTTATTTATCTTTTTATTTTTGGCTGCATTGGGTCTTCATTGCTGCACACGGGCTTTCTCTAGTTGCAGCAAGTGGGTGCTACTCTTCGTTGCAGTGCACGGGCTTCTCATTGCGGTGGCTTCTCTTGTTGTGGAGTACGGGCTCTAGGCACACAGGCTTCTGTAGTTGTGGTGCACGGGCTCAATAGTTGTGGCTCATGGGCTCTAGAGCGCAGGCTCAGTAGTTGTGGCGCACGGGCTTACTTGCTCCGTGGCATGTGGGATCTTCCTGGACCAGGGCTCGAACCCGTGTCCCCTGCATTGGCAGGTGGATTCTTAACCACTGCACCACCAGGGATGTCCCATTTTTCGTCTTCTGCTACATCAAAATCTATTGCTCTGTCTTGCATGCAGAATGGGTCTTTTAGTTATGCATAATTTTAAAACATCATGCATTCATTTGTCATTTGGAAAATACTGGTTCCTTGAGTTATATAGATCTTCCAAATTTTGACAGATTTTATTATATAATATTTTAAAAATCACACTTGTTAATGTCACCACCAATCTCATCAGAAAAATATTTAAATATTGAGAAACTTTAAGCTCATGATGATAGACACACGTTTTCCAAAAATCTAAGTTTTGCTTAAAAGCACAAATTTTATCATTGGCTACAAATACTATCAGTTGTTTTCCATGAAGTGACACACTCACTTTATTCATTTTTGAGAAAGTGTTTGCCAAACACCCAAGTCAGAATAACCATAGTTTGTCAATTTTCTTTCAAGTAAAAATAGTGTTTCGTGGAGGGATGTCTGCAACATGGCAAATTGAGACCTTCCCTTTGTCTCTCCCCTTCAATCTACAACCAGTAAAACATTCACAATGCTAAAAGGGTGCCTCTGCCCCATACACTAGGGTGCTGGAGAATTCCACACTTCTGTACATCTGAAGGTGGGTGGACTGGAGCCCATAGAGGAGGTGGAACTGGGGGAACAGTGGGGTGGTGCCTGCAGTCCTGGATTCCCACCTGCAGCAGCTGAGCCTGCAGCCCCAGAGAACTTGGCAGTAGCAGGGGAGGTGACGCACGTGACTCCATCGCCCCAGCCACCATGGCAGCCATGAGGCCTGGGATCCCATCCCTTCAGCTGCAGAGGGGCCCATGACTCCCCCGACCCTGCAGTGACAGAGCCTGTGCACCTTACAGTGGACATGACAGGGATACCTGTGCAACATTGGCTCCCCCTACCCAAACCCTCCCCCGGCAGTGGCAGAGCCTGCGGCCCACGGGATCCCAGGCAAAATGGAAGAGCCCACTCTCCTGGTGCCCCAGGAAGCAGTAATAGCCACGCTGGCAGCAGCAAGACACCAGTGACTCCAGAGGTACAAGAAGTGATCATGAGGGCACAGGGCGACACCCCTGGCAGAGGCAGTGGAGGGTGGAAAGTGCTGACTCTCAAATATAACAAGAGGCAGCGCAGACTCAAGCAGAACGCTGTTTGCTACTTCACATGCACTGGCAGAGGAACAACTTGTCAAGCACCACGAAGAACCACGATAACACTGTACCACAAAAAGGAAATGACAGTTCTCCAGAAACCAAACTTAAAATCATGGAATATTGTGATCTAACTGATAGAGAATTCAAAATAGCTGTCATGAAGAAAATCAGTGAGCTGCAAGAAAACTCGTAAAGGTAGTTAAATGGGCTCAGGAAGAAAATTAATGAACTGAAGGAATACTTTACCAAAGAAATTGAAACTCTAAAAAGAAACCAAACAGAAATTCTGGAGCTGAAGAACTCAATAGATGAGATGAAGGATGCATTAGAAAGAATTGGAAATAGAGCAGACCATATGGAAGAGAGAAACAGCAAAAACAGAAATCTAGAAATGATACAAATATAAGAGGCAAGAGAAATAAAATATTTTTAAAATGATAAAATTCTTTTTTTTGAGGCAAGGAATACAACTTTATTCGGAAAGCCAGCAGACTGAGAAGATGGCAGACTAGTGTCTCAAAATAACCATCTTATTGGGGTCTGGACACCAGTTTCTTTTATAGAATCAGAGAGGGAAGTAAAGTAACAAGGGCAAACATCTGGAATGGCCAGCCTTGGACGTGTTAATTTCTTCTCTCTTGCAGCCATTCACAGGTGGGTAGGGTTCCCTGAGGCAGGCCATTATGTATGATTATAATAACAAAAGCAATGAAGAGCAAAGGCTGAAGTCAAAGAAACAGATCCAACATGGAGTGAAAATTGGCTCTTCCCTGTTATGGATATACAAGTCCATGAAGTTAAGAGAACACCTAATTACCTCAATGCAAAAAGACCTTCTCCAAGACACATTATATTAAAATTGTCAAAAGTCAATAACAAAGAATTTTGAAGGTAGCTGGGGAAAAAAGGATGTTAACCTACATAGGAACCCGCATTAATTTATCAGCAGATTTCTCAGAAGAAACTCTACAGGCCAGGAGGGAGTGGAACGATATTCTCAAAGTACTGAAAGATATAAACTGTCACCCGAGAATACTTTATCCAGCAAAGTTATCATTCAGATATGAAGGGAAATAAAGACTTTCCGAGACAAACAAGAGCTGAGGAAGTTCATTAATACTAGACCTAATGGTTAAGCAGCAAGTTTCCACTGTATAGCTCAGGGAACTATATTCAATATCCTGTAATAAACCATAGTGGAAAAGAATATGAAAAAGAGTGTACTGATATATATGTATAACTGAGTCACTTTGCTGTACAGCAGAAATTAACACAACATTGTATTTGACTATACTTCAATTAAAAAAAACCCAAACAAACAACCCACTAGATCTGCCTTACAAGAAATGTTGAAAGGAGCTCTTTTACCAGAAACAAAAAGGCTAAAGTACACAAAACTTCAAGTAAGGTGATAAATAGACAGAATCAGAAAATTGCAACTCTTTATCAGAATAGGTTTTTAAACACTTTATTATAGCATAAATGTTAAAAAGGGGGAAAGAAGAAAAAAACTATGGCTACTTCAATTTGTTAACAAACTCACAACATAAAAAGAGATAATTTGAGACAACAAAAACACAAAAGGGGAAGAGGAAAACGACAGAACCCTTGTAGGTAAATGAAGATAAGATGCTATCAGCAGAAAAAAGACCATTTTATCTCAGAAACATTTTATACAAACCTCATGATAATGACAAAACATAAATCTAGAGCAGAGACATGAAACAAAAAAGAGGAAACTGAGAAAAACATAAGAGAAAACCACCAAACCAAAATGGCAGACAGAAACACAAGAAAAAAGAAACAATGGAGTTGTAGAGCAACCAGAAAACAAGAAATAACATGGCAATACTAAGTTCTCAGCTATCAATAATCACCCTAAATATAAATGGGTTGATGTCGCCAATCAAAATACACAGAGTGGATTAAAAAATAAGACCCAACTAAAGCTTCCTCCAGGAGGCTCACCTCAGCTCTGAAGACACACGTAGGCTCACAGTGAAGGAATGAAAGGTGATGCTCCAAACAAATGGCAGCCAGAAGAAAGGGGTGCAGCCATGTTCGTATCAGACAAAATAGACTTCAAGCCAAAAAAGGTAACAAGACACAAAAATGGGTAGTATACGATGATGAAGAAGGCTACTCATCAAGAAGACATGACATTAGTAATACATATGCACCTAACATGGGAGCACCAAAATATTTAAAACAAACATTAGCAGACCTAAAGGGAGAAATTGACAGTAACACAATGATGATAGGAGATTTTAACACCCACTTACATCAACAGATAGTTCACCCACACAGAAAGTCAACAAGGACACAGTGGCCTTAAATGAAACATGGGACCAGATGGATTTGATAGATTTGTACAGAACATTCCATCCAAATGCAGCAGAAAACACATTCTTCTCAAGTGCACATGGAACTTTCTCAAGAATAGACCGTATGTTGAGACACAAAACAAGTGTCAATAAATTTAAGAAGATTGGAATCATATCAAGCAATTTTCCAATCCAACGGTATGAAACTAGAAATCAACTACAAGCAGAAAGCTGGGAAGATCACAAATATGTGGAGACTGACCAACATGCTACTGAACAACATTGGGTCAACGAAAAAAATCAAAGCAGACATAAAACAATACCCGAAGACAAATGAAAATAAGAATACAACATATCAAAATCTGTAGGTAGTATAGTCATTTTCATAATATTGATTCTTCCAATCCAAGAACATGGTATATCTCTCCATCTGTCTGTGTCATCTTTGATTTCTTTCATCAGTGTTTTATAGTTTTCTGAGTACAGGTCTTTTGCCTGCTCAGGTAGGTTTATTCCTAGGTATTTTATTCTTTTTGTTGCAATGGTAAATGGGATTATTTCCTTAATTTCTCTTTCTGATCTTTCATTGTTAGTGTATAGGGGTGCATGGTAGTGTATATATGTCAATCCTAATCTCCCAGTTCGTCCCACCCTCCCCTTCCCTCACTGTGTCCACATGCCTGCTCTCTATGTTTGTGTCTCTATTCCTTCCCTGGAAATAGATTCATCTGTACCATTTTTCTAGATTCCACATATATGCATTAATATATGATATTTGTTTTTCTCTTTCTGACTTACTTCACTCTATATGACAGAATCTAGGTCCATCCACATCTCTACAAATGACCCAATTTCATTCCTTTTTATGGCTGAGTAATATTCCATTGTATATAGGTACCACATCTTCTTTATACATTCATCTGTCATAATGAACCCTGAGGTACATGTGTCATTTCGAATTATGGTTTTCTCAGGGTATATGCCCGGTAGTGGGATTGCTGGGTCATATAGTAGTTATGGTTTTAGTGTTTTAAGGAACCTCCATACTATTCTCCACAGTGGTTGTATCAATTTACATTCCCACCAAGAGTGCAAGAGGGTTCCCTTTTCTCCACACCCTCTCCAGCATTTGTTGTTTGTAGATTTTCTGATGATGCCCATTCTAAATGGTGTGAGGTGATACCTCATTGTAGTTTTGATTTGCATTTCTCTAAAAATTAGTGATGTTGAGCATCTTTTCATGTGCTTGTTGGCCATCTATATGTCTTCTTTGGAGAAATGTCTATTTAGGTTCTGCCCAGTTTTTGATTGGGTTATTTGTTTTTTGTTATTGAGCTGTATGAGCTGTTTGTATATTTTGGAGATTAATCCCTTGCCTGTTGCTTCATTTGTACATATTTTCTCCCATTCTGAGGGTTGTCTTTTTGTCTTGTTTATGGTTTCCTTTGCTGTGCAAAAGTTTTTAAGTTTAACTAGGTCCCATTTGTTTATCTTTATTTTTATTTTCATTACTCTAGGAGCTGGGTTGAAAAAGATCTTGTTGTGGTTTATGTCAAAGAATGTTTTTCCTAAATTTTCCTCTAAGAGTTTTATAGTGTCTGGTCTTACATTTAGGTCTTTAATCCATTTGGGGTTTATTTTTGTGTATGGTGTTAGGGAGTGTTCTAATTTCATTCCTTTAAATGTAGCTGTCCAGTTTTCCCAGCACCGCTTATTGAAGAGGCTGTCTTTTCTCCATTGTATATCCTTTCCTCCTTTGTCATAGATTAGGTGACCATAGGTGTGTGGGTTTATCTCTGGGCTTTCTAGCCTGTACCATTGATCCATATTTCTGTTTTTGTGCCAGTACCACACTGTCTTGATTACTGTAGCTTTGTAGAATAGTCTGAAGTTGGGGAACCTGATTCCTCCAGCTCTGTTTTTCTTTCTCAAGATTGCTTTTGCTATTCAGGGTCTTTGACATATACACACTGCCATGTGTAAAATAGATAGCTAGTGGGAACCTGCTGTATAGCACAGGGAGCTCAGCTCAGTGCTCTGTGAGTGCTCTCAGTGCTCTGTGAGCTCAGTGCTCTAGATGGGTGGGATGGCGGGTGGGAGGGAGGTCCAAGAGGGAGGGGATATATGTATATATATAGCTGATTCACTTCATTGAACAGCAGAAACTAACACATTGTAAAGCAATTATACTCCAATAAAAAAAATTTTTTTTAATCTATGGGGTGGGACTTCCCTTGTGGTCTGGTGGTAAAGAATCTGTCTTCCAATGCAGGGGACACATGTTGATTCCTGGTCGAGGAACTAAGATCCCACGTGCAGCAGGACAACTAAGTCCATGTGCTGCAACTACTGAGCCCACACGCTCTGGAGCCTGTGTGCCACAACTAGAGAGAAGAAACCCTCATGCCACAACTAGAGAGAAGCCTGAGTGCTGCAACAAAGAGCCCACGCACTGCAATGAAAATCCCATGTGTTGCATCTAAGACCTGACGCAGCCATAAATAAATAAATAAATAAATAAAATAAAGGAATTCTAAAAAAAATCTATGGGGTGCAGCAAAAACATAGTTTATAGCAGTATAGGTCTACCTCAAGACACAGAAAAATCTCAAATAAACAATAACTTTTCACTTAAAGGAACTAGAAAAAGAAGAACAAACAAAACCCAAAATCAGTAGAAGGAAGGAAATAATTAAGAGCAGAGCAGAAATAAATGAAGTAGAGACAAAAAGATAATAGTAAACACCAGTGAAACTAAGAGGTAGCTCTTTGGAAAGATAAACAAAGTTGACAAAGATCTATCCAGGCTCACTGAGAAAAAAAGAGAGAAGACTCTGATAAATAAAATCAGAAACGAAAGAGGAGAACTAATGGATACCTCAGAAATACAAAGGATTATGAGAGAATATTATGAATAGCTATGTGCCAACAAAGTAGACAACCTAGAAGAAATGGACAAATCATTGGAATCATACATCCTTCCAAGACTGAATCATGAAGAAATAGAAAATCTGAATAGGCTGATCACTACTGCAGAGATTTAAACAGTAATCAAAAAGCTCCCCCCAGAGGCTTCCCTGGTGGTGCAGTGGTTGAGAGTCCTCCTGCTGATGCAGGGGACGCGAGTTCCTGCCCCGGTCTGGGAGGATCCCGCGTGCCGCGGAGCGGTTGGGCCTGTGAGCCATGGCCGCTGGGCCTGCGCGTCCGGAGCCTGTGGTCCGCGGCGGGAGAGGCCACAACAGTGAGAGGCCCGCGTACCGCTAAAAAAAAAATCTCCCCCGAAACAAAAGTCCAGGACCAGATGGCTTCAAAGGTAAATGCTACCAAACATCCAAAGAATATTTAATACCTATTCATCTCAAACTACTCCAAAAAACTGAAGAGGCGGGAATGCTTCCTAACTCATTTTATAAGGCCAACATCACCCTGATTCCAAAACCAGACAAAGACAACACAAAAAAAGAAAATTACAGGCCAACATCTCTGATGAACACAGATTGAAAAATCCTCAACAAAGCACTAGAAAACCAATACAATAATACATTAAAAGGATCATGCACCACGATCGAGTGGGACTTATCCCAGGGAGGGAAGGATGGTTCCATGTCCACAAATCAATCAATATGATACACCACATTAACAAAATGAAGGATAAAGACCATATGATTATCTCAATAGATGCTGAAAAAGCATTTGACAAGATTCAACACCCATTTATGATACAAAAAAAACACAAACTCAATAAAGTGAGCATAGAAGGAATGTACCTCAACATAATAAAGGCATATATGATGAGCCCACAGCTAACATCATACTCAATGGTGAAAAACTGAAAGCATTACCTCTAAAATCAGAAACAAGACAAGGATGCCCACTCTTGCCGCTCTTATTCAGCACAGTATTGGAAAACCTAGCCAGAGCAGTTAGGCAAGAAAAAGAAATTAAAGGCATCCAAATTGGAAAGGAAGAAGTAAAACTGCCACTATTTGCAGATGACATGATTTTATATATAGAAAACCCTAAAGACCCCACCAAAAAATATTAGAAATAATAAACAAATAGGGAGGAACAAGATAAGCGTAGGGGATTAAGAGGTACAAACTACTATGTATAAAGTAAATAATCTACAAGGATCTATTGTACAGGGACTATAGCCAATATTTTATAATAACTATAAATAGAGTATAACCTTTAAAATCATGAATCACTATGTTGTACACCTGAAACTTATATAATATGTAAATCAATATACCGCAATAAAAAAGAAATCAAATAAAATGGGGAAAATATATATTTCAGTGAAAACATTTCTGTGAAGGTGCAAGGAGTTTTAACTTTAGCTTCCTGATAATAAAGTGGGATATTTTTTTAATTTTCTAGAAAAAAAGAAATAGTAAATACAGTAATCTTGTGGGGCACAAAATCAACACACAGAAATCTGTTGCCTTTAGGGGATTCCCTGGAGGTCCAGTGGTTAGGACTCTGTGCTTTTACTGCCAAGGCTCAGGTTTGATCCCTGGTTGGGGAAGTAAGATCCCACAAGCCACACGGCACTACCAAGAAAAACAAAAACAAAACCTATTGCATTTCTATATGCTAACAATAAGCTAACAGAAAGAGAAATTAAGAAAACAATTCCATTTCACTTATTTCTGTTTTTTCCTTCTAATTCATTGGTTCTTCTCCTCCCTTCCAGGCTTTTCAATTTAGTTTTTTTTTTTTTTAATATTTATTTATTTATGTGGCTGTGTCAGGTCTTAGTTGTGGCATGCTGTTCTCCATTGAGGCATATGGGATCTTTCATTGCAACATGCAGGCTTCTCTCTAGTTGTGGCATGTGGGTTTTTCTCTCTCTAGTTGTGGTGCATGGGCTCCAGGGCACATGGGCTCTGTAGTTTGTGGCACGTGGGCTCTCTCACTGAGGTGCACAGGCTCAGTAGTTGCGGCGTGCAGGCTTAGTTGCCCCACAGCATGTGGGATCTTAGTTCCCTGACCAGGGATCGAACCTGTGTCCCCTGCGTTGGTAGGAGGATTCTTTACCACTGGACCACCAGGGAAGTCTCTAGTTTATTTTTGTTTTTATATTAAAATTCATCTCTTGAGACAACCTGTAGTTGGGTCTCACTTTTTTATACAGTCTAACAATCTCTGCATTGTCATTTAAGTGTTTAGAAGATTTCCATTTAATGTAATTATTGACATTTTGGCTTTAAACCTACCATCTTGCTATTTGTCTTATATTTGCCCCATCTTACCTTTGTTTTATTTCTCTTCCTTTTTGCTTTCTTTTATATTAAACAAACATGTTTCAGAATTCCATTTTATCTCCACTCTTAGCTAACTAACTATATCTCTGTGATTTTTTTTTTTTTTGGCCACGCCACGCAGCATGCGAGATCTTAGTTCCCCCACCAGGGATTGAACCCATGCCCCCTGCATTGGAAGCATGGAGTCTTAACTACTGGACCTCCAGGGAAGTCCCTCTATGATTTTTAATGTGTATTCTCTTGAGTTTGTAGTATGCATTTTTAGATTATCATAGTTTACCCTCAAATAAAAATATAAGAACCTTCCAACAGCGTATTTCCTATTCTCCCTCCCCCCACTTTGTGCTGTTGTTGTTGTATGTTTTACTTACACATGTGTTTTAAACTCTACAGTACATTGCTGATTTTAAAAATGTATACAGTCAATTATATTTTAAAGAAATTCAAGCATGAAAAAAGTCTTTTAGGATTACCCTCAGTCCTCTTTATTCCTTTGTGTACACCCAAGTTCTCCTCAGATGTGTTTCATTCATTCTAAATAACTTATTTTAATATTCCTTGTATTGCAGATATGCTAGTGAAAAATTATCTCAGATTTTGTATGTCTGTTGTTGTCTTTATTTCACCTTCACTTTTTGGAGGATGTTTTCACTGCATGTAGAATACTAGGTTGAAAATGTTTTCCTTTTAGCAATTTAAGGATGTCATTCCATTTATTATGGTTTACATTGTTTCTGATGAGAAATCAGCAAAAATTCTTATCCTTGTTTCCTGATATGCACGTGTCTTTTTTTCTGGCTGTTTTTAATACTTTTTTTTGATCATAAATTTTCAGCAACTAGATTATTATATGTTTTGAAGTAGTTTATTTTGTGTTTTTCCTGCTTGGGATTTGTTGAGTATTTTGGACCTGTGGGTTTATAGTTTTCAAAACATTTGGAAAAATTTCAGCCATTATTTCTTTCAATGCTTTTGTGTGTGTGCTTACCCTTTGTGCGTGTCTCCAATTATATAGTTGTTAGACTGCTTGATATTTTCCCAGAGATCAATGAGGCTTCTTAATTTTTTTTCAATGTTTTTTCTCTCTGCTTCAATTTGGATAGTTTCTATTACTCTGTTTTCATGTTCACTTATCTTTTCTTCCTCAGTGTCTAACCCACTGTTAACCTCATCTAGTAAAATTTTCATTTCATATACTGAATTTTCATCTCTCAAAATTCCATTTGATTCTTTTTTATGTCTTCCATTTCTTTGCTCATTGTGTTGATGTTTTCTATAAATCCATGAGTATATTTATAATAGTTGTTCTAAGTCCATGTCTATTAATTCTGTGATTTCTGTCCTTTCTGATTCTGTTTTGACTGATTTTTTCCTTCCAGATTTTTCCTGATTCACTGCAGGTCTGGGATTTTGTTGTTGTTGTTGTTGTTGCAGGGCATAAGTGCTTGGATTTCATTATCCTCCTCTAAAGAGTATTGAAGTTGGTTTTGGAAGTCAGTTAAGTTTCTTGTGGATCCTTGATTCTTTTCAGGTTCATTTTAAAACTTTGTAAGCATCAGTCTAAAGTGGTCTTTACTCTGGGGTTAGTCTAGCCCCACTGAATGTGACAGTGTTCAATATGTCTCACCACTTAGCTATTGGATCTTGACCTTCCCCCAGTCCTACATGAGCTCTGGGAATTTTATAGTTTACAGTTTCCCAATAGCTTTTCTTTATGCAGCCTTATGGAATTTTATTCTACGTAAGCACAACTGAGTATTTACTAAAACTTAGGGGGATCCTATTGTAGATTTCTGGAACTCTTTCCCTGAATTGATTCTTTTCCTCTAGTACTTTTATCTGAAAATTCCAAATACATCAGCCTCCTCAAACTCTGACATCTGTCTTCTAAACTCATCAAGACCACCACACTCTAATTGGACCCTCTTCCCTACACTGAAGTCTGGAAATGCCTCCATTTGGAGAACCAGGGAAAACCAGGGCAATCATAGGCTTTATGTAATTTGCTTCCTTTCTCTCAGGGATCACAGTCCTGTGCTGTCCTTTGTCCAATGTCTGAAAATAGTTGCTTCCAATATTTTGTTTACTTGTCTGGATTTTTCCCCCTTTGGCAGGTGGGCAAGTCCAATAGCTGTTATTCCATAATGGCTGGAAGCCATTTAAAAAATCATAATTAATTGTTGAATGTTATAAAATTCACATTGACTACTGAAACCCATGTGCCTAGAGCCCGTGCTCCACAACAAGAGAAGCCACCACAATGAGAAGCCCGCACACCACAACGAAGAGTAACCCTGACTCGCCGCAGCTAGAGGAAACGTGTGCGCAGCAACAAAGACCCAACACAGCCAAAAATAAAAGTAAATAAACAAATAAATTTATTTTTTAAAAAATCACATTGCATGAGATGATCATGCAATTTTTCTCTCTTTGTCCATGAATGTGTTGAATTACCATTGAAAATGAAAGTGGGATGTTGAGACATTCTTGGATTTCTCTGTTAAACCCATGTGATCAGGATGCATTTACAAAAATAAACTGTTGAATTTCATTAGCTAATATTTTGTTGGGACTTTTGCACATGCTCATAAGAGAAATAGACATATAATTTATTAATTTTCTTGAGCTATTCTTATCATGTTGTAGCTTCATAAAATGAATGGAGATGTAATATGGTGAGCTACATTCCTAAATAGAATTTCCTGCTGAAAGTGGTTAAAAATCCAGGATAAACTATTTTCTAAAGAAGTGTTTTCTAAGATCATTGATGATCTAGTAAGAAAACAGGGACTAAATAACACAGGAGCCCAGAGGGACAGGTGGAGCACTGCACATTGCTTTTGATCAGGGCATTTGGTGAACCAAGAAAACCTGGATTTGGGATTTTATAGCCTATGCCATGTTGACTAGTGCCCCACCACCACCAATTCATATCCACTCAGAACCTCAGCATGTGACTTTATTTAGACATAGGGTATTTGCAGATGTAATTAGTTAATATAAGGTCATACTGGATTAGGTTGGTGACACCAGTCACCTAATCCAATGACTGGTGTCCTTATAAGAAGAGGGAAATTTGGACACAGACAGAGAAACATAGGAGAGAAGGTCACGTGACAATGGAAGCAGAGATTAAAGTGATGCATCCGCAAGCCGAGGAAAGCCAGCAACCACCAGAAGCTAGGAAAAGGCAAGAAAGAGCCCTTCCCTAGTGTCTTTGGAGAGAGCATGGCCTGCTGACTGTGCAGAGAGCAGTCTGCTTGATTTTGAGCTTCTAGACTCCAGAACTGTGAGAGAATAAAGTTCTGTTGTTTTGAGCCACCAAGTTAGCAGTATTTTTTATGGCAGCCCTAGGAAACTAATATGTAATCTTTGAGACGTAGAGAACAGATATAAAGCACAGAGCCCACCCAGGAGGAGAGCCCAATAAGAGACCAACCCTCTACAAAGCTTAGAGAGTGAAAGGTTAAACCCCCCGTGTAGGGATGAAGTAGAGATACTCTCTGTCTTTTGAGGATTGTGAAGAAAATTGACAGCTTCGAATCTGGGGCAAAGTGAAGTTGTGTGTGTGTGTGTGCGTGTGTGTGTGTGTGTGTGTGAGCGAGAGAGAGAGAGAGAGATGGAGACAGAGACAGAGAGACAGAGAGAGAGATACAGAGGCAGAGACACAGAGACAGAGATGAGAAAGAGATGCTGAAAACTTAGAACAAGAAGTTGGTCTTCACATGGGTTGCAGCTCAAATTCATACAGTTAGGGTGGTCCAAGAAACCTCAGTGGGCATTAAATATATAATGATCTCAGGTTTGTAATTCTGTAGGTGCCTGGTAGAAGCAAACGGAGATTCTCTCTGCAGGTACTCACTTTCTTCTTAGGCCTCAGAGTTTTCCATAAATACAATGCCAAGGCTAACAAGCACCTCTAAGTTAAAAAAGGTAATTAAACAGAAAGATAATGGGAAATCATGGCAGCAAGCCAGCAGTAACCACAGATAGCACGTTTCAAATAATGAAATTATCAAACAGATTATAACATGCCTATGTTCAATATAGTAATAAAAGGCAAGTTTGAAAATGTGTGCAGAAACTAAAAAAACTATAATGAATAATCAAGCAGCTTGAGAAGAATTTCCAAATGGAAGTTCTAAAATAAAAGTTTTAATTTAGTAAAAATGCTAATTGAATTTTAATTTTAACTAAATTTAAAACTCAGTATACAGCTTTAAGAGCAGATTATAAACAGTTAAAAACAGAGTTAGTGAACTAAAAGATAAATGTGAATAAATTAACTGAATATTGCCTGGAAGGACATAGAGATGGAAAACATGAAAGAAAGGTTAGGAAATATGGAGGCTTGAATGAGAAGGTCCATCCAGCATGAGTCTGTTGGAGTCCCAGAAGGAGGAGAGATGGAACGGAGCAGAGGCAATATTTGAAGAGATAATGGCTGTGAAATTTCTAAACTGATGAAAGAGAAATCATATAGTGAAGAAGCTCTGTGAACCTCAGCCAGAAAAAATAAATACACCACACCTAGATACACCGCATCGAAACATCAGAACACCAAAGTCAGGGAGAGAAGTCCTAAATGCAGCTGGAGAGGAAATTACCTCAAGGAAGTGGCAGACAGAGAGGTGGCTTCTCATAGCAACAAGGGAATTCAGAGGAAGACACTGGGTGACGATGGAAATGAACTACCTGACCTAGAATTCTATATCCAGTGAAAACATCTTTCAGGAGATAGGGCAACATAAAGACATTTTTAGACAAACTGAGAGTTTACCTCCCAAAGCTTTCAATAAGGAAAATTCTGAAGAACGTACTTCAGGCAAAAGGAGTCTTTTAAGACATTTATTTATTATTTTGAGGGAAGTTTTAACATTTTCATTTTATATACAAAGAGCTTGCATTGTTTCTGCATAGGGTAGATGTCCCCGATGACACACTCAAGGAAGTTCACTTAGTCCAGCTTCATTTATGAAGCCGATATCCTTCGCATACTAGCAGAAACACTGGTGGCACATATCGAGGCCGTATTTCCAGATCAGACCAGGCCGGTTTGAGCAGACGTGGCAAAAGTGAGAGCCTTGCCGTATTTTCTCCGATGGCTCCGGTAGAGCTGCTGGTGACCCATCTTGCTTTCTTGGCTGCAACGAAGCAAAAAGCTAGACATTCAGATTTCAGAGATTGTTATTATTTCCTCGTAACAATCCCTTAAAAAAAAAGATTCAAGTCCGATTCATTGTCATGATAGTTTTCCTCATTGGTAGAAATCTGTTTTCCAAAAGGTATAACTATTTGTAAGCATTCTTTCTTAAACCAAAAGAAGGACATTTTAACTGTCCTTTCCTTTAAGGCATAACAGTACTGAAAACCCCATGGCTTTGGATCACTTATATGAACAGAGATGAGAATATACCATTTATTTTTAACACTAGATTATGCTTGTTTGCTGTTGGAAATGATCCAGAAGAGAAGAACTTGATGATTCCAGAAAGGAGTTTAATTTAAAGCAAGGAACTTGAGTTGGCAATGAGAAAAGTGGGAGGATCGGGCTTCCCTGCTGGCGCAGTGGTTAAGAATCCGCCTGCCGACGCAGGGGACACGTGTTTGAGCCCTGGTCTGGGAAGATTCCATGAGCCGCGGAGCCACAACTACTGAGTCCACGCTCCTATAGCCCGTGCTCTGCAACAAGAGAAGCCACCACAATGAGAAGGCTGTGCACCGCAACTGAAGCGTAGCCTTCACTAGCCGCAACTAGAGAAAAGCCCGCACGCAGCAACGAAGACCAAATGCAGCCAAAAATAAATAAATAAAATAAACAAATTTATTTTTTTAAAAGTGAATGTTAAAAAAAGAAGTGGGAGGATCAATGGATTGGAGATCTGTGTTGCGTTTATAACATGGACCCCCAGTTCTTTGACACTCATCCCATTAAGAGGTGGGTCTATGACTGCTCTCTTGAATCTGGATGGGATCATGACTGCTTTGACCAATAGGAAGCCGTATGACTTCCAAGGCCAAATCAGAAAAGGCCATGCAGCTGACCCCTGGCCCTCCTAGTACAGTCACTCTGGGAGAAGCTAGCCATTACGTAAGAAGTCCAACTATCCTGAGACTTCCATGCTGGAGAGGTCAGGTGTAGGTGCTGGTTGACAGCCCCAGCTGAGCTCCCAGTCAACAGTACCAACCGTCAACTTTGCAAGTGAGCCATCTTCGACATCTAGCCCAGCTTACCTCCAGCTGTAACCCAAGTGCATGAGAAACCCCAGACAAGAGCTTCCCATTGGAGTCCTTCCCAAATGTATGACCCCCAAACTGTAAGCAGAGTAAAGTGGTTGTCTTCATTCTCTAAATTTGGTGGTAATTTGCTACACAGCAATAGTATCTGGAATAAGTTTCTTTATTTTTTTCTCCCCTGGCCATGCTGTGCAGCTGGTGGGATCTTAGTTCCCTGATCAGGGATCGAAACTGGGCCCTTGACAGTGAGAGCACAGAGCCCTAACCACCGGACCGCCAGGGAATTCCCTGGAATAAGTTTCTTATGGAGTCAAAGAATTGTGAGTGTCACGGTAATACCATAAGAAAGCGAGAAAAACAGGAGGCAATCATCAGAGAACTGGAGGCTTAAAGTCAAGAATCAGGAGGTGGTGAAGTTACTGGTTTTGACAGTATTCCCAACAAGGTGTGGCTCTTAAGCTTTTCTTGCTTTTAAAAAATATTTATTTATTTTGGCTGCGCCTGGCCTTAGCTGCAGCATGCAGGATCTTCATTGCAGCATGTGAACTCTTTAGTTATGGCATGAGGGATCTAGTTCCCTGACCAGGGATCGAACCCCAGCCCCCTGCACTGGGTGCACAGAGTCTTACCCACTGGACCACCAGGGAAGTCCCTCTTAAGCTTTTCATTTTTCAGTTTTAGCTATTGGCATTTTTATTTTGTTTGTGATTTCGGTGCTATGTGAGTAGAGTAAAAGATAGAAGGTTTGCATTTATTTATTTTCTAATCTATGAGAAAATTGTCAGAAAGTATCCTCTGACATTTTAGGATTCATCTGTCACGAGGATTGCTGAGAGTGTGTTGCTATTTCAGTTTTCCCACGTAAGTCCATTCGATTTTGTGTTTTGTACTAGGTGTACCATTAGTGGATCATAGACCATCAGACCTGATCAGGAGTCAAGGGTGTTGGATGGGTCACTTATGTGGATGTCCAAGTTAATCGGTTTGATGACAAGACTCGGGATAGAAAGGAAATCTGGGAAGTTTGGGTCACAACGCTTTGTGAGTCCAGCCCGGATCGGCACTCCTTGGGCAGCTGCCTCTGCCCAGCACTGATCAGCACCCGTCGGGGAAACAGCTCCTCCAGTCCCAGTCAGCACGTTTTAGGGAGAAATCTCCGTGGGCCCAATCAGCACCCTTTGTGGGACAGCTCCGACCAGCCCTGGTCAGCACCCAGACGTGGACAGCTCCTCCAGCTGCCCAGTCTCAGTCTGACTCACTCAGAGCCAGGCTTGGGACCCCAGCTCTTCTGATTCCTTGGGACGCCAGCACAGCTCCTGGGGCTGCACCCACCACTCCACCAGGCCCCGTCCCATCCACCCCACACCCCAAAGTCAGTTAACCAGAGGTGTGCGGACCGACTTCCCCACAGCAAGTTCCTCATTTAAACTCTCACCATACGAACTGATCCCCCATCCCCACTAATCCGCTTCTCACCTGCCCCCACCCCGAAAAAACCAAACCGCAACCCGATTCTCCCCCAACTCGAGCCTCTTAGTCAAACCATCTTGTCTCCTCCAACCAGCTTCCCCGCAGTCCCCTTCGCCCTCCTCCCGGGTCCGCCCTCCTCCCCTCCCCCCCGGATCCTCCCTCCTCCCAGGTCCTCCCCTCCTCCCCTCCCCCCCGGCTCGCGCTGCCGCGGTGTCCTGGCGTCGAGGTGTGCTGGCGGCGGGGTGTCGCAGGGCGTGTCACGAGGTGACTTGGGGCGGGCTGAGGGCGGGCGGGAGGGAGCGACGAAGGGCGTGCGGGGCTGTCGCTCCGGGCACCCCTCCCCCGCCGCAGTCGGCGGACCTTTCCCCGGAGAAGATGGCGGATCGGGCGGAGATGTTTTCTCTTTCCACCTTTCACTCGCTGTCGCCGCCAGGCTGCAGGTACGCACTTGGGCGCCCCGGGCCTCGGCAGGCCCTTCCCTTCGTACAGCACCCCCTCTGACCCAGTCCCCAGACTTCTCCGACCCGACCCTGCCAACCCCCCCTCGTCGCTTTTGGGGGCCCAAGCCCCAGACCCCCCCTCTGGTCCTGAGGCCCGTGGTTCCGGCTCCTCGCCCCCCGCCCCTCGGTTCCGGGTCTCTCCATTTTTGTCCTCCCCTGATGCCCGTCCTCCAGCCCCAGTGACCGCCCCCAACCCCAAAGTCCTGCTGGGATCCAGGGCTGCACCCAGCCTGAACAGCCGCCCCCCTCTAAGGTGGAGGTCCTCCAAGGTGGAGGTCCTCAGGGGTCGTGGGCGGAGCCTCTGAGGGGTTGGCTGCCTGCCTGCGCAGGATGCTGAGTACACACTCTGGGCTTGGCAGTGTCCTTTTGGCCTTGTTGGGCCTCTGGTGGAAGCCCGGCCTGGTCTGTAGGGCTCTGGGAGGGAGAGAGCTGAAATCAAGCCTGGGGCCTGGGGGAAGGGACTAGGGAGGGGAGAGGGCTGGACCTCTGGGTGTAGGCCTGCCTTCCGCAGGAGTGGGGGACAAACTGGCCAGATTCTGCTCCCGGAACAGCCTTCACCCCTCCCCCTCCTCCTGCTGCTGCAGCTTCAGCTCCCCCTCCCCCTTCTCCGCTCAGCCTGACTCCCCTGAGGCTGAGCCTGTGACCCAGGGGCCTAGAGCTGAGGGTAGAGGGGGGAGAGGCTGCCGGCTCTTTGCGGAAGGAGGGCCGGGAGGAGGGTTTGGGGGACAGGTGCCTCTTCTGAGCTGGTCGTGGCTCAAATTGAGGGGGAAATCCGCTGGAGAGCAGAGTTTGAGATCCAAGATAATGGCAGGATGCAGGTCTGGGAGTTGGGGGCTCTGGAGATCACGGGGCCTAGAAGCTGGGGGGGGGGTCTCCCTTGGCCCCTCCTTAGGACCAGTTCCTGGCCAGGGAGTCCAGGGTTGGTGGCTCTCTCAGGAGCCCTGTCCTTGCTCTCCTCTCCAGGCCTCCACAGGACATAAGTCTGGAAGAATTTGATGATGAAGATCTGTCTGAGATCACCGATGACTGTGGTCTGGGCCTCAGCTACGACTCGGACCACTGCGAGAAGGTGGGGAAGGGGCTGGGGGCAGAGAACTCTCTCAAGGGAGAGTCTCGCTTAGGTTATGCTTAGCAGTCTCGTGGGGTTTTAGGGTGGGTCTAAGCTCAGCCTTGAAATGAGAAATCCTCTGATTGCCCCTTCTCCCTTGGCCTCTCGACCCGGGGTTTTCCTCGATATATCAGACCTCTCTTTTTCTGACAGAGGTCCACTGAGGACCTTCCCCATCAGTCCTCGCTTGACCCCCACCAGCGGGCTAGCTTGGGGGAGGGGAGATGTGTCTATGCTTTGGTGCCTCTGTGCTCAGCTCACTTCCCAGAAAGATCTAACCCCTTCCAGCTGCCATCTCACCTCATCTCCTCCTTTGCCCTTTCCCCACCTCTCAGGCCTCCATCTGTCTGCCTCATGTCTCCAGCCCTGAAGTCTCCCCTGCCCATCTGCTCCTCCCCATTTCTTTACGTTTTTGTTTTCATTCAAGAACATTTCTGAGCAACTCCCATGTGGCAAGTGCTGGGGGCTTCCAGGTGCCTGGGAAGAGAGCAGGACAGGTGTGGCTCTTGCCCTCAGGAGCTTATAACCTAGTAGGGGAGAAAGACATGAGAGAGGCAGTGGCTGCCTGAGTGTCAACGGCTGGATTCCAGCGAGGGGACAGAAGGTGCAACGATGGGAACCCACCCAGGACTGAGGCCATCAGGGAGATTTTCCAGTGGAAGTGGCACACAACCGTGCCCTTAGGGAGGACCAGAAGGAACTGGCAGATGACGGGGGTTGGAGGGAATGGAGGAGAGGCATTGCTGGTAAGGGATTGGTGGGTCAGAGGCTCCGAGGTCGGTGAAGCCTGGTGCTGGCTGTCTTTGCTTCATGCATTCATTTGCTATTTACTGCACTCTTACTGCGGGCCCGGTCCTGTTCTCAGTGGGGGGTGGGCTGCACCAGTGTCCAGTATGGACACGGTCCTGTTCTTGGTTGGGGGTGGGCTGCACCAGTGTCCAGTATGGACACGGTCCTGTCCTGGTAGGGCTTGCAGCTTGGTGGGGGAGACAGACCCAAAACTCTACAGTAACTATGCGTTGTGTTAAAATGCTATGAAGGAAAAGTGCTGGTGTCAAATGTGACGGGGTTTGAGGCTGAGATGAGGCTGGCAGGTGGGTTGGGGCCACTTTGAGTATCTCTGTCACCCAGACTTAGGAGTTTGGGCTCTTACTTACCAAGAACTGTAGCGATCCTTATGTATCTTAAGCAGATTTTTTAAAAAGCTGCTCTGTTGGTGGAGAGCAGAGAGAACTGGAGGGAGGCGTCTGTCCCTTGACTTATAGCTTCCTGCTTTCCCCTTTCCTGGCGCCTGGGACCCAAGTCACCATCCCACACTGGCCCAGCTCTGCCCTGGCCTTCTTCCCTGCAGGACAGCCTTTCCCTGGGGCGTTCGGAGCAGCCGCACCCCATCTGCTCCTTCCAGGATGACTTCCAGGAGTTTGAGATGATCGATGACAATGAAGAGGAGGAGGACGACGAGGAGGAAGAGGAAGAAGAAGAGGAGGAAGCAGAGGGGGAGGTTGAGGGGGGAGGCCCTGGCTCAGCAGCCCGCGCCCGGCAGCCCCTGATCCCCTCGCCCTCCCTGGAGGAGCCCCACAAGCACCGGCCCACCACGCTCCAGCTGACGACGCTGGGAGCCCAGGTGAGCCGGCACCCAGACCCGCAGCTATCCGTGGTTCCCAGCATCCGGGACTGGTCCCCGCGGCAGCCTGTCCCCCCCACCTACCCCTGAGAGCTGGGGCCCCTCCTCAGCGCTGCTCTCCTCCCCCCGCCCCTCCCCTCCTCCCCAGGACTCCCTGAACAACAATGGAGGGTTTGCTCCAGGGCCTCCAGCCTCCAGGCAGGAAACAGTGCTGTGCCCACCCGCCCAGGAGCCCCTCAGAGGTGAGCTGGGCGGTGGTGGGCGGGGTTACGCCGGAGGCGAGGGAGGGAGGGGTGGGGGAGGTGGGCTGGCTGACCCAACCCCGTGCTCCGCAGAGCCGCCCGCCCCCCTCCCGCCCACGGACAGAAGCCCCTGCGGGGCGCAGTCACCTGTGCATCCAGGTTGCGACTCCGAAGGCAACCAGCCCGCAAGGCCCCTGGCGCCAGGTGGGGCCTCGCCCTCCTCGGATCCGGGCATCGAGGCCGACCTGGGGAGCGGCTCCAGCGGAGACCGCGGGGGTCGGCGCAGCAGCCAGGAGCTGTCGTCGCCGGGCTCCGACTCTGAGGACGCGGGCGGCGCGCGCCTGGGGCGCATGATTTCCTCCATCTCAGAGACAGAGCTGGAGCGGAGCAGCGACGACGGCGGCAGCAGCAGCGGCCGCTCCTCGCACCTCACCAACTCCATCGAGGAGGCCTCGTCGCCGGCCTCGGAGCCCGAGCCCGAGCCGCCGTGCGAGCCCCCGCGCCGCCCCGCCTTCCTGCCCGTGGGCCCCGACGACACCAACAGCGAGTACGAGTCAGGGTCCGAGTCTGAGCCGGACCTCAGCGAGGACGCCGACTCGCCCTGGCTGCTCAGCAACCTCGTGAGCCGCATGATCTCCGAGGGCTCCTCGCCCATCCGCTGCCCTGGCCAGTGCCTGTCTCCTGCGCCGCGTCCTGCCGGGGAGTGTGCGTCGCCCGTCGGCGAGGCCCCCGAGGCGGCGGCGGGGCCGGGCGTGGAGCTGGTGGACATGGAGACGCTGTGTGGGCCGCCGCCCCCCGAGCCCTCCGCCCCTCGGCCCGGCCCCGCGCAGCCCGGGCCCTGCCTCTTCCTCAGCAACCCCACGCGCGACACCATCACGCCCCTGTGGGCCGCTCCGGGTCGCCCTGCCCGCCCGGGCCGCGCCTGCTCTGCCGCCTGCTCGGAGGAGGACGACGAGGATGAAGAGGAGGAGGACGAAGCTGAGCCCGAGGCAGCGCCCCTCGGGGGCCGGGGCACGGGCGCCGCGCCGGACGCCTCGCTGGTGTACGATGCGGTCAAGTACACGCTGGTGGTGGACGAGCACACGCAGCTGGAGCTGGTGAGCCTGCGGCGCTGCGCGCGCCTGGGCGAGGACAGCGGGGACAGCGGTGGCGAGGCCAGCGAGGAAGAGGCGGGAGCCGCACTGCTGGGCCTTGATCGGGGCCCCGGGGCTGCCTCCCCGGACAGCCCTGACCTCACCTTCTCTAAGAAGTTCCTCAATGTCTTTGTCAACAGCACCTCCCGATCTTCCAGTGAGTGGGAGGTGGGGAAAGGGGGCGGTCCCGGGGGAGCAGGCTGGCTCCTTGGCCCCAGGGCTTCCCCCAGGCCCCCGTAGGGTAGGGTGGGGAGTTGCCTGGGGAAGGCTGCTCTGTCTCCAGCCCCCGGTGAGCTACTTCTCCCTCCCTCGGTGACTGAGGACAACCCACACCAGACTGTTGAGGGGAGGGGAGCTCGGCTTCCTGCCCCTCCCCTGAGCCTTTGTCTCTTTTGTTTCTGTCTCTCAGGCACGGAGTCTTTCGGCCTTTTTTCCTGCCTGGTCAATGGCGAGGAGAGAGAGCAAACCCATCGGGCTGTCTTCAGGTACAGCTTCTCCCCCTCGCTGCTAGCGACGCTCCACCTGAGCCTACAGACACTATGGGACACTGGTGGACACAACCCAACCGTTCCTGCCCCTGCCCCAGTGACCTCCTACCTCTGACCTGACCTCAGGTTCATTCCCCGCCATCCCGACGAGCTTGAGCTGGATGTGGACGACCCGGTCCTGGTGGAGGCCGAGGAGGACGACTTCTGGTTCCGTGGCTTCAACATGCGCACGGGGGAGCGTGGCGTCTTCCCCGCCTTCTATGCCCACGCGGTGCCCGGCCCGGCCAAGGACCTGCTGGGTGAGGCCCCTTCCCCAAGGGGCGTCTTGTCATCCCAGGCCCTCTCTTGCTCACCTGACCTAGGCCCCTGTGATCTCCCAGGGAGCAAGCGGGGTCCCTGCTGGGTGGAGCGCTTTGACGTGCAGTTCCTGGGCTCCGTGGAGGTGCCCTGTCACCAGGGCAATGGCATCCTGTGTGCAGCCATGCAGAAGGTCAGTCTGGAGGTGGGGGCCCCTGAGCCCTGCAGGCTGGCACAGCCCTGGGAGGCCCCAGGCCTCCGCCCTCTTCCACGGAGGGTTCCAGGATGCTTGGGGGCCTCGGGGCCCGGGCCCCCCCAGCCCCGATTCAGAGGCCTGGCAGACAGGCCTCGGGCAGCGCTCAGCAGCTGTTCCCCGTCACCTTCCCGCCGGCCCCTCCCCCTCCTTCAGCCCATCCTATTCGTGTCTGAAAAGCAAGACCAGCTCTCACAGACCCTTCCCTGGAAGTTATTTGCACACTCGTTATTCACTCAGTGGACACTCGGTGAGGGCCGGCCCGTCTGCTGGGCCTGCGGGCGAGCGGGGGGGCAGCAGGGCAGCAGCACGGCTCTGCGCCTGAGAGCCCGCGTCCAGCGCACGAGACGGGCAGTGAGCAGGCCAGGGTTGCTGGGGCCGCAGTCCTGGGGAGGGGCGGAAGGCAGACGAGGCAGGCCGTCCTGAGGCTGAGGAGAGGCCAAGGCCACGCTCACATCTTCCCGAATCGCTGCCAGCAGTCTTCAAACCTAATCGACAGCGTCCCGCCAGGAGGGAGAGATACCCTCGTAGGCCCTGGAGACCCTTTTCTCCCCTCACTTCTTCTGCAGATCGCCACTGCCCGGAAACTGACCGTCCACCTGCGTCCTCCTGCCTCCTGTGACCTCGAGATTTCTCTTCGGGGGGTCAAGCTGAGTCTAAGTGGAGGACCTGAGGTGGGGTGTGGGGGCCTGAGGCACAGGGGACGGTGGGAGGGGTGAGGCGCGTCCAGCAGGGGTGGCCGGGGTGGCCCTGGGCTGCTCTGTCTAGCGTGGCCTCTCCTGCCACCTCTGCTCTAGTTCCAGCACTGCAGCCATTTCTTCCAGATGAAGAACATCTCGTTCTGCGGCTGCCACCCCCGCAACAGCTGGTACGAGGCTCCCCCATCCCCTGGTCCCCTCAAACCCTGAGGGCTGCGCACTCACCATCCCACCCTCTCACCCGCACCCACTTGGCTCCAGGAGTTGAGTCCCCACGTGGCGCCCACTCTGTTCTGGGCCCAGGACACCTGGATCAGACAGGCTCCCATCTGGTCTGGGACAAGCGAGTGCTCGAAGCACTCGTGGGACTCTGGTGGACGTGTGCATGGGGCTGCAGTGAACAGACCTGCAGGGAGGTGGGTGAATTCTCCTGGGACTTAGCGGGGCGGCTGAAGACCACTCTACGAACCTTGAAAGGCAAGTGGGTGACAGGGTGGATCTTCTTGGCAGGGAGCCAGCTGAGCCAGGGCTGTGGGCAAGGGGCACTAGGGGCTCTTTGGGGGCAGTTGGGTAAGGCTGGAGGGACACTAAGAGCACCTGTGTCCTTTTGACTATGCCAAGGAGCTTATACTTAATCCCATTGGCGATGGGGTCGTGGGGTGACACAGTCAGGTTGACAGGCTGCTGTGCAGGGTGGAAGGACCCAAGTGCTGCTGGCAGGAGACCAGGTGGCTGCTGAGGTTATCCAGGTGCTGTGACCTAGTGGCATTTAGGAGGTGGGCAGGCAGGACCTGAGTTGATTGGATGTAGAGGCTGACCTGGAGAGAGAATCAAGGGTGACCTGGGTGTTGAGCAGTTAGTGACCCACGCGCCAGGAGAAGAGGCCTGGAGTGAGTGGGCCTCACAGGCTGGCGATGCAGGGTTCAATCCAGAGGCAGTGAGGGTGAAGCGGCCGTTGCTACGTGGTCTGGAGTGTGGAAGGGAGACCTGGGGGGAGGTACGTTCGGAGCCGGTAGGTAACTTCGGCCATGGGGCAGACAGGATAGCCAGGCAGAGAAAGAAGAGACGGGAGTGAGAGGGAGGCGTAACCAGCGGATGGAGGGCTACATACAGCCTTCCTGCCCAGCCGGCCTCCTGCGCACAGGATGCCAGTGCCCTAGATGAAGCGACAGGAGGAGCTAACCTGCGACGCAGACAGGGCCAAGCAGAGGCTCCGAAGGGCCCAGTGGTATTTGAGGAAGCAGGTCCTCAAGGGAGGCAGGATGTGGGGAGGACACACTGCTGCTGGGGCTGAGGCTGTGACAGATACTGAGGCCGGCATGTGTGTCTCCTGGACACTTGTGGTAAGAGTGAGGGGCGCTCTGTCTGCTGGCTGGGCGATGGTGTCCACCCTCAGCCGGGTCAGAGCCCAGTTTGGTTTCTCCCTTGAGAGGGAGGTGGTTTGATGGGATCACAGTTTAGATGCTGCTCTGAGGGGTGGAGGGCCAGGGCTCAGAACAGGCGGCGGGGCAGACCTGGCACCATGAGGACCAGTGTGCACGGTGGCCCACATGGACACTGGGCTGAGGGTGGCACACCCGAGAGAGGAAGGACAGCAGAGGGAAACTGGGTGCCACAGGCTCAGGCGTCCAGGCCAGACGCTGACCCAGATGCAGTTCCATGGCCAGGAGGAGACCAAGGCGGTTCTGTCCTGGCCCAGACTTTCCTGGTACATGTTACTGCAGAACTCAGCCCAGTCCGCACAGTGAGGAGCCACAAGGAGCCAATGTCAGGCATCTCGCTGTGAAGCGGGCTGGATTAGGCACGTGCTGGGCACACTGTGTCCGGATAAGGTGGGAGCGTGTGGCGTGTGAGATCACAGGTGGCTGAGAGCACCCCCAGGGCGCCACAGACCGGCTGCGTTTCCGACGCCCTCATCTAGAGGCCCAGCGCGCAGGGCCGTTGTGAGGTTTATGGGAGCTAATGACATAAAGAGCTTTGCTGAGGACGGTGCCTGGCACTCCCCGTGAATGGGATCATCTGAGCGTGGCATTCAAGACAAGGCTGTGACGTGTTCGTGGCCAACGTGAGCACGTTGTCCCAGCGATGATGCTGCCGTGTGGATTCCCATCTGGTGGAACCGCAAAACCCTAATCCCACCTGACGTGGGCTGCGTTAGCCACAGTGGGGGGGTGGGTCTCAGCCCTCCTGCTGCAGGATTCTGGCAGTGCCTCCCTCTGGACAACAATTTTTATTAATGTCTTGATGAGAAGAAGGGCAGATTCAGGAAAGGCATATGTGGAACAGAGCTGGGGCGACAGAGCCAGGGTACAAGCTTCTTCAGAAAGACTGTTTCACATGTCAGGGCCCATGCCAAGCCCCACATCAGAGCCCGGAAAACAGCTGTGGGTTTGCAGGACCAGAGGTGGGACTGGGCAGGCTCAGGGTGTCAGGTGACATGACAAGGAAGAGTTAGCTGAGATGTGGTGCCCAGAAGACGGGGAGGCCTTGCTCTGTGGTCCAGGGGCAGGCTTTGGGTGGGGGGGTGGTGGCGCACAGAGGCAGCTGGCACTGTCTTGGGAGAAGGAAGATGCAGTGGGACACCCTTGTGGACAGATGAGCATAGATCGCTAACTCCTCACAGATGCCCAGCGCTGTGCTTTGACGAGGACCCAGAAAGGGGCCTCGAATCTTGAAATCGTGTGACCCGCACATTCCCCAGCCCCACACGCCCTCCCTGAGCCCTCTGTCCCTGGCTCTTCTCCTCGATCCCTGGGGGCTGAGGGGTGGACCTGGGGACGTCCCGTGTGCTCACCGCCGCTCTCCCCACAGCTATTTTGGCTTCATCACCAAACACCCGCTGCTGAGCCGTTTTGCCTGCCACGTTTTCGTCTCCCAGGAGTCGATGAGGCCCGTGGCCCAGAGTGTGGGGTGAGTGAGTCCGGAGGGTGGGTTGCAGGATTAGGGCTGGGCCAGCGTGGAGTGACGGCTGGGACTGGAGTGGGGATGCAGAACCGGTGCAGCGGTTCCCGGGGCGGGGGGTGGTGGTGAGCAGGCTGGGAGGAGGGATGGGGATGAAGTTTGGGGGGACAGGGGAGGGGAAGGCAGGGAAGGCCAGATGACAGTGGTGGTGGTGGAGCGTTGGGAAGGTGGTGGGCAGAACGCTTGGGGCAGGAGCGTGGAAGGGAGTCCTGGGCGTGGGAACAGCACGGGCACACTGACCACGGGGCTGGGGGTGGGAAGGCAGCATTGAGGTTAGACCGTAAGGAAAAGGGGCCGGGCCAGGAGGGCCGAGGGACGAAGCTGGGCGGGGGTGGGGGTGGGGTGGGGGGGGCATGGGCAGGCCCAGGTGGGCGGGCCTGGGGAGCCTGGGGCTGAGGCCGCTCTCTCCCCCAGCCGCGCCTTCCTGGAGTACTACCAGCGGCACCTGGAGTACGCCTGCCCCACAGAGGACATCTACCTGGAGTAGCCACCCGCTGCTCTCCCGCTCCGGGAGCGCCTGGGGCTGGGGGCATCTCATGCGGCCACCTCGGCTTTGGCAAGGACTGGACTGGGGGCACATGGGACCTGGCATCTGGCGAGTCTCCGGGCTGTGCTGGGAACTCTCCTCCTTGCTCCCCAGGGGCTGCTGAAGCGTGGAGCCTGCACCTTCGCTACCCCTGATCTTTTCTCTCTGTGTTGCCCTGGTCTGCCCTTGGCCTCCCTCTTCTCTCCTCCTATCTGTCTCTGCTCCTCTGTGCCTGCAAACTCTTGCCCTCTGCTCTTTACTTTGGGGTCAGAATTGGGAGGGGCGTGTGGAGGGAGCTCCCAGGTGATCCCCTCTTGCTTTTCCCGTGTGATTTATAAAGGAATTTTAATTTTTATAGTGAATATCAAGGGGTCATATCCCATCCTCACCATAGGGACAAAGAGAGGAACCCCCCCCATAGTGCCCCACGAGGAGCTCAGGGGTAAGCAGGGAGGGGTTCCCCAGTAGGGCCCTGCGGGAGACTAGGAGTCGTGGTCACCCCAAGCCCCAGACGCTGCTAGGAGGAGGGTGCCCCGGCCCAGGCCCCGGCCACACCAGCATCTGCTATGCCGCTGCAAACACTCCCCGCAGTCCAGCACCTCAATAAACTCTCTGCTTGGTGTGACCTTGGCTATTTCTGGGGGGGGGGCGCAGATAAGGGGCCAGGGGCCCAGGCACTGTCCATGGCAGTGGGGACCAAGACCCCAGGGTGATGGAATCAGGAGACCCCTTCACTGCTCTCTGAAATCATGCTGGTGTCCCTGTGCGGTGCGCGGTGGGTGCTCTCCAAATACACTTGCTTGGCCAGCGAGGAAGCTGAGGCCAGAGAGAAAGGTCACGCAGCGTGTGTCCTTTCC
The DNA here is from genome assembly GCF_964374135.1 of Grampus griseus. NCBI lineage: Eukaryota > Metazoa > Chordata > Mammalia > Artiodactyla > Delphinidae > Grampus > Grampus griseus. Next base: position 102,667,471 of record NC_139005.1, read on the forward strand.
ACCTGCACTGGAGTGCCAGGCTGGGAAGTGTGTGCGTGCTTATGAGTGTGCCTGCACGCTTGTGAGTGTGTATGTGAGACAGAGCAGGCGTCAGTCTGCTTAGATCTTAAGATTAGTGTTTTAAAAATTCTCCACAGAAAGCCAGAAGAAAAGAGGTGACTGTCACATGCCCTAGGTGATTACAGATGGTACCTCCTGGAGAAAGGGCTTCCCCGGCCCCCTGGCCCCAGCGAGCCCCAGCTCTCAAGTGCTGAGGTCAGCATGGTGGTCAGTGCCTTTCTGAGGGTGGGCCTGCTCCGCGCCCTAACCCCCCGAGCCCAGGATGCCAGCAGCTCCAGGAAGACAACAGGTGAAGGTTAAGAAATGAGAGTGAGAAAGGCCAGTGTAGACAAATTCACTGCATGAAGGTTGAAAACCACTGTCTATAGAAATCACACACCTCTACTCAAATTAATTTAAGGGCAACCGGCAAACAGAGAACATAGTCACGGGTTAGGAATCAGTAAATGGCCACGCTTCAGCGTTTGGTTAGCCCCGGGGCAGGCCAGGGTCCCCCGACCCTGCAAGAAGACCAACTCAGCAGAACATCTACGAGAAAACTTTCCTGCTGATTACAGTTGAATGAGGCAGGCAGAGAACCCCTGGACGCGCACCTCTGCCCCTCAGCCTGGGGGCGTGATTCTCAGGTCCCTGTGGCTGCACCCCGCCCGCCTGCTGTTCCCTTCACTCTCTGTCAGGTGGAAATTCGACCCCCCATCTCAGGGGAGGCTGCATTTGCCCGGCCCCCACTCCGCCCCTGTTGGGCTCAGTCCCTCCCTCCAACTCATCTCCTCATGTCTCTGTATCCATACCTTTCCCTTCCTGCGGTGGCCCTTTGGGACAGCAGCCGGACACGCTTGGGCATCCTTCACCTGGAACAGCTTCCTGTCAGTAGGGACCTTCCCACACCCGTCCACCTTCCTTCCGCCTCTGGTCTCCTTTCCTGCACCGGCCCGGGCACCTTCCTTCCCCTCCCCAGCTGTTCTTTCTCGGGGCTGGCTCATGGTCTGCTGCGGCTCAGCTGCGCTCCAGGCCCCGCCCTGGCTCTGTCCTGGGTCCGCTCACTGGCCTCCTCTCCCCCGCGGCGGCCTCGGTGCCTTCCCTGTGCTGAGGGCCCCAGAGTCCTGCCCCCGGCAGACCGTGTGCTTCAGCTCTGTGCTGTGCCTTACCTCACCAGCCCCAGCGCCCTCCAGGAGCGCTGCTTCTGCCAGTCACTGGCCAGGCGCCTGGTGGAGTTCGGTAAACGTGGGACCCTAACCAGGGCCCTGAGGTGCAGAGACACAGAACTCCTGGTGGGAGCCACGGACACTTTGAAGTGACGTGAGCCTCTTCCCCGTGTGCCCCATTCTATATTCTGTGCTTTGTGTCTCTTCCAGTTGCCTGAGCAGGAAGCGTGGAGGCACCCTAGACTGCCCCTGCTGTCAGCGCCACCCCCCACCACCCCAAGCCTGCCCCCCCCCCCCCGCCTCCCCGCCTCCGCCTGGATCTTTGTGCGTCAAGCAGCCTCCTCTAGGCTCCCACCTCCACCTGTGTCTGCAATCCACCAGCTCCTGCAACCAGACCCGGTTGTTTAAACAGAAACCTGAGCAGGCCGCTCGCCCTCTTAACTCTGCTGTGGCTCCCTGTGCGACCTCAGCCTGCCCTGTCGCTGCCCCTCTCCAGCCCCTCTTCCCTCCACCCCATTATTTCCACCCTGGACACTGAGCTTTCTCTGCATGTGGCTGGGTGACCTCCTATCCTCCCGGACGCAGGGGGGCCCTGGGCAGAGGCTGCCAACTGTGGGTCTGCTAGTGCCCCCGTCCTCCCAGAGCCTGGCACACGTGCTGGGGGCCCTCAGAGCCCTGAGTGGTGAGTGAGTAAGCCTCCAATGCCAGGACTGTGCCAGCCAAGGAGAGCATCCTAAATGAAAAGCTTTGTATTGTACATGTTCTCGTTTAAAATGTTGAAAACACAAAGACAATCTGAATATTGACCAGTAGGGCTAACTGTATTAAGGTACATATACCTAATTGGAATAGTGGGCTGGCACAGAAAAAGTGCGCTTACAAACATTTAGTAATAATACGAAATATTTGTTATGCTATTAAGGAAAAATGAATATCCAGAATCTACACTAGAAACTACACTGAGAAAGACTGAACGAAAACACAGACTGCAGTCGTCGTTGCCGGAGGTGGGGCTGACAGTTTCTCTTCCTTTTTTTCTCCGCAATGAACATGTCTTGTTTCAAGCATTATATGTTGCTATTAGGGACCCCCGAATGCAAATAGAAACACCCACAGAAAACTAAAAAAAGTACAGATACATTCATTAAATCCAAACATAGGGACTTCCCTGGTGGTCCAGTGGTAAAGAATTCACCTTACAATGCAGGGGACGAGGGTTTGATCCCCGGTCAGGGAACTAAGATCCCACATGCTGCGGGGCAACTAAGCCCGGGAGCCACAACTACTGAGCTCGTGCTCCTCAACTAGGGAGCCTGCGTGCCGCAAACCACAGAACCCACACGCCCTGGAGCCTGCACGCCACAACTAGAGATAAAAAAACCCGCGTGCCACAACTAGAGAGAAGCCTGCACACGACAATGAAAGAGCCCACATGCCTCAACGAAGATCCCGTGTGCCGCAACTAAGACCTGATGCAGCAAAAAATAAAAATAAATAAATAATAAATACATCTAAAAAAAAGAACCAAAAAACCCCAAACATAAAAAGTTATTTTGGCCACAATGGAAATACCAGTCTCATAGGATTTGGTGAGTTCAGCTGTCAGGCCAAGAGCAGGACTCCCCTGAGCGTATCTTTTCAACTTAAAGACGATTGCTAATGTTTTGGTGTATTTTTTTTCCAGTTTCCTTCTTATCTATGAGTTTTGTTTTGTTTTGTTTGAGGCCAGAAAGAGATTGGGAGAATCAAGGAATAATTTAGGGCAAAAAGATTAAGGCAAACGGGCTTCCCTGGTGGCGCAGTGGTTGAGAGTCCGCCTGCCAATGCAGGGGACACGGGTTCGTGCCCCGGTCCGGGAAGATCCCACATGCTGCGGAGTGGCTGGGCCCGTGAGCCATGGCCGCTGAGCCTGCGTGTCCGGAGCCTGTGCTCCGCAACGGGAGAGGCCACAACACTGAGAGGCCCGCGTACCGCAAAAAAAAAAAAAAAAAAAGATTAAGGCAGAGTAGCTAAGATCATTATAAAATAAAGAATGGTGGTCTCAGCTCAGATTCTAGTTATGAAACTGCTGACCAAGAAATTCATGATTTAAAATGTTTGAGTGGCAAGAAAAAGAGAAAAACATAATCATAGATTCAAAAATATAATCAATAAGGTAAAAAGAAATACATGTACACCCTGGATTTTGTATTCTGCATGTCAAGAGCACGCTTCTTTTTGGATGTCACTGGGAATGTTTCAACAGTGGTTCGTGTGATAGGTGGGATGCAGAGCATTCAGCTCTAAGAGAACTGCCCAGGGAGACAGTCTAATAAATCAGGGCGTTTCTTGTGCCGCAGGAGGCCTGGACGCTGGTGTGGCTTCTAGAAGGTGACGTCGAGAACAGCAGGCTCCTTCCCTTGGTCCTGTGCCCTTAGTGTGTGGTCTTCGCCCTCATGACTGCCTGAGGGCTGCTGTGTCTCTGGGCATTGTGCTCAGTTCCATGCGAGAGGACGTACAAGGGCAGAGGGGCAGGCAGCTGGTTTCGTAAAAGCCCCACTGTGTGCTGTAGTGAGGAGAGGGCACGAATGAGGTAGGGAGGGAGCAAAAGCCAGTGTAAGGCCCATCCTTAAGGCTGGCTGCCCTTCTGAGAAGCATAAGAGTTCTTCCCTGAACCATATACCCGAAGGATGGGAAGCAGGAACACTTACCTGCTGGCTCCTGACCCCCACTGGTTGAAGACCACCCCAGGAGTGTACACCCCTTGCCCTTTAGAGCAGCTCGTTTGCGGGCTGAGAGCAGAGAGAAGAAGCAAGCCCCGCCTACACCAGGCCTGGGGTCAGGGAGCTGGCAGGACTCTCCAGACATCCCACAGGCGGTGTCCAGCCGTGATGAGCGTCAGGGTCGAGTTCAACACCCACAGGTAAGATGTGGGGGTCACAGTCACAGTCACGGGGGGTAGGAGGGGCGTGTCCAGGTATCTCTTCTTCCCTCCTGAGGGAAACCACAGCACCCACAGCACAACGTTCTGTTCCTTCCAAACACACGTGGCTCCTTCCAGAGGATGCTGGGCTCCCTGAGGAAGCCACTCGGTGGGCGTGGATGGTCTCAGGCTCACAGGAAAAGGGCTGCTTTTCAAATCAACAGCAGCAGAGAAGGGACATCGCAGACAGCATTTGGGGCTGTGAGTGTGTGTATGAATATGCGTGAGCGTGTGCATGTCTGTGTCGAGTATGCAGGCCCGTTTTCGGGCGCGTGTGCACGAACACGGGAGAGCACGTGCGCACACTGGTGCCTCTACAAAGAGGGTGCATCGCCCTAAAGCAGCTAAAATGATGAGGAACAAGCTTTTCTGCCCTCAGAGCCTCACAGCGAGACCAACGGTGGAGGGGGAGGGGGAGAACCTTGCGCTGGGAGGGTGGAGTGACCACCCGTCAGGTCTCAGCAGACGGGGAGGCAGCCCTAACTGGTTCAGTCATTTCCAGCACCCCTGCCCCGCCCCGCAGTTGCACCTTTGTAGCACCAAGCTCTCTTCCTTTGTGGTATTTACTACAGTTAAGTGTTTTTCTTCCAGTTTTCTCGAGATACAGTTGACACGATCACGATTAATATTTTATTTCTACCGAAGTATAAAATATACATGGCATCATAAAGGGCACTCAAGCGTGTGGCTCAAGTGCATTATACATATGTGTGCACCGCGTTTCCAGCACCCCCAGTCAAGACAGAGAACTTCTGTAGCACCTGACGGTTCCCGATCCTTGTTCCCAGGCAACACCCACACACCGAAACCTGGGAGGTTGAGGTTCTACCACACTGAACGCCATTTGGTCTGAGTGCGCAGGGTTGATGGTCATCTCCCTTGCTAGACGTTAAGCACCAAAGGAGCAGGGGTGAGTCCCCTCTGTCGATCTGTGCCCCAGCCCTAAGCGCAGCGCTGGCTGGTAAGTAAAGGTCTGTGGAACTAATAAAGCGATGCTCACCACCCAGCTGGGCGGCAGACCTGGACAAGGCGCCTGCAGGTTATGCCTGGGTGCTGGCATTCATGTATTCTTGCTGGAGGGTTTGATCTTTGGATGTGATACAGAGATCATGCACCTGCTTCCATTCCTCTCTGTTCTCATCCTGAAACCAAGGCACCTCGAGGTGACTGCAGGCCCCCTAGAAGAGAAGCTGCAGGCTGCAGGGGGTGGGCATGCCCAGACCACACGTGCACGTGGGCCCTTCTTATGTCAGCGTCAGTGGCTGAAGGGGCCCCCAAGGAAACCACTGCCCTATGGGGGCAGCTCCAAGATACAGCAGGATCTGACACCACGGGCTCACTCAGGAGGACCCCTGCACACATACACATGCCCTCTACACGTCCCGTTCACACATCATTCCAGCAAGACTGCTTTCAGCTGCAAGTAATAGACAAGCCAGCAGCACTCGGCTTACATAGGCTGGTTTATTTTCTTACATTGTGAGCTCTGGAGGTACGTGGCTGGAGACACTCGTTTAGCGGATGCATGATGTCTGGTCAGGCCCCGTGATGCTGCAGCACCGTCCTCACCACTCCTGGAGGATGAGTGATGCAGAAGACCCCGGGATTCCAGCAGACTGCCCCTGACCTTTCACTGACCAGGACCCTTGGTCACACGCCTCTCTTGGACCAATCACTGTATTGTGATTGGCTCAGACTGGCTACTAGCCTCCTGGGACTAGGACAGCCTGTACCTCAGAGGTCACGGGGCCTCTGCCCACCAATGAAACAGTGAGGGGACCGTTAGGAGGACGGGGATGGCTGTTTGGTCTACCACGAGGACAGGACACCCACTCGGGGCCCTGAGCCCCCAGACAGCACTCTTCTCACTCAACCAATGCTGAGGGAGCATGTGGGGTGTGACAGCCGCTCTAGGAGCACGTGGCCCTGGATCGGTACACACACAAGGGGACCCCAGGAGGGCTACATGCCACCACGCAGATGCCAGTGGGTGGGCAGGCAGGGGGCCCCTCTGCAGAGAAGATGCCAGACAGAGTCAAAGATGAGCATCTTCCCCTGATGATGGGCAACCCGGCCAGCTGCCAGGGCTGACGGACGAGGGCTGTGGGGTGGGGCATGGTGGGCCACTCCAAGGAGTCTGGGTTCTATTCTGAGCATGATAGGAAGCCTGCAGTTTTGAGCACAAATGGAGCCCAACCTGCTTGTTTTTAAGAGATCACTTTGCCGGTGGGGAATGGCTCCCATGGGGGCAGAGGCGAAGCCAGGAGACTGGAAATGTGTGTGCAGGTAGGAAATGCAGAGTTCTGGAAGGGGCACTGGGGGGCTGAGGGGAAGCCTCTGGAGCTGCTGACATGCCTTCCTCAGAGCTGGCAGGGCTCCCCAGCCCACTTCACCACAGTAGACCGTGTAACCCCTCTCCCTCCTTCAGACAGGTTTCTAACACCCAGGGTGGTCCAGTTCCTGTGCTTCTTCCCCGGGGAAAACCTGGCTCTCGTGGGCACTCCGCGTCTTCGGGGTCTGCTGCCCGCCATGCCCTCGCCCCCTCCTCACCCCGTCCTGGCACATAAAAGCACCTAGTTTTGCCCCCGTGAACAGGTGTGCCCACACTCACCACCACGCTTGTCTGCACTGACACAAGCAATCACCAGGGGGAGGGGGCAGCTTCCAGAGCCAACCTCTCACTGGCTGGGTGACCTCAGAGAAGTTGCTGGACCTCTCCACGCCTCAGGTTCCTCATTTGCAACGGGCAGAACAACACCTATCTCAGGGCTATCACAAGGATCATGTGAATTCTCACACCTACAAGTGTCAGCTGGTGTCATTAGCGTGCTCAGGTACAAACCACCTCTACACACCCACAGCACAGCAATGAACCATCACACGCCTGGGTGGGGCGAGGGGCACGGGGCTGGCCTCCGCCTATGCTCTCAGGGCTGGAGCTCAGGGCAGTGGCAGCAGGATGGCCTGGGGGTGCAGCTGGGCTGACAGCAGACCTGCAGGGCAGGGTCCTCGCCCCGGGCTATCTGGCTGGGGCTGAAGGTCACGGCAGCATCAAACTGGGCCTTGAGCAGCTGAAGTTGCTTCAGCGCCTGCAGCGCCTCTGGGGCGACCTCAGCCACACCCCCCAGAAGGTTGTAGTTCTCACCAGGGTCCTCAGACAGGTCAAAGAGCAGCGGGGGCTCATGGGCAGTCAGAGGACTAGAGGCATGGCAGGCAGGGTCCGCAGTGGTGTCGCTGTGGACAGAGCCTGGGGAGGGGGGCACATCTGTGCACAGGGCGCGGGCGGGGGGGGGGGCTCTGGGGCTATGAGGGGTGGGCGGGGCTGGGGAGAGGCAGTTACCCTGGGTGAAGAAGTGTGCCTTGTACTTGCCGCTTCGCACAGCAAAGACCCCTCGGACCTCGTCTGGGTAGGCCGGGTAGAAGAAGAGGGTCTGCCGGGGACTCTGGGGGCAAAGTCGGGGGTCTGCACATACCCGGAGCCTCAGCCCTGCGTTGGGCCCTGGCTGTGCAATGGCTCCCTGCCCACCCGAGAGCCCCAGGGGCGGCACCCCTTGGACGCTGCTCGACAGAGGGTCTGCCCGGCCCCAGGGGCTTCAGGTGCTCCCCATACTCACTCCGGGGGAGGGCAAGTTGGGGGGGCCCGGGGGGGGTTGGGGGGAGCAGGGGTCATGAGGTCACGGGCCCTACCTTGCCTGTGCCCAGCAGCAGAGGGCTGAGGTCAACGCCATCCAAGGTGACATTGGGCAGCGGGGCCCCTGCCAGGGCTGCCAGGGTGGGCAGTAGGTCCAGGGAGCTGGCTAGCTCATGGGTCACACCTGCGGGTAGAGGGCTGTACAGTCACTCCATCTGTGATCAAGGTTGGGGAGGTGGGGCCAAGAGTCCAGGAGGAGAAGGCCTGAAGACTGACCGGGAGCGATGTGGCCTGGCCAGAAGGCCAAGGCAGGCTCTCGGACGCCCCCCTCGAAAGTGGTTCCCTTTCCGCATCGCAGGAGGCCAGAGCAGCCGCCGTGGGACATCCGCATCGTCTCAGGTCTGCAACACCCGAGAGGTTATCTGCGATGAGGGGCCCAGGGTCTCTGGCCTGCCCCAGTGACCCCAGCCCCAGACTTCTAAGTTACACATTTTGCCCAGAAACGGCCAGCATGTGCCTGTCCGCTCCCTGTCCTACCAAGACAAGCACCTCCATGTACTCGTGGCCCCCAGCCTCCCACACACATACACCTGGTGTCACCACATATGGCCAGCATCTCCCGAGACCCCCTTATCCCACTACGTCCTCGGCCAGCAGTCAAGATGGGAAGACCCCAGGGCCCTGTGAGGGATCGACCAGCATCCTCTGCCCCCTGCCGGAGTACCCGTTGTCTGCAGTGAAGAAGACCAGTGTCTCTCCGAGCAGCCCCAGGTCCCCCACAGCCGTCATCAGGGCCCCCACGGCCGCATCCAGCTCCATCAGGGAGTCCCCAAACGGCCCTCGGCCTGAGCGCCCCGAAAAGCTCTGCCCACTGAACTGGGGGTAGTGGGTGTGCTGGGGATGGAGACTGGAGTTAGCAGCAGGTAGAGGTCACGGGCAGCCCTGGGCTGGGGGGGGCACGATCACTCACATGGGAGGCGTAGTACAGGAAGAACGGGCGGCCCTGGCGCTGGGCATCTGCCATGAGGTCACGGGCGAAGGCCACGTAGCGGGCCTCAAGTCCAGGAAGCCAAGGGGGCTGTGCCTCCACCGATAGGTTGGCCAACAGAGGGACAGGGACCAGGCCCTGGTCGCAGCCGCCATCGCAGGGGGTGGCCGGCGGGAAGCAGGTCAGGTTCTGGCAAGGGCCCTGGGGGAGCAGCTCCTTCAGAGGTCTGGGCTGTGGGCTGGGGCTGTAGGGTCAAAGGGACGGACCCCTGTGGTTCCTACCTGGTCATGGGAGTACGGGATGCCGAGGAATCGATGGAAGCCATGGTGGGGGGGCAGAAAGGCCCCCTCAGGCCCCACCCCAAGGTGCCATTTGCCAGCTATCCCTGTGAGGTAGCCTCGGGCAGCCAGGACCTCAGCCAGGGTCACCTCCTCCAGGGGCAGGCCCCCTCGGGAGCTGGGCTCCAGAACGCCAGGGTACAGGCCCATCCGAACTGGGAGTCGGCCGGTCAGGAGGGCAGCCCTATAGGACAAGTCACAGAGTCCGTGAGAGGGAGCAAAAGTGATTGAGATGGACACAAGGAGAAGGGGAGGGAGAGGACAAAAACAAAGAGACGCGAACTTCTCCACAGAGGGATGGAGACCCTCTTCCTCCCTCTGCAACCCAGAGTGCATCTGGGAGGAACTGGATGGGCAGGGGTGGGCATTTGGGGTGAGGGCTCCCGGTCTCCTTGCTCACCGGGAGGGTGTGCACAGAGACACAGGCACGTAGAAGTCCGTGAACCGCAGACCCCCTGCGGCCAGTTGGTCCAGATTGGGGGTGGTGGAACTGGGGTGTCCATAGGAGCCCAGGTCCCCATAGCCCAGGTCATCAGCAAAGATCAGCACAATGTTGGGTGGGCTGGTAGCAGCCAGGCCAGCAGCCAAGGCCAGAGTGAGGGTCCACAGAGCCACCATGGCACCCGGCACAGACAGGCCTGTAACAAGAGACCCTTGGGAGGGAAGGCAAAGTGGTTCCAGAAAGCTCTATCCCAGAACCCCAGACGCAAGGCACTACCCTCCCCTGATACCCCAGATGCAAGGCACTACCCTCCCCTGATATCCCAGACCCAGGCACTAACTTCTGATACCCCAGACCCAGGCACTAACCTCTCCTGAGACCTCAGACCTAGGCACTACCCTCCCCTGAGACCTCAGACCCAGGCACTACCCTCCCCTGATAGCCCAGACCCAGGCACTACCCTCCCCTGAGACCCCAGACGCAAGGCACTACCCTCCCCTGATACCCCTGATCCAGGCACTACCCTCCCCTGATACCCCTGATCCAGGCACTACCCTCATCTGAGACCCCAGACCCAGGCACTAATTTCTGATACCCCAGACCCAGGCACTACCCTCCCCTGAGACCTCAGACCCAAATACTCCCCTAACCCCGCCTGAGACAACCCCTTCCTTAAGTCCCAGCGAACTCGGCACCTGAGACCCTTGACCTCAACAGAACACAGGAGCCCGTAGCCTGGGATCTAACTCCCTGGGGACCCTCAAGGGCCAGGACACCTTTAGATTCTTAGGCGGAGATCTGACCCTCTTCACGTAAAGGTCCCGGCCCAGGCTCGTGATCAGGGGCAGAAGTCCCAGGACGCTGACCCGCGCGAAGCGGGACGAAGGCAGTTCACGGCAGGGGAGGGGCGAACGCGGAACAGCGGGCAGCAGTGCCCTCTGCCGGCGCTTCCGCCTGGCCCGGTCCCGCCCCCGGCCCGCCCCGCGACCCGCCCCCTGACCCCGTGACTTCCGCGCGGCCACCCCACCCCACCCCCGCAGGGGCGGGGCGCAGGGCCAGGCAGGGGGCGCCCGGCCCGGGGGTGCGGCGAGGCCTTCTCTGACCGGGGTTGGGGCGGGGTCGCGAGCCTGCGGCGGGGGGCGGCGCGGTCGTGCGCGCGCGCTCCGACCCGGTTTGCGCCCCGAGGCAGTTGGCGCCAGGTGCGGGGCGGCGGGGGAGGTGCTCGCAAGCGGGTTGCCGGCGTTGGCGCTCGGCGCGCGGTGTGTTCCATAAGGGGCCTGAACCCGGAGAGTGCGGAGCGAGCGAATCGAAACAAAAACCGTGGAGCCCGCGGGCTGCTGGCTTTTCCTTCAACACGACTTTGGTGTTTTTCTTGAAACAGGAGATAAAAATTTCTTCCCAACCCTTTCCCCTCCGTTCATGTGTGTGTCTGTTGTGCGTCAGGGTGTGTGTGTGTGTGTGTGATGTGCGGTGTGCGTGGTGGGGCGTGTGTGTGCTGTGTAGAGGGGCATATGGGGTTTGCTCTGCGTCCGGGTTACACCAATGGGAAGGGCCCATCGAAAGCGGAGATGACGGTCCTGGCTCCATCACTGCACAGCTTCGGACGAATGGCTTCCCCTTTTTGGTCCGCAGTTTGTTTAGCTGTTTCAAAGTAAGAGAACGCCCCAGGGGGTGGTTAGGTGGGTATCTTAGTGCAGCTGAAGACCCCACGTAACTCCCCCAGGGAGCCTCCCCACAGCAGCTCCCCTAGGACATTCGTCGCCCACCCCCAGCCCTCCCCAGGGCAGCTCTCAGGCTTCAGGGTCCCCCACAAGGTCTGACCTCAGGAAGAGCAGGATGCGGGCTGCTAGTTGGGGAGGGCTTCCCGTGGTTACTGACCCTGGAGCCAGTGGGAGAGTGGACAGGGCCCCTGAAAGGCCTCTGGTCACTGGGGTGGGGGCCGAGACACAGTTTCCACTGCAGCCCTGGCTGGGGAGCTGGTATTTTGCTGGTGAAAGATGAAAGCTCAAGACGAGAGGCAGCGTGGGGGAGAAAATTGGAAGGGTAGCGACTCCCAGAGACACGGCTGGGCTTGCGGCTGCTGCTGGCCTCGTGGGGAACGGAAGGGGCGCCGGTGAGCCACCCCCTTGGTGTCACATTCCAGTGTGGTTTCTGGGCCGGTGCGTGGGAGCAGTATGGGGTGGGTGGCCAGGACAGAAAGTTTTTCCGTGGCCCAGAAATCTTTGAACTTGTAATTGGAACTATCACAGCTGGTTGGTGCTGTGAATCGGAGTTTAAAAGGAATCAACCAAAAGCACTTTCTTCCCTCTCCGCTGCAAGCTGGGAACTACCCCAGGCAGCGCAGGGCCTGCCCTGACTCTCTGGAAGAGCCGGCCTGTGGTTGTGCTGTTATGCAAATGACTGGCACTTTCCCCCTGCAGTCTCTGGAGGCTGTTCTGGTGTGTGCACACGGGACAGCAGAGCCAGCCCAGCCCTGACCTCTGGGTGGGGGGAGGGCGCATGTGCTGCCAGCTGTGTTTGTTCAAAGCCGCGCTCTGCGGGCGCCAGAGTCTTTTGGAGATGTGAGCCTTTCTTGGCTTTGCTGCGGGAGCCGGCAAGAGGGTCAGCTTGGGACAGAGCCCCGGTGCGAGGCATCCTGCCAGGCTGCGGAAGTGGCTCTGGGCATTGCTAATTTGGAACTAACACCCACAGTTAGGAGAGGGGCCCTGTGAGCGGTGCGTGCCTGCTCTTTCGGCACCTAGGGCAAGGGAGGGCCTCCCATTTCCTGGGTCTGCCTGGGGTGAGTGGGGTGGGCCAGCCGCTTCATGGAGAACACTTGGCCCACCTGAAGGGCTTCTGCAGTGGTTCTTGGGACTGGCGGATGTGGGGGACCCAGGACACCGAAGACCATCTGTGCAGGCCTCCACCTCCTCCTTTGGGTCTGCTCCGTCCACTTTGCCCTCAGCAACCATCATTCCTGTCCCCTGGATATTGGAGGAAAATGATCCTAAGTCAGGCAGGACTGACTGAGCACAGGTTCTGGATCTGCGGGGCTCGGATGGTGTTGACTGTTTGTGCTGTGGTTAAAACCAGGGCTCATGACAGCCCATGTGAATGAAGCCAAGATGCTGGAAACTCTTCGGTTTAATGCAGAAAAAGGCATCCAAAGACAGAGGGACAGGAGTGTATTGTGCCTGACCTGCTCTGTTGTCCCCTAGCTGTCCTCTGTGAGGGCCTGGAAGATGCTCTCACTGAGACATTGAGGTGGACCTTGGAGCAAGGAAGGGAAGCAGCCACACCCTTGCAAGGCTCTGGGGAGCTGGCCACTGTGGGACACAAATGAAATGGATGACAAGATGCTAGGGTGGCAGAGGCCACATGGCCAGGCAGTTATCGTCACCATCATGGTCAGGCAGAATGGCGTGGCCTCAGAGATTTTTGGCTCCCTGGCCAGTGGAGTTACCCTCCAGGACAAAAGCAGGGGTCAGCACTAGTGGAGGCGGGGCTAGCGGTGGAAAGACCCTGGGTCTCGGGAACACGGCCCAGACGTGACTCACAGCGCAGCTCCTCCTCCAGTTCCTGGACATGAGTCACTCACAGACCTGGAGCCCTCTGCCAGAGGGAAAGACCTGGCAGAAACACCCAAGGCTGTACTAAGTCTTCCCTGGCCTCCGCTGCAGGGAGGTATGGCCTTTGGCCAGGATGGCCATGCACTAGGGGAAGGGACACCTCAGGCTCGGAGGGGTTGTTGGGCACTGGCTCTGAGCGAATGCCACTTCTTGGACATTTTTTTTTTTTTTTTTTTTTTTGCAGTAGGCGGGCCTTTCACTGTTGTGGCCTCTCCCGTTGCGGAGCACAGGTTCCGGACGCGCAGGCTCAGCGGCCATGGCTCACGGGCCCAGCCGCTCCGCGGCATGTGGGATCTTCCCGGACCGGGGCACGAACCCGTGTCCCCTGCATCGGCAGGCGGACTCTCAACCACTGTGCCACCAGGGAAGCCCCACTTCTTGGACATTCTGATGACCCCACAGTACACTGATGAGAGCTGGGCTTTGGAAGTCAGACAAGTCATGCATTTGGGGCCACTGTCCATCCCACAATGGATACAGTGGTTACGTGAATTTATTTTGTATTAATCTCCCTGGTTCTCAAGCATATTATTCAAACAGATATGTTGAGCAGCTGGCCAGTGCAACACTACCTGCTGATCTAGACAAGGACTCTGAAGGTGGAAAGCTCAATGGAGTCTCCTATAGCAGTTGAGGAAACACCAGCTACTTTAACAGATAAACCCCCAAGTCTCAGTGACTCATTACAATAGACATTTATTTCTTGCTCACAGGAAGTCCAGTTTGCGACATAGGCAGGAATGGGGGTGGGTGAGTCTCTGCTCCATATAGGCATTTAGGGACCCGTGCTGAAGGAAGTGCTGCCATTTGTGACATGTGGATTTAAGGTCATCCTAGACGCCTACATTCAGCCAGCGGAAGAGCGAACAGAGAGCATGCAGGATAAGCAGGAGGTATTTATGGGTTAGGCCTAGGAGTGGCACACATCATTTCTACCCAAACCAATTCCAGAACTCTGTGACATGGCCTTACCTAGATGAGAAAGGGGCTGGAAATACAGACTCCGAGGTGTGGTCTGTTGGAGCCAGCAGTTGGAATATCAGTTTTCTGACACCTCAGTTTGCTGACTGTGGCAAAAAAGAACAAATCCCCAGGGGACTAGTTCTGTGGTATTGTTGGGGGAGAGTATATTTCTAGCAGCTCAGGGTAAGTGCTACTTTCAGTACTTCCAATGACGTTGTAGACACTAATTCCATGTATTAAATACCTTTCTGCTCAAACGAGCCATACGTGCGTCTATAATCTACACCTAAACCCTAGCTTTTACAGTCAGTGAGATGAGAGGTGGAGGAACTGGGAGGCCATGGTATGAGGGATCACTTGGAGAGACATGGAGGATGTCAGAACTTGGAGTGAGCAGACAACCTGTCATCAGGGTGCTGAAGTTCTCAGTGAATGAGAGGATGTGGTTGACCAGGAGGGACCCATTTGATCACTGCTGTGTTCCTAGTGCCTTACCCTCATACTTTGTTGTGTGTGGGTAATAAACATTTTAAAATGCAGGATGTTGGACTTCCCTGGTGGCGCAGTGGTTAAGAATCTGCCTGCCAGCGCAGGGGACATGGGTTCGAGCCCTGGTGCAGGAAGATCCCACATGCCGCAGAGCAACTAAGCCCGTGCGCCACAACTACTGAGCCTGCGCTCTAGAGCCTGCAAGCCACAACTACTGAGCCCGCGTGCTGCAACTACTGAAGCCTGTGCGCCTAGAGCCTGTGCTCCACAACGAGAAGCCACCGCAATGAGAAGCCCGCACACCGCAACAAAGAGTAGCCCCCTCTCGCCACAACTAGAGAAGGCCCGCGTGCAGCAACGAAGACCCAATGCAGCCAAAAATAAATAATTTATTTTAAAAAGTAAAATAAAATGCAGGATGTCTTTCTGTTCATTTATTGACTCATTTAATATCTGACCAGCAAACAATCATTAAACACTTCTATGTGCTGACTGCTGTGGCTGAATAAGAAAAACAGATTTCCAGCAATATAACCTAAAACCCCTCTATTGTGAAACACTTGGAAATGCTGAGTAAAATATAGTAAGTAGAAACTAAAAGCAACAGGGTAAGCAAGTGTGATATCAGGGACATTCTCAATACCAGGAACTTAAAGCTCTGGGTTTTAATGGCTGCATAGAAGGCAAGAGAAAGGGATGTGGGCCCATGCAATATAAGAAGTTGGTATTTTGATACCCACATGAAGTCAGGATTATTAAAGACTCGTAATCTCAGT
Source organism: Grampus griseus (assembly GCF_964374135.1). NCBI lineage: Eukaryota > Metazoa > Chordata > Mammalia > Artiodactyla > Delphinidae > Grampus > Grampus griseus. Next base: position 102,682,873 of record NC_139005.1, read on the forward strand.
AAAAGGTTACAAAGGCTAGGGAAAAAAATCTCCTTTCTAGGAAAGAGAAATGAGAAAATTTGTGACAAACTCACCACAAGACAGAAATCAAATCTCCCTTCAGAATTCATAAGTACAGACTTTTACCTTCAAATGGGTGTGGGTTTTAAATATATACTGGATGGGTTTTTTTTTGGTCACACTGCACAGCTTGCAGGATCTTAGTTCCCCGACCAGGAATCCAACCTGCGCCCCCAGCAGCGGAAGTGTGGAGTCCTAACCACTGGACCATAAGGGAATTCCCTACCTGGGTGGTTTAGAATTGAGTTGAAGTGGTTATATGTTGGCAGCATTGAGGCACCTAGCGGGAGCAAATGCAAATCACCTCTGGAGGAGTTCAATCCCTCCAGCTTACCACAGTTTGGATTAACCAAACATGAGATCACAATCTAAAAATCACAAAACATGTAAGGATGCTAAAAATGGCCTCAGAGATAAAAGATGCAGTTGAAAACCTGAACAAGGAATGAGAAACTGTTAGAAAGCATCAGAAAAAAAGGATAAAGGAAAAGAAAGAATCTGATAGATTTTAAAACAAACGAAATATAACTTTAGAAATGAAAAATATAAGAATTGAAATTTCAATGGGCAGGTTAATAGCAGCCTAGACACAACTGAGAATTATTGAACTAGAAGATGGTAGACTGAATGCAAAATAGTTAGACTGGGAGATGAGACCATTTTATAGAAGTTACAGTGAGAAGGTCTAATATATATTAAAAATTTCAATCTTTTAAAAATTTTCACAATTTATAATTTAACAAAATATATTCACAATGTTGTAGAACCATCACCACTATTCATTTCCAGAACTTGTTCATTATCTCAAAGAGAAACTCTGTCCCCATTAACAATACTATCTATTCTCTCCTTTCCCCAGCCCCTGGTAACCTCTATTCTGCTTTCTGTCTCTATGAATTTGCCTATTCTAGGAACCTCAGATCAGTAGAGTCATATAATATTTGCCCTTTGTGAACGGCTTATTTCCCTTCACATAATGTTTTCAACGTTCACACATGAGGTCTAACATATTTTTAAAAGAAGATACTGAGGAGGTACAATATTAAAAAAGATAATAGCAGAGAATTTTCAGATTTGATGAAAGACATAACTCCTCAGATTCAGGAATCACAACAAATCGCAAACTGGATAAATAAAACTAAAAGAACACCTAGGCACATCATATTGAAATTGAATAATATTAAAGACAACAGGGTCTGAAAAGTAGCCAGAGAGAACAAATTACCTACAGAAAGAATAACAATTCAAAACAGTATTTATTTTAATGGCAACAAGATGACAATAGAATAGTAAGTTTAAAATGTGGCATGTCAATAACTGTTAATCTAGAATTGTACACCCACAGTGGCATCTTGCTAGTTGCCTATTCTGATATCCATCATGACTTCTTCCTTATTAACAGAGCCCTGGTTTTCTAGGAGGCAGTAATGTGCTCACTTAAGAAAGAACATTTTCTAGCCTCACTTGCAGCCAGACCCAGTTCTGGCCGATAGGATGTACGCAGTTATTGGGTAAGGTATCAAAATGTTCCTTAAGTGGGTCAGCTATCTGTTCATAATGAAAAACTCTCTACAGACAAGGACTACAAGGTAATTTTCTAAATCTGATAAAGGGTATCTATAAAAAAACCTTCAGATAACATACTTCAGGGTGAAATAGCAAACATTTTCTACTGATGATTGAGAGAAAAGCAAGAATGCCTGCTCTTATCACTTCTGTATGACACTGTACTGGTGGTCATTGCAACAAGGCAAGAAAAATAAATGAAAGGCATAAACATTCAAAATAAGGAAGTATTTTGCTATTTGCTGACGATTTATGTAGAAAATCCTAAGGAATCTACAAAAATACTATAAAATGAAGTGAATTTAACAAGGTTATAAGCTACAAAATTTACCTACAAAAATCAGTTGTATTTTTATATACTAGCAACAAACAATTATAGCATGAAATTTAACAATTTCATTTGTAATAACGTGACATAACGAAATTCTTAGGAGCAAATTTAACAAAATGTTTAAGAATGCAACCCTGAAAACTACTAAGCCTTGCTGAGATACCTGAGGAAAACAAAATAAATGGGGGACATACCATGTTCAAACATTAGAAGATTCAATATTGTTAAGATGTCCATTTTCTCTAAATATATTTAGAGACTCAATGCAATACCCAATTAAATTCCCAGGTGGCTTTTAATTTTTGTAGAAATTGACAAGCTGATTCTAAAACTTCTAAAACATAGAAGTGAAAATGACCTAGAATAGCCAACAAAATTAAAAAAGAATGAAGTTGTAGGACTTACACTATCTGATTTCAAGACTTAGTATAGAGTTATAGAAATTAAGATAAGTGTGGTATTGGAGAAAGTGTATAAATATACATTAGGGCTTCCCTGGTGGCACAGTGGTTAAGAATCTGCCTGCCAATGCAGGGGATACAGGTTCGAGCCCTGGTCCAGGAAGATCCCATATGCTGCAGAGCAACAAAGTCCGTGCATCACAACTACTGAGCCTGCCCTCTAGAGCCTGTGAGCCACAGATACTGAGCCCGCATGCCACAACGACTGAAGCCCGCACTCCTAGAGCCCATGCTCCGCAACATGAGAAGCCACCACAGCGAGAAGCCCACGCACCACTACCAAGAGTAGCCCCCGCTCACCACAACTAGAGAAAGCCTGCGTGCAGCAATGAAGACACAACGCAGCCAAAAAAATAAATAAATAAATAAATAAATGAAAAAAATTATAAATATAGATTAAAGGAAAAGTAAAGAAAGTGCAAAGGCAATTCAGTGGGAAAGGAGTTTTCAAAAATGGTGTTGAGGGCTTCCCTGGTGCCACAGTGGTTGAGAGTCCACCTGCCGATGCGGGGGACACGGGTTCGTGCCCCGGTCCGGGAAGATCCCACATGCCGTGGAGCGGCTGGGCCTGTGAGCCATGGCCACTGAGCCTGCGCGTCCGGAGCCTGCGCTCCGCAACGGGAGAGGCCACAACAGTGAGAGGCCCACGTACCGCACAAAAAAAAAAAAAAAAAAAAAATGGTGTTGAGAGGTCCCTAAAATAGTGGTGGAGACAGAAAGTAGAAAAGTGGTTACAGGGGCCGGGGGAGGGGAATGGAGTGTTACTACTTAATGGGCACAGAGTTTCCATATGGCATGATGAAAACGTTCTGGACATAGTGGTGATGGTTGCAAAACAATGTAAATAAAAATATTTTAAAATAATTAAAAAATGGAATGAAACAACTGGACACCCCAAAAGGGAAAATACAAACATCAACCTTTTCTTGACACCGCAAATAAAAATTAACTTGAAATTAATCATAGAACTAAATGAAAAGTTAAAACTACAACTTCTCATTGAAAACCCAGGAGAAAACTTTATGATCTTGCAGGAGGAAAAAATTTCTTGGATAGGATACAGAATATAAATGATAGAAGAAAAAAGATAAGCTCACTCTATAATAATAAAAAACTTCTGTTCTTTGAAGGAAACTACTATGAAAGTGAAAGGAAGCTACAAAATTAGAGAACTTTTGCAATACACGTATCTTACAAAAAAATTTGTTCCCACAATATATAAAGAGCTTCAAAATTTCAATTAGGTAAACTACACATTTTTAAAAAAATGGTCAGTGGACTTGAATGGACACTTCACAAAGGACATGTGAATGGCTAATAAGCATATGAAAAGAGGCTCAATATCATTAGTCATCAGAGAAATGCAAATTTAATCACACAAGGAGATACCACTATACATCCATTAGAATGGCTAAAAATTAAAAGGACAGGAAATACCAAGTGTTAGCAAGGATATGGAGGAGATGGGAAAAGCTGGAATGTAAAATGGTACTATCATTCTGGAAAACTGCTTGCCAGTTTCTTTAAAAGTTAGCAAAAATATTCACAGCAGTTTTATTCATAACTGTCCCAAACTAGAATCAACCCAAATATGCATATCAACATGGTATTTTCATAAAATGGAATGCTGCTCAGAACAAAAAGAATGAACTGAGTGGGATTTATCCCTAGGAGGGCTTCCCTTCAAGATGGTGGGTGGGGACGTGTGAGTGCAAGGGGACCCTGGCAGAAAGTAGGCTGGGGATCCCCTGTCATTCAGAAAGTTGTGAAGGAGGGGCTAGGAATTACCTTTCATAAAAAGTTAAGCCCCTCTCTCCCTGCAATAACAGCCCCACTTCTCTTCTGGCCCAGGGGTCTCTCCAGTCCCCCGCCCACTATACTCAGGGAGCAGTTCTGTGCCCTGCAGCTGGAGTCAGCTGACCCCGCCCCACTCCAGCATGGTCCCACTGTGCCCAGCTGGCCCCTTCCCCAGAAGTTGCTGTGACATTAGGGCTGTGCAGCCGACTCTTCAGCTTTTGTTGGCTTTTCCATCTTCTGATCCGTCCGTATCATGTCTTCACAGATTTTATTCACAATCCATGTGCCTGTCTTTTAACACTAGGATGGACTTATTATTTTAAAAAATATATTGTTCCTTTTAACACTACTGTATCATACACTTAAAAGTGGTTAAGATGGTAAATTTTGTTATGTATTATTTACCATAATAATTAAAAAAAAACACCTCACATAGTTCTTAAATTGTCAGTGACCTTTGGGTAGAAGAGGTAAACATGTAGGCAAAACTCACAGTCTTGGGGCTTAGTGGTTGCGTAGTGGTTGACTGCGCTGGTTGACTGCGCAGTGGCGTAGTGGTTGACTGCGCTGTCCCCACTGCAGGAGACACGGGTTCATGCCCCGGTCCGGGAGGATCCCACATGCCGCGGAGTGGCTGGGCCCGTGAGCCATGGCCGCTGAGCTTGCGCGTCCGGAGCCTGCGCTCCGCAACGGGAGAGGCCACGACAGTGAGAGGGCTACATACTGCAAAAAAAAAACCCCCCAAAACCTCACAGTCTTGAACCAAAGGGTAAGTAGAAGCCTAAGTGTGAAATTAACTAGGCATATATTTCTCACTCTTAATTTCACTGTTAAAATAATATTTTAAGTCTAATGCTCTTTCTAAGAACTTACAACAAAGACCAGCTGTCCCTTCTCACGCCTCTGAGTTTTGCCACTATACATGAAGAATGTGCATTAGAACGCACTCCTTTGGTTGAGATGACAGAAACCAAATCTGAACTAGCTTTATGATCATACCAAAAATGTGTTCACTATGTACCAGGCACATGGTGAGCATGTCACATCCATGGACCTCATCTAACCTGCACAACAGCCCAGGGGGAAAGGAGCCACCTTGTCAGCCCAAAGGCAGGTTTTTGGTCTGTGGCCTGAATGAGGGAGGGAATGAAGTAATTCTTACCATTGTACCCAATGTACCAGAGCTCACAGGGAGACATAGGGAAGCAAGGAGGCTTTCTCAGGCCACTGGGGTATCGCGTGGCTGAGCTGGGATTCCAGTCGAGGCCCTTGCCCTAGGGCCAGCCCTTCAGCCTCTCTTTTCCATGGATTTTCAGCCTAGAAGGGAAAGCCCCTTTTAGGGACCCTTGGCTCTTGAAACCAAAGGCAAGAAAAGCAGATTTCAGGGACTGAGTCTGGGGGCTCAAGCTCCTTCAGGACCGTCCTCGTCTCCTGTATCTATGTTCCCTGCAGCGTTGCTTTCTTCCCAAGGCTGGAATCTCGGTCACTAGCAGTTGCCGAGCTACATCTCTCCTGTGAATTCCAAGAGTAGAAAAAGGGTTTCTTCCCTTAGTTGCAAGCGTGAGACTCCAGGGCAGGATTCTCACTGGTCCTGCTTGGGTCACATTCCCACTGATGTGTTTCAAATCCTGGTTTCTCCACTGATGAGCCACATGTGATTCTGGACAAGTTAAGTTACTTCTAGTTTGCTTTGTTTCCTCATCTGTTACGTGAGGACAGTAATGGGTTTGCTTAGTGATTTTGTGATGACTGAATGAGTTAATACATGTCATACACTTAGGATGACATGTAGTGCTCAAAAACCTGGTGAGTAATCTATTTTCATAATTCTTATTATATATTTCTCTTTTATTTAAGCAATTTTCATAAAGCTTTGTGGTGATCTCACTGTGGAGAAGTCTCCCTATGAAGTTGTAACCACTGCCTGTCCCCAACAATTTTGGAGTCTGAACTGTATTACTCTTTGCAGTCCCCAGGACCACCAAGCCAAGAAATTAACATAAAACAAGTCCTGGGCTAGTTGTACTCCTCTGAGGGACACATCTAGGCTGCCCAGGATTTCCACATAAATACAGGCCCAGTTGAGTTCGTAACCCCAAGTCACAAAACTGTCACAGAAAGAACCTACAGTCCCCCTACAGTGAGTGAGTTGGTGGACACCGCAAACAGGATTAGACCACCAAAAATTTCACATAAGGGAACTACTGACTAGAATTTTAAAATAAATGTTTTTAAAATAATTAAAGACAAAAGAAATCTAAAAATTGCATTAAATAAAAATTGCATTAAATAAAAAAGAAAAAGCCAATATAAAGAAAGAGCAAGCAGATTTGATAATGTATGAAACACGGCTTACAGAAACAGAACCTACGGTCATTGAAATTTAAAAGTCTATGGGGAAAAAACCAACAACAACCCTATGGATGGGATTAACAGCAGATTAAAATCAAACAGAATCAGTGAGATGGAAGTCAGAATTGGGAAAATTACGCAGAATACAGCACACAGAGAGAAAAATCTTCCAAGTATTGAGAAAAAAATAATTTGTCAATTTAGAATTCTACAGTGGCTAAATTATCACTCAAAATGAGGGTGAAATAAGACATTTCAAAGACTGAAATCTGTCACTACTTTCAGGAAGAAGGAAATTCAAGCCAGAAGGAAAGTGAGTAAAGAGCGGGTTGACATGTGACCCCTGAAGCAGCCTCAAGACTCACTGGAGTGAGGACGCTGTGGACAAATACCTGCAGCTAAAGCATCTTAAACTCCCCCTAGTTCCCGAGGTGGGTGGAGACAGTGACTGACTCCAGGCTTTGTTAATCCCACATGCTGAAAATTTAAGTGTGTTTATGAAAATGAAAGAAGGAGCACGCTGGACTTCCACAACAATGGGAGTTGAGGGAAAAAGGAATAAAGATAATGTGATCAATCAAACGGAGGGCCCAAAGGGAGAAAAAAGCAGCACGGAGGAAAGACAAAAACAAAAAACCAACCAACAACACAAAATAAGATGGTAAAAAAAATATGAAAACATATCAGTAATCAATAATCACAATAAAGCACCGTCAAAAGTTGAAAATTGTAAGATTGGTTTTCATAAAAATCTGGCCACACATACTATTTACCACAAGCACACCTAGGAATGTAAGATGTAGAAAGGATAAAAGGAAAATGAGGGGAAAAGACATATGAGGTCAATACTCACAGAAAAGTGCCGTGCCTAGGCTAATTATTGAAAAAAAAAATTAAGGCAAAAAGCATAGGGATAAAGAAGGGTACCATATAATAATAAGAGGAATAATTTATCAGGAAGCTGTAATAATCCTAAACCTGTTAGCATTAAAAACAAAGTCTGGAAAGACATATAAATCCCAAATTGGCAAAATTTCATGGTGAGACTGCTAAAGTGAGATTTTATCCCACTTCTTTTAGTAACTTATAAATCAAGCAAACAGAACATTAGAAAGGCCATAGGATATTTGAATAATACAATTAACAAGCTTGATATAATGGAGATATATATATACATCTGCATTATGCAGATCACCTTCTGACCACAACACAATAAAAAAAGAAATCAGTAGCTAAGGGTTAGTCTTCCCTCCAAAGAAAACCTAGTTTACATTTGAAAATTTAAGTAAGCACATTTTTCAGCAATTCCTAAAGCAAACTATATAATTGATATTAGAAAATCAACAAGATGAAATTAAAAATGCTACTTATCAAGACTTACTGGACATAACTAAAGTCACACTTGGAAATTTATAACCTTATATACTCATTGTCAGAGAAGAGAAAGACTAAAAATTGAGTTGAGTACCCAGCTGAAGAAATAAGAAAAAGAATCTTAACAACAACCAAAACAGTAGAAAGAAATAAACAAAATAGAAGTAGAGATGATTAACAGAATGAAAAGCTGATTCTTTAGAAATAGATTTGTATTCCTAGAGAGATAAAACTTAACAAATCAGACTCAGGATGAAACAGAATCTAAATATACTGATAGATGTTAAATAACTAGAAGCAAAACAACAACAACAACAACAAACAAACAAAACCCCAAAACCCTACCCACAAAAAGTACACCAGATCCGGACAGTCAACTGAACACTCAGGTATTCTGCCCCTACAATCTGCTCTGGAGGTTGGAGAGGGTCTGCTCTGAAGAAAGTTGGGCGTGAACAGTCTAGATGAAGGTTCAGCAAATACACGCTGAGCATCGACTGAGCACCAGGGCCTTGGACACAGCAGTGAACCAAACAGGCAAAGCTCCCTCTCCACAGGGAGCCTCCATTCTGGGGGCGAGACAGATCCTAAACAGTGAGCAACAAGTAAGTGATTACAGGCAGGTGGGCACTAGGGCGCTGCGGAGGAGAGATCAGAGTGCAGCATAGACTGGGAGAGAAGCCCGAGGGCAGCCAGGGGAGCAGCCGACAGCGGGACGCTCGTCTGCCCCCCCCCCCCCCCCCCCGCCCCCAGTTGTCAAGGAAACCAGGGGTGAGGGGAGATCGGAGAGAACGCAGGCCTGTGGGGTTTTCAGCAGAGGCGATTGTGCGGCCAGGCCGAGGGGTGAGAGGGAGGGAAGGGTTAGGGTTTGGGTGAGGAAGTGGCCCCAGGAATGTAAAAGGAGGGAGGGATGGCATGGTGAGGGAGGAGTCACAAACGGCCTCACCAGGAAGGGCCAGGAGTTGGGGGTGGACCACCCACGCTGGTGGGGGGGCTTAAGATTTTGAGAGTGTGGGGCACCAAGGGTGTCAGACGGCCTATGTGTGCAGGGGTTAACCCACGGATGGGTTTGATCCTGTGCCAGGCACTGTTCTGGACGCTTTGCCCATGTGAGCTCCCACAGGCCCCGGGCGTCTGAACGTGTGTGGTGGGAAGAAGTGGGGATGGGAGAACCATGGGTCATTCGGGAACCTTAGCCCTGATGGAAGGAGTGGAGACGCAGAGGGGCCATGGGGTCTGGGGAATCCTCACCTTCAAGGACAGAGACAGGAGAGCAGCGGGGTGAGGCTGGGAGGTGGTGAAGAGCCTGGGGGTCTTTTATTCTCCACAGAATAGCTTGTCCCTGGGCTTCCTCCTCTGTAAACCCACCATGTTGCAGGGACAGGAGGACATTGTGTGGGTAAGGTGCTTCTGGGTATTGGAACTTTTGCCATTTGCCAGGGTGGTGGTGGGTCCAGAGGAGTGGTGCCGGTTTGGCATTCGTTCGTTATGTACCCATCCTTTGCGCCAGGTGCTCTGTGGAAACAGCCCTGGCAGTGCAGGCCCGCCTGAGCCTGGAGACCAGGAATGTGGCCATCAGCAAGGTTGTGAGGTTTTCTCCTGAAAGCTCGGCATTCATCGTGCTGGACTCACCGAGGCCAGTGGGTTGCTGGGGAGGCCGAGGGGGCCTCCGTGAGGTCCAGGATGGGTGGCCACATGGGTGCCTGGCTCTCCAGGTCAAGGGTAGGTTTGCAGGGAGAGCACGGAGGCCTGGGGCTGCTCTGCAGCTGGTTGTGAGCCTCCTCCTTCAGTCCCACCACGAATCGGGGACTCCGGTGAGCACGGCCGGCCTTGCAGCTGCCACAGTGGGAGGGATGAGGGACACGGTGGGGGGGCAGCTCTGGGTGACTCAGGGAGGGGAGAACAGGGGCAGGAAGACAGTGGAGACAGGAGGGGGGCCGGGAAGCACTAGCTTCCTCTCTCCAGGGCTGGGCCACGTGCTTCCCAAGGTGCTTCCTGCAGATAAGTGGGCTTCCGACAGCCCCTTCCTGCTCCCCCCTTCCCCTACCCCTCCCATCCTGCTCCAGCCCCTGGGGACCCTCAGCTCCCCCACTCAGGCCAGGCCAGTGGCCTTGGGAAGAGCCTGGACATCCTGGGGCCACATTTCTAGGCAGGCAGGGTCCACCCAGGCTCGGGAAGAAAGCGGGCCCAGACCACAGACAGCGCTGGAAACTCGGCTCTGCGGGGTCAGTGAAATCCTGGGAGGCAGAGATTTTTCCTGAAGGGGGGCCGGCTGGGCAGGGAGAGAGCCCGGTTTCCCTCAGGGGTCAGGGCTGGTCCTGGGGAAGAGGGCCGCGGTCTGGGGTGACCAGAGGCTGTTGGGGGGGGGAGGGGGGGTATTGCGGGGCTCTGTGGGGAGGAGGCTGTTCTTGGAGGGGGTGTCAAGCGCTGGTCCGTGTGGGGTAAGGCTGCTTCCAGGTTGTCATGGGGAGGGGTAGGGAGGCTTTCTGTGTGTGTGTGTGTGTGGGGGGGAGGTTCATTCAAGTTTATTCCCGGGAGGCTCAGGGGACCCAGGGCTGCTCTTGGAGAAGGTAGGTGAGGCTGGGCTGTCTTCTGCCAGGGACCCGAAGGTGTCCTCATGCTGGGGTGTTCTGTGAAGGTCGGCCAGGGTGAGCGGCTGCGGGGGTCAGGGCCTGTTTCTGGGGAGGAGTCAGGCATGTTGGGGGAGTTCTGGGGGAGTCAGAAGCTGTTCCTCGGGAAATCAGGGCTATTTCGACGGCAAGGGGCCGCTCTTCGCTTTTAGGGACCTTGGGGGCACAGGGTTCCCAGCACTGGGGTAGTTCTGTGAGGCTGATGAGTGTTGGTGGGACCTGGCCAGCTCCAGTGGGGCGGTGGCGCCTGAGCTAGTTTCTTTACTGCGCTCCCCTCTCCTCCGCCTACTCATCACCCCCTCCCGCGTTGCCACGACAACGCGTGAAACTAAAATTCACTTCCCGGTTGCAGGTGGAGGCTAGTGGCGCCCCCTCCCCTAAGCCCTTCCTCTCAGGTCGCGCCCCCATCTTGTCGTCGCTAAGGTGACTGGGAGGGCGTGACAGGCGTTGGAGCTAGGCGGACCAGGGGACCTGAGGAGGAGGGCAGAAGAGGCGGGCCTCAGAGTCCGGAGTGAACTCCCCAGCCTCGGCCAGGGGTGGGGGAGCCGGGAGCCGCGCGGCACACTGTTCGGCGTGGTCCTAAGGGTTAAGTTGTGAGGTTAATTGGTTCTGGCTGTGGGAGAAGTCCCGGCCCCTCCAGGTTTCCGAGGTCCCCACCGTCCCACCCCAGGACTGGGGCAGTGTTGGTCTCTGTCATCTCCTCCGGGGCTTGAGTGGGGTGGGGAGGGGAGGTCGGTAGGGTGGTAGAGAAGCTGCCACCCCCGGAAATTAATTTTCCTGTTTTTCTCTCCCCTTCCTGCCCTGCCTCTGGTCCCTGTGCCCAAGGCGGCCCCCACGCCAGGTCCAAGACCCCCTCCTCGCCGCATCTTCCCCTGTGGGCCACAGATGCTCTTCCGCAGCCGAACGGCGGCGCGGCCCTTGCTGCTCAGCTACTCTCCCCACACTGAGGCCTAGGACTCCCCACACCCCCGGCGCAGCCCCTAGGCCCCCGCCTTGCTGCGCGGCCCTCGCCCTTCGCACCAACCCCACCCCTCACCCCTCACCCCGGGACCCCGCAAAGTCCCCCTCGCCCTCGGCTGGCTCTGAGCCCTCCCGGCCCCCGCCTCCGGCGCAGCCCCCTTGCCACCCCCGCTTTCCTCGCCGCTCAGGCCCCCTCCCCCCGCCGCCCCCGCCCCCGGGGAAGGCAGGCGCCGAGCGGAGCCGGGGCCGATGCAGCTGAGCCGCGCCGCCGCCGCCGCCGCCGCCGCCGCCGCCCCTGCGGAGCCCTCGGCGCCGCTGTCCCCCGTGCCGGCCCCGGCCCCCCCCGGCCCCCTCCCGCGCAGCGCGGCCGACGGGGCTCCGGTGGGGGGGCAGGGGGGGCCGGGGCGCCGCGAGGAGCCCCGGGGCGCCCAGCTCCCGGCCGCGAGCGGCCACGGCCGGGGCGCGGGGATGGACGGCCCCGGGGCCAGCGCCGTGATCGTGCGCGTCGGCATCCCGGACCTTCAGCAGACGGTGAGCCTCGCCGCCCGGATCCCGGCGGCACCCCCGCCCTCCTCTCCCAGCCCCCCACCCGCGCTCTCGGAGCCCTGCGCGGGAGACCCCAGGCCCGCCGCTACTCACCCCTCCCCCACCACCTCCGCCGGGACCCTCCCCACCTCCAGGGCGGGGGCGGGGCCTGGGGAAGCACCGCCCTCGGGGCGAGGCCTAGCCGGCGGGGCGCGGAGGCTCGGGGTCCGCGGCCTGGGCGCGCGCGGCCCTGGGACTCAGTACTCAGCGCCGCGCGGGGCCGATCGGCGCTCACGCTCCCGCTCCGCCGCAGAAGTGCCTGCGCCTGGACCCGGCCGCGCCGGTGTGGGCAGCCAAGCAGCGCGTGCTCTGCGCCCTCAACCACAGCCTCCAGGACGCGCTCAACTACGGGCTCTTTCAGCCGCCCTCCCGGGGCCGCGCGGGCAAGTTCCTGGACGAGGAGCGGCTCCTGCAGGAATACCCGCCCAACCTGGACACGCCCCTGCCCTACCTGGAGGTGAGCGGCGGCCGGGGGCGCGGCAGGGGGCGGGCTGAGAGCTCCGAGCTCCGGGACGGGAGCGGCGGAGGGCGCGGCAGCGAGGGGCACGGACGCGGCGAGTTAGTGTGGAAGCGGCGGGCGGGGGGGGGTTGAGTTGTGTGTCTGGCGCGTGAGGTGTGAGCCGCGTGCCGTGCGTGCGGTCAGCGGCACGTGCGATGGGGTGTGAGCAGGCGTGAGTGCCCGGAGCGCTGTGTGGAGTAAGCCAGCCGTGGTCTGTGTGCATGTCGGTGTCAGCGTCTCCGCCTCCCCGCCCGTGAAGTTGTCCGAAGGGCGACCTAAGCTTCCTCGTTTGCTCACCCGTCCACGGTGTAAAGGCTGCTGAGCGCCCTGTGAGCAAGGGGACCCAGACCCACGGTTTGGAGGTGGGGGTGGCAAGTGCAATGAGCACTGAAGCCAAGAATTACGGTGGCAGAGCTCAGAGCCGGCTTGGCCTCCGTGGTGGCCCCGGCAAGTAGGGACAGTTCTTCCCAGAGACGGCATGTCTCGGAAGGTCAGCCTGGAACCTGGTCTTGGAAGAGGACTGAGGTTTCCAGGGAATCCCGGGGATGGGAATGAGACAGAAAGGGCACTGCAGGCGGACAGCTGGGCGTACATCACGCCTGACCTCTGTGTTGGTGGTGTCCATGGTAGTGTGCATGGCTTCGTGTGGCTGGCCGGCAGCGGTTTTGTGACGGGGGGCGGGGTGGTGGTGGTGGCGAGCAGCGTGGGGCCCTAGCCGCACAGAAGTGGGCAGGACTCGGTTATGTGCATACTTTCACTCACTCAGCCCAGGCGGATGCCTTTTTCTGCCTTGTCTTTACCTGAGCAGTTTCGATACAAGCGACGAGTTTATGCCCAGAACCTTATTGATGATAAGCAGTTTGCAAAGCTTCACACAAAGGTAAGGAGGCAGCCACAGGGAGTGGACTCCAAGGTCACCTTCTACACCCCCTCTGACCGCCGCCCCCCCATGACCAGTGTTCACCCACCCCAGCCTTAACTGGGTTTTGTGGTGTCAAAAATGTTGTTTAAAAACTCCCTTCTTGAGGCCCTCCCCCTGTTCCCAGAACCCCCCACCCGACCTTGGTCGGGGCTGACCAGTCAGTCCTGCCAGCGTTGGCTCAGTCTGCTTTCTCTTGTCGTTAGGGGCCCAGAGTGGGTGTTGGGGACGGCTAGAGGGCTGGGTGCAGACTCGGGGCACCATGGCTTTGGGGTGGTCGGTCTGGTGATGGGTTCTAGTGAGATCAGACTCTGGCTGACCCCTCTGGTGGGCCCCGGCTAAGGGGTGGAGTGCGATAGGGCACAGTGTCTTTGTGGGGGAGAAGTGAGCAGGCGCCAGATGTGGTTGTTGCGGGGAGCTGGGTAGGGGTGGGGAGAACAGGGAGCCCAGCACTTAGTAGTCATCCAGTGCTGGGCACTTTAGGCATCTCATTAATTTTCTTCTGTGAGGGACTATTATCATCCCATTTCACAGATGAAGATACTGAGTCCCAGGGAAGTTAAGTGACTGACTTACAGCTCTGCATCCAGTGATGCTGGGGCTGAACCCAGATCTCTCTGACTCTGGGGCCCTGCCCCTAGGCATACTTGTGGAGTCTTTACTCCTCGATAATGTTGCTAGGAGGGTCTGACCCCAAGTGCTCTTTGGGGGGCACCTCCCTGTCTTCTCTGAATGTAGGAGGGGCAGGGTGGGTGCCGCGGCCCTTCCCACAGTCAGAGTCCCTGAGCTCCCACCCCAGGCTCCCCTGGGCCAATGGACATTTGCTTGCTGGACACTTCATTGACAGTCTCTGGAGCCTAAGAGAGGGATCTGAACATTCACCCCTGTGGCCCAGTGACCGCGCTGTGATCCTGGAGCCTCCGTGCCAGACTTCTCTGCTACCCCGGGGCATGTGGTGGTCAGTAGCCATGACTCTGTGGCTGGGCAGAGACTCCCTCGCTGGCCCCGGTGTGACCTATCACCCTGGGTTCCTCCTGTAGTTGCCCCTCCTCCAAAACTGTCCCCAGTGACCCACAGGACACCAGTGACCCCTGACCTTCAGTGAGTCCCACTCGTTTTTAGGATGCGTTTCGATTCCTTACCACAGTCCCGTGTTTCTGCCTGCCTGGGCTCCAGCCGGCCCCCACCATCACACTGCCCCCCTCCCTCCCTGCCGGCTACAGCTGAGGTCTTTCCTGTCAGCCATGAGCATCATTCCTCCTTTCTCATTGCCTGACCCCCCTGGAGGATGCTCCTCCCACGGGGCTGGCCCTGCGGCACCCTGTCTTATCTCGGATGCGCCTCGTTTCTAGAGGGCCCGGGGCCTCTGGCCAGGGCACCTTGCCTTGTGCACGTGGCACTGTAGCACCAGCAGGAGCTCAGTGAGGCTTTGCTGGGTAAATTAGCGCACGACTCGGGGTATGAATGAAAGGCAGTCAAGGTCACGTGGCAGGAGGGGGCACCTGGTGATGGGGGAGGGCCCCGGAGTTGGCAGTCTGCCATGGGGTGAGCTTGTGAAGAAAATGGGCTGGATAAGGAACAGGCTACCTTGAGAGTGATGGGGATGTGGGCTGCCCTGGGCTGGCTCCTGCCCACGTGGCCTCGGGCTCTTCCAGGCTGGACAGGTTGGGGCACCAGGAGCCAGGGAGAGAAGCCAGGGCAGGGGCTGAGGTTGGGGTAGGGAACTCACTCAGGGGGCGTGAGCGAGGGCAGCCTGGCCTTGTCGAGGGGCTGGCTGGGCTCAGGCTGACAGCTGTGTTGGGCTTGGGATTCAGGGAAGGACTTGGAGCAGGGCGTGGGTCCAGCTGAGCTGGGATCGGGGCCACAGCGGGAGTGCAGGGCTTAGGGTGACGCGAGAGGAGTGACAAGGTCACGATGTAGGCTGATAGGTCAGACTGAGGGTGGGGTGGGGTGGTGCCCCACAGGTAATCTGAGGCTCCCTGGTGGAAGGTGGGTGATGGTCAGATGATGGTGGCCGTGGTGTGGGCTGATCAGGATGGCTGGGTATTCCAGGCGAACCTGAAGAAGTTTATGGAATATGTCCAGCTGCACAACACGGAAAAGGTGGCACGCCTGCTGGACAAGGGGCTGGACCCCAATTTCCACGATCCTGACTCAGGAGGTGAGAAGCAGAGCAGGAAGGGGCATGGCCTTGGAATGGCCAGGACTATGACCTTCATCTATCCCTTGAACCCAGAGTGTCCTCTGAGCCTTGCGGCCCAGCTAGACGACGCCACAGACCTGCTGAAGGTGCTGAGGAACGGCGGTGCTCACCTGGACTTCCGCACCCGCGACGGGCTCACCGCTGTGCACTGTGCCACGCGCCAGCGGAATGCGGCGGCCTTGACGGTCAGTGCGGGCACAGCCCTGGCCTGGAGGGGCGTGCGGCCCAGTAGCGGGAGGAGGCTGGCCTGGCATGAATACTGAGGTTCTCGCTCTCAGACCCTGCTGGACCTGGGCGCTTCCCCCGACTACAAGGACAGCCGCGGCCTGACGCCCTTGTACCACAGCGCCCTGGGTGGGGGAGACGCCCTCTGCTGTGAGCTGCTTCTGCACGACCACGCTCGGCTGGGGACCGCCGACGAGAATGGCTGGCAGGAGGTCCACCAGGTGGGCGGGGAGCACGACGGCGGGGGTGTCCCCGGCTCTGTCTCTGGGGTTTGGGGCTTGGGCTCTGTCCAGGGGCCCAGCAGCACCTCTTTCCTCCCCAGGCCTGCCGCTTCGGGCACGTGCAGCACCTGGAGCACCTGCTGTTCTACGGAGCCAACATGGGGGCTCAGAACGCCTCGGGGAACACAGCCCTGCACATCTGTGCCCTCTACAACCAGGTGTGCCTGCGCCTGTGCACACGTGTGTGTACACACAGGTGATGCTGTGCAGTGACTACCTGTGTGTGCACGTCTGACCCTGTTTGTCGCGCCACAAGTGCGTGTTCTGCGTTCCGCAGTGAGCTGTGGCCTCGTAGACCTACGTGTGTATGTCATTTCCCTGCACACACGTGTCGTGTGTGTGTGTTCTGCACAACCAGGTGTGAATTGTGTGCGCCTGGGCCCTCTGGGCCAGGTGGGGCCTGCGCGTGTGCACCTGACCTGCTTGTCCCTGTGCTACACATGTGTGCGCTGAACGTGTAGGCGTGGGTGCGTGTGCCCTGCACTCCGGCGTGCGCGTGTGCTGTCGCCCAGTTGCGACCCTACTCCGACCCTCCCACAGGAGAGCTGTGCCCGCGTCCTGCTTTTCCGTGGAGCCAATAAGGATGTCCGCAATTATAACAGCCAGACAGCCTTCCAGGTACGCCAGTGTCTACAGGAGCATGAGGCTGCCCCAGGGCGTGTTTGTCTGTTTGTATGTGGCTTGGTCTCTCTAGACCTTGCTTTTTTTCCCTGTAGAGTAATAAGGGAGCTCTGACTCCAGGATCGCCCCAGGGTGGGACGGAGGAAGGGGGTGAGCCAGTGCAGTGCCCAGCTCGTGGTGGGGGTGTTTGTTGAGGGTGGTTCCCTTGGTCCCCCTTCCAGGAAGAGGAGAAGAGGGCTAGAGGGCCCTGGGGCCAAGGGAGAACAGTTGTGGGCCTGATCTACCAGAGACAGGTGGGGTGCAGAGGCCGAACCAGGGGCGAGAGGGGTGGTCCCAGATCCCGCCTGAACTCAGGTCATGTTTCTGGGCCTTTTCTCTGGCCAGGTTTGGTTCTTAGCACCAGGATGACCCGACGGATGGGTCTCTGTGTGGCCTGGAGTTTGTGGGGGGAGTCGGGGACCACGTCATGGGGACTTTGGACACGGAGGGAGCTGGGACCCCACTCTCGGTGGGAGCAAGGGCCTTCATAGGAGACGTGGGAAGAGCAGGTGTGGCCACTGATTGTCTAGCCAAGGGGGCAGAGGCAGCAGTGGAGGGCTTTCTGGATGACGAGATGCAGGGGTGGGGGCACGGAGCAGAGAGGGTGACAGGAGTAAGGTAGTGGTGGGCCATGGCTGAGACAGAAAAGATGGTGTGTGGAGGGGCCCTTAAGAGAACAGGCAGAGTGGCCAGCACGTCCCAGCTTTAGCTCCGAGAGTCTCATGTCCCAGGAGACCCCTCGGTCCCATGCAGACTGGGGTGGTGAGTTTAGGCAGGGGACAGCGTCCGAACCTGGGGCCCCCAGCTGAGGAAGACCCCACACAGGGGTCCGAGAAGGCGCCGCCGGGGCCCAGGGGAGGCGCGTTTGGGGCTGCTGAGCCTCCCTCCTGCCCCTCCCCTCCCGCAGGTGGCCATCATAGCAGGGAACTTTGAGCTTGCGGAGGTCATCAAGACTCACAAAGATTCGGATGTTGGTGAGTTCTGCCCACCCAGGTCCCTGCTGAATGTGCATTTGTGGGGGTCGTCGGGGCCCAGCAGTGCAAGGGTCAGTGGGGGTGTTACAAGGAAGCCCCCATACCCTGAGCCTTTTCCTCCAGTTCTTCCAGTACAACTGGGAGTGGTCCATTAGTGGCCCCTGCAGGTATGGGGAATGTGCTGAGGGAAGGGCCTGTGTAGGGTGGACAAAGGGTCAGGGTCAAGGTCATGGTTAGGTGAGGGCTGTGGATTGGGGTTAGAGTCAGGTCAGGGTCAAGGGTATGGTAATAATGGATAGGGCTGTGGGTTGGCGCCAGTGCTGGGTTTAGAGATCAGCTTAGGTTGAAAGCAGGGTTGAAGTTAGGGTCAAGATTTGTTTTCCTGTTAGGTCGTGTGAAGGGCCAGCAGGGGACACGTGGCAGTGGACCCTCAGCGTTTCACTTCATCCTGGCACATAAAGCAGTTCAAGTGGCCCGTAGCAAGCCTCGACACATGTATGCACGCGCAAAGAAGTCAAAACCCAGTGGCGGGGATGCCCGTGGGAGAGGGTGGCAGCGGTCTCGGGGCGAGGGGCTCTGAGCCTTCGGCAGCCAGTGCTTCAGGGGGAGCCCCGCACGTGCCCCAGAAGGAGAACCAGGGGGTGCCCTGTAGTCTGAACCTCAGGGCAGGAGGGCTCACATCGGGCCTGGGTCAGGGGGCACCCACTCCCCTGTCAGCCCTCCAAATCCTGCCGCCCCTCCCTGTGTGGGGTGGCTGGGGGGTGGGCCTCTCTTCCTGGAAAGTGTATTTTCTGGCCAGGGGCTGCCCCTTCCAGCCCCCTAGCCATAGAGGGACTTCCTGCTCAGCTCCCTCTGTCCTTGGTGGACAAGGCTTTTCTGCCCACGGCTCTCTTTGGAACACAGACTCCCAGGCTCCCCTTTCTGCTGGGACTGCGATATCCCCATTTTTTTTTTTTTTTTTTTTTTTGCGGTACGCGGGCCTCTCACTGTTGTGGCCTCTCCCGTTGCGGAGCACAGGCTCCGGATGCGCAGGCTCAGCGGCCATGGCTCACGGGCCCAGCCGCTCCGCGGCCTGTGGGATCCTCCCGGACCGGGGCACGAGCCCACGTCCCCTGCATCGCAGGCGGACTCTCAACCACTGCGCCACCA
This sequence comes from Grampus griseus, assembly GCF_964374135.1. Lineage (NCBI taxonomy): Eukaryota > Metazoa > Chordata > Mammalia > Artiodactyla > Delphinidae > Grampus > Grampus griseus. The sequence continues at coordinate 102,701,899 of NC_139005.1, forward strand.
GGGAAGCCTGATATCCCCATTTTTATCAAATTTAAAGTGACAGTGGACAGCAGAGGGCTAGAGCTGGTCTCAGGTTTTGAGTCCTTGTTGGTTCTAATGTGAGGTTATGGTCAGGCAGGGGTTAAGACGAAGGCCAAGTTCATGTTAAGAAGTCTTCCGATATAGAGCCTTCCCAGAACAGTCCTCCCCACAGCGAGGCTTGGTTAGGAGCCCCTTGTTCCCCAAGCAGGGTCAGCGGACTGTGACAGCGGGTAGGCTGCAGAATCAGTAGGCGTGTGTCGAGCACATAACTGAGCTGATGAAGTGGTGTAGGCTTGGGGCCCAGGTTCTGCTTGGGAGAGAACTGTGATGAAGTTTGGGGTTTGAATTAGGGGTGAGAGACAGAGCAAGGGCTCCAGTTAGGGTCTGGTTGGGGCTGCTGCGTGTTTGGAGGTGTTTGTTAGCCTGGGAGAAGCCTGGTTTGTGGATGTGGGTTCCCTCTTCTGCTTGTGATGTCACCTTGGGAAAGCTTCTTGGGACCTCTGTGCCTCAGTTCCTTTCAGTAAAATATGGTTATTTGCAACCCCTTCGCCCTCTCACCTCATGTGGGATTCGATTCCGTGGGTCTGGACTCTGGCAGGTGGCCTTGAGGGTGGGGGCCAGGCCACGGTCCAGGCTGAGAGTCAGGCAGGCCTCAGCTGCCCCTCTTCTTTGAACAGACATGCCAGGGCTCCTGGGGTCACCATTATCTTTCTGTCTGCCTGATCCAGAGTGAGCTCACCCGGCTGGGGTTAGGCATTTGTCGCTGAGCTGAGAGGTCCATATCCGTTAGTCCCATTGTGGGCATCAGCTCTGCCGGCCATGTACCCTTACCTGCTCAGGTGTCACACATACACTCAGAAGACGCAGCCAGGTGTTCATGAGCATTTATGATAAACCCTGTTATTTTAATTCACTGTTTTAACAACCCCCCAATGAGTGATTGTTGTTAGTCCATTCTTACAGAGGAGGAAACTGAGGCACAGAAGGGTTAATGGCAAAGCCTGTCTTCAGTCCTGAGCAATCCAGGGATCCATCCTTGTTACCCCACTCCCTCTGCGCACACTCCCTCCATGAGTCAGTTGTCACGTCCCACCCCAGCTTGGGGACCCGGGTGGGACCTGCACACAGAGGAGGAGCGGCAGGGAGGCTTTGCCCAGTCATCCTTCCTTTTCCTCAGGCACGAAGCCCACCTGGAGGGATCTGGTAGGCTGAGACCTGTCACCCTTCCCGGGACAGGTCACCTGGAAGCCTCTTGGCAGCCTCACCTTCCCCCTCTAGACTGACCAGCTGGAAGCAGGGATCCTACCTGGGAGCAGCCACCTCTGCTTCCTCACCTGTTGCCTTGGGCTACCTCTGGGTCCACAGGCTCTCCTACCCTCTCTTGTGTGTACACTTTCAAGTACACTTCTCTCTGACTTGCTCTCCCAGAGTGCTTTTGAAGAGTGCCCTAGGGAGGTGCTTCTCACTTAGCAATGTACATTTGAGTCACCCAGGGATCTAGTTAAATGTAGATTCTGACTCAGAGGGTCTGGGTGGAGCCTGAGATTCTGCATTTCTAAAAGCTGGAGGTGAGGCCCAAGGCCCACACTTTGCATAACAGGAGTCTAGAATAGGGCTTGGCAAACAGTGCCCCCAGGCCAAATCCAGCCCACCGTCAAAATCAGATTCATGTAACATAAAATTAACTATTTTAAATGGAATAATTCAGTGGTATTTAGTACATTCACAACCAACTGTATTGAATTCCAAAACACTTTCATCCTCCCAAATGGAAACAACATATATATTAAGCAACTATTCCACATTCCCCTCTCCCTCAACCCCTGTCAACTATTAACATACTTTCTGTCTGTAGAGATTTACCTATTCTGGATATTTCATTTAAGTGGAATGACCCTTAGTATTTGGCTTCCTTGCTTTCAAGCTTTATCCATATTGTAGGATGTATCACTACTTCATTCCTTTTTATGGCTGAATAATATTCCATTGTTTGTATATGTGACATTTTGTTTATCCATTCATCCTTTGATGGACACTTGGGCTGTTTCCACCCTTTGGCTATTGTGAATATTGCTGCTACGAAGATGTGTGAAATGTATTTGCTTGAAAACCTGTTTTCAATTATTTTGGGTGTACACTTAGGAGTGGAATTGCTGGGTCATATGATAATTCTATATTTAATTTTTCGAGGAACTACCAAATTGTTTTTCACCATTTTACATTCCCCCAGCAATGCATGAGGGTTCCAAATTCTTCAAATCCTCACCACCACTTGTTATTACCTTTAAAAGAATATTTTTTATTAAAAAAATTTTTTTATTATAGCCATTCTAGTCTAAGTGAAGTGGTATCTCATTGTGGTTTTGATTTGCATTTCCCTAATGGTTGTTGATGCATCTTTTCATGTGCTTGTTGGCTGTTTGTACATCTTTTTTGGAGAAATGTCAGGAGAAATGTTGCTCATTTTTATTTATTTTTAAAAATATTTATTTATTTATTTCGGCTTTGCCGGGTCTTAGTTGCAGCATGCGGGATCTTTTAGGTGCGGCATGAGGGCTTCTTAGTTGCGGCATGCATGTGGGAGCTAGTTCCCCTACCGGGGATAGAACCTGGGCCCCCTGCATTGGGAGCACAGAGTCTTACCCACTGAACCACCAGGGAAGTCCCTTTGCTCATTTAAAAATTGCTCATAGAATAAGTTAGGAAGTGTTCCTACCTCTTCCATTTTTTGGGAAGAATTTGAGAAGGATTTTGCTAATTCTTCTTTAAATGTTTGGTGGAATTCATTAGCGATGCCATTTCATGCTGGATTTTTCTTTGTTGGGAGATTTGTGATTACTGATCCAATCTCCTTGCTTTTTATGGGTCTGTTTAGATTTTCTATTTCTTCTTGAGTCAGTTTTGGTAATTTATGTTTTTCTAGAATTTGTCCATCTAGTTTATCTACTTTGTTGACATACAATTATTCATTGTAGTGTCTTATATTTCTTTTTACTTGTATAAGGTTGGCAGTAATACCCCAATTTTCATTTCTGATTTCAGTTATTTGTGTCCCCCTTCTCTTTTTTTTCTTAGTCAGTCTAGCTAAAGTTTTGTCAATTTTGTTGATATTTTCAAAGAAACAACTTTTGGTGTCATTGATTCTGTCTGTATTTCTATTCTCTATTTTGTTTATCTCAAGTAAGTTTTATTATTTCCTTCCTCTGCTAGCTTTGGGTTTGGTTTGCTTCTCTTTTTCTAGTTCCTTAAATAGGTTATTGATTTGAGACCTTTATCCCTTTTTAATGTAGGTGCTTACAGCTATAAATTTACCTTTTAGTACTGCTTTTACTGCATCCTGTAAGTTTTGGTATGTTGTATTTTTGTTTTTCTTTTCTCAAAGTGTTTTCAATTTTCCTTATGATTTCTGTTTTGACACATTGTTTAAGAGTGTTGTTTAATTTTTCACATATTTGGGAATTTTCCAGTTTTTTTTTCCTGTTCTTAATTTCTAGCTTCATTCCATTGTCATTGCAGAAGATACTTTGTATGATTTCAGTCTTTTTAAATTTATTGACACTTTTTTGGTGACCTCATTAATGATCTATCTCGGAGAATGTTCCATGTGCACTTGAGAATAATGTGTATTCTGCTCTTGTTCTGTGGAGTGTCCTCTCTCTCTCTCTCTCTATATATATATATATATATATATATTTGTTAGGTCTAATTGGTTCAAGTCTTCTATGTCCTTATTGATCTTGTCTTTAGATGTTCTATTCATTATTGAAGGTGGGGTGTTAAAGTCTTAAATATTATTGTAGAACTGTCTATTTCTCCAAAGATATCAGTGTTTGTTTCATATATTTTGATGCTTTGTTGTATATGTATTAATAATTGTTAATCTATTTGATGAATTGACACTTTTATCAATATATAATGTCCTCTGTCTCTTGTAACACTTTTTATCTTTTAAGTCTATTTTGTCCGATATTAATGTAGCTACTTAGCTCTCTTTTGGTTACTATTTACATGAAATTATCTTCCATTATCCTTTTATTTGAAGCCTACTTGTGTCTCTGGATCTAAAGTGATTCTTTTGTAAATAGTACATAGTTGGATCATGTTTTTAAACTCATCATCTGCTATTTAAATAAAGTTTTATTAGAACTCAGCCACACCCATCTGCTTATACATCATTTGAGGCTGTTTTCATGCCGCAGAGGCCGTGCTGAGTCCTTACAACAGAGACTGTATGGCTTGCAAAGCCTGAAATGGTTACTATCTGATTCATTACAGATGTTTGCCAACCCCCGGTCTAGAACATCTTTTACAGTTTCTCTGGTTATGGTCAACTGCAAACAGTTCTATACAGTGGTAGTCTGGTGAGATTTGTCACATGTGGCCGGTTTTGTCTCTCTGGAAGCCTGTGAAAAAGGCAGTTCCAAGACCTCATTTGGCTGAGAGGAAGGGCAGGCTTTTACCCCTGAAGGTAGAGGTAGAGGCAGTTTGGTATGTGTCCCTCCTGGCATCATAGTTTCAGTCATGGGGTGACCAGCTGTCCTGGTTTGCCGGGACTGAGGCAGTTCCTGGGACATAGGATTCTACTTTTAAAATCTGGAAATACCAGGCAAACCAGGACAAGTTGGTCACCCTTTCTGGCTGCCCAGAGTCTCACCTGTCCCCCCTACCCCCTCCCAGTACCATTCAGGGAAACCCCCAGCTATGCGAAGCGGCGGCGGCTGGCTGGCCCTAGCGGCCTTGCCTCTCCTCGGCCCCTGCAGCGCTCGGCCAGCGACATCAACCTGAAGGGTGAGGTGCAGCCAGCAGCTTCTCCTGGACCTTCACTGCGAAGCCTCCCCCACCAGCTGCTGCTCCAGCGGCTGCAGGAGGAGAAAGACCGGGACCGGGATGGTGACCAGCAGAGTGACGGCAGTGGCCCCGCAGCAGGCAGGGGCAGCCAGAGTAAGATCAGGTATGTGGGGGCCGGGACCTGAGCCTGGAGGAGCCAGCATTAGCGGGGCAGGGAGGGGCCTGTTTGTGCCTGGCACCTCTGCAGTGATGAGCTGAGGCTTTGGGTCGGCGGGGGGGTCTCTTTGGATGGGAAAGGGAAGAAGGTGAGGTCCTGTGGCCTGGGGCAGGCGCCCCCGTGCTGATCTCTGGCTGGAGCTGGACTTGTCCCGAAGGCAGTGGGCAGCTGAGGGAGAATGTTGTGGGGAGAGGGTCTGGTCAGACCTGTGGTTTAGAAAGGTTCCTGCAGTGCCAGGGAGGAGGATGAGGGCTGGGATGAGGCAGGGCTGGGTGACGTGTGGCAAGAGGTCAGGGACTGGAGCTTCCTTTCCATGAGGGCTCAAAATCTATGGGTGGACCCTAGCCCTGTTCCCAAGGGGGGAGTCTTCATCCCAACACTCCGTCTTGGTGTTTCCCCAGCCCCTCTGGCCCTGTATAACCACAGGACCCCATGGCTCTTCTCTTTATCCCTCACCATGAGTGCTGGGACCCTGAGAACCAAGGACGTCTGAAGGACTTGGCATTCCTAGAACTTAGAGCAAAAAGCCTGGGCGGGAGCCTCACCAGACTCTGTGGGCTGGAGCCCCACTGAGCTGAGCAGTGGGGAGTGGAAGGTAGAAACTGGCTCTGCAGACAGATGGATGGGCTCCAGTGCAGTCCTTGCATCTGCCTCCCGTGTGGCCTTGTGTGGATTAGCCAACCACTCTGTGCCTGCCTTTCTCATCAGTAAGGTAGGCTAATCCTACCCAAAGATTTCCTTTGGGAAGCCTTCTGGAGCCTGGGCAGTGAGGGCTCCCTACTGGGACCCCCCTGGCCCACAGCAGTGGCCTGCTGCTGCTGATTAAGGCCTCTCTCCTCCCTGCACCTTGAGGGCAGGAGCTGTCTTTCTCATTTCCCACAGTTGCTCCAGAGCCAGTCACATAGAAGGTGCTCGGCTGACATGTTGACTGAAAGAGTTACATAAATAGCACCTTGTTTTCACAATGACAGCTGGGCTCAGCAGCGTAGTGTTGACCGTGTATGAGGCTGTGCTGTATTTTACAGATGAGGGTCCTAACTCTCAGGTGGGGTAAATGACTTGCCCAAAGTCACAGAGCTGGGAAGCAGCTTAACTTGTCCCCAGGTAGACCTGATTCCCAAACTTCCTAAGCCTGAGCGTTCAGCAGAGGGGTGCAGCAGGAGCTTATAAAAGCCATTTCTTCCTCTGCTGTCGTCCCTGCTCATATAGCCTCGACCTGTGATGTCCCTACCCAGACTGCAAGGCTACCTGTCCTGCCCCAAATCACCTCAGTTCTCCCCCAAAACTTTTGCATGGCCCAGTGGCTAAAAGAACAAACTTTGGGGTGTTTCAGTTTTGCAGATGGGCTGCTCCTGAGCTGGAGCTGTGTGGAAGCCCTGCTTTCATGCAGTTTTCGTATATTCGGTCATTCTTTTAGCAAACACAAGCTAAGACCTGCTCTGTGGGGAGAACAGAATTATTGTAGCTTTCTTTCCAGCAAACATTTAGTAGGTGCCTAGAGTGCCAGATGTGGTGGGGGGCTAAGGACGAAGCAGCAGCTGGGGGGGAGCGATCCAGGTAATTTTTATTGGAGGTAAGGGAGTCCCCCAGTGAGTGGCCAGAGGAAGTTTGGTGCACCCTGGAGGGAGAGGGCCTCAGGGGGAGAGATCACGTTTGGTGGAAGGAGAGAAGGTAGACGGCTGAGTTTGAGCTGCTGTTGTGGGGTGGTGGGTAGAGGTGGCCGACGTGGCAGTTTCCCCCGGGCTCCCCCTGTTGGCAAAGCCTGGCATGAAATGTAGTCGCAGAGTCCCCACCACCATCACAGAGCCGGACAGAGAAAGGTGCATTCGGAGCTGAGAGACAGTAACTTAACAGTTGGCCGGAGGAGGAGCATTAGGATAGCTGAGGTGTTGGGGACCGCCTTATGAGCGGCCGCGGGAGGGAAAAGAAGGTACCCAGCCTTGTTACTGAAGTGTAGCTAATTCTCGTCCCAGAGAGCCTGGCTATCGGCGGAGAACGTGGACCTGGTCGGCCTAGGTGCCAGGGAGCCAGTGCAGGCCGTTGAGCAGGGCAGAGGCGTAGGGCCGAGGCCTCAGGCTCGGTGCCCAGATCGGGGGAGTGGTCCGGGCAAGGCGGTCAGCCTGGAGAGGGCATGAACATCCGAGGCAGATGTCCAGGAGAAGACCCAGGTCGGGAGGGGGATTCTGGCGCCCAGCACACGCAGCGGTCAGGGTGTGAGGAGGCCAAGGCCCGAGCTGGAGGGTGCGGGCGCGGACCCGCTGGGGGAGCCCCTCCTGGCGGCGAGGCGGACCTTCACGGAGGCGCTTCCCTCCTGTCCGAAGCCTCCAGTCCCTCCCCAGCTCCCACCCAGCCGGTCCCGCCTCCCCCGTCCCCGCGCTCCTCCGTCGGACTGACCCCTCCCCCACCTTCCCCTCTGGGCACCGTAGTCCCCCTCGGCCCCTCGGCCTCTCCCGCGTCGGGGCCGCGGCGACCGGGCCGCAGGGGGGAGAGGAGGGAGCCCGGCCCGCCGCCCGCAGAGGGAGGAGCCGGGCCGCGGAGGAGGCGGGGCGCGCGGAGCGGCCGTGGCATGGAGCGAGCCCGGCGCGCCCGGGAGCGCAGCCCCGCGGCCCCGGAGCCCTGAGCGGGCGCGGCTCGTGCGCTGGCGGGAGCGGGCCGGGCGCGGCGGCGCGGCCCATGGAGCGGCCCCGGGCCGGGCCCCCGGCGGGCGGGCGGGCGGCCGCGGCGGGCGGCGGGCGGCGGGCGCTGCGGCGGCGGCTGCGGTGAGGCCGGCGGCGGGGCCGGGCCGCGCGCCATGGAGGCCCCGGGCGCCGGCTTCGCGTGCCCGCTGCCCCCCGGCATCGCGTCCGTCACCTACGTGTTCGTCTACAGCCCGAGCGGTCCCGGCGGCCCCGGCGGCCCCGGTCCCGTGCCCGGCCCTGGCCCGGCGCCCCCCGCGGCCCCCGCGCCGCCGCCCCGGGGCCCGAAGCGGAAACTTTACAGCGCTGTCCCCGGCCGCAAGTTCATCGCCGTGAAGGCGCACAGCCCGCAGGGCGAGGGCGAGATCCCGCTGCACCGCGGCGAGGCCGTGAAGGGTGAGGGGGCGCGGGGGGCGCGGTCGCGGGGGGGGGGCGCGGCGCGGGGCCTCCTGGGGTTCGCGGGCGCCACTCTGGGGTGCCCGGCCCGGCTTCCCGGCGACCGTGGAGGGGCTGATGCCATTTTGGGTGTCTGTTATTAGGGGTGTCCCTGGGAACTCTGAGTCGCCGTGGTCATTATGGGTTGCATCTGCCACTGGGGATTCCTTGTGTCGCTGTGAAGGGCTCTGTCAGGGAGGGGTGTCTGTCTTTATGGGGTTCCTGTCGTGGGTCCCTCTCCATCCTCTGTCATTTTGGGTTTTCCGTGTCACAACAGAAGCTCCTCTCGTCATGGGGGTGTTTCTGTGTCATGCTCGGGGCTGGTGGTGGTGGGGTTCTCTGTGTTCGTAGGACCTTATCCTATTACAGAGCTTCCTTGAATTATGGGGTTCCTGTGTCACTTCTGGGACTTTTTTCATTGGAAACGCTTGTGATATGTGGGAACTCTCTGCCATTCTGGGGGTATCTGTGACAGTTAATGTGGGTGTCTGTGATGAGGGGGTCCTGTGCCATGACAAGCTCCTTGCATTACGAGGGTCTCTGTCATCACTGGGGTCCTCACCTCATGAGCGCTCTCTGCCCGTGGAGCCTAAGAAAGACACAGTTGCGAGGGTCAGCTCTCCATGGCCCATCATGTGGCCTAATCCCCTGGCCGCAGCACAATGACCCTGAGCTCTTGGCCGTGACCCCTGGGGTGGGCGACAGAGCAAGGTTGGTTGGGGGTTGGTTGAAGAGGTGGGAGGAGAGGGGTCAGCTGGGAGGGCAGGAGTAGGATTGTGGCCCCTGCCTCTGCCTCCTGTCCCCCCCTCGAGTGTGTCCATCTGTGCGTCTCTCTGTCCCCCACATGCCCATCCTGTGCTGTGCCCATCTGTTCTTTTCTGTCTTCTGTGTGGATCCCAAAATTTTCCCAGGGAAAAAGACAGGAGGATGAAGGAAGGGACGGGAAGGGAAGGAGAGACGTGAAGGGTGGGTGGGCAGAGCCTGAGCCCGAGGAGGTGGAGGTGGGGCTGGTGGTGCTGGTGGGAGAGGTGTGGCCCTCCGGCCGCCCTCCTCCGCCCTGACAGCCCGTCTGGCTTCTGTCCCTCCAGTGCTCAGCATTGGGGAGGGCGGTTTTTGGGAGGGGACCGTGAAAGGCCGCACAGGCTGGTTCCCGGCTGACTGCGTGGAGGAGGTGCAGATGAGACAGTATGACACGCGGCACGGTGAGTGACCCCTACGTCCCCTGGGTGGCCCCTGAGGGTGCCGCCCCTTCCAGCTTCCCGTTGGTCTTGCTTGGAGGCAGATCCTCATTGTATACACAGAGAAAAGACTAGAACAAACTCAAACACACGTTCGAAGTAGGTGCAAACTCGTGTACATGACAGACACGGCACGCGTTCACCCCATACTTACTTACCAACACACACGTTTGCATCTGGATCCTGGACAGCTGTGGAGACACGTGTGACGTGCGCGCCCATGGGACGCGCACGTATGAACGTGCACCAGTCTGTGATCCCACATGTGGCTCTCAGTGACCACAACCCTTCCCAGACACGGTTCTCACAGAAATGCTGGGTGCTTGGAGTGTGTGATTGCCTTGTGGCTGGCAGACAAGTAAAGAGGTCAGTATGAGAAAAGAGGCATCTTTCCAAAGTGGACAGATTGTCCAAGTGGGCAGTGCCGGGAGGCCTGGGCCAGCCAAAAGGAAATGAGGCCAGTTGGGCCCAGAGGGGCTGTCATGGGTGCCCTGGGGCCAGGATGGTCTGAGGGCAGCAGGTGGGGGATGGCTGCATCCTTAGCCTGCAGGAAGGACGTGAGGGCAAAGGCCGTGGCTCCTGGGGCTGGTGAGCAGCCTCGGTCCAACCCTGCTCACCACCTGAACCTCCAGGAAGGACCCCTCTGGGAGTTGGAATCTGAGGTGGTCCTGCCGGTGGAAAGGAGCGGGGTCCTTTCAAGACCCCAGCCAGGGCTGACTGCGCACCCAGGAGGCCCCTCGACCCGCAGGTATTATTTCTGGCCCCGAGAGCTGGTGGGACAAGGGAGCCCCCTCCTGAATGGTGGCTAGGTGGTGGTCACTAGTGGTGTGTCTGGACCCAGAGTGCATTCCTCTGTCTTTCTGCACATGAAGGGCTCAGAGCCAGGGTTGCTGTGCTCCCTTATCCTGGGTTGCGGGTTTCCCCAGGGGAGCCCACCCCTGTGTGGCCTGGACCCCTGCCCTGGGTGGAGCGTGGCAGAGCCCAGGGAAGCAGGAGTGTGGCCGCTGACCCACTCCTGAGCAGGAGCCTTTATTATAAATTATTTATTTATTTTTATTGGCGTATAATTGCTTCACAGTGGAGCCTTTACTCTCATACCTGGCTGTTCACACCGCCTCACCCTGACGGCTCTCCTTGCGGCTGGGAGCCTGGGAGGGACACGACATCCTGTATTCTGCCCATCGTGGGCAGGTGGGGTGGTATGTTGAGGTGGGGAGTGGTTTCGGAAGTTTGGGCTCTGGTGCCAACTGGACGGGAGAGGGGAGGGGAAGGAGGGGCCTCGAGACCTGCGTAGGGAGTGGGTCCTGTGCGCCCCTATAGGGTGGGCAATAAAGGTTCTGGTCTGAGAACTCTGTGGGTCCAGGGGCAGTTGGAGCTGAATCTGAGGCTGGGGAGGAAGGAAGGGAGGTCTGGACTGGAGTTGGAATTTGAGAACAGCCCATGTTTGTTAGGTGTTTGACGTGCGCTGGACCCTGTGTTGGGAGCTGGGGTCACAGGGGCTGGCTCTCTGCCTAGCGAGGGGCAGGCGGGCACACTGCATGGCTGTGACAGGCGTGAGCACAGGGGCCTCCCTGGGTCGGTCTGAAGGAGTCCGGGGGCCTTTAAAGCAGAGGTGTTGTTTGAGCTAAGCCTTGAAGGATCGCTAGGACCATCTAGGTGGTCAGCATGGTGGGGGTGGGGGCAGAGCCTGTTGGCCAGGGCACGGCCTGTTGGCCAGGGCACGGCATGGCCTTCTAGACCTACACGTGCTGGCACCCCGTGTGCTCCAAGCAGTGTCAGGATGCCTGGCTGGGTTTTAAGCTCTCTTACATCTAAGAGTTCACTGACTCGTCCCGGCGTGCCTGGGAGGTGGGGACAGTTGTTGTTAGTTCATCTCTAGGAGGGTTCTGTCCCGCAGCCCAGGGAGCAGTCTTGTTTGCAGTGTAGGCAGTGGGCTGCAGGGTCTGTGCTGTAGCTGCCACGCTTCATGGGCTCTGGCTGAGCGAACCTGTGTGTTGAGGGGCGGGTGGCAGGGCTGGAGTGGGGAGTGTGAGGGCTGGTCCCGCGTCCTGGGACCAGGGGCTAAAGTTTGTGGCGATGTCGCAGGAGGAGTCTGGGGGGCGCTGTCCTGATCGTGCTGGTCATTTAGGATTAGGGTGATGGCCCAGGCAGGGCAAAGCAGGGAGACGGAGACGGGATGGGCAGGGCTGGACTGGAGTCATAGAGAAGGGAGACGACACAGAGCAACCTGTTGAAGGAGCTATAGGCCTCCGGGCAGTGGTGGGGCTCCTAGACAGGGGTGGCTCTGGGATTTGTCATCTGAAAGTGTCAGAAGGTACCTGGGTAGATAGGAGCGTTTCATGGACGGGCAGGGAGACAGGCCTGCGGGGGCTGCCTGCTGGGAGGGGGTGGGAATAACCTCTGTCCTTACCTGCAGGCCCGGCCGCCAGCTGCTCTGGGCAGAGTCTCTGATCTGGGACCCAGGGGCTGAGTTCTGCCAGAGGCGAGAGGGCAGCCCAGGAACAGGAACCTGCTTCCAACAGGCCCAGATCCAAAGAAAGATCTGTTTCTGAGACTGGAGCAGGGACAGAGAAGGGACTTAGAGGCCAAGGAGGGGATACTGCCAACACGTGTGGGCCAGGCCGATGCCCTGGGTCAGCAGAGAGCAAGGCTCCCACGGCACCCATCTGGGTGAAAGCAGCAGTTGCAAGCAGGGAGAGTTGAGCTGTGAGGGGAGGGAGTGGGGAGGCGGCCCTGGGCATCCGGGAGGCTGGCATAGAACACCAAAGCTATGGCTCTGGCTGGCATCCTCCCTCCTCCTCCTTTCTTTCCAGTACTGGGGGTGGGGGGGGCATGCTGTGTGTTTTCATTTGCGTTATGTAATAATTTGTGTTTGGTCGATAAATATAAAAATAGGAGTCCAGTGATCTGCAGAGGGTCATTTTTGGGGGAGGAGTCCTTCTGCAGGCAGGCACTGTGAATGTTTCCGAAGTTGGGTCAGCGTGGAGAAGGGTGTGGTAGAGGTGAGGAGAGGCCTGGCCTGCTCTGGCTTTGGGGACGGCAGGGTGGTGGGTGCAGGTGTGCTGCAGAGGGAGGAGAGGGTGTGAGCACTGGGGACGGTGCCAGTGAGATCAGACTATAGGCCATCAGAACCTAGGGGGCCCCTCCAAGGTGAACCTAGGGGGCCCCTCCAAGGTGAATTTTCCTGCTTTATAAGGAGAGGGCCAAAAGGGACTGTCGAACATCCTGAGAATCACACAAGTTAGTGGCAGGGTTCTGAAATCCAGATCAATACTTTTCCTGATACCTGTGTCTTCTGATGTTAACAGGAGCTCTTCTTTCCATCCAGCCACTGCTCCATCTACTCTTTTTTTAAAATTTTTTAATTTTTGGCTGCGTTGCGTCTTCGTTGCTGCACGCAGGCTTCCTCTAGTCGCGGCGAGCAGGGGCTACTCTTTGTTGAGGTGCACGGGCTTCTCGTTGCGGTGGCTTGTCTTGTTGCGGAGCGTGGGCTCTAGGCACGTGGGCTTCAGTAGTTGCAGCATGTGAGCTCAGTAGTTGCGGCGCATGGGCTCTAGGGCACGCAGGCTTCAGTAGTGTGGCTTGCGGGCTCAGTAGTTGTGGCTCATGGGCCCTAGAGCACAGGCTCAGTAGTTATGGCGCACAGGCTTAGTTGCTCTGCAGCATGTGGGATCTTCCTGGGCCAGGGATCGAACCTGTGTCCCCTGCGTTGGCAGGTGGATTCTTAACCACTGCTCCACCAGGGAAGTCCCTCCGTCTACTATTTTTTTTAAAATTAATTAATTAATTAATTAAGTTTTGGCTGTGCTGGGTCTTTGTTGCTGCGCGCGGGCTTTCTCTAGTTGCGGCGAGCGGGGACTACTCTTTGTTGCAGTGTGTGGGCTTCTCATCGCGGTGGCTTCTCTTGTTGTGGAGCACGGGCTCTAGGCTTCAGTAGTTGTGGCTCGCGGGCTCTAGAGCTCAGGCTCAGTAGTTGTGGCGCATGGGCTTAGTTGCTTCGCGGCATGTGGGATCTTCCCAGACCAGGGATCGAACCCGTGTCCCCTGCATTGGCACGCAGATTCTTAACCACTGTGCCACCAGGGAAGTCCCCTCTGTCTACTCTTACATCCATCTATGCTTTCACTCACCCACCCATCCTGTCATCCATCAAGCCACCTAGCAGACCCAGTCCACCCATCCCCACCTTCCATCCCTTGCATCCCTTCCCACCTCCCTACCCTGCTCTCTTTCCCTCCATCCACTTATATATACATTTACCTTTTGATCCATCCTTCTGTCTACCTCTTGTTCCATCCATCCTTCCATCCATCCACCCCCCCGCCCCAGCCACTTGTCCACCTGTCTGTCCTTCCAGTTGGCATTTGGAACGCCTGTTGTGTGCCAGGTGCTGTGCTTGGTGCTAGGATCACAGAAACAACTGCGACATGGTCCTTACCCTCAGGAGCTTACAGTTAGTGGAGACAGTCGTCAGAATCATAGGTCCCCTCTCGGGCCTCCTTTCCTGCTCTCTCTCCTGCTCCCTCCGCCCCAGCTGCCCAGGCTGTTCACTGTCCCAGAAAGCCTTTACCCACACGGAGGGCTGCTCCCTTACGTCCTCGTGCCTTTGTTCACCTCTCCCTTCCTGGGGAGGCCTTCACGTGACCACCTAGAATTGCAGCGCCCCAAACGGCTTCCTTTTTTCTTACTGCTTACCAGCATTCCACACGTTCTGTGTGTACCTGTTTCTCGTCTCCTCTCTCTCTTCATCTGTACAGTTTAGCCTGTAAACTCCGCAGGGCAGGGGGGCTTCGTTCTGTTCTCTGCTCCATTCTTGGAGCCTGGTACGTAGTAGGAGCTCAGTACGTACTTGTTGAATGAATAAATTGATCTTGAGGAATGCTAAGCTGGTAGAGAAGGGGGGAGGAGCTGAGGGGTGAAATTACAGGTGGTGGTGGAGCTGGAGACAGAGGTGCTGGGGGCTGGGGGCCAGGAGTGGGTGCGAGGGTACCAGAGAATCCAGTGTACGTGTACAGGCAGCTGGAGAAGTAAGCCTGGAGCAGGGAGGGTCGTGACTGGAGGTGCGGACTGGAACCTGCAGGCTTGCAGGACATCAGCGAGGCCGAGGGTGGGGCAGCTCTGCAGTGGCTGTGAGGGACTCTGAGATCAAGAGTACAGACGGGGATAAAGCTCTGTGGGATGCAGTGACAGCAGGATAGGGGGACCTAGCCCCCCATACATGGAGGTGGCGTCTGGAGCAAAGGACCCCATGGGGGTGAGCGTCTCTGTGGTGAGGGGTACGTTGAAGACGCAGGGCCACCTCAGTGCCAGTTCACAGGGGTATGTAGCGTGACACTTGCGCATGACTGGGGGTCATGCACACACAGACATGCACACGTATGAGCACAGCACCTGCACATGACTGCAGGTCACAGAGACACGCCTGTATGAACACAGCACTTACACGTGACTCCAGGCCACACGTGTGCGTGCGCAACCTTCTCTGCCCTTAGTTTGGGGGCTTGCTGACTCTCTCTGTGCTTGCCCTGGCCCTGTCTGGTCTGCTGTGTGCAGCCACTCAGGAGAAAGATGAGCCACAGCTCCTGCCCCCGTCTGGACCCTGACCCCTAGAGGCAAGAGTTCCTGCATGGTCCCCTCAGCCTTCTCACCTAGGACCGCTGGGCCCAGGACCCCAGGATTTGGACCCCCCGCTTCCATGTGGGCACTACCATGCCAGGGGCGTGTGCGTGAGCGTGCGTGCATGCGTGTGCGGCTGGTGACGGGCGTGGTTCAGGGGGCGGTTCACGCCACGTGGAGGATGAGACCCTCTGTCAGCTCCTGAACCTCCCCTCAGAAACCCGGGAGGACCGGACGAAGCGACTTTTCCGCCACTACACGGTGGGCTCCTATGACAGCCTCTCTGCACACAGGTACAGGTGGGGCAGGTGGGCAGGCGGGCGAGGGTGGGCACGCATGCGATGGAGCGTCAGATGTGGAGGGAGGCCTCCCGGGTGAGTCCAAGGACAGCTCCCAGGGTGGGCTGTGTCCGTGCCCGTGGGATCCTGTCTGGGGCACGTGCCTTCCCGGCAGGGGTCTCCTCACCTTTCTGTTTTCCTCTGTCAGCGATTATGTCATTGACGACAAGGTGGCTGTCCTGCAGAAACGGGACCACGAAGGCTTTGGTTTTGTGCTCCGGGGGGCCAAAGGTAACAGAGCGGGGTACCCGGCTGGCAAGGGCTGTGCACCACTCGGGGTGTCTTCTGTGTCCTGCCTCTGCTCCTCTCCTCTGCTCTCCTCCTGCCGCGCCCCTGCCCCCCTTTCTTCTCCCCCACCCGCTTCCTCTCCCTGCTGTGACTCTGTATTCTTGGTTTGGGATGTTGGTAGGAGGCAGCGGGTCCTTTCCCTCATTGGTTCCCAGGATCTCTGCTGTGCGTGTCTAATGGAGCGGGGGCCTTTCTGGTGGGGTGAGTGGCGGGGGCGGGGGGGTCTCTCAGAGGGGTGTGTCCTGGATTCCCGGGCTGGCTCTTCTCGCGCTGGGCAGCCCCCGCCCGCCGCCCCCCGGCCCAGGTCGTTCGTGGGAGGTTGCTGTGTGGCAGCCACCTCCACCTGGACCCTGCTGGCAGGACGCCGTCCTTATTGCCCTCTTCCCGTCCCACAGCAGAGACCCCCATCGAGGAGTTCACGCCCACGCCGGCCTTCCCAGCGCTTCAGTATCTCGAGTCGGTGGACGTGGAGGGCGTGGCCTGGAGGGCCGGGCTGCGCACGGGGGACTTCCTAATCGAGGTGAGGCTCGTCCTTCCCTGTGAGGCCCTGTGGGGTGCTGGCCTCTGTCCGAGCCCGAGGAGGGCTCACCTGGATGGCCCCCGGGCCCTGACTGTCCCAGGTGAATGGAGTGAACGTGGTGAAGGTCGGGCACAAGCAGGTGGTGGCTCTGATCCGCCAGGGCGGGAACCGCCTCGTCATGAAGGTGGTGTCAGTGACACGGAAGCCTGAAGAAGATGGGGCTCGGCGCAGAGGTGAGGGCTCGGGCTTCGGACCTCTGTGCCCAGTCTCCCTGCTCTGTCCCCTGACCTTAGACCTTTGACCCCAGGCCCACGCTCCTCTCATCACCCCCGGCCCCAGACTGCTGACTGCTGACGTCAGAGGCCTGAACCTAGGCGAACGCCCACGTGCGCCGCCTGGGTGCCAATCCCCGATGTTAGACAGCCAACCCTCTCCCGGCCTCTGACCCCAGGTTGCCCTCCTAAGATCCCTGCCCCCTCCTTCCCGGCGCCCCCCAGCCCCTGGCATGGAAGAGCCCTCCTTCCCGACGCTGCCAGCAGCTGCCTGGAGGCCGGGGTTGCCATAGCAACTGTGAGGTTGACGCTGCCGCTGCCGCTTATTGTCGGAGGGAAGGGGGAGGCGGCACCTGAGGGAAGAGGAAAAGCGTCTTCTCCCCGCGCCAACGTCGCGGCACAGCCTGGGCCCAGGAGGCTTTGCTGGCCGGGTCTAGCCCAGCCCAGGCCCTGGCTTGGCTGACCACACCCTGGTCCCCCGAGGGGCAGCGGCCTCCAGGCCTGGTGGGGGGGGCGGGCGCTGGAGCAGCAGGAGCCCGGCCTGCCGGGAGACCCCTCCCAGCCCCCACCCCATGACTCTGCCCTCGAAGCCTTCCACGTGGGCCC
Organism: Grampus griseus; assembly: GCF_964374135.1. Taxonomy (NCBI): domain Eukaryota; kingdom Metazoa; phylum Chordata; class Mammalia; order Artiodactyla; family Delphinidae; genus Grampus; species Grampus griseus. Next base: position 102,718,913 of record NC_139005.1, read on the forward strand.
TCGGGCTGAGGCTGGCCAGCTCTGTGACCCCCCTGGGGCCCTCGACCACCGCCTGAGGCCCTGGCTGCCCTGGCCCAGCCCGGCCTTCAGCACCCCCTGAGCTCCCAGCGCCATGAAGAAGTTTGCATCCAGCCGCAGCCTGAACAAGATCCTGGCACAGTGTGACTCGTCCTCGCGGGAGTACGAGGAGATCCAAGCGGTGGAGCGCAGGTGGCACCTGCACCTGGCCACGCCGCGCTGCCTGCTGCTGGACAGGAGGTCCAAGGCCTCCCTCTTCTTTGCAGCCCCGCCGCCCCCTAAGAGGGCCCCCAGTACCACGCTGACCCTGCGCTCCAAGTCCATGACGGCGGAGCTCGAGGAGCTTGGTGAGTGGCAGGGCAGGCGGTGGGCAGATAGCCCAGGGCGGGGGCCCAGGTCAGGGGAGCTGGGCCAAAGCCAGGCAGAGACAGAGGGGAGGGAGGACCGAGAGGTGGATGTATGGACAGGTTAGAGGTAAATGGGTGGGTGCTGAAGTGGTGGGGGAATTGGGTGTCTGTGGGCTGAAAAGGGAGCTGACGTGTGGGTGGATCGAGGGCTGAGGGGCAGGGTGACAGGGCTGGGGATAGACAGTGGGACCACCATGTCTGGCGGTGGGGAATCAGGCCCTGGCTCACCAGTGTGTTTGCATGCGTGTGCGCATGCAGCCCCTGGTCCTCCCCACCTCCAGTAAGGCTTTACGTCTCCATTTCATCCAAGTGAGAAAAGGGGACCTGACCTTTGCCCCCGGCTCTACCAGGCGCTAGCTGTGTGGTCTTTGCATTTCCGGTGCCCTCTCAGCACCCGTTCACACATCCGTTAAGCAGGGCTCAGTAGAGTGAGCTGCCGACCTCGCGGGGCCGTTGTGAACATTGCTGGTACGGTGATGGGACAGGTCCTCGTAAGTTGCAGGAGGCAAACAAGAGTGTGTTGAGGCTTTGATGGGTATGCGGAGGGCACGATTCCAGGGTGACCACCAGCAGCCTCATCGTGGGTGTGTCTCGATATATGTGACCGTTAATAGCCTCATCATTGGCATGTTCAGATATACATGACCGTGTCCTGACATACGTGACAGTTAATAATGGTTATGCCCTGACTTACACGACCATGAACATCTTTATCGTGGCATGTCCCAATGCACATGACTGTTAACGTGCTCGATCCTTCTATAACCTGAACCCAATTCGAGTCCCAGACTTTGCTCTCGTTCCAGCCATAGAAGGACCCCTGACTCTGGTCATGTGCTGAGCTCTAACCCAGTCGTGGGCACAGGAAGGGCCCTGATCCTGGTTCTAGACTGAGCCCCAACCCTGGCTTCAGGCTTGATTCTGCCCCAGCCATAGAAGGAACCCTTACCTGTCCCCTAAAATTATTTCTGACCTCCCTCATGGACTGATCCCTGACCCTAGACCTTTGCTGAGCCCTTCCCTTCCAAGCAGGTACTCTTTTTTTTTTTTTTTTTTTTTTTTTTGTGGTACGCGGGCCTCTCACTGCTGTGGCCTCTCCCGTTGCGGAGCACAGGCTCCGGACGTGCAGGCTCAGCGGCCATGGCTCACGGGCCCAGCCGCTCCGCGGCGTGTGGGATCTTCCCGGACCGGGGCACGAACCCGCGTCCCCTGCATCGGCAGGCGGACTCTCAACCACTGCGCCACCAGGGAAGCCCTGAGCAGGTACTCTTGACTGCAGTTTAGTTTGGTGTGGAGAACAGCCACCAAGATAGATTAGGCTGATGTGGTCAGGACCTTCTTCCCCATAAATATTCTGAATAAAGTAAAACTCTAAAAATACACAGCCATCTCAAAACAAAAGAAGAGGAATTTCCCAGTTCTCGAAAATGAAGAGAGAAATCAGAGCCAAGGGAGTGAGAGGAAGCAGATGCTCCCATAGTCCATGAGGGCTTGGGACCGATACAGATCCTACGGGCAGGACACTGGGGCTCTGATACCCCCACAAAGCCAAGAGATGGGGGAAAGTAGAGCCAAGCCCAGGACTTGGAATTAGCATCAGAAGAACTGGGAACCGTAGAATGCTATGAAAGAGACAAAACAAGGTGTTTAAAGCCAAAGTTTGAGAGAAATAGCAGAACTCATAATGAAAGAACAACACAGTGGGGGGGGGGGAAATAAGGATAAGCAGATTTTAAAAGGATTCCTAAAGAAATGTTATTGAAACAAAAATAGAGCCCCTGAGATTTTAAAAATCCGTGCCTGGGAAACAATATGGTAGACCCACCTGAAGGAAGAAACTATGAATTAAAAGATAATCTGAGGAAACTACCCGAAGTTCAGCACAGAAAGATAAGGAGATGCAAAATATCAAAGAGTAGACAAAAAATATGGAGGACAACTGAGAAAAATCCCAGCCTAAATAGAGTCCCAGAGGGAAAGAGTTAAAAGATTGGGGAAGAGGCAATATTTGAAGAGTAAATGGCTAAGACTTTTCTAAAATTGAACGAGGACATGAGACTCCAGTTTGCAGGAGTGTAAGTCTGAAGCAGTGAAGTAAAAACAGAGCTACCCCTAGACCTGCCATAGTAAAAGTTCACAACACCATAGACGAAGAGAAGAACCTGAATTGCCAGAGAATGATGACTTAGAAAGGAACAGGGGTCAGACTGACAGCGGAGGTCTGATCAGCAGATGCTAGAAGACAGCGGAACGGTAACTTCAAAGTCTTGGGTCAGAATGCCTTTGCACCTGGAATTCTATGCCTAGTAACCTCGCTCATTCAAGAGTAAGGCAGAGAAGCTCCGGGCCCCGGGGTCACAAGGGTGCAAGGCTAGTCATGGGGAGCTGACCCACCGCACTGATTGAAGATCCAAACTGGTCAATAAACCAATACCAGTAGGCAGCTGGGTCTGGCTAGACCCCACACCAGGCTCTGGTGGGTGGTTCCTGGGAGTCTCTTGCCAGAGGCCGTCACGTGGCCACGTTCAGCTGCACGTTCAGAAAGAGGTGCTTGGGCAGCCTGAGGTCTGTCATCCAGGGACCCAGGGACTCTGCGCTGCAGAAACAGAAGATTTGCCTTCTGCTCTCTGGGCTGCTTCTGTGTGCAGAGACCAGTGGATGGAAGAAGAGCCTCCTTCCTCTCTGGCCTGGGTGTCCCCTCTGTTGCCTTGTGACAGGGTTGCTCCACAGACCCCTGTCTTCCAGAGGGAGGGGGCTCACTCTTGCGGCCCGAGGTCAGCATCCTTTTCACCAGCTTTTCCTGAGCAGAGTCTGGGGGAGGGTGAAGGGACAGCCTACCGCAGAGCCTCCATCCACACTGCTGAGTGAGCGGGTCACAGCTTTTGTTGAACTGGACCCAGGCCCTTCCCGTGGCTCTGTTCAGAGGAAACCCACAGGAAACCCACTCCTGCCCCTGGACGACAGCTGTCCTGGGAAGCCAGTCCACCTGCCGGCCTTCTGTAGACACACGTGGTTTGAGGAAGCCAGGCCAGCATCAGGGTTTTCCCAGGTGCCTAAGCGATCATCCCATGATCCAGTGCTTGTGCTTTTACGGGACAGAAGGAAGGCCCGTGGGTTCGTTGCCAGCATGAACATGTCAGTTTTATGTCACGATATCGAGGGCTGACAGGGCCCTTTAGTGTCTGTGGTCTATTGAGAAGATGACCTGAACACCTGGGAAGAAAGGAAAACGTGAGGCGACAGAAAAGCAGGTGGCAAGGATGGGGCTCACGCAAGGTGGCTCCCTGTGGCTTGGAGGGCCCTGCAGGGGGAAGAGGAAGGGAAGGTATATCCTGCCCCCTGGGGGGGCACTGGTGTCCCCAGAAAGGAAGGGCTGAGGTGGCTGGCAGAGACGGCATTAAGAGGAGGGGTTGGGTGGGGACTCTCCTGAGAGGGGGAGAGAGGGAGAAGGAGGGAGGGTGGGACCCCTCTAGTGCCCTTCAGCCCTGGGGCCCCTCACACTCAGCAGGTGCTCATTGCATAGCTCGAACCAAGGACGTGCTGGGGCTGCAGAGGTTGGTGGAGGCCCAGGCCAGAGGGGCCCTGATGGGTCCAAGCCCCTCCTGTCCATCCTCTTTCCACTGAGAAATCTGGAACTTCTGGGTTCCTTGTTCTTTCGAGATGAGAATGTCAGGGCAGGTGCCATGCCAGGGTGTGGTCCCTGACTGGCCTTGGTCTGGAAAACACGCTGACTTGCCTGTTGTTGGAAACACACTGCAGGAATGCTTGTGGGTGGCCACTGCACCATTGGTGGCCTCTGAAATGGGTTTTTATGGGGTTTTGCCTTTTTTCTGAACAAACGTTTGATTGAACCAAGTGTGACTTAGCTGTGTGTCCACACAGGTGTGTGCATATCTGTGTGTGTGTGGACGTACACAAGCACGTGTGAGTGTGTGTGCATGTGTGTGTGTGTGCGTGCGTGCGTGCGTGCGCATGCATGCGCACAAGCATTGTCCCTGCTTGTGGTTGTTCCCACCTTGAGTTTCACGTACTGACTTGGTATTTGGGTCGATTTGCCACCCGCGATCTGACCAGGGTATAGGCCAGGGGTGGTGGGGATCTGGGAGATCCTGGCTGTCGGGAGGGAAGGGATGGGCTAGGAGGCGGTGGGAGTGGGGAGTGGGGCCCGGGTGCCGAGGGACGAGTCCTGCCTCTCACCCCGTTTACTCTGTTTCTCGATTCCAAGCCTCCATTCGGAGAAGGAAAGGGGGTGAGTCATCTGCTGTGCTCGGGGCCCAGCTTTGCCTGACCCTTGGCTGCGGAAGTGCTTGTGTGTGAGGGGCTCCTGTTCGAGTCAGGGGGTCTGGGAGCCTGGGTTGCACCCTCCTGTTGGCCTTCTCCGTGGGGGGGCTGCTGGGGGCACAGTGGAAGGACCTGGGAAGGGTCAGATGGGCCTGGGATGGTGAGTGTGGCCACAATCCTCGGGGGCTCGAGTGAGCTGGGGGCAGCGGTGTGAGGGCCATGGGGGCTGCTGAGGCAGAGCTGGAAAGGCATCCCAGTGGAGGCCACAGCGCGTGCCACAGCCCGGAGCAGAGGGGGGAAGGGTCCAGAGGGCCCAGCTGTGGAGCTCGCTTGGGGAACAAGGTGACCAGGCTGGTGGGGGCGGGGGTGTCAGGTGCTCAGCCCCAGCCCGTGCCGCTTCTCTCTGCTTGTTTCCTGGGGCTCCTGTGCCTGGTGTGTGGGTCCCGCCTCTGTGCTGATCTGTTACGGGCTCAAGCCTAAGCTTGGCCCTTTAGGAGCGGGAATCTGGGCCCCAGAGCTGCTGACTTGACCACCCCGCCCCTCCCGTCAGACCTCCCACCCTGGATCCTTTGAAGCTCCTTCCTGGATGTCCTGGATGTCCAGCCTGGCTCCGTGAGGCACAGCAGCCAGGCGGGGACAGAGTCTGGGCCTGGGCGCTGAGGTCCAGGGTCTGGTGGGGTCTAGGGCCTGGCCTTTGCCAGCCGGCTGCACCTCACGTGGAGCCTGGAGCCTCTGTCTGCTGCACAGGAGTCCGTGCCAAGCAGGGGCCTGAGGTGGCTTTGTGGCCCCAGGCGTGTGTGTTCACTCGTTTGTCTTTGTGCCTGGTGCCCGCCCACCCCTCACTCCAGGATCCACTGGGCCTTCCCTGTGCCAGGGACACACTTGCCCATCTGTCTGAGCCCAGGTTCCCTGTGTGACCTGCGATCTCACCCTCTGAATTCTCCCGTCGCCCTTGCCCCGGTCCCAGGTGAAATGCTTTCCCTTTTCAGGGTCTTTTCAGGTATAAAACAGATGACTAGGTCTCCTCTGGGGACACTTTTCTTCACACCTTTGAGGCAGACACACAAGCTATTTCTGGAATGTTTTGGTTCTTTCCTCAGCTCATTAGCGGGGCTCCCAGGGTGCTCTGCTGTGGCCTGTGTGCTTCTTCCAGTCGTAGGGGAAGTGACGGCGATCCGTCGCCCCCGCAGGCCCCTCATCCCTGCTTGGGTCCTGGTTCAAACAGCTGCATCCCCAGCTGCGTCCCTGCCACATAGCGACCCTGACAGCCAGTGTAGTGCCCCAGACCTGGTTCCTAATGGGCTTCATTTCTTTTGTTAAGTATCTAAAGTCATTTATTTAAGAATATAGTTTTCTCATTTTGTTGGGGGTTGGTGTCAACCTCACCAGCTTGTAGTTTGCAGAATTCTTGATGCTTTTCCTTTGGAAAATGAGTCTCGTCTGGCCTCAGCACCATGGCCCCATGGCCAACAGTATTCGCTTTGCTAATAGCTTCGTGTGCACACTGCTCTGGGTCTCTGAGCTTGAGTGCTTCCGGACCTAGAGACGCAGCCCCTAAGTCCACAGCTCGGGTGAGCGTGCGCCCCGTGTGGCCCACGGAAATATCTTCCCTCCGCTCATGTCTTTATGTCTGTGGTTCCGGATAGTCTGGTTGTTAAGTCTGGTCTCTTACTTATCGCATCTATGATCTGGGGCAACTTCTCTCTCAGAGCTTCAGATTCTTCTTGGGTAGAATGGGGGCAATAGTGACCCCTTCTGCCTGTGGCGGTTGCAGCATGAGAGGGGCCACATAAACCTCTTCTAACTCTGGAGATCCCCACGGACTTAGCAAATGGTGATCGTGGTGATTTCAGCTGCCAAAGGGCAATTGCTTACCTCATTACAGAAGCAAACAGGAAGGCCCCTCTAACAGCCCGCCCCTGTCTGCACCTGGTGGCGCTGGGAGCTGTGCACAGGCCAAGCGAGCTGGTCTGTAGATGGAGCGTGTTTTGCTGGTCACTCGTAGCATTTGTTGAACTCTCTTGTATTTGGGGACCAGGCTGGACGCGCCAGGCACAGCTGTAGCACTTCTGCCGTATGTGCTAATTCTCACAACAGACACTGAAGCAGGTACCTTTCTTAATGCCTGTTATCAGATCAGGAAATCAAGTCGCAAAGAGATTAGGTCAGAACAGTCAGTATACAGGATGGGTCTGGGTTGGGTCGGGTACTGTACATCTCGGAGGAGTTTATTTCCTTCCCCACAGCAATGACTGAGCAGTGCTGGGAGGAGGTGTCAGGGCTGACCACAGTTATTCAAGGGGGGCACTTGGGGCATAAAAGGACTAAGTGTAACCAGATGCGTGGTCCTCTATGGTTGGCACAGCTCCTAAGAGTCTGGAAGGGCTCAGGGATTTCGAGGCTGAGTGATGGGTGGGCTGCGGTGGGGCTCCTGGATGAGAGGGTCAGTGTGGCGGCCAGGTGCACGTGGGAGCTGCCCCAGCCCCTGCTGTGTCCCGTGTGCTGGCCCTAAGCGGGCCCTCCCCAGTCATCCGTCCACAGCTGATAGGTTTCAGACACAAGTGTTTAACAAAATCTCCAAGTCACTCGCTAATCAAAAGCACCACTTTCAGAAACATTACGTAGCTTTAAGAAAAACAAGCAAACAGTTTTTCTTTTCCAACAGATTTGAAGAGCGCCGCCCGAGGGCACCTGGTTCAGGCTCAGCCCTGGGCTTGTCCTTCCCGCTCCTGGCTTCTGGGGCTGCTTTCTAAGGGGCCGGTGGAAGCCCCCCAGCACTGCCCCTCCCAATGTCCTCTTCTCTGCACCCCCCACGCTTGGTGGGGCTGCCTTTCGGGGGTTGTAGGTTCTGTGGCCTCCTGATCTGCATGCAGCTATTTCTTAGGTCTCTAGCCTCGGGCAGTGAGCCCGCCCCGCCCCCCATGGTTCTTGCTTTATACACATTCTCTGTGGGCAGCGACTGTGCATCAGGTCTGTTCTGGGGCTACAGCCTATCTTTTGGTGCAGTGGCAGTACAGGCAGGCGAGGAATGCCACGTGCTAAGGAGAAGAATGAAAGGGCAAAGGGAAATGGGGAAATTCAGGAGGTCTCTGGGCTGTAAACAGTCCCGCCCCCTGCCTGGTTCTCTCCCTAATGGTCAGCCAGGCTTTTCCTGGAGTGGGGTTCGCGGGGTCCCCTGGGGCCTCCCTGAGGACGGAGGGGCCAGGCTGGAGCAGGGTCTGGGTTCTGGTGTGTGAGGGGCTTGGATGGGATACAAGTTGTGGGGCCTCCTGTCTTGTTTCTGGATTGTGTGCCTTGGGGAGGGAGGGGCCGAGGTGGGCGGGGCCCCAGTGGCCTCTGTCAGCAGCCCCGGGAGGACCAGCCAGGATGCGTGAGTGGGGCTGCAGGGGGCTGTAGCGGGTTCAAGGTCCCTGTGGCTGAGACGGCACCTCCTTGGCTGTGCAGAGAAGCTGGACGAGATCCTGGCAGCTGCCACGGAGCCGGCGCTGAGGCCAGACATCGCGGATGCTGACTCAAGAGCTGCCACCGTCAAGCAGCGGCCCACCAGTCGGAGGATCACCCCTGCCGAGATCAGCGTAAGCCTGCCTGGCAGCTGGGGGCGCTGGGGGATGGGTGGGGCACGGGGTCAGAGTGCCATGGCCCCTACTGGGTGTTTGTGCATTTTGGACGGTGAGGGTCCATCATTTGGACTCCACTCTCCAGGGGTGGGGGTGAAGGACCCCATAGCGTCTCCCGAAGACACCTGGGGCCATCAGCCCTCAGAACAGCCACAGTCCAGCTCGTGCTGAGCTCTCACTCTTCTGGCGCCTCCCGCCTTAGGCAGGTTCTGTGCCACCTAGAGCAAGGACCCCAGCCGTGCTGAGGCCACAACATGGTGTCGCTGTCCCCCCCGCCCACTCCTCTCACTTGGCACCTTCTGGGCTGCTCCCGCAGCCTCACCTCGGCCATACCCAGGACCCCTGACTGCTCTGGCCCGTCTGCATCACCCCTGCCCAGTGCTGCCTATGCCTGTGGGCCCGCAGCCATGCCCCCGTTCCTTGGAGGCAGGGCCTGGGCCTGGCTTCTGGGTCAGACACCATGGGAATTAGCACTGTTGGAATTAGCACATGGGGTGTCTGATCTCAGGCTTGGGAGGAGGATGGGTGGGGCTGGATGGGCAGCTGGGGACCCCAGTGCTCTGGAACCTCCATATACCCCCACCCCCTCCAACTCTCACAGTCACTGTTTGAGCGCCAGGGCCTCCCAGGCCCAGAGAAGCTGCCAGGCTCCCTGCGGAAGGGGATTCCACGGACCAAATCTGTAGGTATGGCTGGGCTGGGAGCTGCATGGGGCTGGAGGACTGGGGCGGGGGCTGGAGTGCGTGCGGGGCTGGAGGACCCTGTCTCTCCCCACCTTTCGACTGAGGTTTCCGGTTTCTCTCTGAGTCCTGTCTCTCCCTGGCCCCAACCCAGGAATCTCATTTTTTGTGGACGTATATGGATGTGCGTGTGGGGTGTCAGCCCTTCCCCCAACCCAGCGATACTTTGCTGGAAGACGCCCTTGAGGCTTCTCGCCATCTGTCACCCCCTGCCAGTGGGCACCCCCGTCTGTACTTCCCACGGACACCAGCATCCCTGTCCCTGGGTCTTCCATATCCTACCTGGCTGTGCCCCCTCCAGCCCGAGTACCTGTCACGTTTCTGATGCTAAGCTACCCTCCCCTTGAATCTGCCCTCTCCCCTCCCCCCGGCACCCCAGTTATTGCTCTGTATCTCTCCTCTCCTTCACAGCCAGTTTTCTCCGGAAGTCACCCACATTTGCTGTCTTCCATTCCCTGCCTGCCTCTCGGCCTTTTAGGGAATTGTTCGTACCTGAAACTGTTCTCACCAGGGTCACCAGTGGTTTCCAGGGCGTTCCTCCCAGTGGACACACTTGATTTTGCTGCTCCCTCCTCCGTGGAATTTTCCTACCCAGGGCTTCTAAGACAACACTTAACTGGTTTTGCCCTCAGTTCTCAGGCTGGACCTGTTCAGTGCCCATCGTTCCCCTGCAAGATGTGGGTCTTTCTCAAGGTTATGTCCTTAGCCTCTTTGCCTTCTGCACCTGTCTCCTTGGGGCCTCATCACGTCTCACCCTTGGCCATCTCCTCTCTTGTTGACCCCAGACTGGGTCATCTAATAAGCCCCACCCACTGCTCCGCCCTTACCTGCCCACCTGTCCATCCATGCACCTGCAGTGTCCAGTTGTCTGTCCATCTGTGCACCCGCTGGCCTTTCCACTCGTGCGCCCATTTGCCCCTGTGCCCACCGCCCTGTGTTCTACACACACTGGTTCATTTAGTACTTACAGGAACCCTGCTGAGGTAACACCATCAGCACCTCTGGATTATAGATGAGAAAACCGCGGCAAAGAGGTAAAATGACTTGCCCAAGGTCACACAGCTGCCTTACCTGTCTTCTATTCACTCATCTGGCCAGTTTCTGCAAACCCAGTCCCTCATTCACCCCAGGACCCCAGCTGATCGATGCACACTCTAGGCTGATGCTGGGCAGGGTCTGGGGCTCAGTTGGAGGAGGTGACGTGTCTGCAGACAGCTCAGCTCAGCAGTTACATGGGGGGAGCAAAGCACATTTACTAGGGAGCACCAACCATGCTTGGGTGTCATGAAAGGCCGGGCATGTGTGTGTGTGTTTGGGCTCAGACATGCCAGATACTTTGCTGAGTGGGGGTTTCTGAGAGATAATGGCATGAATTGCTGACAGTAGTGGTCCTTCAGAGACCGCTATGGGTCATTTCTGTAGGTAGGAGGGTGGGGGAGAGGACACATGAGACTGCAGCTGCTTTGGAGCCAAGAGGCACTCCCCCCTCACCTCCCTGGCCTAAGCCCTGGGCATCCTCTGTGGTTTCCTCCTTATTCTCTGCCTCCCCGGACAAATTAGGGATGGCCGGCTTCCTCACCGTCCTTGCAGCCTTACCTGGCCAGGCCTCAGTGTCTTGTGCCTCAGCGTCTGGAGACCACAGCTTTGGTCTCCTCTTGACCTCCTGCCCCAGCTTCACCCTCTAGTCCATCCCTCTGGCCACAGGGGGCTTTCTGCACAAGATACCACCTCACATCCCTAGAGTTGGTCCTCTGTGGGCTCTGCCTTGCCTTGGGGCCCTGAGGCCTAGCCCCAGCCCCCTCCTGCTTCATCTAAGGACCTTTGTCTCTGCCTCCCTCTGAGTGACATCTACCAGGACTGGCTGTTCTCCACCTGCCCTCATCTGCCTGGATGGCCTGTCCCTCAGCCCCACCCAGTCTCAGTACTGACCACCACAGGTCCGCATCTAAGTGCCTGTCCTTCAGGCTGTAAGCCTCAGTGGAGACTGCCAGCTGGTCCCTGCTCACCCTCCTGGACCCTCCTGTGCTCGGTCCATGGGTGGCTCATCTTTAATCCCCCTTGCCCTAGCCTGCCGCCTGTCACCCACTTGAACGCTGGCTGAGGTGTCAGACTCCGGGACTCCTACCCCTTGTCCTGGCTACGTGGCCCTGGGCACACATCTCAAGCCTTGAAACCTCAGGGTTGAGGTTCGCACAGAGGGCTGTACTCACAGACTGAGTACTGAGTAACTGCTCACGGTGATAGTAGATGCAGGTCCTGCACCTTGAGGCTGGTGCGCAGAAAGTGCTGGAGAAATGCTCACGGCTGTTGCTTGGATTCCCATTTTCATCACAAGGAAAGTGACTTGTCTTTACCCTGGGTCAGAACGTGGCATGCTGACCCTCCGGCGTGTTCCAGGTGCAGTAGCTTGTCCCACGTGGCTCCATCTCACGCACAAGCTTGTGGGTGTTGAGCTGCTGCGCAAGAAATGCAGCAGGGAGGAGACCCAGGCCGGACCTGGCACGGAATCTGTGTCCAGCAGTGGGGGTGGAAGCCTGGCCTAAAAATGATGATGGTGGCGACGACCTCAGCCACCTTCCTGGGGGCGCTGCCGGGGGCTCAGCCCTGTGCTATGAGCTTTGAATGGCTTCACTCCGCGCTTCCGTGGGAGGGCGCAGGTCTCCAGAGATGAGGAAACTGAAGCGCCAAGAGGTTAAGAGGCATCAGACAAGAAGTGGCAGGGCTGGAGCTCAAGCCTTCTCTCACACGAAAGCTCCCGCGTGTGCCACGCCCCTTGCTGAGCCCTTACGCAGGACACATGCGAACAGTGCCGGGTGGGAGGCCTGCTGAGCACTGTGGTGGCCAAAGGAGGAGGTGGTCAGGAACAGGCAGGCTGCATCGTCGTGAGTTCATAAAAATGGGACCAAGCCCAGAGTGAGGCCAGGTGTAGATTCCCAAAGACTTGTTCCAGAGACCTGTGTGTCAGCACTGAGGAGCCACCCCTCCACTGTCCTTGCATCGGGCTGCCTTACACCTGCAGCCTAACCGAACACACCTGCAGCACAGGTGTACGCATTGTGTACACGGGAACACTCGGGAGGCCCTGCCCTGTCCTAGCTGGGCGGCGGGACAGTGGGGGCTCTGAGCGCTCCAGCCCTGACGCCGCACAGGTCCTAATGACAAGCTGGGTGCGGCAGGAAGTAGGGTTCACTTTCAGTCCATGTTGTCCATGAGAGAACGGGGGCGTAGAGGGGCTCAGGGCCTGGCCTGGGGTCACACAGCCCATAAGGAGTGAAACTAAAATACGTGTCAGGTGCTCAGCCTGCCATTCCACTGCCGCCCTCCCTCCCTCCTGCCCAGCCTTTCTGAATTTCCGCCACTAGGGCTATGGCAGTGACCTCCTGGCAGCCTCCCCCAGTCCAGTGCCCGTCGGTCTCTGGGGTAGAGCCTTTCAGGACTTCTCTTTACAAAGCCTCCCTCACCTGGGCATCGGCTCTCTCCCCGGCCACAGCCCTGCTGCCCCCTTGTCCACAGCGCGTCACTCCCGCTTGGGAGAGTTCCCGCTCATTTCTGACCATCTCCCTTCTTCCCGCCTCTGGTTGCCACCAGGGCCTCCCAGTGACACCTGCTTGTTCCACTGCTGGTGGTTCTGAGATGAGGCCTTGCTCAGTCTTGTGTGCGAAGGCCTGTGCCAGCCACCTCCTGGCCCTTCTCTGCAGTTCTGTCCCCACGACTGGGGGTGGGGGTGGGGCTGCCCCTGCCCTCCTGCGGTGTTGACCTTGGGCTCTCTCCATGTACCCAACCTGAGGAGGCAGAATTTGGGTCTTCTGTCACAGCCTCCGCTGGGGGGCCCTCCTCTCCGCTATATCTGAACGGATAGTTCTCCCCAGTCTCCGCAGGAGCCCTCCCAACCCGGCGGGGACGAGCCCAGACTGGGGATCTTGCTTAGATCCCCTGCTCTGGGATCCCCGTGTCTACCCCTGATCTCATACTAGCGCCCACGCCCACCCTGACTCCGTCCTCTGGCTGGCGGCCAGCACCGCCCGCGGATTAAGAAGGCGCCTTGGCGTCCGGGACCTTGGCTGCCCTGGGGTGGGGGGGTGGGGGTGGGGGCGGGGCCGGCTTCTGCGGACGGGGAGGGCGGGCGCCTGGGTCGGGAGGGGCCTCCTCGAAGGCCCCTGGCTCCTGGGCCGGGCTCACCGGGGCCCCTCTGTCCGCAGGGGAAGATGAGAAGCTGGCGTCCTTGCTGGAGGGGCGCTTCCCGAGGAGCACGTCGATGCAGGATTCAGTGCGCGAGGGCCGAGGTATCCCGCCCCCGCCGCAGACCGCACCGCCGCCCCCGCCCGCACCCTACTACTTCGACTCCGGGCCGCCCCCCGCCTTCTCGCCGCCGCCTCCGCCGGGCCGCGCCTATGACACCGTGCGCTCCAGCTTCAAACCCGGTCTGGAGGCGCGCCTGGGCGCGGGCGCCCCGGGCCTGTATGATCCCGGCGCGGCCCTGGGGCCGCTGCCCTACCCGGAACGGCAGAAGCGCGCGCGGTCCATGATCATCCTTCAGGACTCGGCGCCCGAGGCAGGCGACGTCCCCCGGCCCCCGCCAGCGGCCACTCCGCCGGAGCGCCCGAAGCGTCGGCCGCGGCCGCCCGGCCCCGACAGCCCTTACGCCAACCTCGGCGCCTTCAGCGCCAGCCTCTTCGCGCCGTCCAAACCTCAGCGCCGCAAAAGCCCGCTGGTGAAGCAGCTGCAGGTGGAGGATGCGCAGGAGCGCGCGGCCCTGGCCGTGGGTAGCCCTGGCCCGGCGGGCGGCAGCTTCGCCCGGGAGCCCTCCCCGACACACCGCGGGCCTCGGCCGAGCGGCCTCGACTACAGCCCCGGAGACGGCCCCGGGCTCGCGTTCGGCGGCCCGGCCCCAGGCAAGGACCGGCGGCTGGAGGAGCGGCGGCGCTCCACCGTCTTCCTGTCTGTCGGAGCCGTCGAGAGCAGCCCTCCTAGCGCAGATATGCCCTCCCTGCAGCCCTCCCGCTCCATTGACGAGCGCCTGCTGGGGGCCGGCGCCACCACCGGCCGTGACCTCCTGCTGCCCTCCCCTGTCTCCGCTCTGAAGCCATTGGTCAGCAGCTCGAGCCTTGGGCCTTCGGGCTCCACCTTCATCCACCCGCTCACCGGCAAACCCCTGGACCCCAGCTCACCCCTGGCCCTTGCCCTGGCTGCCCGGGAGCGGGCTCTGGCCTCCCAGGCGCCCTCCCGCTCCCCCACACCTGTGCACAGCCCTGACACCGACCGCCCTGGGCCCTTGTTTGTGGATGTGCAGGCTCGTGACACTGAGCGAGGGCCCCTGGCCTCCCCAGCCTTCTCCCCGAGGAGCCCCGCCTGGGTTCCTGTGCCTGCTCGCAGGGAAGCCGAGAAAGCTCCCCGGGAGGAGCGGAAGTCACCGGAGGACAAGAAGTCCATGATCCTCAGCGTCCTGGACACATCCCTGCAGCGGCCAGCCGGCCTCATCGTCGTGCACGCCACCAGCAATGGGCAGGAGCCCAGTGGGCTGGGGGCCGGAGAGGAGCGCCCGGGCACCCCAGAGCTGGCCCCGGCCCCCACGCAGTCGGCCGTGGTGGCAGAGCCCCTGCCTAGCCCCCGGGCCCAGCCCCCCGGCAGTACCCCGACAGACCCCGGGCTGGGCCAGGGCAGCTCAGAGGAGGAGCCAGAGCTGGTATTCGCCGTGAACCTGCCGCCGGCCCAGCTGTCCTCCAGCGATGAGGAGACCAGAGAGGAGCTGGCCCGCATCGGACTCGTGCCGCCTCCTGAAGAGTTTGCCAATGGGGTCCTGCTGGCCACCCCACTCCCTGGCCCAGGTCCCTCGCCCGCCACGCTGCCAGGCCCGGCCTCAGGGAAGCCGAGCAGCGAGCCGCCCCCTGCCCCCGAGTCCGCAGCGGATTCGGGGGTGGAGGAGGCTGACACGCGCAGCTCCAGCGACCCCCACCTGGAGACCACGAGCACCATCTCCACAGTGTCCAGCATGTCCACCCTGAGCTCGGAGAGTGGGGAACTCACCGACACCCACACGTCCTTCGCCGACGGACATACTTTTCTACTCGAGAAGCCACCAGTGCCTCCCAAGCCCAAGCTCAAGTCCCCGCTGGGGAAGGGGCCGGTGACTTTCAGGGACCCGCTGCTGAAGCAGTCCTCCGACAGCGAGCTTATGGCCCAGCAGCATCATGCCGCCTCCGCCGGGCTGGCCTCCGCTGCCGGGCCTGCTCGCCCTCGCTACCTCTTCCAGAGAAGGTCCAAGCTGTGGGGGGACCCCGTGGAGAGCCGGGGGCTCCCCGGGCCCGAAGACGACAAGCCAACTGTGATCAGTGAGCTCAGCTCCCGCCTGCAACAGCTGAACAAAGACACCCGCTCCCTGGGGGAGGAGCCGGTTGGCGGCCTGGGCGGCCTGCTGGACCCCGCCAAGAAGTCGCCCATCGCGGCAGCTCGGTGAGCAGGGCGGTGTGGGGAGGGTCCTGTCCCCTGTCCATGCCCACCCCGTTCTTCCTCTTGTCCTTCCACGGTTCCCTCTGTTCCTCCTCCACAGCCCGTGCTGTCCCCTCCCTCACCTGTCCGTGGCACCCATCCCTGTGCTTCTCCCGTCCACATCTCTGTTCTTTATCTGGCCTTGCTTGACCTGTCTGAGACCGAAGGCTCTTTCAGCGATCTGAAATATCAGGGGTTCTGTTCTCTCTGTCCCTGTCGGTGCTGGCAGTGGGAGCTGGGCACCCACCGGAGACCCAGGCTGGCCATGAACGCCTTCACAGCCCTCCTGGAGGCTCCCTGCCGCGGGGTCCCTGCGCTCTCACTCTCACACCTGACGTAGCTGCCTCTGCTACCATCAAGGGTCGTTCTCTGGTCCACACTCAAGGTGCAGCTCTCCCCCACCCCCACCCCAGCTACTTGGCTTCTCTGTGGCCACATGGCTGTCCCACGTGGCCAGTGCCATCGTTCCTCACTTCCTTTCGTAGCTGCCTTGCTTCCTTTTGAAACCTGGAGTACACTGGACCCTTTTCCTCTTAGGACCCACCACCAGTTTCCCGTTTTCTGCCCCGGAAACATTTCTGTTCTGTCTCTCAGCACCGCCTCAGAGTCTCTCAAGCACAGGTCCCTGTGCGTGATTTTCAAAGTGCATCGGGAAGCCATTCTTGGGCGGAAATCATGCCGTTTTTCTGTACCTCCGTCCACTCTCTCTTCTCCATATTTTACCCGTTCCTCTGTCCTCCCCGCCCACTTCCTACACAAGGTGGGGACTTAAAGAGGCCACATGGTGCCCTGGAAGTGGGGGGAGGGGCCGAGCAGGGGGCTGGGGTGCTGCTCTGGCTGGGGTGCTGTTCTGGCTGGGCAGAAGCTGCCAGAGCCTCTGGGCTCATCCCTTGGCCCTTTCCTTGAGGACCTCATTCCCAAGGCTCCGCCCCCAAGGGGTGCCTCCTCGGGCCTGTGGGCTCCCCGCTTGCTGGCGGGAGAGCTGGTTCCTGCCCACGAGTGGTCTGAGGCAGAGCTGGTCGCCCCCTGGCCAGCCCTCGTCTGCCTTCGCCTTCTGTGCCCCGTAGCCCTCCCCCACCTCTGGCTTTGTGGGTAGCACTTGGGTTGCCACCTCCTGAGTCCTTCTCGCCACCCTGAAGACCAGCCTAGTGAGTCTTTCCTGCCAGCCTTGGGAGGCAGAGTTCACAGAGCAGTGAGGCATCCAGGTCTTGCGCACAAGGGCTTGTCTCATCTACTTTCTTCCAGCTGAGGACTCGAAGGATAAGTGGGGGCTCGGGAGACGAGTGACGCCTCTCCCGCGTGGTTGGGCAGCGCTGCCCTCCGGCTCCCGTCACCCCAGGCTTGCGCCGGGGCCCTCCCCTTTTCATCTCTTCCAACCCCCAGTTGAATGTGAAAGCCCTCTTCCCAGCAGGGCGATGTTTAAAGTGCCCTTCGAGTGGGTGTCAGGGGTGTGGCCAGGAGTGTCCAGTTGCAGTGAGCAGCCCAGGTCCTAGGCTTCTGTGGAACAGAGGGCAGGGATCCCTGATACAGCCTGGACCAGTCCCCATCTTCGCTCTCTGTTTCTCCCCCCTCCACCAGCCCTTCCTTTCCTCTGTGCCCCTTGGTCCTGATGAAAATTAAAGCCATTGACAGCGGGCAGCACAGTGCCCGGCACAGTGCAGGCCTCAATAAAACATTTGCTAAACGGACGAAAGAACAAAGCTAAACGCAAGTGCTGTCTTTTGTGACTTGAGGTCTAGGGAGATGGCTTAGGACAAATGCCACAGAAGGACAGACACTTGGTTGAGGTTTGCTGGTTGTCGAGCCCCTTGGCCGAGCTCAGGAGAGCCCAGGTGTTGCCTTAGCTCTGCTGGCTCCTGTGGTGCAGCTGGGCCGTCACAGGGCAGGAGGAGGTGGTCTCTGGGCTGGACCTGCCGCCATGTCCCTCACGGTCGTCCTCAGCGTTTCCCCTTTGTCACGGCGAGGCGCTCTTGGCCAGTGGGTCTGGGTCATGCCAGAACCTGTGTTTGTTTCCTTTCTTGGAAGTGGTGTGGGGGAGGGGCAAGGCCAGCAGTTCCAACCTGTACATCCCATCTGTCCTGCAGGCCCACGGGAGAGTGAGCCTCTTTCCCTCAGGAGTTCCTGCAGAATCCCGGCCTCCGATTGGCTTCGTGTGGATCCCCTGCCTCCCCTGAAACGGTCACTGGGGTCAGGGAGGCATCGGGCTACTGTTGGCCAGGCCTGCCTCATGTGCTATCCTGGGAGCCAGGGCATGGGGTCAGCCAGAGCTACTGGATGGGTGCTGAGTGAGGGGGGCGGGTGTCCAAAGGAACGTCAGGTGCTGTTCCCAAAGGTGCCAGATGCCGGAGAGCCTGAAACAAGAGGCTCCCTGTGCCACGGCATTCACCAGCTCTGGCACCTGGCTTTGTTCCCTGACATCGGCCTGGGGTCAGGGGGCCCTGGATCCCCACCTCAGCAGCTTGCATCTGAGTTTGTATTCTTGGACAAACCACTTAACCTCAGTGAACTTCAGTCCCACCCCTGTGAAATGGTGAGGGTGACCAGGCCCTCAGGCGGGCCGGTAGGAGGACTCTTAGGGTCCTTACGGGAAAATGAGCGCTCTGCACTGGAAAAGGCCAAGTCACGTTACCTCCTCTTCAGAGCAATTCTGTTCCATGGATAATAATAGAATCTGCATTTTCCAGACGATAAAATTGAGCTTCTGAGGAGATCCATTCCAGCCAGCAGATGGTGGCATCTGGCCTCAAGCCCCACTCTCTGTCCACTGGAGTATGGGGCCTCTGTCATTCAGCCGCTTCTAGTGACAGACACTGTGTTTCTGTGCCGCAGTTCCCCTCACACAGAAGTGCGTGTGTTCGTTCTGTAGACCGAACCTTTGTCTATCGGTCAGGTGTGTAACAGACAGCACGTGGGTTCTGAAACCGCCTGCAGTTGAGCCCAGCCGGTGCCGCTCGAGAGGCCCAGCAGCTACCCGTCTGCCCTGCGCTTCCACTCCCACTTCCCTCTACATTTCCTTCTGCTGCTGTTCACACTTCCTTCCTTCCTTCCGTCCTCTTACGTGCCCCTTCTTGCCCTCGGACCTGGGTGGAACCATGGCCCCCGGGGTGGGCCCCACTGCCTGTCCTGGACCCTTTACTTCTGGCCCCTGGCAGGTGGCTGAGCGGAGATGCTGTGGCCACGTCCAGTCAGCCCCGCACGTGGCCGGCAGTGGCTGTGGTGCCCATCGGCGCTGCTGGGCAGCTCTTGTTTTGCCGCCAGCGGTGGCTAGAGTCTGACACTCATTTCTCACACAGCGATAAAAGTGCTAGTGATATTGTCTTTCAGAGACATGTCCAAAGTGCAGGAAGTTCTGATGTCCCAGCGGGGCTGTTTCCTTCCCAGGATGGATCCTAGCTGAAGCCCTAGGGCAGTTGCCACGGCCACCCAGTGGGTCACACCCCTGTGCCTTGTCCACTGGCCCCCATGTGTTCCCTCGCAGGCCTGCCCCTCTCCTCACCCGACAGACACCACAAGAGAGGAAGCGCCTGCTCTGCCCACCTTCCTCGCTGGCAGCTCAGTCTAGGCTCCGGCGTCCTTCCCCCCGCAAGACACTCTGCGGCCCGAGGTCTAGGAAGACCTCAGAAGGGGAAGGGGACGTTACCCCTTATGTCATGGACTTGAAGCACCTTGTGGAAATGGCACTGGGGCATCCGGAAGGCCCATGGCCTTTGGCTTTTTGGAACTTTGATCCCAGACCATCCACCTCTTTATGCTTCTGGCTTTGGGTCTAGCCTGATAGGCAGAACATTTGTCTGCTCAGAGCCCCACATCTGCTCTGAACTCCCTTTGTCTTCCAGACCCCGCGGGTGGTCTGAGGGGCACATGTCTCTGAGCCCCACAGCAATACTCAGTTTTGCTGTGGCCCTCAGTTTGACACCTGTCTGACCGTCACATCTGACGTTACAGAAAAAAGTTCATGGCGAAATAGCTTTGGAAACCCAAAGTTGATGAGGTTTCTTTCCTGCAGTACTTCTCAGAACTTTTGATGTGCTGTGTGCTGTGGTCTCGGACAGCTTCTTTAGTAGATCACTAATTAGCATCCCACAGAAGACGCACGTTTCTGCGATGGTGGAGAAACCCCGCCCTGGGGACCTACTGTGAGCTCTGTCCTGCTAGCCCATCTGACAGGGATCTGGATAAAGCCATACATGACTGCAGGTGCCTCAGGGCTTATTCTTTTGAAACTGGACCTGTTGTTTGCCGGCCAGTGCAGGGCACAGGGGCCAGGATGTGCTCTGTCCTTGCGGAGGTCCTCACAGGTTGGGGGCCTGTGAGGTGTGTTTTTGCAGGAGATGTGATCGGGGCTTCAGGAGTTCACGGAACTCTGCTAGGGGAGCGGGAAGGGGTCACAGAGGAGGGGTCATAGGGGCATCTGGGTGCATCAAGGTTGGAGCCATGACCTAGTGTGGGCGGTGAGAAGTTAGGGCTGGAGTGAGACACAGAGACCAGAGAGAGTGCAATGGGACGCTCACAAGCCCGTATGTAGTTTGTGCTTCTGTTGAGGAGTATTTCCGTTAATGAGGCTCTTAAATTTCAAAAGGCCACAGGCCTAGACCTGCCCTGCGTGAGTGCAGTGGCAGAAGGCTCCAGGCAGGGACCAGGGCCGGAGTGGGCTTTTTCTTGCCTGTTGGCACCAATGGGTTGACAGGCAGTCGAGCCTGAGAGTGACATGTCACGTTGTTTTATAACGTTTTTTTCAGTGCATATTGTGTTCCTGGCTTTGAGCTAGGCACCAAGCGTCAAGGATAGCAATTAGGAAGTGAGAGGAAAGGTCCCGAGTGAGAGCGCGGAAGGTCTGGGTCCGAGGTGGCTGCGGGCGAGGAGGGCCAGGGTTAATGCTGGGAGTTGGTGGCGCATCGGCCATGGCGGGGAGGATGGAGCGGCTGATGGTGGCTCGCAGGCCTCTGGTGTGGGCAGGACTGGGGCGAGGGAGAGCGTGTTTGGAGACCCCAGGAGAGGTCTGGGGAGAGTCGTTGGCTTCACATGTGGCCTTCTTGGCCACATCGGTCACAGGAAAGGGTGGGAGTGGGTGACACGGCCTGGGAGAAAGTGCGAACTGAGAGGGGAGCCCATCTAGGAAGGAAGGGGTAGAGGAGAGGGTGCCGGACGCGGGGTGGTGGGGCAGGAGCAGACCTCACTGGTCAAGGAGTCACGAGGAAGCAGGCAGTGCAAGGTTCAGACACTGGTGGCGAAGTTGCTGGGGAGTGTGGAGCCTGGCTGAGACGTCTGGGGAAAGACCGGAAGGCGTCCAGGGGTGCTGTGCCTAGTGAGGTACCACATGTTAGAGAGTGGGTGGCCCAGAAGCCCTCTGGGAGGCTGGCAGCGGTTGTGATGTGGCCATGCCGTGGTCAGAGGCTGGCTGGGGAGGCCGTCAGACAGCTCAGAGTGGTGATGGACAGCAATGGCTCTGCAGAGGTGGTGTGGAAACATGTGGACCTTGACCATGGACACTCCCGGGTGCCTGGCCTGGGACAATGTGGGAAGTGCCCTGTTCCCCAAGAGGAAGGGGAGAAGCAGCAGGCATCTGGGCCGTAGGCATCCCCGGCCCCTCCCTGCTATGCCCTGGGGCCTTAGGAGTGTGACCCGCCCTCTCCCCTGCGCTCCGCTGGGTCAGTCCCTCACTCATGGTACCTCCTGGCACCAGCCCTAGCCTCTGGCAGGTGCCCACCTCCCCACACCCAGTATCTCCCCTCGGCAGGGTCTCCCTGGTGCTTCTGAGCCAGTCTGCCCTCATCCTAGGCCTCCAGCTCACCCCCTGCCAGGGCTCCAGACCGTGCTCCAGGGGACTCTGGGGGTGGGCCACGCAGAACTGCATCCCGAGATGCAGGTCCCCGTGCCAGGGTGGGATGCTTGAGGCCCCGGGGTGCGGGAGGGCCCAATCCCCCAGCACTGCCCCCTCGCCCTCTCCCTAGCAATCACGACCACTTGGGCACCTACCACGTCCTTGGCACCCTCCCCCACCCTCCACTGCCGCCCCACTTTGCTCCGGAACCCAGGCGGTACCGTGGAGGTCAGACGTGGGAGAGGGGAGGGTCTCTTCTGGTGATCGGTGCCTGTTCCTTGAGCCCATCACCCCAGGCGTCCTTTGAGTCCCTCTCTGCTGGGTGGGGGAAGCATGGTCTGGCCTCTTCAAGAGGCTCTGCTCTGGGTCTGAGCAGGTGGGCGAGGCAGCAGGGACAGAGGCTGAGGAGAGGGAGCCAGTGGAAGGCAGTGGAAACCAGGCTGAGTGGGAGGGACAGAGTTGGGTCTCCAGCGGGAGGCTCACCTTGCACGGCTGAGACAGGAAGAGACCAAACCTGCTTTCAGGGGAGGAGGGATGCTCAGGGTGCCCGTGCAGTGTGGGACAGGTGCCAGTCAGGGTAGCACAGAGGTGGGTGGGGGAACCCAGGGGAGGGGTCCTTAGCCCAGTGTGGGCAAGGGCAGGGAGAGGGAGGTGCGATGGCAGCTGGAGAGAGGCCCTTCAGGCAGCAGCAACACAAGGGGACACGAAGCATCCCCAAGTGCCAGGGGTCTGCTGAGCAGCTGCCACACAGGGCTCTTAGTAAAGCCTGTGGATGAACACCACTGTGGTCTGCACTTCACAGACCAGAGAACAGCTCACAGGCAAGCCAGGAGCCCACCCAGCTCTGCCCACGTCGTGCCTGCACTTTCCTTCCTCCAGCAGCTCCAGATGTGTTCCCTCCCATCTCACCTGGGCCCACTGCACCTGAATCCCTCCCTTACTGGGTATCTGGCCAGGGGGCCCCTGCACCTGGCTGCCCTCCCTGTGGTCGTGACTGGGGGCCATGTGCCTGCTTTGAGGGCCTGGGCCGCTAACACTCTCTCTCATTGCTCTCTCCCGCCCATCTGCATGTGGCTGCTCTGTCTAGCTGCGCGGTGGTCCCGAGCGCCGGCTGTGTAAGTGAGCATGCCCATCCCATGCCTCTCGCTGTCTGCGCTGCACCTGCCCGCCTGGATCTCTGCTCTGCGTGGCTTCATGGGGCTTTGGTGCCACTGACGGCCCCATGAGGCTTCCCGTGGCCACAGTAGGGGATAGGGAAAGAAACGGGGTGGAGGTGGCATGGGATCTAGGAGTGGGTTTTCTCTGGAGGCGTTCCCCCAGCCAGGCCTCCCACCATGGCCATGCTGGGGGGCGTGGCGGGGCTGAAGACCTGGGGTCCTATCAGGTGATGCTGGGAAGTGAAGACCCATCTGTGTGTGTGTGTGTGTGTGTGTGTGTATATGTGTGTGTGCGCGTGCACACGTGCTGCTGTCACTGTCGTGAGCAGGCCACTGCCACTCCTGCCACTGCTGCTGCATGTATGTAACACACGTGGGTGCTACCGCTGCTGCTGTGCGCTGTCCTGTGCGGGGAGGCCGAGTGTCATGGGTGTGTTGCTGCCTCACGCCTGCCCTGCACGTGCCGCCGCTCTGTGTGGGTGTGAACGCCGCCTCGTGTCTGTCTCAGACCTCATGGGCTTGTTCCGTCTTGTGCTGCCACCAGCCTGTACCACGACTCAGCCAGCCGTGCGGCCAGCCCAGGTCTTTCTGGGTCCCCTCATGATGACAGAGGGGGAAGTGGTGTGTGGGAGAAGTGGTGAGGGGTCTTGCCGGAGTCTTACTCTCCAGGGTGTGGGTGGACGGGGCACTGTCCAGAGCTGGTGTCCCGGGCTGTCAGAAATGCGGTGGGAAGCCCTTTGCCCCAGCGGCTGTCTTTCCCCTGGCAGCCTGCCCTTGGAGCCCGCAAAGAGTGGAGGGGGCCAGGGGTTTTACTCCTCGTGGGCCGCTCGGTCTAGGGCCCCGCCTCCCCCAGCAGGGCACTGGCTCTGAGTCTGAGGACCGGGCCAGAGTAACCACAGGACCCTACCCTCCTTTCTTCCTCTGGCCCTGAGGCTACCCACCGAGTCCCAGGCCACCCCCTCCCGCCCCCACCCTCCCACAGTCCTCCTGGCCGCTGGCCCCCGCCCCTCCGCCCACCCCCACCTGGCCTAGTGCCCCTCACCTGGCCTTGACCCCCTCTCCCTCCGCAGGCTCTTCAGCAGCCTCGGTGAGCTGAGCTCCATCTCAGCGCAGCGCAGCCCTGGGGGCCCGGGCGGCGGGGCCTCCTACCCGGTGCGGCCCGGCGGCCGCTACCCAGTGGCGCGGCGCGCCCCGAGCCCAGTGAAGCCCGCGTCGCTGGAGCGGGTGGAGGGGCTGGGGGCGGGCGCGGGGGGCGCGGGGCGGCCCTTCGGCCTCACGCCCCCCACCATCCTCAAGTCGTCCAGCCTCTCCATCCCGCACGAGCCGAAGGAGGTGCGCTTCGTGGTGCGCAGTGTGAGCGCGCGCAGCCGCTCGCCCTCGCCTTCGCCGCTGCCCTCGCCAGCGCCTGGCCCCAGCCCCGGGGCCCCCAGCCCGCGCCGGCCCTTCCAGCAAAAGCCCCTGCAACTCTGGAGCAAGTTCGACGTGGGCGACTGGCTGGAGAGCATCCACTTGGGCGAGCACCGCGACCGCTTCGAGGACCACGAGATCGAGGGCGCGCACCTGCCGGCGCTCACCAAGGACGACTTCGTGGAGCTGGGCGTCACGCGCGTGGGCCACCGCATGAACATCGAGCGCGCGCTCAGGCAGCTGGACGGCAGCTGACGCCCCCCCGCCCCCCACGCCCGCG
Organism: Grampus griseus; assembly: GCF_964374135.1. Taxonomy (NCBI): domain Eukaryota; kingdom Metazoa; phylum Chordata; class Mammalia; order Artiodactyla; family Delphinidae; genus Grampus; species Grampus griseus. The sequence goes on from NC_139005.1 coordinate 102,743,127, forward strand.
CCCTGCCGGCAGGGTCCCCCACCTCCGTCCCCGGGCCGCGGGCTCGGCCCGCCCCCTAACCCCCACCCCAACGGCGCCCGGGCCAGGAATGTTGCATGAATCGTCCTGTTTGCTGTTGCTCGGAGACTTGCCCTGTACATTGCTTAGTGCCCTCCCAGGCCGTCGAGCCCCACCCAGCACACGGTCAGGAAGGGCGCGGGCCGTGGGGCGGGGGTGGGGGTGGGGCTGGAGCGGGAGGGGGTTGGGGACGGGGGTGCTCCGGCCTGACCATCTCCCGCTCAGCTCCTGGTGGCTACTTTCGCAGAGGGGGGAACCTAGTCCAGCATGCAAGGTCAAGACACACCTTGGTGACTCGGGGGGAGGGGGGAGACATTGGGGTTCTCGGTTGGGGGCCAAGGAGCCCCCCTGTTTTGCATATTTTAATCCACTCTATATTTGGAACGAGAAAAGGAACAAATATCTCTGTCCTCAATAGCTTCCCTTCCCCTCCCCTCCAGCCCCCCACTGGTTCCGCTGCGGCTGCCCAGTCTTCCATCTCTGGCCCCTCAACTGCCACTGCCACCCCACATGGGGCGGGGGATGCTCCAGCTGGTCTGGGGTTGGCCAGGGTCCTAGTAACCCGCCCTGGGGCCCCGGCTGGGCCCTCTCCCCTCGCTGAGCTATAGTGTGCCCCACCGACCCTTCAGGTGCTGCGTGGAGGAGGGGCGGCAGGCAGCGAGTCCTGCTGGGCACTAGCAAGGTCAGATGGCCTGGGAGACCGTGGCCCTGGACCAGGGGTGGGGTGGGAGGGCAGGGCCCTGGCACCCGCCCCCAGCTATCTCTCTCACAGGGTCCCTCCCCAGTAGGGGTCTAGCCTCCTCCCCACGCTGCTGGGCGACTACAGCAAAGAAGCCTCCCCGCCTCAGACCTGAAGTCTCCAGTTCCGCCCTGCGTGTGTGCGCACATGTGCGAGTGTGTGAATCTCGGGGTGCGACTGAGTGCATCGGAGCCCCGCGTGTGCCTGACTGGAGAGCGGTCCCTAGGGGCCACTCTGGACTAGTGTAGGGGCTTCGGAAGCGTGCACAGGGTGCGTGCATGGGTGTGTGCCTGTGAAAGCACCCCGTCTCCACTTCCAAAGAAAGTCAGAGGTCGTCTTGCACACTGGGACCTGCTGTTTGCCCAGCCTGTCCCTCCAGAGCCTCGCCGAGCCTGCGTGGGCCTTCTTGGCGAAGGCATGCTGCTTGGGAGAGGCCCCCAGGGGCCCCTGGAGGCAGTGCTCTCCCCCCCCCCCGCCCCGTCGGGCTTCATAGGGGCAGCCCTAGAGCCAGGCCACTGCGAGCCCTGGGGAGAGGCAAAGGCCCCGGCGGGCACCCCAGCCCCCCTTACTGTGACTACTCACACTCAGCAATGACCTGTGGGGCGGGGGGCCCGGGACGTTTTTAAACCTAGGCTGTGGAGTCTGGACTAAGCTCCATCCACGTCACTCACAAGTTTCTGTTTATATTTCTAGCTTTTTTTAATAAAAATTAAAAAACCCAGAAAACAGAAGTTTTCACAGCCCAGGGACCTGGCACGCCGGTCTGTGCCCACCTGCCCCGCCCCCAGCCCGCTGGCCCCATTCCCTGGGCGGATTCACACCCAGTAACCCTTTCACCGAGAGACCAGGTCACACACACAGCAGCAGTCACTGTAACAGACTGCCACATACACACTCGTCTCACACTCACCTGTGGGTTTTTGGTTCCGTTCAATTTGGGTTTTTAACTTTACAGGGTCAGTTCTGCTTCACCCCTCCTTTTGTATGGAGTTCCAGCTGGGGGATTTCACCCCCTGCTCCAGTCCTGAGGCCTCCTGACCCTGACGTTGTGATACACCCCACAGAGATCTATGTTTCTTATATTATTATTATTGATAATAATTATTATAATATTATTATGTAATAAATTTATAAGAAATGAAACCATCTCTCTGTTGCCTGCTTGAGAGGGGACGTTGGGAGCACAAACTCTGCTGTCCCTTGGACAGCTCACACAGACCTCCCCGGCCTCAAGTAAGCATTCAGCCACGCGCCGCGATCACCTGCAGATCCCCGTCTCTGACCCAGTCTCTCTGCTGAGCTCCACGCCCACGTGCCCGGCTTCTCCGTGCCTCTCTCTCTCTCCCAGTCCTGCTGGACCTGAGCCCATGCTTCCTGAGCTGGAAGCTTTGCCCTCTGCTCACCAGCTCAGTGAATGACACCTTCTGAGCTATAAGTCCGGTTGTCCTCCGTGGCCTCTGTCCACTTTTCCCCCTGGTATCCAGTTGTCCCTAAATTCTGCTGCTCCTGTCTTTGAACCCTCTTCTGTCTACCCGTGCTTTCCAGCCCCCAAGGCTTCTGCCCACGTTCAGGCCTTCTCCCCTCTGAGCCAGCTGCCACCAGCCACTGATGGGGCAAGTGCTGTGTGGCACCTGGTGGGGGCTGGTAGCTCATGGGAAGGGCAGAGGCACCTCTAAGAGTGAAAGGAGGAGGAACAGTGAGGCGAGAGGGCCAAGGAGACCCAGAGGGAGCCGTGGAAGGGCGGAGACTGCGGGGCCCAGGTCTGAGAGAGGGCCAGAAGCCGCAGAGGTGGGCTATCAGACCAGTTGGGCACCAGTCGCCCGGTGGGGTTTTAGGAGGGGCAGTGGGTGCACAGCCTGGCCACGCTGGGTCAAGGTGGAATGTGAATGTGACACACGACAAATGTAGACCTCGATTCAGGATGGGGCCTGGGTGACGCCTCCAGGGAAGCGTGAGGATCCCAGGGAGAGTAAGAACGGTGGATGGGTGAAGCCTTGTGGGCAGAAGGGGGGTGGACTCAGGAGTCTTTACCCGGAGGTGGGGGGAAGGCAGAGAAGCTCTGAGGAGCAGGTGAAGGTCTGGACGGCCTGCAAAGGAAGGTGAAGGCCCCAGTGAGGCTGCGACGGCGACTGCTTGGCAGTGGGACCTTGAGAGAGGCTCATCGTCTGTCTAGAAAGCCCCCCAGTTTCAAATTTTCAACACTTTCCAATTTTGGCTTCGTTTTCAAGTTAGAAACAGTGGTCATCCTACAGAAGAGCCCAAGAAGGGAGTCGAGGAGTGGGGGCCTGGGAGGGCCCGGGTGTGCGGGGCAGAGGTGGGGCCCTGACTCGCTCTGGGCCTGAGCGCCGTGGCAGCTGGGGCGCTGAGCTCCTCTGAGCTGCGTGTGGAACCCTGGGCCTCCCCGGAACTGGGCCCGGGACTTGGGGCGAGTCCAGCTTTCCAGTGGAGGAGAGGAAGAGCTCGGCAGTGGGAGCCGCCTTCCCTGGGAATGGCGTTGCCGTCCCGGCCCCCGGGGGTCTGGGGAGACCGATGTCCCCACGGGTCGGAAGCCACCCCAGTGCCTCAGAAAATGGGTCAGAACCTTCCAGATCTATACCAGAGAAGCCTGCAGCGGCAGGTGGAGAGATGGCAGAGGGACACAGGGCTGAGTGAGCTGAAGCCTCCAAACGCCTGTGACCACTTTCTCACTCTGGACTATGAACTCCCTGCCCCGCCTCTGCCTCGTCACGACCTCAGAATGTTCCAGCTTTATCCTCTCAGGGGCCCCAAGCAACTCACCAGTGCTCTCTCTGGAACCCGGAGCAGAGGCTGTGGCTCCAACCCTCCCTTACCACCAGCCGCCCCCAAGGTCCTGGGGGCACTAAGGCTGGCTGGACGATGAGGTTTCTTCTCTGCCGGGGGCCGTGCTGGAGAACAACAGAGGATGGGAGAAGTGAGGGAGGGGCCGGTGGGAGCCGGCAGAGGTTAAGGGTCAGTGTGAGGAAGATGGGGTGGGAGTTGGACTGTTCAGGTGAGTGGGGTGCAGAGTGCACAGGAGCAGGGCGGAGGGCTGGGGTCAGCTAGAGGGCCACGTCGGGGTGGGGAGGGAGTGGGACTGGAGACTGGGGAGAAGGAACCTCGCGGGGAGGGGTACGGGAGCCCCACCTTGGCCTGAGCCCAGCCCCCAGTAGCCATTGAGACCCCCATCCTCTGGCCCCGGAATCCTAACTGTCCTGTACCTTCCCACCTCCCTCCTTTGCTCTTGGGAACAGCGTGGAGAAGGCAAACGCAGTCACTCTTCCATTAGGTTTAACGACAAAATTAAGCCTCTGCTGGTCCGTGTGCCTATCGCTCAACCCATGACTGTGGCCGGGAGCAGGTGCTCTAACCCCTCCAAGACTCAGAAGTGGGCGCTACTCTGAAGAGTCAAACAATAATTGTCTTCTAGGATCTAGACATTGGGTCTTCAATCTTTGTTACTGCATAACCCCTAAATGTTTTGAAAAACTGGGTACCACTTTTCATTTTGAAGTTTATATGTTACATTTTCATCCTATATTTTGGAAAACTTGCAAAAGTTATGATTTCCAGAAAATTGTACATATTAACATTTAAAATAAATGGTTACATCATTCTGTTAAATGATTCTCATGATCTAAATACTGGATCAATTTTATGCCCATCAAAATCCTGTAAAAACACCTGAATAACCTTTTCTTTAACAAGCAAACCTTTAATATCACTTATAGAGTTCCTACTGCCATTTCTTGAACTATATTTCCAAAGCCTTTTTTGGTTACCTTATCAGGCACAGTCTGACACTGAGTTAAAATAAGCAAGGCCTCAGGTTGGTGAAATAGGACCTCGAAACCTTCAGATAGAAGAGGTGAGACCACCTGAGATGAGAGAGAGGAGAGAGAGAGAGAGAGAGAGAGAGAGAGAGAGAGAGAGAGAGAGAGAGAGAGAGAGAGAGAGAGAGACCTTGAACACTTATGTAAGGCAGAAGAGTCCTCCTGAAAGTCAAGTAGAAGAAACAAGTCCTGTGACACTCAGGTATGGGAAGTAAGAGATCCTAACAGGTAAAGTATCTAAGAGCCCTGAAACGGACGGAGGGGAAATGAATCCTCCTTACGCTCAGGGAGCGGAGAGGGAGACCTCCCGACATGCAGTAGCAGAGAGGAAAATCTCGTGACACTCCAATAGTTGATATCTTTGAGACCTGATTGCATTTACATAAGGGAAATAAAACCTCCCGCTTGGCAGGAAGGGAAATAATGAATCTCAAACTCATCTTTGTAATAGGAGAGAACAAGACCTTCTGACCTGCGGGGAGAGTATATTTGGGGCCAGTCATGTGGAGAAAATAACTTCCTGACAACAAGGTGTGTGAGAGGATGTCTCTGGACATTGGAGAGGAAGTGAGGTGCCCCGACAATTAGGTAGAATAGATGGAAAAGCCTGATACCCGGGGACAACGAAGCCTCATGACACTCAAATAAGGAAGATGAGACGTGCTTGTACTAAAGTAAGGGACAGGAAACCCCTCGGTCACTTAGAGAGAAGAGGCAGGACCTCCAGACACAGAGCAGAAGAGATGAGACCTCCCGACACTCAGGGCCTGTGAGACCTCCTTGTGCTCACGTGGGAGATAGAGATTTCATGGCCCTCAGGTAGGGGAGGTGAGACCTCCAGACACCCGGGAAGGGGAGAGAAAGACTTCAGACAGTCAGGGGGTTGAAGGGAGAGCTTTGGACACTTATGTAGAGGAGAGGAGACCTTGTGGTGCCCAGGTAGAGAAGATGTAAGCTCACGACATTCCAGAAGGGAGACGACGGTCTCCTCAAGCAGGGGCTGGGAGACTTCCTGGCAGTCAAGTGGGGATGTGAGAATCCCTGACACTCCAGTGTGGCAGTTGAAGCCTCAGAGTACTCATATAGGTGAGATGCAACCTCTTGACACTCAGATAGAGGATGTGAGACCTTTCGGTTCTCAGGCAGAGAAGATGGGACAAAGTGACACTCAGGTGGTGGAGTTGAGGCCTTTGGCCCCGAGATGGAAGAAAAGAGACATCGTCACAGTCAGGGAGAGGAGATGGCAGCTCCCTGATACTCAGGTAAGATATATGCCACCTGCTGGATGTTCAGTTGAGGGGGATGTGACCTCCTGAAGGTTACATGAAATGAGAAAGTAGGACATTTCGTCAGAGAAGATGCTCGGGTGAAGGAATCGAGATCGGCTGACAATCTGAAAACTCTTCACACCTGGAAAGAGGACATGAGGTGTCCTGACAGTCGGGTGGGAGAGGTGGGGCCTTGTGACACTCATATAGGTGGAGTGCAACTCCTTGACATTCGGATAGGCCAGCTGAGACCTTATACTCAGGTACAGGAGCTAAGACTGCTCCTCCAGTAGGTAGAGATGCGACCTCCCCACGCTCTTACAGGGGAGGTAAACTTTGTAACATCCAGGTAGGTGAGGTGAGCATTCTCCTACTCTGGAGGTGAGATGCTGTCTCCTGACAATCAGAAGAAACTTTACTTCATGACATTCAGGTAACTGTGCTGAGAATTCCTGACACTCAGGTATAGGAGACAACACCCTGCTGCCCATGGCCCCAGGGAGGAGACCTGGAGACACTCAGGTAGAAGATACCGAGACCCTGTGGAGAGAAAGGTGGGCTTTGTAGTCTTAAGCTGGGTAAGTTCAAAATGGTCTTCAGAAAGTGTGCTGATAGCACACACTTGGAAGAGGGAAAGACAATTTCCCCCCGCAGTGTTAAGGGTCTGTCAACATGTGGAGCCTCTCTCGAACCGCTGACATTTTGCACCATCTTGTCGCAGAGTGGCTGAGCTGCCCCTCAGTGTGTGAGTTGGAATGGGACTGTGGCTACAGCTTGCATGAGGGTCAGACCCTGAACCTGCACAAAGGTGGAACCTCAGATGGTGTGGGACCTTGGAAGATAACTGGGACTGAAGATCCTGGCCTTGGGACAGAGGGAGGGGGCTGCATGTGAACCCGCGTCACCCTGGGGCGGGGGAAACCTGTGCAGGAAGTTGGGAAGTCACTTCAGCATGAACCGGTTGAGCTAAAGGTCTCCTCCTGCCTGGCCTGACTGCTTGGAGGGTGGGCGGTGGGAGGTCACTCTGCTGATTGGTCAGAAGGCCATGGAGCTTTGTGAGGTCACTGGGCTTCCAGGCCAGGCTGGGGCAGGAGTTTGGTAGAGATGCTGCCAACTGCCGTTCTGCTGGTCTTGGCAGTGTCTGTGGTCGCTAGAGATAACACCACGTGTGAGTAAGTGTCAGAGACACCAGGGGCGGGGAGGGTGTCTTCTGAGTAACAGACCCCACCCAGACACCCTCTGTCCAGGGCTCTGGAGGAAGCCAAGCTGGGGCCTCAGCAGTCCCCCGGGTCTCACAGCGCCTGTTACCCACATCCCCAACCCAGACCATCCCTGCTCCCAGCATCCTCATCCCAGAGCCCCCAGGGCCCCAGACGTCCATGGTTTCCTCCAGAGATTGACTCCTGGGGCCCTGCAGCACACAGGCCTGTGCTCCCTCCCCGCCCAGTGATGGACTTCACTGCCTCTTGAACGGGAGTCTTGATTCTCAGGAGCTCCTGTCCTCCCGCAGACACTGGGACCCCCCCCCCCCACTGAGGGTGACCCCAAAGGCCCCAGGGTATCGTCAGGCGGTACCTCTGGGACCTCCACTCCATGTGTAGAATCCCAAGCCCCCAAGGTGCCCCGCAATGCCGATGGCTACCAAACTCCCACCAGAGACACAGAGCCCTGACCTTCCCCACTCTGGGCCGCTCCCGCCCCAGTGTGCCCCCCTCCCCTGGGGGTCACTGTATCTACCTGCGGCTGCTCTCCTCCTACCATTGTCCAACCCAACCCTGCAGCCCCAGGACCCGCTGGCTCTTCCCGGAGTTTCCCACACAAGATTACCCCCCTCCGCTCCCACCTTTAGCCTCCCCCTCTGATCAGGGAACTCCCATACTTCTAGGGCCCTCACAGTCTGTCCTAGCTACCCATGGGCCCCTCTATCCCCACCCGTGACCACACTCACAAGACCCAAGAAATGCCACCCCTGGAAAAGTTCCTGGAGCCCGTGGCTTCCTGTCCCATCACAGCCGCCACAGCGCCACTGCTCAGCCGTCCCCCTGGATCCCACACCCTCGAGCTGCCCCTGCTTTCCCAGGACCCCACAGCTCTTCCCCACTGTGACCAGCCCCATGCCCCTCTCCCTCAGTTGTGGAGGCAAGAGGACAGGCTGGCCTATTCTTGATTCGAACTGTGCCCATGGTCTCTCCTCAGTGGCCCCTGCGGGCTACGGTTCAGGCAGAACCCGCAAGGGGGCATGCGTATCATCGGTGGGCAGCCCGCAGCGCTCGGGGCCTGGCCCTGGATGGTCAGCCTCCAGGTCCTCACGTACCACGACAATCGGCGGTATCACGTGTGCGGGGGCACCTTGCTCAACGCCCACTGGCTGCTCACTGCTGCTCACTGCTTCCGGAGCAAAACGTATGTGCGGGAACACGTGGAGGGGGTCTTCAGAAAGGCTCTTCTCAGAACTGGGCGTTCTCCAAGGGTCTGTGTGCCGGGGAAACCTGATGCTTTGGGCCCCGTGTGGTTGACCCACAGCCGCTGGGGATGGGGTGCTCCAAGGGTCACGGTCACCAGCCAGTCCACAGTGAGGGTGACCTGGCTTACCTCTGTGCCCACAGCAAAGTTACCGACTGGAGGCTGATTTTCGGGGCAAAGGAAGTCGTGTGGGGAAGGAATAAGCCAGTGAAGCCGCCTCTGCAGGAGAGATACGCTGAGAAAATCATCATTCACGAGAAATACTCCCCGGGCTCGGAGGCAAACGACATCGCGCTCATGAAGATCGCCCCTCCTGTTCCCTGTGGGCACTTCATTGGACCAGGCTGCCTGCCCCAATTTCGGGCAGGCCCACCCAGAATTCCCCAGACATGCTGGGTGGCTGGCTGGGGATTCTTAAAAGAGAACGGTGAGTACTGGCAGGGAGAAGTGCTGGGCACCTCGTTGGTGGTCCTTGAGGTGAAGGGGAAATATGTGGGCGCCTGCCCTAGCCCCACCCAGTCCCCAGCGTGGTGCTGTGAGCGGGTCCAGTCACTGTCCCCTTTCACAGCCAGAGAAACAGAGTAGAGTTCCCTGCCCAGGGCCCCTCACTGGTGGCTGGTGTGCCCCCCGGGGAGAGGCAGATGGCAGGCGCCAGGAGAGCCTTGGCGTCTTTAGCATGGGGTCGAGGCTGTGCCTGGAGCCCCAGGGTGAGTTCTGGAAGTGGGGGACGTGCCCCGAAGTAGCACTTGGAGAAGGGCTTTAGACTGATCTTCCCTCTCTCAGTGCCTCAGTTTCCCCATCTGTATATGGAAGGGCCAGGTCACGTGGTCTCCAAGCTCTGCGACTCCTGAGCCCGGCCCTTCTGTCCTAGTGCCACCTCTGCTCCACACGCTGCCCAGCAGCCCATCCTGCCCAGCCGTTACTGCGCGTGTCCTCTGGAGGCCGGGAGAGGGGCTGGCGGTGGTTGTGGCTTTCTGCGGGTCAGCAACGGGCAGCAAGGTTCTGCTAGCGGGGCAAGACGGAGTAGGACAGGCCTCTGCTCGTGAGCTGCCCGTTCAGCTTTCCGTAGGTGGGTGCGTGAGTCACATTAGGGATGTGAAGATATGATTGAAATTAACTTAGCTTTCAATCTCTTTTGTTCATTGATAATGGAAAATCTGGGATTCCTAACTCAAGGCAGTTCAATCATTTGGGGTTTAAAACTCAGTATTTTTTTCTTTTTTTGGTAACAAAAATCGGTAATTTTGGATGCTTCCCTTAACTCGTCTTCTCCTCTCTCAAAGTTTGCTCTTAGTTTCTGATAGGATTGCCACCTATGCTGTCCCTCGGGGAAGGGCATCTCCTCCCAGCCGCCTGTGCTCTCACTGGCCTTTGCTGACTCACAACCTTTCCTCCCTGGCCTGGGGTGTCAATCCCTGTCCGGCTGTTGGTGTCCGTGGCTCTGCCATCATCTCTAGAGCAAGTACACACTTTCTTCTTTTCTCATCCCCTGGCCTGCCCTGCTCTGCCCACCCGTCCGACGGGGGTTCTTTTGGGGGTTCTTGCAGTCCCTGGAAGGCTGATCTCAGGATTTCCATCTGGTGACCGCCCCCCCCCCCCCACCCGCCCACCAACCCCACCTCTGCTGTCCTTTTGCTCAGGAGAACTGTGGGCTCCCACCTATACCCTGGACGTCATGCAAGACCTATTTTGTTCTAGAATCACCTTAAATTTAATGAGATTTCTATCTTTTTTTTTTTGCAAGCACATCCCCCACCTTTAAGGCCAAGTCTTAAAGAAACCCCCAGCCTCCTGTGGTATTCCTTCCGACCTTTCTTTTCCTTGACCTACCTGTTCCTTGAACTCGGATGCTTTGGGGCTGGAAGAGCACTTTTGGGAATCGGCCTCTTTTTCCATTGAATTTTTAGCTCCTGCAGGCTTTTTTGGCATTTGATGTTTAAAGCCAAGGTGCTGGGACTGAGAAAACGCTTCTGTGTTTCAGGACACCTGGCTCTGAACAGTGAATCTCATGGCTTTCAAGACTGTGGGCTCTGCCATAGATTTAAGAGGTCACCTTAATGGCCAACAAGCCAGGCTTGCCATTGTTATTTCCGTGTTACCCCTACCCGAAGGGCAGTGCGTGTACAAAACCCTCATTGCTGCTTGGATGGGAAGGAAAGGTGGGGGCTGAGGAGGTTGGAAGCGTAACCTAAGCCACGCACACATGCATTCAGCAGCCGTCTACTGAATGCTGCCTGTGCCCGCCCCACCCGCAGCGCTCCACGGGGCGCCTGCCTTCCAGTCTCGGCCTTCAGAGCCGCGCTCCGGGTCTGCCCCTCCGACAGGTCTGACCTGGCAGCTCCCATCTGTACTGCAGACGATGGTCAAGCCCACTGGGCTGTGGGTGCTGCTGTGGCAGGGCCAGTGGAGCCCTCCTGTCTGTGGGACCACGTGATGCAGAGGGGCGGGCGCGTGGGCTCTTGGGCTCCAAGCCAGAGGCAATGGAGCTGGCTGCTCTGGCCCCAGCACAGGCTGGGCCTTTCTTAACCCCTGGTCATGGCCGAGCACCTGAGGCAATAAAGGAAGTTCTGACGTGGCCTCAGGGGTCATTTCAACCACCCGTGCCCCTGACAGGTCTGCCTGTGTGTGGAGGCCCTGCCTAGCCCTGCTCTCTCCACATCTCAAAACAGATACGAGGCACATGGAGAGGGACTCATCAGACCAAGTCCAGCGGGTCCCATCCACAACCGGGTGGAGGATAAAAAGCAGGGGGGTGACCTATAGCCAGAACGAAAGGCATGGTCTGGACTTGAGTCTAGAGAGGAAAACCTGGGTGTGAATCCACGCCGCACCAGGTCCCTGCCGTGACCTTGGCAAGTGGTGCTCCAATCTCCTGATGGGAGAAAAGGGGAATAACCGTTCCTAACTCCTGAGGCGGCTGTGAGGAGTGAATGGGACGAAGCCTGTGTGATTCACAGTGAGTGCTCAGCGCACCCTCAGTATAATTGGTAACACCCCCGCTGTCAGCCATCACCTACCATTGATGTACACGACGCCCCAGCTGTATCCATCCATCCTCCACCTGCCGTCTGCCCACGTGCACCTCCTTCCTCTCTCCTCCACCTCCATCTCCCGTCTCTCCTCTGCTCTTCCAGCTGTGTGTTTTCTTCCCTTCAGGAGTGGGTAAGGAGAGGCCGGGGGCATCGACTTGCATGGATCTCAGGTTTAAACAGAGCATTTCAGGACGATGGGGTTTTAGTGGAGGGAGGAAGGCTTTCCCAGAACACGTCTTCTGTGATCACTGACCACTGAGTCGCCTGGCTGTAGTCCCCAGGATATCACCTATACTGCAGGAGGCACGTGTGAACATCATCGACCTCGACTTATGTAACTCGACCAGCTGGTACAATGGGCGCATTCGTTCAACCAATGTGTGCGCAGGGTATCCTGAAGGCAAGATTGACACCTGCCAGGTAACTTTCCTTTGGGTGCCCAGGCCCTTGCGGACACCTCTTTTTTGGATCCCTGAGCAAATTTCCCCGGTCCCGTCTTCCAGCATCTGCAGTCACAGTGAGCTTGGGAGGTGACACCCACCAGCTGCCCCTACAAAGGATCAGTCGCCACTTGTAGAACTGTATCCCACCCTAACGCAGAGATCATATGATCCAGACACTGCTCCAGAGAGGGCGCTTACCTCTCTTCACCACAATGCAAAGCAGTCAAATCCCCTTGTACACACATGCTCACGTACGCACGTAACACCACGTGCTCAGGCACATGGATTTGCTCATCCTGCCCCCTCACCGCGAGGAAACCCATGACAATCCACACCCTTCTCATCCCAGAGAAGCTGTTGGTGCACCTCAACTTTACCACAGCCGCCTGTGTTTATGGCAGCAGGGAACCGTACGACTGCAAAAATGCCTCCCAGAGTCTATGACGCTTCTGGGCAGGGAAAGTGGCTCCGGCAGAGAGTGACTTCTGTGTCCTTCTGGGCAGGGGGACAGCGGCGGGCCTCTCATGTGCAGAGAGAGCGTGGAAAACAGCTACGTGGTCGTGGGAATCACAAGCTGGGGGGTAGGCTGTGCCCGAGCTAAGCGCCCCGGAGTCTACACGTCTACCTGGTCCTACCTGAACTGGATTGCTTCCAAGATTGGTTCTAATGCTTTGCACATGATTCAGTTGCCCACCCCTCCCCCTCCTTCTACTCCAGCCCCCCCCACTAAACCCGCCTCCACTCAGCCTTCTATTCGCCCACCTTGGTACTTCAAACACCCTCCTCGACCACCTCCCTCCCAGAGCCCCACTGCAGTGGCCCGACCCCAACCCGCAGCTCCACCGCCCCCCCCTCCCCCACCGCCACCTTCCACTAAACCTCCCCAAGCACTTTCTTTTGCCAAGCGACTACAGCAGCTCATAGAGGCCTTGAAGGGGCAGGCCTTTTTTGACAGAAAGTGCACTTATGAAATGGAGACCACAGACATCCCAGAGCAGCCTGCCTCCTTCTGATCTGACCCCCTTCTCAACGGACCCATTGAACCCCTCACTCCTGAGGAAAAAAACTCGAAATAACTGATTATAGATACAAATATAAATATATGTACGTAAAGAGATGCTCTCTGGACTTCTTCCTCTCTGCCCTCCCCAACTCAATCCCTCATCTCAACTACCTTGTCTCCTCCGTTCACCGCCCGACAAGTTGGAACTGCTTGTATTAATGATGTCAATTGTGGTTCTTTTTAAATCTTGATTTTAAAAACTAGAACAAGGTGACCTGGGGCTGTGGTCCAGGTAATCATTTAGCGCTTAGTGTCTCTGCATATAATCAACGGGCCTCTCAGCTCCCGTGAGGTGAGCTGACTAGAAATGAAGGGTGTGCGTCCAAGTCTGCTGGAGGCCATGCTCTCCTGGTGGTGTGAAGAGACAGACCCACGAGAGGAATCTGTCCTTAGTTTGTTTCTTCTCTCCTCCTTGAGGTGGAAAATGCTGCCCTGGGCCTACGATCTGTAGCTGACACTTGGGTCTCCTTCCTGGAGAGACAGGGCTGAGCTCAAGGAACACTCTGATGGGAGCCCGCAGAGTCTAGGCGGCGGGTTCCTGTATACCTTCTGCAAACTTCCCATGCACGTGACTGTAACCTAATCCCCTTCTTATATTTTCACTGTTGATATTACTCTTTGACTTCCTTTTTTTCATTTATCAAATACAGACATTTCCATATTAGCACATATGGACCCCTTCTCTAACTACGCTCCGCAGTATGGGCATTTTTGAGCTATAGTGTCACATTTCCTTCCTAGGAGGGAATTTCCAGTCTTCCATTTTAGCTCCCCCCTCAATGTGCACGTTTCCCCACATCTGGTTCATAACAAATTCATCAGTCCTTGCCAATCTAATGGATGTTTTAATCTTCATTTTAAAAATTATGAATGAAGCTGTTTATAAGCGAAGCAAGACTCTTTTTTTTTTGCGGTACGCGGGCCTCTCACTGCTGTGGCCTCTCCGCTGCGGAGCACAGGCTCCGGACGTGCAGGCTCAGCGGCCATGGCTCACGGGCCCAGCTGCTCCGCGGCATGTGGGATCTTCCCAGACCAGGGCACGAACCCACGTCTCCTGCATCGGCAGGCGGACTCTCAACCACTGCGCCACCAGGGAAGCCCAGAAGCAAGACTCTTTGATCGGCCTTCATGTCCCTAGCCCTGAAAATGGCTACTCTAGCCCTGAAAATGGCTCTAGCCCTGAATATGGCTCTGTGGATACTCTAGCCCTGAAAATGGCTCACAGATCCTGGAGCAGAAGCCCCTGCCCACAGGGACAGGAGGAGCAGGGAAGAAATGGATAAGCAGTACGTTGAACCAATACCGAAGGGCATCCAGGCATCCGAGGAATATGCTCACTCTTTCCCTGTGGGATCGTTAGGCAAATGATAAGTATTCTCAAAAAAATAAAATTCAGGGCTTCGGACGCGTAGGCTGTATCTGTAGGCTGTATCACCTTCCGAGTTCCCATAGGCCCCTAAGACACAACACGCTAGCAGGGACTGAATTAGTGAAAGGGATACTTTTTCTCACCTCATAAAACTAGGTCTCTTTTTAGTGTTTGCTAATAAAGGGAAACAATTGACTCATTACTGCTCCTATAATAACAGACAAGCACAAGTCAACAACTTGCCCACAGTCAGTTTGTTCCTACTTTGGGGTGGTAAGTAGGTTTGCCCTTCCCAAGAAGCGTTTCCTGTGCAGCCTTACTGACCTTTCTGTTGTTTGTTTTTACTGCTAATTTCCAACATATGCTTTGATCTTGCCCCACTCATTATTTCTTTTTCCCCAAACTCTAGAAAATTGAGTTTTGATATGTGCAATCAAGGAGAATTCATTCATTCCCGTGATATTATTCCTGGAGAGAAAGATAAACAATGCAGAGCCCAAGGCTGGGACTTGCTGGCTACCATCTGCGTCTCTCCTGGCCGGCCTGGGCACTGAATTGATCCTGTTAGCCAAGTGGTGAGCACTATGTTAAGCTCATGCTAAACATCATGCTCGGACAGACTCCAGAGCTTGGCTGGAATCAGATGATTCCTCAGTCTATATACTTTGGGAATTTGTAAGATTTCTGTTCATTTTAATTTTGGATTTTTAAATTTTTTTTTTTTTTTTTTTTTTTTTGCGGTACGCAGGCCTCTCACTGTTGTGGCCTCTCCCGTCGCGGAGCACAGGCTCCGGACGTGCAGGCTCAGCGGCCATGGCTCACGGGCCCAGCCGCCCCGCGGCACGTGGGATCTTCCCGGACCGGGGCACGAACCCGCGTCCCCTGCATCGGCAGGCGGACTCTCAACCACTGCGCCACCAGGGAAGCCCTGGATTTCAAAATTTTTGAGATAAGAATCCAAGCTTCTAACTTTTCACCTTGATTAAGATGACTTAAATCTTGCGTTATATTAAAGCAGTCAAATAAAACTATGCTCTTCATAGAGAGTAACCATCAAGACGTGGCTTAGTGATGATGAACGGGCTGTTGTATCATTTCAGCTCCGCTTTGTTCTTCAGTCACTGAAACACGGATATCAAGCCAAATATACATATTTTTCACATATACAGTATTATACCACTTTGTAAAATAGAGGCCATTTCCTAAATGACAATCTACATTCTTAAAAGCAAATAAAAAATTCTACATATTTCTTCTTCAGTGCAAAACCTTTGAAAACAAACTCATTCAGAAAAGTGGTGCTTTACGTTTGGCTAGCTGTCTATTACCTAAATCATACAAGACACAGCTATGAGAAAGTAAAGAAGGAAAAAACTAACAATAGTGGCAATATAATAATTTGAAAATTATGTGCGTTCAACCAAATGTTAGCTGACAGCTGCAACAAACCAAACCATGATTTACTGAACATTCTAATCAGTCCAAACTTTATATTATTATTATGTTAGGAAATAAGTTCTCTTATGCCGCTGCTATCTCCTGTAGGTAATTTGTTTAGTATGATTACATTCAAGGCCTTATGATCGTTACCTCTTAAACTATACCACGTGTGTTTAAGTATTCTGTGAACTATGTAGAACAGAATATACTTTAAGATTAAACAGCACTTCTCTATTAAGTCTTTTTTCAGAAGACTGCAGAATCAACCAAAAATGACCTTCCATAATTTTTTTCCACATTAAAAATGATAAATGGTTCTTATATGGTCAGAAATTTTGCTCAGGTCAGAGGACTGTTACAATAAACCGGAGTTTAGTAACACCTCAGATCTGTTTGTTTTATTTCTTAGTAACATTAGCATAAATCTACTTACAAAATATAACTCAAAAGTCAAACTTCTAAATAAATTCCAGCTCCTTTCTCAGCTCTGATTTTTTTATTTACTTAAATCAGCAAATCCATTTAACATAGAGTGAAGCACCTAAATAGTTCAAAAGATTTTTCTCTAGCTGCCTAAAAACGAACTGATTAAATCATATGCAATGCAGGAACATCACTTCAGTTCACACCAGACCCTGAGAAGTTTCCAAGAAATGCGACAAGAACAAAGCCACCAGGAGTGTCCCCTATTGTTTTATGTTCAGTAAACATCGGGATTTTTAAAATATACAATAAATGTATACTGCACCAGGAGTATCAACAGAGGTGCTGAAGCCACATATGGAAGCGCGAAATGCCCTGCTTCAGATATTCTAATTTGTAAATAAATACCTATGATGTAACAATAACACGTTTCCACAGTGATCTGGGAACAGTGCCATTTTCTTGCCAATTTAATGGATTAATTTCCTTAACTAACTCTACAATTAAATACATAACACATGCTTCTTTTCAAAATGTGCTATAGGGACTTCCCTGGTGGTCCACTTGTTAAGACTCCACGCTCCTAATGCAGGGGCCTGGGTTTGATCCCTGGTCAGGGAACTAGATCCCGCATGCCGCAACTAAAAGAGACTGCATGCCGCAACTAAAAAGGTACCGTGTGCAGCAACGAAGATCTTACACCCAGCAACGAAGATCCCATGTGAGGCAACTAAGACCCGACACAGCCAAATAAATAAATAAAATGTGCTATACACAATTACAAGACACTGGAACTAAGCTTAATCACACTTTAATTAGTAAACTCACTTTTGTTATGTTTTTGTTAAAGGAAGAACAATGTGTTGCTATGATACTTCTAATGTAATGAGTTTTGTTCAAGATTATGAAAAGTTTGAATAATTTCCCTCCAGACCATTTCATTTCAAATTTATACAGCTTGTTTAGTTACTTGACCAAGCCAGAAGAAAATAAAAGGAAAAAAGACACTCAGCCGGATGAGATAAAGAATGCTAACACGAGGTCCAGGCGCAGCTTGGTTTTTCTGTCCCAAGTGCCAGCGAAAGCAACGACAGACGGGTGTACACCTAAACAGAGTGCCAGGTCAGCCCATTTTTACTGGGCTCAAAATTTTTAATCGAGTGATGAAACAAAATTCACATTTTGTGGCAAGACAAGAAACAATTAAACGTAAAATTTCTCTCTCCCGGTCTGGGCCTCTTCAGACCCTTTAGTGTGTTCTGTGCATCTGCATTAACCAGACCTCCTTAGGTGAGAACCTTCCTTCCTGATCTTGTACGGAGCAAAGACGACCCACTACTGCCTCTGTACGCACAGATCTGGATTGTGTAAACTATCAATATGTCATTTGATACATAACACTTTGTCTCAAAAATGTATATAACTGTTCTTTGACCAAAAATGGACCCAACAGTCCTCAGGGCTTCCTGAAAGACTGTCTCCTGGGTAATAATACTCAAATTGGCTCAAGTAAAATTTTCCATTCCTTCCTTAGATCAGCTATTGATTAACTGATTAATTAATTGAAGGGCCTCAATGAATTTCTTCAATTCTTCTTTCAGTAAGGCAGCGACACTCTGGTTGGATGATGTGCGCTTCTCTGCATAATACTTTATCTTTGGTTTTGTCTTGCTTGTCTGAAGAATAGCAAAACAGCATTTTGAAAAGCAAGTGTGAAAGGAGCTCTTTCGCCCATTTCTGTTCCCCTCTAAACTTGAAATAACCTAATTAACCTGTTTATCCTTTTCCTAGATAAAAAGAACTAAGAATAAAGAATTAAGTAAAGAATGACCAGCCCTCTATCCCCAACAACCCCCTTAGCCACCCTGCAGGCAGATCACACGGGCAAGACGGGCGTCAGAAGGGAGAGTCAGCCAGCCTGCACGCAATAGGGAAGGATGCGGAACACAGCCTCCTGCCTCGATGATTCACTGAGATTCTCCCCCCTCTCGCTTTTCCCTTTAAAAACTGTCATGGCTGAGTAGAATCTTTGGATTTGGTCTGGGGATGTGAGTCTGCCTTCTCCCCAGATTGCCGGCTTTTCTGATTAAAACATCTTTCCTGTCTACTGACACTTGCCTCTCGATTATTGGCTTTTGAGCGGTGAACAGCTGAACCTGAGTTTGTTAACAAATGTAATCATTTGGTTATTTTTATTCACAGGCAGCATTGATTTCTTTCTTTTTTATAAATTTATTTATTTATCTTTGGCTGCACTGGGTCTTTGTTGCTGTATGCGGGCTTTCTCTAGTTGCGGCGAGCGGGGGTGGGGGGCTACTCTTCGTTGTGGTGCGCGGGCTCCTCATTGCAGTGGTTTCTCTTGTTGTGATGCACGGGCTCTAGGTGTGCAAGCTTCAGTAGTTGTGGCACGTGGGCTCGGTAGTTGTGGCTCGCGGGCTCTAGAGCTCATGCTCAGTAGTTGTGGCGCACGGGCTTAGTTGCTCAGTGGCATGTGGGATCTTCCTGGACCAGGGCTTGAACCCGTGTCCGCTGCATTGGCAGGGGGATTCTTAACCACTGCACCACCAGGGAAGTCCAGCATTTACTTCTTATTAGGCTGGCTGCTGTCATATTCACAGGTAATGTCCCATGTATGCAATATGATGGATATTCTTTCAGAGAATCAAAATTGTGAAGACTTTCAAATATGCATTTGTTGGTAGTCAGATCAAAACACAAGAGATATGAAGTTTTTGAAATATGATAATCATATTTTTCACAAACCTTAATCGGTTACTGGCTCAGTGTTATGCTTACGGTTTCCAGTTAAGATAACACCTCAGCCACAACGATGGCTGTACTCACCCCATCTTTATTCAAAATTGAAGTTCCACGCAGAAAAGCAATGGACTTTTTAAAAGCAATAATGACTTCTTTCCCATTTTCCAGGTCTTTTATCCTACTTCCTAGCCATTTAAAGTCTGGTAATATTTCTTCAAAATAAAAATCCTTCTTTTTTTAAAAAAAATAATCTATTTATGTATTTTATTTTCGGCTGCTGTTGGGTCTTCGTTGCTGCACACGGGCTTTCTCTAGTTGTGGCAAGCAGGGGTTACTCTTTGTTGTGGTGTGAGGGCTTCTCATTTTGGTGGCTTCTCTTATTGTAGAACACGGGGTCTAGACATGTGAGCTTCAGTAGTTGTGGTACATGGGCTCAGTAGTTGTGGCTTGTAGGCTCTAGAGCACAGGGTCAGTAGTTGAGGCACACGGGCTTAGTTGCTCCATGGCATGTGGGATCTTCCTGGAGGAGGGCTCAAACCTGTGTCCCCTGCATTGGCAGGCAGATTCTTAACCACTGCACCATGAGGGAAGTCCCTAGAATCCTTCTTTAAGTGCAACTGGATACAAAATTTTGGAAGAGACTGCTGAGGCTAACATATAAACATTATTCACATCAGAATTTCTTGACTTATTTTTCCGGCAATCAAATATCCACCCCCCCCGCCCCCCCCACTAAACAAAGTTGCCAACTCATTCCCCGTGAAAACTTTCCATTGACCATCCTCCCGGAGTTCTGCCACAGCCAGCTGGTCTGCACTGGGACCTGTAGGTAGCACTATCTGAGCGTTCTCTTTCTCTGCCAGTCTCTGGGAAATTTCCAGCACAGACTCTCCTTCATATTTGGGCATTTAATGGTATAAAAGTCTGGATCAGGATCTTTTTGTTCTGGTCATGGAATTGGAGGCTTAAAACCAAACACGTGCAGAGTCAACTGCACATAGTCATGTCCGACCCCATGAAAAGATATATGTACAAATTTCAAGGTGGTCTTTGAGTTTGATTCCCTGTGAAAATCAGTCTTTTTCAGATCTTCCATGTGTCTCCTGTAATGTCCTGCAGAGAGTCTCTCTCCAGTAGGCTGGCATTCACTGAATCATTATTCCAGGAAGCATTCCAGGGTTCCACACAGTCCTCTATGCATTTTGGACTTTCTTCATCATGAGGAGATGTGATCTAAACACCAGTTTCCCAATAGACCCTTTGTCTGTTCTCTTCCTTGCAGTTGTGAGAGGCAGTAATCATCACACCTCCAACTGCTTTGAGCTCCTGGACTGCGTATGATGTAGGAACTTATTTCGGAAAAAGGTACACAGAAACATCTTTAGCCAGCAAGACTGAAATGGTGAGTTTAGGAAGTCTTTGGATGCTGCAGCTGTTAGTTACTTGACCCCAGCTGTCATACCCAAGACAAAGTTTCTCAACATCTCTCAAGGTATTTGTGCATCTTCTGTGTTGACTGGATTACTGTAAGGTCATTAATATAGCAAAACCCTGCCACCAGAGCAGAACCAAGTCCTGCAGCTCCAAAAGTCATCCAGCAACAAAGAACCTCCTTGTTTGTCCCATTCAGTAACAGATTTTCAAATTGCTCTTTTGTTTTGGCATTGTTTACTGGTTTGCAAAGGGTGGCTCAATATAAAAAATCAATCAATGTAATTCATTACATTGATAGAAGTGAGGTAGAAAGACCACACAGTCATCTCAACTAATGCAGGAAGAGCATTAGACAAAATCCAGCAGCCTTTTATAATGAAAGCACTCGGAAAATCAGGAATAGAAGGGAACTTCTACAACATGATAAAGGCCATATGAAAAACCCATAGCTAACATCACATTCAGTGGTGAAAAACTGAAAAATTTCCCCCTAGGATCAGGAACAAAACAAGGATGGCTGCTTTTACTATTTAATTCAACATAGTACTGGAAATTCCAGTCAGAGGAGTTAGGCAAGAAAAGGAAATGCAAGTCACCCATATTGGAAAGGAAGAAGTAAAACCTTTTCAATATGCACATGATATGATTCTATTTATAGAAAAACCCCAAAGTATGCGCAGGAAAACTATTAGAATTAATAAAAGAATTCAGCAAAGTTTCAGGGTACAAGATCAACACACAAAAGTCAGCTGTTTCTATAAACAGCAAGGGATAAATAAAAGAGTAAATAGCATCTAAAAAAAATCTGGAAATAAATTTAACCAATAAGTGAGAGATTCATACGTGAAAAGTACAAACATTGATGAAAGAAGTTAAAGATATAAATAAATGGGAAAAAAAAGGAAAGACATCCAGTGTTCATGAATTGGAAGACTTAATATTGTTAAGATGTCAAAACAATCTTTAGAAAGAAGTTGAAGGACTCATACTTTCCAAGTTCAAAACTGTACTACAAAGGTACAGTAATTGAAATAGTGTGGTATTGGCATAAGGATAGACATCTAGACCAATGGAATAGAATTGAGAGTCCAGAAATAAACTCATACAACTATGACCAATTGATTTTTGACAAAGGTGGTAAGACCATTCAGACAGAAAAGAATAGTGTTCTTGACAAATATTGCTAGGACAATGGGATATCCACATGCAAAGGTAGGAAGCTGGATCCCTACGTTATACTATATATAAAAATCAACTCAGAATGGATCAATGACTTACATATAAGAGCTAAAACCATAAAACTCTTAAAAGAGAACATAAGGGTAAGTCTTCATGACCTTGGACTTGGCAATGCGTTCTTAGATATGACACCAAGAGCATGAGCAATAAAAGAAAAAAAAGATAAATTGGACTTGATCAAAATTAAATACTTTTCAGGGAATTCCCTTGATGTCCAGTGGTTAGGACTCGGTGCTTTCACTGCCAAGGGCCCGGGTTCGACCCCTGGCTGGGGAACTAAGATCCCGAAAGTCACAAGGCACGGCCAAAAATAAAATTAAATACTTTTGTTCATTAAGGACATTATCAAGAAAGTGTAAATACAACCTGTAGAATGGGAAAAATATTTGTAAAAGTCATAAATAAGAATTTACTATCCAGAATATGTAAAGAATTCTTATAACTCAACAGCAAAAAGTCAAACAACTCAATTTAAAAATAAGCAAAATAGGGGCTTCCCTGGTGGTGCAGTGGTTGAGAGTCCGTCTGCCGATGCAGGGGACACGGGTTCGTGCCCCGGTCCGGGAAGATCCCACATGCCGCGGAGCGGCTGGGCCCGTGAGCCATGGCCGCTGGGCCTGCGCGTCCGGAGCCTGTGCTCCGCAACGGGAGAGGCCACAACAGTGAGAGGCCCGCGTACCGGGAAAAAAAAAAAAAAGCAAAATACTTGAATAGTTGTTTCTCCAAATAAATAATACAAATGAAGGGGAAATGTATCTCAAAACCACAGTGAAGTACCACTTCATAACTACTAAGATGGCTTCTCTTTAAAAATGGAAAATAACAAGTGCTAGCAAGGATGTGGGAAATTGGAACTCTTGTACATTGCTTGTAGGACAGCAATGTAAAATGGTGTAAAATGGTGGTCCCACTGTGGAAAACACATTGGCAATTCCTCAAAAGTTTACACATAAAATTACTATATGATCTTCTTTTTTTAAAAAAATAAATTTATTTGTTTTTGGCTGTGTTGAAAGCTGCGCGCAGGCTTTCTCTAGTTGTGGCGAGCGGGGGCTACTCTGCATTGGGGTGCGTGGGCTTCTCATTGTGGTGGCTTCTCTTGTTGCAGAGCACAGGCTCTAGGCGCACGGGCTCAGTGGTTGTGGCACGTGGGCTCAGTAGTTGTGCCTCGCAGGCTCTAGAGCACAGGCTCAGTAGTTGTGGCACATGGGCTTAGTTGCTCCGTGGCATGCGGGATCTTCCCGGGCCAGGGATGGAATCTGTGTCCCCTGCACTGGCAGGAGGATTCTTAACCACTGCGCCACCAGGGAAGTCCCACTATGTGATCTTGTAATTCCACTCCTAGATCACTGTGCTATGCCCTCCTCCCACACCCCCCAATTTAAATGTTGAAGCCCTTACCCTCATGTGATTGTATTTGGAGACATGGTCTTCAGGAAGTAATTAAGGTTAAATGAGGTCATAAGCGTGGGGCCCCAATTAGGATGTCATTATGGGGGTCACAGGATATAGTCTTTTTAAAAAAACTATTTTTTGGCTGCGTTGAGTCTTTGTTGCTGCGCGTGGGCTTTCTCTAGGTGTGGCGAGCGGGGGCTACTCTTCGTTGCGGTGCGTGGGTTTCTCACTGCGTTGGCTTCTCGTTGCGGGGCACAGGCTCTAGAGCACAGGCTCAGTAGTTGTGGAGCACGGGCTTAGTTGCTCCGTGGCACGTGGGATCTTCCTGGGCCCGGGCTCAAACCTGGGCCCCGGCACTGGCAAGCGGATTCTTAACCACTGCGCCACCAGGTAAGTCCCAGGACATAGTCTTTTAAGAGGAATCTACCTGAACACAAAGAGGTCATGTGGGCACACAGTGAGATGGCAGCTGCCTACAAGCCAAGAGAAGAGGCTTCAGGATGAAACCTACCTTGCCAGCACCTTGACCTTAGACTTCCCGGCCTCCGGAACTGTGAGAAATAAATATCTGTTGTAAGCCACCCAGTCAGTGGTATTTTGTTACAGCAGCCCGAGCAGACTCTGACACCCAGAAGAATTGAAAACTGCTCGTATAAGCACATGTATAAGCATGTTCATAGCAGCACTATTCGCAATAGCTGAAAGATGGATCCAAACATCCATCAATGGATGAACGGATAGACAACTTGAGTTATTTAATACAATGGAACATTAGCCATAGAGAGGAATGAAGTACATGATATATGCGTGAATCTTGAAAACATGCTGAGTGCAAGACACAAAAGGTCACGTATCGTTTTATTTCATTTATATGAAATATCCAGAGTAGATAAATCCGCAGAGACAGAAAGAACGTGGATCAGTGTTTCAAAGGGGCTGAGGGGAGGGAGTGTTGGAGAAACTACTAACGAGTAAGGGGTTTTACTTCAGAGTGATGGAGATGTTTTAGAACTAGATAGAGGTGACAGTTGCACAACACTGTAACTGTACTAAATGGCACTGCATTGTGTACTTTAATTTTATGTTATGTAATTTCACCTCAATGTATTAATTATTTAAAAAAGACTCAGGGGTGGTGTTCCTGTATGTCAGGATGACATACTGCTTTAAGAAGCAGGTGGATTTGAGCAATGTATGGGCAGGTGGCCATGGATATTGCTGGCACCCTGCCTGAGCACTTATCCCCTACCTACTTTGAGTGTTGAAACTCACAGCTGCCCTTTCCCCAGGGAACTGTCCTTGCTAAAACAGGAGCCCTTTTGCCCTGGACACTACAAGTCACCCCTTCCACCTCCTCCTCACACACTTGGCCAACTGGCACAAAAAGGGCCCTGGTCTCAAAGTGGGACCATCCTTGTGGGGCAGTTTGTCCTCCAGAGCTTCCCTAGGAAGGGGGAGACTGAAGCTGGTCCCCAGCAGAGACAGAAAACTGCCACAATGAGTCATCTGAACAAGAGTTGCCTTCTCAGGCTTTGCTTCCAGGGAACCTGATGCAAAATGGTTACGTAAAGCCAATACTGATGGTGAATTATACGGTTTTTGAATTATATCTATCTCAGTGAAGCCATTATATTTAAAAAACACTTATTAATCATTTATAATAACTAAAGGGTTGTTTCTGTTGTTGTTTTTAAAAGTACATCTCACCAGGGTAACGCATTCCTGAAATTTCCTGGTCGGGTTAAATCTGTGAAGTTGAAATTGTAAGCGTCAGTAATCTAAAGGGTAAAAATGCTTGTTCTTGACTCCCAGACAAACACCCATTCTTTTAAAAACACTGAATTCCACGGAAATGGTCTCTGTGACAATCAATCTAGAGATAACACGACAGGTCACGGCAGTCTCCCCTTACTAACGTGGCTGATGATCCGCTCGTTCTCTTGTGACTCTTTGCTCAGAGAAATCCATGCCCACAAAGCATGCACATCTATTCAACGTAAATAAAAATAAATTTTAAAAATGGAAATGACGTACAAGATGATCATAAAAGCATCCCAGTGAACCACAGGTCCTGGAGATAAATGGAAAAGGCAGCATGAGAGTTCTCAGCAGCCCTTGCCACCCAAGGAGGTACAATGTCCACACTAGTCCTCAAGAAAAATGAAGGAAATCCTCCCTTGTTGAAATAGGGGTTTTAAAGGAAGCTTTCCGAAAGTCAATTTTTTACAATGCAAACAGGTGTGCCTTGTGGTGTGGCTGCATTGACCCTCGATGTTTACAACTACGATGTTTGTGTATTACTAAGTATGGCCAGAGCAGTCGCCTGCTTTCACGTGATGTTAACAACAAACTTGGGCCTGTGATCTTGGCCTCGCTGTTCATCAATGTACTGGCTGTACCTAGAAGAACTCTGGAAAAACTTACGGAATGAACAGCTCTCTGTTCAAAACCATTTTCTTAAAATGGTTGGTTTCGTTGGGAGACCAGAGGAAAAAGGATAGTCAGGAATTAGAAATCATTCCCTTGGTAGAAATCATTCCCCTGGTAGAAATGCAACGAATAGGCCCTGAGGTCAGTTCTGGGAGGGGGAAAAAAAAACACCTAAATTTCCTTTTATTTAAGAGACACACACAGAATGTTGCCCGATTTTCTTCACCGTCCCACATAACCTGGAGTGTCCATCCTTAATTCTGCCCCAGGGTCTGGTGCGGACCCCTTCCCTGCCCGACTACAGGGGAGGGAACAACTGTGACGGGTCAGGTCTCACGGGCCATGGCAGTGGGGGAGCAAATGGGATGGTTGGGTCTGTAGGAGGCATAGCAGGGGATGGCCTGGAAGAATGTCTCACGTGAGAGCTGAAGGACTGCAGAAGGGAGGGGTATTCTGAACTCCCCCCCTCCCCAAGTCGGCCGTGGAGAGAGGCCTCCTTCTGTGGCTCAGGAGGGAGATGGGCTCTCGACGTGGCCACGCGGCTCTTTGCCCAGCATATCCTCCTCCTTCTGCTCCAAGCTGATGCTCTGTGAACAAGGTTGCAGGTGAGGCCTGGCCTTGCATTTGACCAACTGTAGCTCTGACACCTCTAGGGGCAGTGCCCTCGACGAGCACGTGTGGCCTGCAAAGTCGGTCTGTTGGGTTATGCTCTGCACCCCTATGAAGGGAAGCCGTTTCCTCTACGCCACCTGACATCCGGGCCTGACCTACCTCAAGCTCCTGCAAAACCTCATCCATGAAGTCCCGGGAGTTCTGTTTGTAAGACACAGCTAATCGAATTGCATCGCTGAAGAGCTGGAGGTAAGGTGAAGGTGGTGGGAAGGAAAACAAGGCCGTGGGGCCAGTGGCCTGGACTCTGCCTGCCCTGTACCCACTGGCCCCGCTCCCATCATATGTCCCCACAGTACTCCACCCTAAAATCAGCAAGGTCACTCCTCAATTCACCTTTTCCCTGTCACCCTGACCCCATGCATGGTCAATGTACCTTTTCTTCACCAAGCCCAACCCACCACCGCCCCTACTGTCAATGCTCACACGACCCCTTCCTGTCACCACATGCTCAGCACAGCCCCCAAAACAGTGCCCGTCCTCTCCACCAGCCCTGCAGCCAGCCCTTCTCTCCATCGCTTCCCTGGTAACTTCAGCACCAGGCCGTCCCCGGCCTTACGAGACTGTCTCTGCAGTCTCCCATTACCTTCACAACGTTGGTACCATCAGCAGCTGAGACAAAGTACAGGGGCAGGGAGAACTTCCTGGCAAAACTGAAGCTTTTTTGGGTCATCTTTATGTCTGCTGTAGAGAGAAGGTAGGACATGGGCCTGTCTACAAAGGCAAAGGGAGAGAATTTTGCAGGGTGGGTCACTGGAGGTCCCCATTCTAGGAAGAGGGATGAGCAGGGACAACCAGGGGACGCGTCTTAGAAGGAGTTCATTTCACTGGGATCTGTGTCTCGAGAAGGCAGGTTGCCTCACTTGGATCCTTACTGGGAGGGCAGTGATGGCAAGAAACCAAGGGCTGTGTGTCGGGAAAAAGAATGGACCATTGACGGTTCGCTGGCCCAGGAAAGGAAGAGGAAACGTGTGATGGTGGGTCCCCCATGAATTGCTGGCACCCAGATGTAAGGTGGCCTCACCATCGATTTTATTGGCCACCACAATGCATGGAATTTCTGGCCTGAACTCCCGAAGCTCTGCATACCAGGTGCTCAGGTTCTTGTAGGTGATTTTCCTCTGCACATCAAATACCTGCAATTAGCAGAGGAAAGAAGACAGCCCAAGTGCATCAGTGTCTCTGCATGCCACCCCCAGGTGACACACACACAAGCAGGCAAACACGGGCTTGGCAACTCGGCCCACGCACCACTCTGAGCGGCCTCCCCTCTAACCACAAGGGCTATGCCTTGCCCACCCTTCTCACCCTCTAGAACCTTCATCCGGTCACCTTATTTACCTATTTTAACCGGATTTTATCATTTTACTTATTGATAAGTCCGTTACAAATGGTAAGCTTTTTGTTTTTTTCGTAGTCTAACTACTGCTTAAACTTTGTTTGAGAACTCCCTTATAATGGGACTTCCCTGCTGGTCCAGTGGTTAAGACTCCACACTTCCAATGCAGGGAGCGTGGGTTCCATCCCTGGTTGGGGAACCAAGATCCCCACATGCCACGCGTGGTGTGGCCAAAAAAACCCAAAACACCTCCTCTATGATAATCGTAAATATTTCTAGAATTTCCTTTCAGTTATTTTGATTTACTTTTAATTATAAACTTTTAATTTTGTATTTTAGACTTTGTAGAAGTACTTTTGTCTTTTATTATTCTGTAGCTTATCATCATTTTATTAACTTTCTATAATTTATAGTTTTCACCTATTGAAAAGTGCCCGCAAGAAGCATGAGCACTGTGACTGGCTCTAGGGCGGGAGGACAGAGCCCTAAGATGCTTCACGTTGCTGCTACAGGGATCCTTCAAGCCCCTCGCAGGAGCTTCTCCAAGGCCAGCTTTCTGTTGCCCAGACACCCTCCAGAAGGGACCCACATGTCCAAACTGCCCCAGCACAACAGTGGACTGAGATGCACAACCCTGTAACCTGCTGGAATGGCAGATCTTACTTCTGAACAACCCAGCCCTTCATGGGAGTAACCATGTCCAGGGCCAGGGATTCCCCCTGCACGGCAGTGGGCTCTGGTCAGCAGCTGTCACACCTGAGGCAGCAGGAGGTCCACCTGAGAGGCTCTTCTATGGTACTCTCCAGGCCCAATTTCAATAAATGACTACTTTGTCTTGAATTCCCAATGAAGACTTCTTTTAAAATACGCTTCTAATGAAACTTCCGGAATCTGCTTCACACCTCCCATGGCTGCCTGCCATGGTGACTGTCAGTCACACTTTGTCCAGGTCTGGTTTCCTGAGCTTCCTTTCCTTGTTTTGAGAGCTGAGGAGCTGGTTAGGCTGAGAAGCATACCCTTTGGGGTTTCAAGGTGGAGGGTGGAACCCCAGCTCCCTCTGGGACTATCAGGTCCCCGTGTGGTCACGAGAGGCTGAGCGCTTTCTACCGGCAAGGCCCCCTACAGCAGGCTGGGGCTGGTGGTAGGCACCTGCACATACAGGTATGCAGGGAGGCTGGCAGGACGAACACCCCAGGTCTCAGAAGAGGGCCCAAAAGGAGCTAGTGGAGATGTGTCAGAGGCAAGAGGTCACGACTGCTGGCACTAGTCTGCCCCCATTTGCCTTACCCTGTTACCCTCTTTTGTTTTGTCCCATTATAGGTACTAGCATTAAATTTTGGAAAATTTCAAGAGATCTTGTGCTTAAGGGACAGAAGAGCCTGAGAAAGGAGCCAGTGAGTTTGTGGGCAGGAGGTCCTAAAGGACACAGGTTTACAGTTCCTCTCTCTATTCGTGGCCCTTGCCATAGCTGAGTGTCAGGCTCTCCTGCGGCACCTGTCACCCACTGGCTACTGGGCTGGACCTCTGAGGGCTGTGCTCTAGACAGCAAAGTGAGAGGCTGAGACGGAGGAGGGGGCCATTTTGGAGGGGAAAGCTCCCTGGGAACCAGAGCCTGCTCAGCCCCAGCATCTGCCCCTAGAGAGCAGCGGATGAGGGAGGCCTCCATTAGGGAGGGACTGTGTTGGACTCTTAGATGCTCTGCCTGATGATGAGGCCCTGAACTTGCTCCTCCCGCTGGAATGGTGGCTCCACACATCCCCCCACCCCCCACCCCCCACCCCTGGAAGAGAAGCTGGCTCTGGCGTGTTCTCACTCCGAACCTCTGGGAAGCACGTGCACTCTGAAGCCTGCGCTAATCCTTCCCTCCAGCACCCAGCCCTGGTGAGGAGGGCTCAGTCCTGCTGGGCCCTTCATCCCTTCACCCCTCAGGCCAGACTTGCCCAGAGCCTTTGCCCTCCAGTTGGTTTCATACCATGATGCAGGCGTGGGCCTTGTGGTAGTAGGAGGCGTGCATGCTCTGGAACCGCTCTTGGCCTGCTGTGTCCCAAAAGTCTGCAATGTGAACACAGCTCTGACTGCCTGATGGGGGATGAAGGGCAGAGAGCCCCAGACGCTGAGCATCTCTGTGCGGTGTCTGTGTTCGGAAACACAGGCACCGGTGGGAGGATGGGGAGCAACGGAGACCACACAGCTCGCGGGTGTGTTGTCAGGATGTAACGCACCTGGGCGTGCGTGGGGGCGGGTGAGAGGGAGACCCAGGGCCAGGAGGAAGGAGAGTACAGACAGGGAGCCCCAAGAGGGAGAGGGTCAGTGACCTCCTTCCCCCACCTATAAGATGCAGGACGCTCCAAGGTCACAACTAGGCCCAATTCCCATGTGTGCTGATCACAGAGGGTGGACACAGTCAGGCCGGACGTGTGGCCTGGCCAAGGGGAAGGTTGTGACCACATTTAAAGCCAAACCCTTTGTGGCAGATGACACTCAGACCAACCCTGTTGTTTCTTTACACTGGCTGAAGAGCACCGGAACAGAACCCTGCGTGCTTCCTCCCACCCTCCCTGGCTTCCGGGCTCTCTGGGTTGTACCTATCACCCTTCATCCATGCCTGGGGTCTCATTTCCCCCTGCTTGACTCTCTCCCCCACTACTTCTCCCTCCTGAGAGGTGGTGTGGCTCGGCACTGTGCTGCTCACCCACAAGGACGGTCTTGCCGTCCACCGTGGCCGTGTGCTTGTACAGGGTCAGGGCGTGTGTGGACAGCTGCCGGGGCTGACTGCACTTAGGTTAAGGGGCAAAGATGAATGAAAAGAGACGTAAGCAAGGTGCTGGGGGGCGGCTGCTGGGGGGATGGAATGGGCTCTCTCTCTCCTTCTTTAAGAAGTTATTTGGATTTTAAATTGAATGAGTGTTGCAGACAGAGGATCAACTTCAAATATCACAGGCACAAGCTCCATGGAAAGGTGAGGGGTGGGAGAGGTTGGGATTATGTCCTGGCCACCTAAGTCCAAGGGAAAACATGGAATGGAATTTTACAGAGCAGCTGTCTGAAACAGCATCACGTAGTTGGCCAATGAGACTGCGGGGATGCCCCAGCTCCCCATGGATGGGGCTCTTGCAGGCCAGAGAGGAAACCCAGCCATAAGAAGCAACATGACAGTTCCAGGGGAAAAAAGTCTTCATAAGCCAGACAGCTGACAAACTGTTTATGAACTGTAGTTTGCTTTTTGCAACCCTATCAAAAAGCTTGGGGAATAACATTTCCTGAAGCTGCAAGATGCTGTGTGGTTTAACCATCGGAGCTGGGATGATGCAGGTGGGTGGGTGCAAAGGGGAACTTGGTAGAAGGTGAAGTAAGATACACTTAGAGTCTACCACGGGGGGGCTGGGGCCCCGGGCAGGGAGCAGGGGGCTCTGGGGTTCTTCTCACCCCCAGTTCTCAACGGACTCACTTGGGAAGCTTTTAAAAACCATCCCAATCGTCTCATTCCAAACCTGCACAATGCAGCGATTCACGGAAGGAGGGTGGGGCTGGCGCTTCCTATTTGACAAAGTTGACTCATACCAGAGAATGTTTAAACATTAGAGAGCCCAAGCTCTGAGGTCAGAGATGTTAGGTGACTTGCCCAGCGCCAGAGCTACTAAGAAGGAAGAGGTGGGGTTCGAGTCCAGGCATTTGACGAGGTACTTACTGTTAGCCATTCCACTGCTTTCCTAATAGAAAGCAGATCCAGATGTGAGTAAGCTTGAAAATATGCAGCACCAACTACATGTGATGCCACGTGGGTCAGCTGGTGAGAAGCCAGCATGAAATGAAACCTGCGAATTTACTCACTTATCCCTCCTCCCTGGACCGCTGGAGCAAAGGGGTGGGCAGTGGGGCTGAGCTGGCCTGAGGGTGGAAAGGGCCACAGGAACAAGGAGCATTTCAAAACTTGAAGGATACAATCCATCCATGAGAAATCTCTCCATAAGTCTGTAAGGAGAATGTGCAAGTGGTCAGGTGCATCCCTCAACGCTCCTGCCTGCCCCTGTTGCACCACCCAAGGGTTGAAAACTTGGAAGCCAGCTGTGGCTTCCCCCCTCCCACTCCTTCCACAGCTACACAGTTTCCTTTCAAGGACAATGCCCAGGAACCACCCACCCACCCTCTTTCTGACTCCCCTTAAGTTCCTGACACCCTTCGGCTATAACGCTGACCCAGCACCCACAGATGCTTTCCCTGTGGGCAGGGACTCCAGTTTCCTCCTTTTAGGGAATAAACAAACTGTGGTACATCTATAATATGGACTACTACTCAGCAATAGCAAGGAAAAAATTACTGATGTACCCAACAATTTGAACAAATCTTAAGGGTATTATGCTGAGTGAAAAAGGTCACACGTTGTATAATGCCTTTTATACAATGTTGCCAAGATGACACAATTATAGAGATGGAGAATATTAGTGGCTACAGGGGTTAATAGGGGTGGTAGGAGGTGAAGTGGGGTGGGTGTGACTATAAATGGACAGCAGGACCGAGGCCTCTGCAGTGATGGAATAGTTTTGGATCTTGAGTCCAGTGATGCTTACACAAATCTACCCATGTGACAAAATGACACAGAATTATACATATGCATTGAACTAACGCCAGTTTCCTGATTTGATCTTGTACTACAGTTATGTAAGATATAACCACTGGGGAAACTGGGTGAAGGGTACACAGGCCCTCTCTGTATTCTCTTTGCAACATCCTGTAAATCTGTTATTTCAAAATGAAAAGTTAAGAAATAAACAAAACAAAACAAAACACAGACTGGGAGAAGCTACGTGCAATGCCAATCACTGACAAAGAATTAATATACAGAGATTATGAACAGCTCTGATACGTGAATAAGAGAACACACACACAAGCTGGGTCCTAAGAATATGAACAGGCAATTCAGAAGAATGGCTAAAAAACATATGAAAAGATGCTCAATCTTGAATGATTTTAATGTAAATTAATGATTGTCGTGCAAATTAAAATAACATGAAATAGCACACACATCCTTCAGATTACCAAAGTTGAAAAAGTCGCATGATACCAAACGTTGCACGTTTTGTGGAAACTCTTGTGCTGTGCTGGGAGTGCGAACTTAACATACTACTACTTTGGAGAGCAACTGGGACAAGTCAAAGTTTGAGCTAATCCTAAAACTGGGCAATTTCACCCCAAGTCTAATAGACTGTGTGCCCAAGATGACAGGCATAAAAATATTCACTGCAATATTGTGTCTAATACCATAAAAATTGTAATTTCATAACTGTTCTTCAACAGAAGAATGGACAAATATATTTTAGTACAAAAAAATTTAAAATAATTACTGAGTGCTTGCCATTTGCCAGATACTATGCTAGGTGCCATGATATAACATTTAACAAAACAGAGGAAAATTCCTGTCTTCATGGAGCTTACAGTCTAGTGGGTGAAGACAGGCAGTAAACACACACTTAAAATATATATAGCCACGTGTATGGTCACTGCATTTAGAACAAAAGCATTACTGCAATTCAACAGGGTAAAGGATTGTTTTATCAAGGAATGGTGTGGAAACAAATGGATATCCATGTAGGAAAAAAACGAACATTACTTGAGGACATTACTTAAAATGGTGGAGTATATATAAAGCAGAAACTAACACACCATTGTAAAGCAATTATACCCCAATAAAGATGTTAAAAAAAAAAAAATGGTGGAGTATGAAGTTCTATGGGTCACTCCCTCAACTGAAACAACCAATAACTGGAAAAAATGATCAGAATCAACTATTTCAGAACTCTGGAACCTGACTGGACACAATGACCAGTAGAGTGCTGGATAAAAGGAGAGTGCTGGTCTCGTGCAAAAGAACACCACGCACAAACCAGCAATGGTCACCCACTCCTCAGGCCCACTGCAGCTAGGCAGTGACCCGTGTTCCAAATGTCTGGCTCCAGTAGAGACACTTTCCTCAAGAAGTTTGGCCGAGGAGCCGGATCTCAGCTCTCTTAGGCTTCAGAGTCTTCCCCTGCTGGCATCTATTGGAAATGTAAAGGGATAGGAATACCTCTTTGTTTCTTTCCCCTTTTGGAGTCAAATATTTAAGGAAATCTTTATCAGGTCACTGTATGATCACAGATAATGGAATAGAAATATCAGTGACCACACACAAGAAGGAATATACACTTTGCAAAAATAGTATATGGAAAAGTTACAAGTGGATACTCCAGCTCTAAACAAGCAGAAATCAGCTATACCCGAGGAGTGGAATATCTGAGTTCCGAAGTCACCACATCAAAATACTCAGAATGTCTAATTAACAACCAGAAAATTACAAAGCATACAACGAAACAGGAAGGTATAGCCTATTCTCATGATAAAAAGAATTTAACAGAAACAATACCTGAAGAAATCCAGACCCTGGAATTACCAGTCAAAGAAGTTAAATCAATTATCTTAAATATGCTCAAAAAACTAAAGAAAACCATGGACAAAGAACTAAAGGAAATTAGAAAGCAACATATAAACAGAATGAGAGTATTAATAAAGAGATAGAAATTATGAAAAGAAACCAAATGGATATTCTGGAGCTGAAAAGTACAATAATTTAAATGAAAAACTCCCTAGACAGTTTCAACAGCATATTTGAGAAGGCAGAAGAAAGGATCAGCAAACTTGAAGATAAGGCAACTGGAATTATCCAGTCTAAGAAGCAGAAAGAAAAATGAGTAAAAATGACCAGTGCCTAAGGAGCCTATCAGACAACATAAATCATCCTAACACATGCATCATAAATAGAAGAGGGGTGGGGGCAGAGAGACTAGTTGAAGAAATAATGGCTAAAAACTTCCCAAACCTGATGCAAGACATGAATGTACACACCCAGGAAGCTCAACAAACTCCGAACAGGATAAACTCACAGAGATCCACATTATAGGCAAAATGTCAAAACTCAAAGACAAAATCTTCAATAAGATAAACAGCTAACTTCTCATCAGACACCACTGAGATCAGAAGGCAGTGGAATGATATATTTAAAGTCCTGAAAAAAAAATTGTCAAAAAAGACTTCTATGTTCAGCAAACTATCCTTCAAGAATGAAGGAGAAATTAAGACATTCCCAGATAAACATAAGCTGATGTGACTTATTACCAGTATATCTGTCCTGTAAGAAATGGTACAATAAGTCCTTTAGGTTGAAATGAAAGGACACTAGACAGTAACTTGAAGCTGTATGAAGAAATAAAGATCTTCAGTAAAGGTAGCTACACAGGTAAAGATAATAACCAGTATTCTTGGGCTTCCCTGGTGGCGCACTGGTTAAGAATCCACCTGCCAATGCAGGGGACATGGGTTCGAACCCTGGTCCAGGAAGATCCCACATGCTGCAGAGCAACTAAGCCTGTGTGCCACAACTACTGAGCCTGTGCTCTAGAGCCCAAGAGCCACAACTACTGAGCCTGTGTATCACAATTACTGAGGCCCACGCACCTAGACCCCGTGCTCTGCAACAAGAGAAGCCACCGTGATGAGAAGCCCGTGCACCAAAACGAAGAGTAGCCCTCATTTGCAGAAATTAGAAGAAAGCCTGTGCGCAGCAACAAAGACCCAACGCAGCCAAAAAAAAAAAAAAAAAACCCCAAAACCAGTATTCTCATATTTTTGGTTTGTAACTCCTCTTTTTTCCCATGATTTAAAAGACAAATATCTAAAACTATAATTGTAAATCTATGTTAATGATCACAATGTATAAAGTTGTAATTTGTGACAAAACAATATCAAGGGGAGGGATAGAAATATATAGGAGCAGAGTGTTGGTATACTATTATAACTGAACTGGTATTCAAATAGGCTGCTATAAATTTTAGATATTAATTATAATCTTCAAGGCAACCATTAATAACTAAAAAAATTATACAAGACAAGAAGGGACTCAAAATAGTACACTACAAAAAATTAAAAAAAAGAAAAAGTAATGGAGTACTTGAGGAAAAAAAACTGGAGACATAAAACAAATAGCTAAATGGCAGAAGTAAATCCTTCTTTATCAGTAATAGCTTTAATTATTGTTGTTGCAAATGAGAATAGATAAAACTCTCCAATTAAAAGTGAGAGATTGGGAGTGTATATTAAAAAAACATGATCCAGGCATGTCCTAACTGTAAGACACTTGCTTTAGATACAAGGTCACAAAGAAGTTGGAAAACAAAAGGATGATAAAGATATTGCATGCAAACAGTATTCAAGAGAGAAATGGGGTGACTATACTACAGTCAGACAAAATAAACTTTTAAGTGACAAATGTTACAAGAGACAAAGAAGGACATTATATATTGATAAAAAGTTCAATCTATCAAAAAGATATAAAAGTTATAAACATATATGCACCACACAACAGAGTCCCAAAATATATGAAGCTAACACTGACACAACTAAAAGGAGAAATAGAGAGTTGCACAATAATATATTGAGATTTCAATACCCCACTTCCAATAATGAGTAGAACAATGAAACAGAGGACTTGAACCACACTAACTAGGTCTAACCACCAATTAGACCTAACAGACATACACAGAATACTCCACCCAACAATAGTAGTATACATATTCTTCTCAAGTGAACATGAGTTAGGCCACAAAAAAAAGTCATAATAAAATTTAAAAGACTTAGATCATACAAAGTATCTTTTCAAATAAAATGGAATGAAACTAGAAATTAATAACAGAAGAAAAACAAGAAATTTCACAAAAAGGTGGAAATTAAATCAAATAGGGAATATTTAGTCAAATTAAATCAATAACATAACTGTACATCTTTAGGTAGTAGACATGAAAGAGCAAACTAAACTCAAAGTTAGCAGAAGGAAGGAAATAATAAAGATTGGAGTGGAGATAAACAAAATACAGAATAGAAAGACAACAGACAAAAATCAGTGTAACCAGAAATTAGTTCTCTGAAAAGATCAACAAAATCAACAAACCTTAGCTAGACTAAGAAAAAAGAGAGGACACAAATGATCAAAATCAGAACTGAAACTGGGGACAGTAACATCAATTTTACAGAAACAAAAAGAATTACAAGAGAATACGATGAACGAACAAGCTGGATAACTGAGATGAAGTGCACAAATTCCTAGAAACACACAAAGTACCAAACAGACTCAAGACGAAATAGAAAATCTGAGTAGACCTATACCAAGTAAGGAGATTATATCAGTATTCAAAAATCTCCCATAAGGAAAAGTCCGGGACTGGATGGCTTCACTGGTGAATTCTACCAACCATTTCATGAACAAACACCAATCCTTCTCAAACTCTTCCCAAAAATTGAGGAGGAGGGAACACTTCATAATTCTTTCTATGAGGCCAGTGGTACCCTGATTCCAAAGTCAGACAATGACACTACTAGAAAAGAAACCTACAGGCCAATACTCCTCATGAATTTAGTTGTAAAAATCCTCAAAAAAATCCACTGGCAAAGCAAATCATATTAAAAGGATTATACACCATCAAAAGGACCAAGGGAGATTTATTCTCAGAGTATAAGGATGGTTCAACTTAAAAAAATTAATCAAACATATCATATTAATAGAACAAAGGAAAAATCCTACATATTCATCTCAACAAATGCAGAAAAAGCATTTGACAAAAACCAACACCAGCTCATGACAAAAACTAGGAATAGAAGGTAATTACCTCTAGGATAAAGGCCATATATGAAAACCCCACAGTTAATACTCAATTGCAAAAGACTGAAAGCTTTCCCTTATAATGAGAAACAAGAAGATGCCTACTTTTGCCACTTCTATTCAACACAGTACTGGCAGTTCTAGCCAGAGCACTGTGATGAGAAAACAGTTATTGTGAGTTGCTTCCTAGACATTTTACAGCATGACAATCCTGCTCACACCTAAAGTCTGGACATTTAGATGAGGACCTGAGTTTAGGATTCCCGCCACAAGTTCCTGCTTTGCTTTTCCCCGGGCACCTTTTAAAATAAACAGACTTGAGGCTGAGAAAAGTTAGTGACCTCTGCCCCAATCAGCAAAGCCCCTAGGGAATTACTGACAGCTACCTGGGTCTAAGGATATGTTAATAACAGATAAAAGTGGAAACCAAGGTGGAACTGGGGCACCTGGGTATAAGACTAAACTAGGCATCTGGTTAGGGGCAAGTTTACCCTCATCCTGCGAAGGCAGAAATGGATGTGTGCCCCACTGGTCCAAGACAGCTGAGAAACAGGCTCACACCCTGTGGAGACAAGCTGCCAGCACTGCAGAGCCTCCCTTCAGGGGAAGCTCCACGCCTGTGCACAGAGGCACTGAAGTCAGTTAAAAGAGTGTGTCAATCTTTACACTGGGACTTCCCTGGTGGCGCAGTGGATGGGAATCTGTCTCCCAACGCAGGGGACACGGGTTCCATTCCTGGTCCAGGAAGATCCCACATGCCGCAGAGCAACTAAGCCCATGCGCCACAACTACTGAGCCTGTGCTCTACAGCCCACGAGCCACAACTACTGAGCCCGTGTGCCACAACTACTGAAGCCCGCGCGCCTAAAGCCCACGCTCCGCAACAAGAGAAGCCACCGCAGTGAGAAGCCCACTCACCTCAACAGAGTAGCCCCCGCTCACTGCAACTAGAGAAAGCCCGCTCGCAGCAACCAAGAGCCAACACAGCCCAAAATAAATAAAAATTAAATCTTTTAAGAAACAAAAATCTTTACGCTGACTACAGTCAGGCATCATTTCTACCCACTCTTCTCAACTCTGAGTTCTTTCAAGACAGTATCTGCACCACCTTTCTTCGACCTGTCGCTGGTTGTGCCAGTCACACTTCTCACACTTTCCTCTCCCCACTCCCACTGTCTGCATCTTGCAGTCTCTCAGCCCCATACCACACACAGGAATACCCCAGCTCTCACCTCACCAGGACTGCTTCAGTAGTCTCTAGGGTGACCGGTCCCATACTTTCTGCCAGGACTCATGGATAAAGCTCAATTTCCTCAGTCCTGTGACTTGCCCCTGGGGACGCCCTCCTCCCCAAACACACACAGCTGCTGATGTGACGCTCCCTTGTTCCCCCATGCAGACCTGGGCTCCAGCCAAGACTACTCTCTCACCACTCCCATAGAAGCCATGCTCCTCTATGCCTCTGGAGGATTTTTCTAACAACCTAGACCCACTCTGGGCCTGGCATTTCTTCCCTAATCTCCCAACATACTTGGACTTGCCCACAGCGCTGTCCCCCAGGCAGATGATTTTCACATTGTCATCGGCATCGTATTTCTCTTGGTCCAGCTCACAGGGTTTGGCTCTGTCCCCGGCCATTGGCTCCTGGCTGTAGAAAGGGGATCAGCTCAGGGGAGGGGGGTCTTGTCACCGTCTGGGAAGATCAAGAAGAGGCTGTTGTTAAAGAGATGAGAAGTCCCCTCCACCAAATCCACTTCCTCTTCCTGGACAGGGGAGACAATGAGCTGACAAGAGAGGGGCCCAAGGAAACACTTACATCCTTCTCTATTCACCACCCACCTGGCTAGCACTTGCTGAATCATGGGGCTGTAATCTTGTCCCCACCCAGATCTTCTGAGAGTGGTTTACCCTATGTCATCTCTTTACTTCAGCTATGCTCAGAACCACAACTCCCACTCCCACCTGGAGAGACTATTCTAAAGCCATGTTGAAGCTTTGCAAGTTTTACCTACAAGCGTTTTCTCACTTGTAAAGCAGGGACAAAACTCAGTGCCCACATCACATGATTGAGTTGAGACACTGTCTGACAAAGAGGGCTCTGTAAGCCTGAATTCTCATCACTGCATGACAGATCACACAGCCAAAGAACCCTAACCTGTATTCCTGATCCTCTACCTCATGCTTCTCACTTCCACTTCATTTTCCATCATACTGCCATCAGTAGCTGCCTCTTCCTCTCTCAACTAGGCATTCCCCAGACCCTCTTCTCTAGGGTTATTCCAACCTCTACTGGTTTTAGGTATCTCCTACATGCTGATGGTGCCAGATCTGTATCTCCACGGAGATCGCTTCCCTCAGTGCCAGACTCAGGTATGCAATTGCCTACCAGATTCTGAATAGCGAACTATTCCACACAGGCAAAAATAACCTGTGAAACCTAAGCCCTGCCCACCCCAAAGTCGCTCCTCACGTTCCCTGTCTGCACAATACATCACCAGCCACCCAACGCCAGCATCGAGGCGTAACAAGCTCTAGCTCTATCCCACTGCCCTCATGTCCTTAAGCCCAAATATAACTTCACGAACATTACTGGGAATGTGCCGTAGTCCACACTCTGAGTTAACTCGGCACACAAAAATGATGCAACGACAACGCAGCATCAGTGCTCGCACTTACTGAGGGTTCATCACGGGTACATCTCGCGCCCGGATAGGAGACACGATGGCAGTCTACTGTGGCAAGAGCTATGACAGACGTGCACACAAGGGTGGAAAATACCGACAGGACCCCTGAGTTTCCCTAACTGCAATGCTACTGTTTCTGCTCAGGTAGGGACTCAGCCTTCTTTACCGAGGTACCCTCAGCCTCAAAAGCAGTGACTGGGAAGTGGCAGATGCCTGATAAGCATAATGAGGGGCTGTCCCTTCTACCTCCACCCTGAAGCTGGAGCGACCTGTTCGGAAGCCAAACGCGGCCAAACCCGTTCTCAAAGACCTTCAATGGGTGTCGACGTCCTCGCCACCCAGTGGATAAGTTCTCTTTCACTCAAGTAGTTTTCGGGCACCAAACAGGTCTGAGAACCACTTTACCCCCGCAGCCAGGCTGGGCTGCCTTCGCCCCCCCGCCCCCTACCGTTGCCAGAACCCACTGTCCCGTTCTTCCCCGCACTGGCCAAGGGCCCGAGGACGGCCTTGGAGGGGCGGTTCCCACATGCGAGGCCGCCACCCGCGCGACTTCGTCTTCTCGGCCGTTCCCGGGCGAGGGCTGGAGACCAGGAGCGCCGCAGGTCGGTCCGCCCACGGCCAGCCGCCCTCAGGGCCCCGAGTCCCCCTCGGATCCCGCCCCGTCCCGGACCCTGCCCTGTCTCGGACCCCGCGAGTCAGCCCAGGTCCCAACCGCGGTTCACTCAGCTTCCAGCGCTGCCCGCGTCCTCGCAGATGCTACGCAACCGCGCAAGGACCCTAGGAGGGCTGCCCGGCCAAAGGCCTGAAGGACCTCGCCGGGGGCTGGCTGGCTAGTCCAGTGCCGGGCGAGAGTACTGCCGGTCAATGAGTACCCGGACCGGGCCGGCCTGGGGCTTCCAATAGCCGGAGTCTGGGGTGGGCTTTGGCCCCGGGGCTGAGCCAGGGTTCAAGCGGCTGTAGGCCTTGGGGAGTGACTGGGCGGCCGCGGGGGGAACGACTGGGGAAGCGTTCCTGAGGCGTGGGGGCGGGGCCTGTGGCGTGTGGGGCGGGGTGCAGGCACGGGGGCAGGGTGCTCAGGTGCGGTGGGTGGACCATAGGTGTGGGGCCGGAGTCTTGTGTGGGCGTTGGTGCCCGAGTGCGGGGCTTCTTTGGCGTGATGGAAGGGGCGCAGAGCAGCGCTGGGGAAAGTGGGGGGGGGGGTGGGGCCTCATGTGTGGGAGGCAGAAGACTAGGTGATTTCTAAAGTTTGTAATTCTCTCTTGGGGCGATTCTGAGCATATTTTTCTTTCTTTTTTTAAAAAAAAGTTTATTTATTTTTGGTCTTTGTTGCTGCGCGCGGGCTTTCTCTAGTTGCAGCGAGAGGGGGCTACTCTTCGTTGCGGTGCGCGGGCTTCTCATTGCAGTGGCTTCTCGTTGCGGAGCACGGGCTCTAGGCACACGGGCTTGAGTAGTTGTGGCACGAGGGCTCAGTAGCTGTGGCTCGCGGGTTCTAGAGCGCAGGCTCAGTAGTTGTGGCGCACGGGCTTAGTTGCTCTGCGGCATGTGGGATCTTCCCGGACCAGGGATGGAAACTGTATCCCCTGCATTGGCAGGCGGACTCTTAACCACTGCGCCACCAGGGAAGTCCCATGAGCATATTTTTCTACTCCATTGTTGTTAACCGAGAATTGCGACAGCCACGACTGAGCCAGGTTTATCAGGGAACCTAGTTCTCCCTCCACACAGCTCGGCAGTGAGATGCCGG
The DNA here is from genome assembly GCF_964374135.1 of Grampus griseus. Lineage (NCBI taxonomy): Eukaryota > Metazoa > Chordata > Mammalia > Artiodactyla > Delphinidae > Grampus > Grampus griseus. The sequence goes on from NC_139005.1 coordinate 102,784,633, forward strand.
CTCAGGGGCATTCATTGATTTATTCAAGAAGTACCTGTTGAGGGCAGCTGTGGGCTAAGACAGGCATTCCTTGTGGGGACTGAGGGTACAGCGGAGAGCAACAGAGCTGCCATCTTGGAGCTGACCTTCCAGTGGGGCAGACGTGTAAATCAACTAGCTGTTGTAATAAAATTACAGACAAACCCTCTGAAGAAAGTGCGCAGGACGCCGAGAGAAAGCAACAGGGGAAGTGAGCTGGGCTTCAGCGGGTAATTAGGTGCTAACCTAGGGAAAGTCCCCACTCAAAGGCTGTCTGGCAAAAGAGCCTTTTGGAACGGAATTAGAGTAGTCATTGTATGATTTGTATTCTTTTAAATTTGTTAAGTTGTGTTTCATGGCCCAGAATGTGGTCTATTTTGGTATATGTTCCATGCGAGCTTGAGAAGAATGTGTATTCTGCTGTTGTTGGATGAAGTAGTGTATAGATGTCCATTATATCCAGTTGATTGAAGGTGCTATTGAGTTCAGCTACGTCCTCACTGATTTTCTGCCTGCTGGCTGTGTCCATTTCTGAGAGAGGGGTGTTGAAGTCTCAAAATAATACTGGAATCATCTGTTTCTCATTGCTGTTCTTCTTTTTGCCTCAAGTAGTTTGACACCCTGTTGTTTGGTACATACATTAAGGATTGCATGTCTTCTTGAAATATTGACCCCTTTATCATTATGTAATACCTCTCTTTATCTCTGATAACTTTCCTTGGTCTGAAGTCCTCTCTATCTGAAATTAAGATAGCTACTCCTGATTTCTTTTAATTGGTGTTAGTATGATATATCTTTCTCCATGCATTTACTTTAGACAGCAGATAGCTGGGTCTTGTTGTTTGATTCACTCTGACAATCTGTCTTGTAATTGGTATATTTAGACAATTGATATTCAAAATGATTATTGATATTGTTTGATTAATATCTACCTATTTGTTCCTAGTTTCTATTTGTTGCCCTTGTTCTTTTTTTCCTATTTTGTCTTTCCTACTTTTTTTTTTTTTTTTTGCCTTTTGGGGTTTTAATTGAGCATTTTAATTTTATATGATTCCATTTCCTCCCCTCTCCTGTCATATCAATCATGCTTATTTTGTTTTTACATTTTTGATGGTTGCCCTAGAGTTTGAAATGTACATTTATAAAATATTCAAGTCCGGTTAATAACACTATACCACTTCACAGGTAGTGCAGGTGCCTTATAATAATGAAATACTCCTATTCTTTCCACCTGTCCTTTATCTCACTTATATATAAGCACACATAACTGAATGCATTGTTGACATTATTATTTTGAATAAACTGTTATCTATTAGAGCAACTGAGAAAAAGAAAAATTAAATGAAAAGTTTTACCTTCACTTATTCATCCTCTGATGGTAGATGTGGATCCAAGTTTATGATCTACATTATTTTCCTTCTCTCTGAAGAACTTCTTTATAACATTTCTTGCAAGGCAGGTCAATTTTTGTTTGTCTGAAAAAGTCTCCTTCACTTTTTTTTTTTTTTTGCGGTACACTGGCCTCTCACTGCTGTGGCCTCTCCTGCCGCGGAGCACAGGCTCCAGACACGCAGGCCCAGCGGCCATGGCCCACGGGCCCAGTCGCTCCGCGGCATGCGGGATCCTCCCGGACCGAGGCACGAACCCGCGCCCCCCGCATCGGCAGGCGGACTGCCAACCACTGCGCCACCAGGGAAGCCCTCTCTTTCACTTTTGAAAGATACTTTCATAGAGCATAGAATTCTAGCTTCGTGGTTTTTTCTCTCAGTACTGTAAGTACTTCACTCCACTCTCTTCTTGCGTTCCTGGCTTCTGAGAAGTATGTAATTCTTACCTTTGTTACTTCATGGGTAAGATGTTTTTTCCCTGTGGTTTTTTTCAAGGTTTTTTCTGTATGTTGGTTTTTCTGAAGTTTGAATATGGTATGCTTAGGTGTGTTTTTTTTTTTGGTGGCGTTTATCCTGCTGGTGTTCTCTGAGCTTCCTGGGTCTCTGTTTTTGTGTCTGACATTAATTTGGTGGAAATTCTCAGGCTTTAGTGCTTCTGTTCTGTTCTGGGTTTTTTTCTGGTATTTCCATTATGTGTATGTTACACCTTTTGTCTTGGATATTCTGTCCTGGTTTTTATATCCTCAAGCTCAGAGATTCTTTCCTCAGCCACAACCCGGATCCTAATAAGCCCATCGAAAATGTTCTTCATTTTTGTTACAGTATTTTTGATCTCTAACATTTCTTTTTAACTAATTCTTAAAAATTCCATTTCTGTTCTTACATTATCCATGTTATTTATTTGTTCCAGTAAATCCCTTAGCATATTAATAAATATTGTTTTAAATTCCCAATCTGATAATTCCAAATTCTTGCCATATCTGACTCTGGTTCTGATGCTTGTTCAGTCTCTTCAAACTATGTTTTTTGCTTTTGAGTATGCCTTGTAATTTTTGTTGAAAGTTGGACATGTACTAAGTAAAAGGAACTGTAGTAAATAGGCCTTAGTAATGTGATGTTAGATGTGGGAGAACAGAAGTGCTCTGTAGTCCTGTGACTGGGCCTCAGTCTTTGGTGAGCCTGTGGCCCTGGACTGTGAACTTCACCAGTTTTTTCCCTCCTAAGGTGGGACAGGATGGATAGAGCTAGCTGGAGTTGAGTATTTCTCTTCTGTCAGTTTGGTTGAGCTCTCATAAAACCCTAACAGGTCAGGCTCTGGCAAAATGGTTTCTCCTGAGGGCAGGCCTGTTAAGAACAGAATGCCCTGGTGTATTTTAAAGTAGTTATTTTTCCTTTCCTTCCGCTGGAAGCATGAGGGATTTTTCTCCAATATTCACTGTGAAGACCTGGAGCTCTCCTGGAGGTAAAACTCACAAAAGTGTGGGAGCTCCCCTAAGACTGGGCCCACCCTGGAGTTTTTAGCTCTCAGATTTGTCCACACTGAGTGTTCAGTGACTTGTCAATTACAGTAGGTAGGTTTACCTTTCCTGATGCTGGTTCCTGCGATGTGTTTCTACTTGTGGGTTTCTGCTCTGCCTGTCTTTCTCTTCATTTTGGGGGGCAGTGGTTTGCTCTGTGACCTCACCTCTCTAAGAATAGCTGGTGGTTTTTCAGTTTAGCTTCTTACTTGTTAGGACAGAGTGTCAACTTCTGAACTCCTTGCATGCTGGACCGTAAACTGGAAGGCTACCAGGTACTCTCTTTTGGGGGTGTATTTTCATTGGTGGCTGGTGAAGTTCACAGCCAGACACTTCGGACTTTGATACCAACATCTTTGCTCCCCTTCCCCCAGAATAGATTATTATTATTATTATTATTACTTTTGCTACTCTTTGAAGTTGCAGGTCATCACAGCTGAGCCTCTGCCTTCTTTGGTCACTCCCATTCATTCAAGCCCACTCCAACCTACTTTGAATGCCCAACACTACAGAAATTGCACATGCCAATGTCATCAGTGATGTCTCTGGTGCCAAATATAGTGAGTACATTCCAGGCTTAGCTATACCAGACTCTCAGCAGCATTCGACTGCTTTTTTCGATACCACATTCTCTCGGTTTCCTTCTTGCTTTTCTGGCTGTTTCTTATTCTCTTTAATTATCTTAGATTAGGATTATGGTGAGAAGTTAGGGTTTAGTAGTTAGGGTCAGGATCAGGGTTTGAGACAGTGGTCGGGGGTCCAAGATCTAGGATAGGGTTCAGGGATCAGAAGTTAGAGATAGGGTTCAAGGGTTAAGAGTCAGGGACTAGGGTTCAGGTTTGGGTTGGAGTATGGGTTAGTTAGGGTATGGGTTAGAGTACAGGATAGGGCTAGGGTTAGGGCTAGGACAAAAGCTAGGTTTTAGGATTTAGGGCTTAGGACTAGGGCTAGGGCCAAGGGGTCTAGGGGCTAGAGTTAGAAGGTTACAGGGTTAGGGTTAGAGTTAGGGTTAGGAGTAGTGAATTTAGGCATAGAGATTAGGGATTAGGGTTTGAGGGTTATGTTAGCGTTAAGGGTAACTGGCCCACATTTCTCTCCTTTTTTCCCCATCTCCCTGAGACCTCTAGGAGGACGGCACTCTCTAAGGATCACTCATGAATGAAAGGTTGAACTGGACCATTAGTTGGGTTAGGGTTAGGGGTCAGAGTTAGGGTTTGATATCTCCTCTGCTTTTCTGACATGGTATTGTCATGGTTGTTTTAAAAAGTAATTTACTTCCCAGTCATTTCAAACATACAGAACACTTTCAATAACAGTAAAAAGTGCTCACATTTGCCACTTCACATGAAATATTCCAGTTTATTTTACCCAAAATAGGGACACTCTCCCCAGGAGCCAGCATATAACCCAAAAATGAGTAAATCAAAAGGTTTCCACTTTATAGTTTAATCCACAGGCCCACTTCAACTTTCAGCAGGTTTTCCAGCTGTTTGGAAATGTCTCTTTGCATCCTGACCCAGTTTTCTTTTTCTGGAATCGTTACTGAGATTTCCCCTTATTTTTACAGTCTTCAGGGGTTTAGAGCACATGATGCGAGTCTGTGTTTGGTGGCCTTTTCTGTAGAGCACCTTTTACTGTGGATGAGTTCCGTGTTCATCCATGTTGTAATGCATATCAGTACTTAACTTTTTTTATCATTGTGATTAGAAATGTGTAACATGACATTTACCATTTAAGCGTTTTAAGTGTGCGGTCCTGCGGCATTAGCTGCCTCTCATTGTCGTACAATCATTCTCCCCATCCGTCTCCGGGACTTCTTCATTTTCCGCAAGTGAAACTCTCTGTCCATTACACACTAACTCCGCTCAGCCCCTGGCAACCACATTGTCTTTGTCTCCGAATTTGACTTATCTGGATACCTTATATAAGTGGAATCATGTAATACTTGTCCTGTGACCAGCTTAGTTTTAGCATGGTGACTTCAAGCTTCATCATGTGTGCGATGTGTGGGAATTACCTTAGTTTTAAAGGCTGAATCATATCATATACCACGTTTTGTTATTTGTTCATCAGTCGATGGTTACGTGGGTTGCTTCCACATTTTTGGCCATTGTGAATAATGCTGGTATGAATATGGTTGTACAAATAACCGTTCTACTTACTGCTTTCAAATACTTGAGTCTATGCCCTGAAGTGGAATTGACAGATCGTACGTTAACTGCTTAAGTGTTTGGGGAGCTGCCATATTGTTTTCCACAGCGGCTGCGCCATTTTACTTAATTTCTTTGTATAGTAGAATAATAGGATAGTTTATGGATCTACCCATTTTGTTTATCCATTCACCCTTTGATGGACATTTCAGTCACTTCTACCTTCTGGCTCTTGTGAACAGTGCTGCTATGAATATTCGTATATATATATATTTTTTGTTTGTTTGTTTGAACACCTATTATTCAATTCTTTGATGTCTATATCTAGGAGTGGAGTTGTTGAACCATAAGGTAATAAGGTAATTGTATAGATATATTTTTTAATAAGTTTATTTATTTATTTTTGGCTGCATTGGGTCTTCGTTGCTGCGCGCGGGCTTTCTCTACTTGCGGCGAGTGGGGGCTACTCTTCGTTTCGGTGCGCGGGCTTCTCATTGCAGTGGCTTCTCTTGTTGTGGAACACAGGCTCTAGGTGCGCGGGCTTCAGTAGTTGTGGCTCGAGGGCTCAGTAGTTGGGGCTCAAGGGCTCTAGAGCGCAGGCTCAATAGTTGTGGCGCACGGGCTTAGTTGCTCCGCCGCATGTGGGATCTTCCCGGACCAGGGGTCGAACCCGTGTCCCCTGCATTGGCAGGCAGATTCTTAACCACTGAGCCACCAGGGAAGCCTGGTAACTGTATTTTTATCTTTTTGAGGAAATGTCAAAAATGTACACATAGGCTGCACCATTTTCCATTTCCACAAGCAATGCTTAAGAGTTCCAATTTCTCTACATTGTTGGCAACGTTTGATATTTTCTATTTTTTTTAAATAACCATTCTAGTATGTGTAAAGGGGGATTGCACTGCGGTATTAACTTGCATTTCCATTATGATTACTGATGTTTGACGTCTTTTTAAGAATTTATTGACTATTTGTATTTCTTGTCTAGAGAAGTGCCTCTTCAAGTCCTTTTCCACTAAAAAAATTGGGTTGTCTTTTTGTTGATGATTTGTAAACGTTCTTGATATATTCTGAAGAACAGACTCTTGTCAGATATATGATGTGCAAATATTTTCTTCCATTCTGTGAGCTGTATTTTCCCTCTCTGTATATCACCTTTTGATGCACAGAAATTTTTAAAATTGAGGAAATATAATCTGTCCATTATTACATGGATACTGTAACCGTCCTCCTTTGCTTATCTGTAACTTCCCACTCCGAGTGTAAGATAACTGGCTTCCACCTCTGTCATTTATTGAATTCATTGCTTGTTCCAGTCCAGATTACAGATTTAGTAGTTTCAGTATTGTTAGCTTCTATCACCATGGGAAAGAACTTAGACTCCAGTATTTATGTATGGTACATTTCGCCTTTGTTCTACAGATGCCATTGTTTTCCATGGTTAATTAGGTCAAGTACCTTTTGCCCCCCCACACCTCACCCCACCAACAGTGAGTTTTGTATACTTCTAAATCAGTTAGATTCCTTGTCACATTCTCTATTCCATCCTGTGAAACTCCCATATCCTAAATAACTAAATTTGATTATATATTATTTACTTGTTGGGTTGTAAAAAGCCTTGGGTTTAAACTAATGCATAGTGGCAGGTATCCAACATTAAATTATCATGTGGAATATTTCAATGCCCACCCCATAACTTGTTTACCATCTCTGTTTTACCTGTTCCAGAATGTCATACAAACGGGGTCATACAGTGTGCAGCCTCTTCAGACTGGATTCTTTCACTTAGCAATATACATGTAAGATTCACCCATGTTTTGTGCATGGGTTGATGGTTTATTCCTTCCTATTTCTGAATAGTATTTCATTACATGTGGATGGGAGGAAGAATAATTTCCCTCTACCCTCCTGGGTTCTTGGATGAGGACCCCCCCCGTAATAGGAGACATACGTAATCATCCAGACAAGTGCATATAGAGAAATTTCCAAAATTTTGGCCGTGAGTCAGTAAAACGGAGTCATACAAAATCATCTGTTTCTGTGAAATAGTAGACTCTGAACTGTGTTTCTGGCAGAGGGAAGACAAAGATTGCTTGCCTAGCGAGAGCTAAAGCTTTTCACTAATATATGGGGAGAAGACTTTTAAGATTTTTGATTTGCCCTGATATGTAATCTTATGGAGGCTGTGGACTGAATTCTGGACAGTGGAATTTCTGGAAATACTATGTATCCATCTTGGTTTTCTTTTTTTAAGTCAATCTGAGTGGATAAAATATCTAGTTTGTCTACAATTAGCTTTTTCCTTTCTGGTCTCAGGTAGTGATTTTAGTGGAGTAAGTTACTGTTCAACGGTTGGGCATGATAGGCAAGAAAGCATTGCGGATTTTTTTTGGGGGGGGAGGGGGTGTTAATTGCACTTATGAGGTGAAGAAATAAATGTCTAATTTTTTTCAAGAAACATTATCAACCTTGAGACTAGTTGAATATCTTGAATACTGTAAATCGTGTTCAAATATCCTTAATAATAATATATTTTTGTTTTTGTTTTTGTTTTTTTGGCTGCACCAAGTGGCATGCAGTTTCCCCGACCAGGGGTCGAACGCGTGCCCCCCACAGTGGAAGCCCGGAGTCTTAACCACTGGACTGCCAGGGAAGTCCATGATATATTTTTGAAATGTCTCATGTTTTATGACAGGAGGCAAGAAGCACAATTAAAGGCAAGACACCCTCAACTTAGAGTTATTTCCTTGGATGTTCACATTTAAAGACACAGCTCTTGCTGGGAGAAGGGCCTGGGGAAGGATGGAAGCATTTAAAATAAGAATTTCTGGGGCATATTTCCTGTTATCAGAGATGTAGGGCAATTACTATTTAAGTTTATCTTCATTCTGGAGTGTCGGACAGTTCTCTTCCCAACGCCCAGACATGAGAAGAAAAGTGGAGACTTTCATATCGATAAGAAGGGTGGGTGGGCTTTGAATTCCTCCTACAGCTGCATTTCTGTTTCGTGCAGATGAGATTAGTAAAGCAAGGATGGTTGTTTTTAATTCTTCAAGGAATCGCATATCTTGCTCAGTGATCATTTCAAGAGGCTGAACTGTCCATCCAACTTCACTATCTTGGATTTGCCTCTTTATAACAAGGAGAAGATTTCCAGCTAAGATGTAAATCAAAGAATTCTCGTGTGCGGATTAGAGCTGTGTGCCTTTGGGATGTTTTCACGAATCCTTCCACAAAGGCTTGGCGTGCTCTGTCTCGCTCAGAGCGCATGGTTCCATTTTAGCCCAGGTGGTCTTAGCAGAGGAGGCCTCACAAATCACTCCTCTCAGGCCTGAAGAGCAGCCTCCAACGGGGCCAAGTTCTGAAAATTAGCAGGAGGTTCTGGCCAAGGACCTGGCCATTTGCAGTCTCGGAGAGGGTTTTCTCCAGGGGCATCTGAAGAATGGCATGAGCAGAGTGTATATATATGGGGTGATGGTTGATTGTGTACATGGATTTTATTTTTTCCTCTAAATCTGATTTCCGTTCTTTTGTTTTGTTAAGGAAGTGATCTTAGGCTCGCTATGATACTTCTTCGTCTTTTTAAAAAATTTGATCATCTGAGAGGTTTCAATAGGATATTTGTTTTAGGGTGAGAACATTTATTTATTTATTACATCTTTATTGGAGTATAATTGCTTTACAATGTGTGTTAGTTTCTGCTGTACAACAAAGTGAATCAGCTGTACATATACAGGTATCCCCATATCCCCTCCCTCTTGAGCCTCCCTCCCACCCTCCCTATCCCACCCCTCTAGGTCGTCATAAAGCATCGAGCTGATCTCCCTGTGCTATGCAGCAGCTTCCTAGTAGCTATCTGTTTTACGTTTGGTAGTGTATATATGTCAATGCTACTGTCTCACTTCGTCCCAGCTTCTCCTTGCAGCCTTGTGTCCTCAAGTCCATTCTCTACATCTGCGTCTTTATTCCTGCCCTGCCACTAGGTTGATCAGCATCAGTTTTTTAGATTCCATATATATGTGTTAGTATGCGGTATTTGTTTTTCCTTTCTGACTTACTTCACTCTATATGACAGACTCTAGGTCCATCCACCTTACTACAAATAACTCAATTTCGTTCCTTTTTATGGCTGAGTAATAGTCCATTGTATATATATGCCACATCTTCTTTATCCATTCATCTGTCGATGGACAATTAGGGGATGAGAACCTTTTAAAAATATCCTTGCAAATATCTTATCAGGTGTTTGGCCAGGACAACCAGTAAATTCTCCTGTATTGAACCCTTTTTTCCCCTCCCAGGCGGTTTCCAAAGGTATACTTATTCCTAAACATGCCTCAAAACCAATAAGCCTTATTATAGCTTAACAATGGACAAAAAGATGTCACTAAAGAGGTTGAAAAAAGAGCAGCCGTGATACAGAGTCACTCCCAAAGACAGCCAAAAGAAATAAAGACTACATGAGTCCCTGAGAGCTGGCAGCCCCTTAAGTAGCACATCAGCCTCAAGTGGGGCGCAACCCACATTTCTGGACAACCAGCTACAAATTCTAAGGACCCAAATGTGACAGTTGGCTGCCAGTACACTCAGGCTATACAACCAGCGTTCCTTGCAGGAGGAAAGACACAGAGGGAACACTCTCAATGGATCCAGGCCAATCTCCCAGGATACCAAATGGGGCAAACGGGAAAGCAATGCTGTACCTGGAGGGAAAGGACACTGAGAGGACCCAGAACTGAGGGCCATGCAAAATCACAACGCCCAGAGAAGAGGTCCCCCCAAGTGTTTCCTCATGCCAGTCTAGATATGAGCAAAGGAGAAGACAAGGAGAGATTGTCACTGCCCTCATTTGACCCAGTCAGAGCAGATATCTGGGAGGCTGACTTAGTCAGAATTATTACCTTTTCTTTGTTCTTTCAGATGTCCTGAGAATCCATCACAGCCTCTGGAGTGAGTGGTGTGCCCCAGCCTTCCCTTTGTGTTCACCAAAACTGTGAAAAAAGAAAACAATTTCCTCGACTTTCTCAGGATTAGTGGCTGGGGCTTGTAAATTACACTTACAGAAGACAGGTTAACAGGAGAAAATGTTTGTTTCCACGCACACAGGAGCCAACCAAAAAAGTCGCTCAATGCTAAATAATGAGAGTCAAAGGCTTATAACCTAACTTAACAGGGAAAGGGTGAGTGGAGAATTGGCTTCTATGGGAAGAACAGAGAGGTTTCTTCAGGAAAGACAAACAGGTTCTTTGGAAAACAATGGGATATGAGAAAGTTTTTGATAATGTTTGCGTCTTCTTCAGGGTCATAAAACACCTCACAGAAGGGACTTATGGTGGGTTTACTCTTGGTCTCCTGGGAATAGAAGCCACCCTGAAGAGGGAATTTACAGCAGTGGTCATTTCTCAGAAGTTTCTGCTTTTATTCAGATGAGGGAAGCTCCAAGAAAGCTCTTTTTTTCCTGCATCTATTGAATCTCAAGTATCTTCAGCTTAAATTGTCTTTATACCAACCATGGGGTTCTGTCTGGCTCTCCATACCTCCAACTTTGTTCTTCAAGATTCTTTGATCTATTCTGAGCCCTTTTTCCACATGAATTTTAGACTGCTTGTCAATTTCTGCAAAACACCACCTGGAATTTTGGTAGGGATTGACTTGAATCTTTATTTGTGGAGTATTGCCGTCTTAATAGAATTAAGCCTTCTGATCCATGAATATGGGATTATTTTCCATGAATTTAGCTCTCTCTTAGTTTCTTTCAACAAGCAATTGTTGTTTTCAGTGTACAAGTCTTACCCACATTTCCCTCACCTCTACTGGATGCTGATTCAGAACATATACAACCTCCGGGAGAAACTTGCCCCAACCCTGCCATTCACTGCTGCCTAGCTGGCCTGGAACTGAGTCACCAATAGCTTTTGTTCTTTACTTGATTCTTTTTTTAATTAATTAATTAATTTATTTATGGCTGTGTTGGGTCTTCGTTTCTGTGCGAGGGCTTTCTCTACTTGTGGCAAGCGGGGGCCACTCTTCATCGCGGTACATGGGCCTCTCACTATCGCGGCCTCCCTTGTTGTGGAGCACAGGCTCCAGACATGCAGGCTCAGTAATTGTGGCTCATAGGTCCAGTTGCTCCGCGGCATGTGGGATCTTCCCGGACCAGGGCTCGAACCCATGTCCCCTGCATTGGCAGGCAGATTCTCAACCACTGCGCCACCAGGGAAGCCCTATTTGATTCTTAATTCCTTTAGAATTCATTATTTTACTCTCATAAGTGGTTACTGTCCTTGTAATAAATCTTTAAAACATGAAATGATGTTACTTTAATTATTCCAACGATGAGTGATAAATGGATCACACTGAACATATGATTTTAATCTTTTTAGAATTATACACATATTATAAAGAATTGAAATACCACCTAAAGGAGAAGAGAAGAGGTTTGCAAATCCCACCCCCAGAGGTGACCATCATGAACGGTTTGGTGCATCTCTCTCAGGCTCTGTCTCTCTCCTGTCTCTCTCTATCTCTGTCTCCCACACAAGCAGATTTGTTGACATCTCTGTTTATTTCACCTCTTTGTGGTCTTACAGATGGGATCCAGGCTGCAGATGGTTGGTCCTCATGCTTCCCACCTAAGAGAATCCTGAGGTCTCCCCTTTCATGAGGTACACACCCTGTCCCCACTTTCCTAGCTGCAAAGCATTCATTCGTCCATGTGGACCAGAAATGATGGATCCCATCCCCTCTCCATGAACATTCATGTTGTTGCCAGTTCCCTACTATTTCAACCAGTACTGGGATGGATACCCTTGAAATGACATCTCTGAAAAATTGGGCAAGAATTTTAGTGGGATCAAGTCTAAGAATCATCACTGCTAGTAAAGGGACGCACCTGTGGGACTTTGATGGGTCCTGCACACTGTTCTCCCAGAGATGAGTGTCTGGTCACTCTTCCCTCTAGGGGATCTGCTGGGGCCTCTTCTTCCTCACTTTGTCCCCTGGGCTGGTGGTCACCAGACTAGAAACCTGCCAGTGTGATGGTGACCAAAGCTGTCTCCACAGTGTTTATGTTTGCATGTGTCCTCATCTGAGAGGTTGAGCATCTCTCACATACACTGGCCATATGCACGGCCTCTCACTGGAATTGCATGTGTTTGCTCTCTTTTTAGAACATTGATCTTCAAGAGGTTTTTGGACCACAGGCATTCTCCGGCCTTGGTTATGAGGAATGCTTTTCCAGTTTGTGTGTGTTGGCTCCTGCAAATCAGTTCATTCTGGGAACCTTCTGTCGTGAGTACTGTGGTGCTAGTTAGCTTTGTGATGACAAAGCCAACTCCTCTCCCTGCCTGTTTATGAGAAAAGGCCTGAGTCTGAGCCACTATAGATTCTCTAGATATCTTGGTACATGGACCGAGCCCCACCCTCCCATCCTGCCAGACCCCTTGTACAAACACCTCTATTTGAAGAGTTCTTTCGCCTCATCCAGAAAATAAACAGCACACGCCCCTCCCCCCCAATACCCAACAAACAAGCAGACAGACATCCAGCTGGCCTCCTTCTACCTCAACCTCTCCAGAGAGCCACTCTCTTAGAAATACCTTAAGCTCAATGACATACCGCTGTCTCCCTTTCTCTGGCACCATGCCAACCCCGGGTGAGCCCCGTCTTATGTGGGCACGACGGCACCACTCAGGTTAGCCGGAGACAGTACCCCAAAGTGGCCTGATGGTACCACCGTACATTGAAAATGACCTACACACCAAATCGGCCTTAAACATGGTGGTTCAGAGACCAGAGATGTGCATGTGTCTCTGATAAAATCACTGCTCAGGAGACCCCAGCGTCTGTCAGCAATCTTCTCCATATTTTACTGAACTTTACTCTTCCTCTTTTCAGCTGATATCTTGCTAGATCGTTCATGAAGAAGTTAGATCCCATTTGGCAAGAGCAGAATCATCTTCCCAACACATGAGAAGAGAACAGGCATAGGCCCGCACCCATCCCATCTTATCCCTCCTTGCCTGCCCAGCCCGTCATGTCAGAAACATGTGTCCCTCCTCTTGTCAGAAGCCTAACCCCAGGGAAAGGACTTAGATGTAAAGGAAACCAGAATATTGTCTTGAGCTACGGACACTTCAAAAAACAAAGCAGGGCTTCCCTGGTGGCGCAGTGGTTGAGAGTCCGCCTGCCGATGCAGGGGACACGGGTTCGTGCCCCGGTCCGGGAAGATCCCACATGCCGCGGAGCGGCTGGGCCCGTGAGCCATGGCCGCTGAGCCTGCGCGTCCGGAGCCTGTGCTCCGCAACGGGAGAGGCCACAACAGTGAAAGGCCCGTGTACCGCAGAAAAAAAACAACAAACAACAAACAAACAAAAAACAAAGCAAAAACAACTCCCCCCCCCCCCCCAATACAGCAGGTGCAGAAGGGCGTTCTGAGCCTTCTCCTCTTCCTTCCTGGAAGCAGCAGATAACATGTCCCCCTGCCCCACCCCCAGCAAGACGCCTTCCCTCTGCTGGAAGTAGAGTGACATTGCGATCGTCAAGGGCAGACAGTGGAGAGTGAAAGAATTCTGTACAAACAGACCTTGTTCAACCTAATTCTCAACCTCCTTAGCCTCCCCACATAGTGTAGTTCCTTTTCCACAATCGCCTCTGTGTTCAACCCAACAGAAAAGAATTTCTGCCACTTCTCTGGGTCTTTCTTCATTTCCTTAGGAGGGCGCCCTGGGTCAGGTAAAACTTGTGGGAAATAAATGTGTATGGTTCCCTCCTGTGAGTCTGTTTCACGCCCATTTAATTCTCAGGACCAGCCGTCAGCTCTAAGAGGGTGGAGGTCAGGTTCGGTCTCGGCCACATCTTCCCCGCCGGCACCTTTGAATTCTACCTCCTTCCTTGGCTTGACTCCTCAGCATGCTGACAAGCTCTCAGCGACCATCTTCAGAAGCTCTGTGAACGTGGGCTGCGTCTTTCAAAATGAAACGCATTCTTCCTCTACGATCCAGCCCTCAAACTCCTTGGTACTGATGGACCTAAACGAGTCGAATGCTTCCATCTACACAGAAACTTGCCTCTGGACGTTTACGGCAGCTTTATTCATAACTGCCAGAACCTGGAAGCAACCAAGATGTCCTTCAGGAGGTGAATGGACAGATAGACGGGGCTCCATCCATGCAGCAGAATGTTCTTCAGCACTGAAAAGAAAAATGAGAGAGAGAGGGAGCCACGGGGTGACAGGTGGGGCACCTTAACTGCATGTCACTCACTGAAAGAAGCCAATCTGGAAAGGTGCCACATCTTAGGGTACCAACTACCTATGACATTTGGGAAAAGGTGAACCACAGAAAGGGTGGGTTGCTAGGGGTTTGTGGCGGGGTTAAGGGGTGGGGTATGATAAACAGCTCAAGCACAGAGGACTTTCAAGGCAGTGAAACTATTCATTGTGATACATTCATGGCGAGATACATTTGTCAAAACCCATAGAATGTACAACACCAGCAGTGAACCCTAGTGTAAACTCTGGACTCTGATGACCATGATGTGTCCATGTAGATTCCGTGATAATGACCAACACACAGAATGTTGATAGGCTAGTTGGGGAGAGGGAAACTCTGAGCACCTGTGTGTGTGTGGGGGAGGGGGTGGATGGAGAGAGCAGTAACAGCAGAGCAGGGGGCACGTGGCACCTCTCTGTACTCTGCCCAATTTTGCCGTGAATTCAAAACTTCTTTAAAAAAATAATAAACCCCATTTAAACAAAGAAACAAATGAACATTCCAGTAGCATCATATGACTCCTCCTCTGCAAGTCCTCAATTTGTCTGGACCACTTGAGAGTCAAACTTCAGGAGGCACTTGGCCTTTCAATCAGCATCCTTTCAAAGTTTCATCTGACTCCCGCTCTTTATCTCACTACGCTCTTTTTTACACATTTTTAATTAAAAAATTTTTTTTGCCTGCAGCGTGCAGCTTGCCAGATGTTAGTTCCCTGACCAGGGATTGAACCTGTGCCCTCAGCAGTGAAAGCACAGAGTCCTAACCACTGGACCACCAGGGAAGTCCCCAACACTTAAAAAATATATATTTATTTATATATTTGGTTGCAACGGGTCTTAGTTGCGGCAGGCGGGCTCCTTAGTTGCAGCATGTGGGCTTCTTAGTTGTGGCATGTGAACTCTTAGTTGTGGCATGCATGTGGGTTCTAGTTCCCTGACCAGGGATCAAACCCCGGCCCCCTGCATTGGTAGCACAGTCTTATCCACTGCGCCACCAGGGAAGTTCCCCCTTCTCTTTTTTTTTCTCTTTATACCTGAGGTTTTTTTTTTTAATCTTTATTGGAGTATAATTGCTTTACAATGGTGTGTTAGTTTCTGCTTTATAACCCCCTCCTCTTTTTAAGATAGTGTTTTTTCTTCTTTTGTAAAATTGGTGTATACTTGACAGGCAATATTATATATTAGTTTTCTGGAACACAACATAGTGACTTGATATTTTTATACTCTACAAAATGATCACCAAGATAAGTCTAGTTACAATTTGTCACCATACAATGTTATTACAGTATTACGGACTCTATTCCCTATGCTGTAAACCACACCCTAGGACTTTCGTTTTATAACTGGAATTTGGAACTTCTCAATCTTTCTCAACTATTGCACTCATCCCTCCACTCCCTCCCATCTGGCAACCACCAGCGTGTTCTTGGCATCTATGGGTCCATTTCTGTTTTGTGGTGTTTGTTCATTTGTTTTGTTTTGTAGATTCTACATATAAGTGATATCGTAAGGTAATTGTCTTTCTCTGTCTGCTACATCTCACTTAGCATAATGCCCTCTAGGTCCATTCATGTTGCCATAAGATTTCATTCTTTTTATGGCTGAGTAATATTCCAGTGTGTGTGTGTGTGTCCAGTTTTCATACATATACATGAAAACTTCTTTATCCAATTGTCTATTGATGGACACTTTGGTGGCTTCCACATCTTGACTATTGCCAATAAAGCTGCCATGAACATAAGGGTGCATGTATCTTTCTGAATTTGTGTTTTGGTTTCCTTCAGAAAGATACCACCAAGTGTAATTCCTGCATCATATGGTAGGTCTATTTTTAATTACTTGAGGAACTTCCATACTGTTTTCCATAGTGGTTGTACCAATGAACATTCCCAACAAAAGTGCATGAGGGTTCCCCTTTCTCCACATCCTGAGCAATACTTGTTATTTGTTGTCTTTTAGATGGTAGCCATTCTTTGAGGTGTGAGGTGATAATCTCACTGTGGTTTGGATGTGCATTTCCCTGATGATGAGTGATGTTGACCATCTTTTCATGTGTCTTTTGGTCAACTCTATATATTCTTTGGAAACATGTTTGGTCTTCTGCCAATATTTTATTTGGGTTTTTTTTTTTTTTGGAGGCTGACTTGTGTGAGTGAGTTCTTGGTCTATTTTGTGTATGAACCACTTACCAGACATATTGTTTGTAAATATTTCTCACATTCAGTAGGCTGCCTTTTTGTTTTGTGGATGGTTTCCTTTGCCATTGAAAAAGTTTTCAGTTGGATGGAGTCCCATTGCTTTATTTTGCCTTTGTTTCCCTTGCTTGAGGCGACAGGTCCAAAAAATATTGCTAAGACTGATGTCAAAGAGTGTACTGCTTATGTTTTCTTCTAGAAGTTTTATGGCTTCATGTCTTGTTCTAGTTCTCCTAAAAATTCCATTGGTATTTTGCTAGAAATGGCATCGAATCTCTAGATAGCCTTGGGGTGTGGAATCCTTTTAACAATACGAATTCTTCTAATCCATGAGCATGGTATGTCTTTCCATTTGTTTGTGTCGTCTTCAGTTTCTTTCATCAATGTCTTCCAGTTTTCTGAGTATAGGTCTTTCACCTCCTTGGTTCGATGTATTCCTAGGTATTTTATCTTTGTTAATGTCATTGTCTATGAGGTTGTTTTCTTAATTTCTCCTTCTGGCATTTTGTTGTGAGTGTATAGAGATGCAACCGATTTCTGTAGATTGATTTTGTGTGCTGCAACTTAACTGTGTTTCCTGATGAGTTCTATTTGGTTTTGGGTGTCGTCTTCAAGGTTTTCTGTATAGAGTACCATGTCATCTGCAAACAGTGACAGTTTTACTTTTTCTTCTGCCATGAGATTCTTTTATTTTTATTTTTTTAAAATCTAATTACTATGACTAGGACTTCTTAAACCATGTCAAATGAAAGTGGCCGGAATGGTCAGGGTTAGAGTTAGGTTTAAGCATAACTGGGCCTCTTCCTCTTCCTCTCTCTCCATGTCTCTGACACCTCCATGAAGGACAGGACTAGTCCACAGTTACAAATGGCTCAGGGAGTTGAGCTGGACCATTGTTTTTCTGCCCCCTAGTCCTGGGCATAGTTTTGTGTACTGTCTGTGTATCTTCTTTGGCCAGGTGTCCATTCAGATCTTTCCCTATTTTAATTGGGTTGTTTGTGTTAGAGTTATTTGTATGTTTTGATACAAAACGTTTATTCGATATGTGTTTGCAAATATTTTTCTCCTGGTTTGTGACTTGTCTTTTGATTTTCTGAGTAAGGTCATTCACAGAGTACAAATCTTTAATTAAGTCCATGTTATTGCTTGTTTTCATTTTTAGATTGCCTTTTTGTGTTGTGTGTTAAAACTCCAAAGCTCATGATTTACATGGGCAAACCCAAGCTCATGTCAGTTTTCTTCTATAATTTTGAATAGTTTTGTATTTAAAATTTGCCTGTGGGGACTTCCCTGGTGGTGCAGTGGTTAAGAGTCCGCCTGCTGATGCAGGGGACACGGGTTAGTGCCCCGGTCTGGGAAGATCCCACATGCCGCGGAGCGGCTGGGCCCGTGGGCCATGGCCGCTGAGCCTGCACGTCCGGAGCCTGTGCTCCGCAACCGGAGAGGCCACAACAGTGAGAGGCCCGTGTACCGCAGAAAAAAAAAAAAAAAAAAAGAGTCCGCCTGCCAATGCAGGGAACAAGGGGTCGATCCCTGGTCCGGGAAGATCCCACATGCTGCAGAGCAGCTAAGCCTGCGCGGCACAATTACTGAAGCCTGCGCGCCTAGAGCCCGTGCTGCCCAACAAGAGAAGCCACCGCAATGAGAAGACCGTGCACCGCAACGAAGAGTAGCCCCGCTCGACGCAACTAGAGAAAGCCCCCATGAAGCAACGAAGACCCAACGTAGTCAAAAATAAATAATAAAATAAAATAAAATTTGCCTCTGAATAACTTTGAGTGAATTTGGTACAAGTTGTAAAGTTTGAATCTACATTCATTTCATTCCAAATGGTTTCCAATTAATTGTTCCTTAACTAATTTTAGAAAACGTTTGGGATAGAGACTCCATTTCAGTTTGAATTTCCAGTTTAATGGATTCAGCAGTTCTGTCAGTAGGGGCCGCTATCTCCAGTGACCTGTGAGGGAGGCGCTGCCTGCACTTCCTGCACTGACCACATGGTGGCGCCAAGCTCCCCTCTCTGACCCGCAGCGCATGCTCGTCCCCCGCGAACTCGATTGTGAGCGCAGCTGAGATGAGTTGTGCCTCCTCCGGCGCGGGGGCGGGGGCTTCGGGTGGGACGCCCGGCTCAGCGTCTCTGCTGAGAGGAGCTCGGTCTCCGTCTCCTTAGGACTCGCTGGGGTTTCGACTTCAGGACAAAGTGGGGCTGCGTCCACGCTGACTAGGGAACAGGTTTCCTGAGGACCCAGGTGATGCCTGAGGGAAAGGAGAAGAGACAGTGAGGAAAAGTGGGGAGAAGATTCCTGTGGGCGACTGACGGCTGAGGGGGGTCCGTCTTCATGTGACCGAGGAAGGGCTTGGTGTGCAAAGCTGGGTTTTTGGTCAGGTTTGTGTGCAGGGTAGCCAGCATGAGTTATGGGGTGTCCAGTTTTCCCAGCACCATTTATTGTGGGGAGTGTCGTGCTCCGTGGTGTGTCCTTGGTCCCTTTGTCATAAATTAACTGACCCCGTCCTTGTGGGTTGAATTCTGGGCTCTCTGTCCTGTTCCTATGGTCCCTGTGCCTGTTTTGAGCCACTTCCACACTGTTTTGGTGACTGTAGGTTCGTAATGTAGTGTGAAGTCAGGGAGGGATATGCCTCCAGCCTGTTCTCTTTTCTCAGCGTTGCTTTGGCTATTTGCGGTCCTTTGTGGTTCCACACAGATATTAGGAGGATTTGCTCTATTTTTGGGGAAAATACCATGGAATTTTGGGAGGGATTGCATTCACTGTGTACATTGCTTTGGGTAGAATGGGTATTTTAACAATATTAATTGTTCCATTCCCTGAGAACAGGATGTCTTTCCATTTATTCGTGTGTTTTTCAATTTCTTCATCAATGTCTTAAACTTTTCAGTGTGCAAGTCTTTCACATCCCTGGTTAACTTTATTTCCAGGTATTTTGTTCTTTTGGATGCATTTGTAAATAGGGTTGCTTTCTTTCTCTTTCTGATGGTTCATTATTAGTGTTTAGAAATGCAACTGATTTCTGTGCATTGATTTTGCAACTTTACTGAATTCATTTATTAGTTCTAATAGTTTTTTTTGTGGAATGAGGTGGAAAATTGGAATTCAAAAATCCCACTGTTTCTATCATATCCAGGTCGTCCACAACACGGAGGACAGTGGCTCCTAATATAACCTTCCCACAGTGCCTCTAAATGACATGTGGACTTTGGGTGAACTGGATCTGGGTAAATCTTGGCTTCTATATGGAAGTTTGATGTTTTCTCTGCTTTTCTGGCATGCTATTGGCATACATGATATTTTGAAAAGTAATTTACTTTCCAGTAATTTCAAACATACAACTTTACATGCATAAAACAAGTCTTGTACCTTGATTAAATATACTCCTAAATATTGATGTTGACATTATTTAAAATGGAATTGTTTTCATAAATTCTTTTTCAGATTATTTTTTGCTAGCATATACATATAAGACAGATTTTCATGAATTGATATTTTGTTTTATAACTTTGCTTAATTAGATGATTAGCTCAAATAATTTCTTTGCTGATTTTAGGTAGTTTTATATATAAGATGATGTGACCTATGTTCTGTGAAGAGACACAGTTTTAATTTTTCCATTCACCCACGGATGCCTTTCATTTTTTCCTCAAGAGTCTGGGTAGAACTTCCAGTCACTACTGAGTAACGGTGATGTAGGCCAGCTTCCTGGCCTTGCTCCTGATTTCAGGAGTAAATCTTTCAGTGTTTAACGTTGAGCATGATGTTTGCTGTGGCTTTTTGTACTACTCTTTTCCATATTGAACAAATTTCCTTTTAGTCCTGCTTTCTTGAGTGTTTATCATGAAATAACACTGGATTTTCATTGTAGTTTTTTTGCATTAATTGATATGAGTATGTGTTTTTACTTCATACCATTATTGTGATTTAATACATTGCTTACTTTTAATATGTTGAGCAACCTGAAACTTCTGGTGTAGAGATACTTGCTTATGGCATTATCCACTTAAAGTTCTGTTGGTTTCATGTTGCTATTATTTTGTGATAGATTTTTACATTCATATTTATAAGTTATATTGGGGTAGTTTTCTTTTTTTTCTTTATTTTTAAATCTTTTTTTAAATAGTGGTTTTATTTCATTTTATTTATTTATTTATTTTGGCCACATCCCATGGCTTGTGGGATCTTAGTTCCCCAGTCAGGGATCGAACCCGAGCCCTTGGCAGTGAAAACACAGAGTCCTAACCACTGGGCCACCAGAGAATTCCATAGTTTTCTTTTTTAAGATGTATTTGTATAATCTGATTAGATTTGGCTCAGTGTAAGTGGTTTGGAGGGTTAGCATTAGGGCTGGGACTGGTGTGAGGGCTGAGGCTGTGTATGGTTTATGATTGCTGTTAGGGTTTACGTTTTATGGTTATGACTTATTTATGTGTATGGTTAATGAATGTATTTTATGGTTTATGGTTTGGTTATGGTTATGGTTTTGCTTATTGGTTACGGTTTATGGTTTTGGTCTCAGGGTGTTAGCGTTCTGTGTTAGAGTGGGTGTTAGGGTATGGGTTAGAATTGAGGTACAGGTACGATACGGGTAGAGTATGGGTTAGGGCAAGGTACAGGTTTAGGGTACGGGTTAGGGCTAAGGTTAGGTCAGGACTTCGGGTCAGGACCAGAGTTTAGGGTGAGGATCCATGTCAGGATTAGCGTCAAGGTTGAGCTCGGCCGTCGTTTTCTGCTCCTCCAGTCCTGGATTCTGATTGGTAGATGAACGAAATGTCTGCTCTGGTCACTGTTTCAAATTGAGCTCAGCCTTAGTCAAGCGTTCTTAGGGCTTCAGAGGTCATGCAGGGTTTCCCTCCACCCTCCGTCCTGGGAAGTGTGATGCAGGCCCCACTCTGTCTGGGCAGCCCCAGGTCCAGCATGGCCCTGACATGCAGGATACTAAGTAGACGTGTGTGTGTTTATATAAGACTCGGTGCATCAATCTGCCAGCCCCCAGGTGCTGCCTTTTAAAAAAAAATTAATTAATTAGTTTATTTTTGGCTGTGTTGGGTCTTCATTGCTGCGCGGAGGCTTTCTCTAGTTGCGGCGAGTGGGGGCTTCTCATTGCAGTGGCTGCTTTTGTTGCAGAGAACAGGCTCTAGGCACGTGGGCTTCAGCAGTTGTGGCTCGCGGGTTCTAGAGCGCAGGCTCAGTAATGGTGGCTAGCAGGCTCTAGAGCTCAGGCTCAGTTGTTGTGGCGCACGGGCTTAGTTGCTCCGCGGCATGTGGGATCTTCCTGTACCAGGGCTCAAACCCATGTCCCCTGCATTGGCAGGTAGATTCTTAACCACTGCGCGACCAGGGAAGTCCGGTGCTGTGTTCTTGAGGGCTGGTGGGGCCCTCCTGGGACAGGATGGATCCTTTGTTCCATCTGCATGGGTGTATAAGCAGGTCTCAGAACAGCCCTTGGCCTCTGAGCATCCAGGCAAGCATCCATGTTCCTCCAGCTCAGGTTAGCCTTGGCCCCTCAAGACCCCGTGGCCAATTACTGAGCTGATTGTGTCTTTACTCTTTAAAATTAAATCACTCTCTCCAGGAGGGCAAGAAGTTTACTTGTGAACTTGCTTAGGGTTAGGGGTAAGGGGTTAGGGTTAGGGGTTATGGGTTAGGGCTAGGGCTAGGGGTTAGGGGTTAGGGTTAGGCTTAGGGTACGGGTTAGGGTACGAGTTAGGGTACAGGTTAGGGTTAGGGTTAGGGTTAGGGTATGCTTTAGAGTTAGGGTATTTATTAAACCTCTTCCATTCTCCAGATATCACTTAGCACGTAAAGGAATGTTATTTGGGGTCCAGCCAAGGAGAAGACTTTAGACACTAGGATAAGACAAAGAACACACACATTATAAATAAATCACATTACGATTTTGTTTTTAACCTGTCCATTAAAACATTAGTGCTTAGGAAATCTAATGGAGACAGAAGCAGTAAAGGGTAGATTTATGGGAATAACATCACAGATTTTCTGTAGAATACATAGATTTTGACTGGTTAGAAAGTCAAGGAGGAATGCTTTTCTTCTGAAGATATAAACCCTCTTGTAAATTGTGATGTTATCGGAAGTTAGAAATTTTTTGTTGCTGTTGTATTGCTTTGTGTTTTCATGATTATTCTGCCTGCATCTCCCTTGTTAAACCTTTGATTTGGGGAAGAGTGCCATTACTGGAAATGAGTTCACAGAATTATTCTCAAAAACAGAAGGAAATGGTTCTCACCTAAATATTAAGAACTAATCTCTATACTGGTGTACTAACAGAATTATGATTCAGGGATAATAATTCTATGAAATGTAGTTAAACACACAATATACATTTTTTTCTTTTAAATTTCCATTGTTACTTTTAAAAAGTACAATTATAATTCAAGTTCCTTGTAACAATGGAAATTTAAAAAGATTAAAGGAAAAGAAAATATTTGAACACTTGCCATCCTTCCGCACTCCCTGAAATGACCAGCATAATGTATAGCTTTCTCATTTTATTCAGGTGTTCCTTACATGTGGAACATCATGTTTCTCACTGTAGAAAAACAGATTGAGCTCTCACACCTTTTATAGGCTACATAAAAGTCCATAGAACAGAAGTACCAAGTATTTCAGACTTATCTTTTGGAGGGGCATTCAGGTTACTTTCTGTCTTATTTTATTGTTCTGCTAATTTGTTTTAACCCCAGAAAAATATTTTTTAAAACACACACAAAAAATTAAGTTAAGGGTAAGGATTAGGGTTTAGGGTATGGGTTAGGTTTAGGGTACAGGTTAGGATTAGGGTACAGGTTAGGGTTAGCAATAGGGTTAGGGTATGGGTTAAGGTACAGGTTAGGGTACGGGTATGGGTTAGGGTATGGGTTAATGTACAGGTTAGGGTTATGGTATGGGTTAGAGTTAGGGTTAGGGTTCGGGTGGGGTTAGGGAACAGGTTAGGGTATGGCTACGGTTTAGGGTTAGGGTATGTGTTAGGATATGTGTCAGGGTTAGGGTACATGTTAGGGTTAGGGAACGGGGTAGGGTTTGGGTACGGGTATGGGATAGGGTTAGGGTTTGGGTTCGGGTACGAGTTAGGGTACAGGTTAGGGTATGGCTACGGGTTAGGGTTAGGGTACATGTTAGAGTTAGGGTACGGGTTAGGGTTAGGGAAAGGGGCAGGGTTCGGGTACAGGTAGGGGTAAAGGCTAGGGTTCGGGTATGGGTTAGGGTACAGGATAGGGTAGGGCTACGTGTTAGGGTACATGTTAGGGTTAGGGTAGAGGTTAGGTTTAGGGTAGAGGTTAGGGTGAGGGTTAGGGTATGGGTTAGGGTTAGGGTACATTGTAGGGTTAGGGTACGGTTAGGGTAAGGGTTAGGGTTAGGGTTAGGGTTCGGGTGGGGTTAGGGTACAGAGTAGGGTATGGCTACGGTTTAGGGTTAGGGTATGTGTTAGGGTATCTGTTAGGGTTAGAGGGTTACAGTTAGGGTTAGGGTTCGGGTTTAGGGTTAGGGTTAGGGTTTAGGGTTAGGGTTAGGGTTTAGGGTTAGGGTTAGGGATAGGGTTAGGGGGTTAGGGTTATGGTTATGGTTAGGATTAGAGTTAGGGTTAGGGTTAGGTTAGGGTTAGGGTTAGGGGTTGGGGATAGGGTTGGGGTTAGGGTGAGGGTTAGGGTTAGGGGATGGGGACGGTTTAGGGTACAGGTTAGGGTACGACAACAGTTTAGGGTGAGCGTACGTGTTAGGGTACGGGGTGGGGATCGGGTACGGGTATGGGTTAGGGTTTGGGTTCAGGTATGGGTTAGGGTACAGGTTAGGGTATGGCTATGGGTTAGGTTTAAGTTGTGGGTTAGGGTACCTATTAGAGTTAGGGTACAGGTTAGGGTTAGGGTACGGGTAGGGGTTAGGGTACAGGTAAGGCTACGGGTTAGGGTTAGGGTTTGGGTAGGGATTAGGGTACAGGTTAGGGTACGGCTACAGTTTAGGGTTAGGGTATGTGTTGGGGTACATGTTAGGGTTAGGGTATGTGTTAAGGTTAGGGTATGGGATAGGGTTCTGGTATGTGTTAGGGTTTGGGTTTGGGTATGGGATAGGGTACAGGTTAGGGTATGGCTACGGGATAGGGTTAGGGTGTGTGTTAGGGTACATGTTAGAGTTAGTGTATGGGTTAGGGTTAGTGTACGGGATAGGGTTAGGGTTAGGGTTAAGGTACAGATTAGAGTTTGGGTACAGTTTAGTGTATGGCTATGGTTTAGGGTTAGTGTACGGTTTAGGGTACGGGTTAGTGTTAAGATATGGGTTAGGATTAGGGTACGGGTTAGGGTAGAGTTTAGAGGTAGGGTTAGGGTTCGGGTAGGGGTTAGGGTACAGGTTAGGGTACAGCAACGGTTTAGGGTTAGGGTGTGTGTTATGGGACGTGTTAGAGTTAGAGTACGTGTTAGGATTACAGTAAGGGGTAGGGTTCGGGTACATGTACGTGTGAGGGATAGGGTGTGGGTATGGGTTCGGGTATGACAACGGGTTTGGGTTAGGGTATGTGTTAGGGTACGGGTTAGTGTTAGTGTATGGGATAGGATTAGGGTATGGTTTAGGATAAGGCTTAGGGTTAGGGAACAGGTACGGTTTAGGGTACAGGTTAGTGTGACAACGCTTTAGGGATAGCGTACGTGTTAGGGTGCGGGTTAGTGTTAGTGTACGGGTTAGGATTAAGGTATGGGTTAGGATAAGGCTTCGGGTAAGGGTTATGGTTAGGGTTGGGGAACGGGTACGGTGGAGGGTACATGTTAGGATACGACAACGCTTTAGGGTTAGCGTACGTGTTAGGGTACGGGTTAGTAGTAGTGTATGGGTTAGGATTAAGGTACGGGTTAGGGTAGGGCTTCGGGTAAGTGTTACGGTTACGGTTAATATTAGGGTTAGGGTTAGGGAACAGGTACGAATTAGGGTACAGGTTAGGATACGACAAAGATTTAGGGTGAGTTTACGTGTTAGGGTACAGGTTAGTGTTAGTGTATGGGTTAGCATAAAGGTACAGGTTAGGCTAAGGCTTGACATAAGGGTTAGTGACACGGTTAGGGTTAGGAAACGGCAATGGTTTAAGGCACCCGTTAGGGTACAACAAAGTTTTATGGTTAATGTACGTGTTAGGGTACGGGATAACATTACTGTATGGGTTAGGACTAGGGTAAGAGTTAGGGCAAGGCTTCGGGGAAGGGTTAGTGTTAGGGTTAGCGTAAGTGTTAGGGAATGGGTACGGTTTAGGGTACAGTTTAGGGTATGACCACAGTTTAGGGTCAGGGTGCGTGTTAGGGTATGGGTTAGTGTTAGTGTATGGGTTAGGAGAAAGTATGGGTTAGGGTAAGGCTTCGGATAAGGGTAACGGTTACGGTTACGGTTACGGTTAGGGTTAGGGTTAGGGTATAGAGTTAGGGTTCGGATTAGGGTTTAGGGTTAGGGTTAGGGTTTAGGGTTAGGGATAGGGACATGGTTAGGGGGTTAGGGTTAGGGTTATGGTTATGGTTAGGATTACGGTTAGAGTTAGGGTTAGTTTAGGGTTAGGGGTAGGGTTAGGATTAGGGATTGGGGTTAGGGCTGGGGTCGGGGTTAGGGTTAGGGTTATGGTTATGGTTAGGGTTACGGTTGGGGACGGGGACCGTTTAGGGTACAGGTTAGGGTACGACAACGGTTTAGGGTGAGCGTACATGTGAGGGCATGGGTTAGTGTTAGCGT
Organism: Grampus griseus; assembly: GCF_964374135.1. Taxonomy (NCBI): domain Eukaryota; kingdom Metazoa; phylum Chordata; class Mammalia; order Artiodactyla; family Delphinidae; genus Grampus; species Grampus griseus. The sequence goes on from NC_139005.1 coordinate 102,810,903, forward strand.
ACGGGTTAGGATTAGGGGACGGGTTAGGGTAAGGCTTCGGGTAAGGGTTAGGGTTAGGGTTAGGGGACGGGGACGATTTAGGGTACAGGTTAGGGTACGACAACGGTTTTGGGTGAGCGTACATGTGAGGGCACGGGTTAGTGTTAGCGTAAAGGTTAGGATTAGGGGACGGGTGAGGGTAAGGCTTCGGGTAAGGGTTAGGGCTAGGGTTCAGGCTAGGGTTAGGGTTAGGGGACGGGGACGGTTTAGGGTCCGGATGAGGGTACGACAACGGTTTAGGGTGAGCGTACGTGTGAGGGCACGGGTTAGTGTAAGCGTACGGGTTAGGATTAGGGGACGGGTGAGGCTAAGGCTTCGGGGAAGGGTTAGGGTTAGGGTTTGGGCTAGGGTTAGGGTTAGGGGACGGGGACGGTTTAGGGTCAGGGTGAGGGTACGACAACGGTTTAGGGTGAGCGTACGTGTGAGGGCACGCGTTAGTGTTAGCGTCCGGGTTAGGATTACGGGAGGGGTGAGGCTAAGGCTTCGGGTAACGTTAGAGTTAGGGATTGGGCTAGGGTTAGGGTTAGGGGACGGGGACGGTTTAGGGTCCGGGTGAGGGTACGACAACGGTTTAGGGTGAGCGTACGTGTGAGGGCAAGGGTTAGTGTTAGCCTACGGGTTAGGATTAGGGGACGGGTGAGGCTAAGGCTTCAGGGAAGGGTTAGGGTTAGGGTTCGGGCTAGGGTTAGGGTTAGGGGACGGGGACGGTCTAGGGTCCGGGTGAGGGTACGACAACAGTTTAGGGTGAGCGTACGTGTGAGGGCACGGGTTAGTGTAAGCGTACGGGTTAGGATTAGGGGACGGGTGAGGCTAAGGCTTCGGGGAAGGGTTAGGGTTAGGGTTTGGGCTAGGGTTAGGGTTAGGGGACGGGGACGGTTTAGGGTCAGGGTGAGGGTACGACAACGGTTTAGGGTGAGCATACGTGTGAGGGCACGCGTTAGTGTTAGCGTACGGGTTAGGATTACGGGAGGGGTGAGGCTAAGGCTTCGGGTAACGTTAGAGTTAGGGATTGGGCTAGGGTTAGGGTTAGGGGACGGGGACGGTTTAGGGTCCGGGTGAGGGTACGACAACGGTTTAGGGTGAGCGTACGTGTGAGGGCAAGGGTTAGTGTTAGCCTACGGGTTAGAATTAGGGGACGGGTGAGGCTAAGGCTTCAGGGAAGGGTTAGGGTTAGGGTTCGGGCTAGGGTTAGGGTTAGGGGACGGGGACGGTCTAGGGTCCGGGTGAGGGTACGACAACAGTTTAGGGTGAGCGTACATGTGAGGGCATGGGTTAGTGTTAGCGTACGGGTTAGGATTAGGGGACGGGTGAGGGTCAGGCTTCGGGGAAGTGTTAGGGTTAGGGTTCGGGCTAGGGTTAGGGTTAGGGGACGGGGACGGTCTAGGGTCCGGGTGAGGGTACGACAACGGTTTAGGGTGAGCGTACGTGTGAGGGCACGGGTTAGTGTTAGTGTACGGGTTAGGATTAGGGGACGGGTGAGGCTAAGGCTTCGGGGAAGGGTAACGGTTAGGGTTCGGGCTAGGGTTAGGGTTAGGGGATGGGGACGGTTTACGGTCCGGGTTAGGGTATGACAAAGGTTTAGGGTGAGCGTACGTGTGAGGGCGCGGGTTATTGTTAGCGTACAGGTTAGGTTTAGGGGACAGGTGAGAGTCAGGCTTCGGGGAAGGGTTAGGGTTAGGGTTCGGGCTAGGATGAGGGTTAAGGGACGGGGACGGTTTAGGGTCAGGGCGAGGGTACGACAACGCTTTAGCGGGAGAGTACGTGTGTGGGCAAGGGTTAGTGTTAGCGTACGGGTTAGGATTAGGGGACGGGTGAGGGTCAGGCTTCGGGGAAGCGTTAGGGTTAGGGTTCGGGCTAGGGTTAGGGTTAGGGGACGGGGACAGTTTAGGGTCCGAGCGAGGGTACGACAACGCTTTAGGGGGAGCTTACGTGTGAGGGCGCGGGTTAGTGTTATCGTACGGGTTAGCATTAGGGGACGGGTGAAGGTCAGGCTTCGGGGAAGTGTTAGGCTTAGGGTTCGGGCTAGGGTTAGGGTTAGGGGACGTGGACGGTTTATGGTTGGGGCGAGGGTACGACAACGCTTTAGGGGGAGCGTATGTGTGAGGGCGCGGGTTAGAGTTATCGTAAGGGATAGGATAAGGGGACGGGTGAGGGTCAGGCTTCGGGGAAGGGTTAGGGTTCGGGCTAGGGATAGGGTTAGGGGACGGGTACGGTTTAGGGTCCGGGCGAGGGTGCGACAACGCTTTAGGGGGAGCGTACGTGTGAGGGCGCGGGTTAGTGTTAGAGTACGGGTTAGGTTTAGGGGACGGGTGAGGCTCAGGCTTCGGGGAAGCGTTAGGGATAGGGTTCGGGCTAGGGTTAGGGTTAGGTTTAGGGGACGGGGACGGTTTGGGGTTCGGGTGAGGGTACGACAACGGTTTAGGGTTAGGGTTAGGGTTAGGGTTAGGGTTAGGGGACGGGGACGGTTTAGGGTCCGGGCGAGGGTATGACAAAGCTTTAGGGGGAGCGTACGTGTGAGGGCACGGGTTAGTGTTAGCGTACGGGTTAGGATTATGGGACGGGTGAGGATCAGGCTTCGGGGAGGGTTAGGGTTCGGGATAGGGTTAGGGTTAGGGGACGGGGACGGTTTAGGATCCGGGCGAGGGTACGACAACGCTTTAGGGGGATCGTACGTGTCAGGGCGCGTGTTATTGTTAGCGTACGGGTTAGGTTTAGGGGACGGGTGAGGGTCAGGCTTCGCGGAAGCATTAGGGTTAGGGTTCGGGCTAGGGTTAGGGTTAGGGGACGGGGACGGTTTACGGTCCGGGCGAGGGTACGACAATGCTTTAGGGGGAGCGTACGTGTGAGGGCGTGGGTTAGTGTTAGCGTACGTGTTAGGATTAGGGGACGGGTGAGGGTCAGTCTTCGGGGAAGGGTTAGTGTTAGGGATCGGCTAGGGTTAGGGTTAGGGGACGGGGACGGTTTAGGGTCCGGGTGAGTGTACGACAACGCTTTAAGGGGAGCATACGTGTGAGGGCGCGGGTTAGTGTTAGCATACGGGTTAGGATTAGGGGACGGGTGAGGGTCAGGCTTCGGGGAAGGGTTAGGGTTCGGGCTAGGGTTAGGGATAGGGGACGGGCACGGTTTAGGGTCCAGGTGAGGGTACGAAAACGCTTTAGGGGGAGCGTACGTGTGAGGGCGCGGGTTAGCGTTAGCGTACGTGTTAGGATTAGGGGACGGGTGAGGGTCAGGCTTCGGGGCAGGGTTAGGGTTAGGGTTCGGGCTAGGGTTAGGGTTAGGGGACGGGGACGGTTTAGGGTCCAGGTGAGGGTACGACAACGCTTTAGGTGGAGCGTACGTGTGAGGGCACGGGTTAGCGTTAGCGTACGGGTTAGGATTAGGGGACGGGTGAGGGTCAGGCTTCGGGGCAGGGTTAGGCATAAGTTTCGGGCTAGGGTTAGGGTTAGGGGACGGGGACGGTTTAGGGTTCAGGTGAGGGTACGACAACGCTTTAGGGGGAGCGTATTTGTGAGGGCGCGGGTTAGCGTTAGTGTACGGGTTAGGATTAGGGGACGTGTGAGGGTCAGGCTACGGGGAAGGGTTAGGGTTAGGGTTCGGGCTAGGGTTAGGTTTAGGGGACGGGGACGGTTTAGGGTCCGAGTGAAGGTACGACAACGCTTTAGGGGGAGCGTACGTGTGAGGGCGCGGGTTAGTGTTAGCGTACGGGTTAGGATTAGGGGACGGGTGAGGGTCAGGCTTCGGGGAAGGGTTAGGGTTAGGGTTCGGGCTAGGGTTAGGGTTAGGGGACGGGGACGGTTTAGGGTCCGGGTGAGTGTACGACAAAGTTTAAGGGGGAGCGTACTTGTGAGGGCGCGGGTTAGTGTTAGCGTACGGGTTACGATTAGGGAACGGGTGAGGGTCAGGCTTCGGGGAAGTGTTAGGGTTAGGGTTCGGGCTAGGGTTAGGGTTAGGGGACGGGGACGGTTTAGGGTCCAGGTGAGGGTTCGACCACGCTTTAGGGGGAGCGTACTTGTGAGGGCGCGGGTTAGTGTCAGCGTACGGGTTAGGATTAGGGGACGGGTGAGGGTCAGGCTTCGGGGAAGGGTTAGGGTTAGGGTTCGGGCTAGGGTTAGGGTTAGGGAACGGGGACGGTTTAGGGTCCAGGTGAGGGTACGACCACGCTTTAGGGGGAGCGTACGTGTGAGGGCGCGGGTTAGTGTCAGCGTACGGGTTAGGATTAGGGGACGGGTGAGGGTCAGCCTTCGGGGAAGGGTTAGGGTTAGGGTTCAGGCTAGGGTTAGGGTTAGGGGACGGGGACGGTTTAGGGTCCAGGTGAGGGTACGACCACGCTTTAGGGGGAGCGTACGTGTGAGGGCGCGGGTTAGTGTCAGCGTACGGGTTAGGATTAGGGGACGGGTGAGGGTCAGGCTTCGGGGAAGGGTTAGGGTTAGGGTTCGGGCTAGGGTTAGGGTTAGGGGACGGGGACGGTTTAGGGTCCAGGTGAGGGTACGTCCACGCTTTAGGGGGAGCGTACGTGTGAGGGCGCGGGTTAGTGTCAGCGTACGGGTTAGGATTAGGGGACGGGTGAGGGTCAGGCTTCGGAGAAGGGTTCGGTTAGGGTTCGGGCTAGGGTTAGGGTTAGAGGACGGGGACGGTTTAGGGTCCAGGTGAGGGTACAACAACGCTTTAGGGGGAGCGTACGTGTGAGGCCGCGGGTTAGTGTCAGCGTACGGGTTAGGATTAGGGGACGGGTGGGGTTCAGGCTTCGTGGAAAGGTTAGGGTTAGGGTTCGGGCTAGGGTTAGGGTTAGGGGACGGGGACGGTTTAGGGTCCAGGTGAGGGTACGACAACGCTTTAGGGGGGGCGTACGTGTGAGGGCGTGGGTTAGTGTCAGCGTACGGGTTAGGATTAGGGGACGGGTGAGGGTCAGGCTTCGGGGAAGGGTTAGGGTTAGGGTTCGGGCTAGGGTTAGGGTTAGGGGACGAGGACGGTTTAGGGTCCAGGTGAGGGTACGACAACGCTTTAGGGGGAGCGTACCTGTGAGGGCGCGGGTTAGTGTCAGCGTACGGGTTAGGATTAGGGGACGGGTGAGGGTCAGGCTTCGGGGAAGGGTAAGGGTTAGGGTTAGGTTTCGGGCTAGGGTTAGGGTTAGGGGACGGGGACGGTTTAGCGTCCAGGTGAGGGTACGACCACGCTTTAGGGGGAGCGTACGTGTGAGGGCGTGGGTTAGTGTCAGGGTACGGGTTAGGATTAGGGGACGGGTGAGGGTCAGGCTTCGGGGTAGGGTTAGGGTTAGGGTTCGGGCTAGGGTTAGGGTTAGGGGACGGGGACGGTTTAGGGTTCAGGTGAGGGTACGACAACGCTTTAGGGGGAGCGTACGTGTGAGGGCGCGGGTTAGTGTCAGCGTACGGGTTAGGATTAGGGGACGGGTGAGGGTCAGGCTTCGGGGAAGGGTTAGGGTTAGGGTTCGGGCTAGGGTTAGGGTTAGGGGACGGGGACGGTTTAGGGTCCAGGTGAGGGTACGACCACGCTTTAGGGGGAGCGTACGTGTGAGGGCGCGGGTTAGTGTCAGCGTACGGGTTAGGATTAGGGGACGGGTGAGGGTCAGGCTTCGGGGAAGGGTTAGGGTTAGGGTTCGGGCTAGGGTTAGGGTGAGGGGACGGGGACGGTTTAGGGTCCGGGTGAGGGTACGACCATGCTTTAGGGGGAGCGTACGTGTGAGGGCGCGGGTTAGTGTCAGCGTACGGGTTAGGATTAGGGGACGGGTGAGGGTCAGGCTTCGGGGTAGGGTTAGGGTTAGGGTTCGGGCTAGGGTTAGGGTTAGGGGACGGGGACGGTTTAGGGTTCAGGTGAGGGTACGACAACGCTTTAGGGGGAGCGTACGTGTGAGGGCGCGGGTTAGTGTCAGCGTACGGGTTAGGATTAGGGGACGGGTGAGGGTCAGGCTTCGGGGAAGGGTTAGGGTTAGGGTTCGGGCTAGGGTTAGGGTTAGGGGACGGGGACGGTTTAGGGTCCAGGTGAGGGTACGACCACGCTTTAGGGGGAGCGTACGTGTGAGGGCGCGGGTTAGTGTCAGCGTACGGGTTAGGATTAGGGGACGGGTGAGGGTCAGGCTTCGGGGAAGGGTTAGGGTTAGGGTTCGGGCTAGGGTTAGGGTTAGGGGACGGGGACGGTTTAGGGTCCGGGTGAGGGTACGACCATGCTTTAGGGGGAGCGTACGTGTGAGGGCGCGGGTTAGTGTCAGCGTACGGGTTAGGATTAGGGGACGGGTGAGGGTCAGGCTTCGGGGAAGGGTTAGGGTTAGGGTTCGGGCTAGGGTTAGGGTTAGGGGACGGGGACGGTTTAGGGTCCAGGTGAGGGTACGACAACGCTTTAGGGGGAGCGTACCTGTGAGGGCGCGGGTTAGTGTCAGCGTACGGTTTAGTATTAGGGGACGGGTGAGGGTCAGGCTTCGGGGAAGTGTTAGGGTTAGGGTTCGGGCTAGGGTTAGGGTTAGGGGACGGGGACGGTTTAGGGTCCAGGTGAGTGTTCGACCACGCTTTAGGGGGAGCGTACTTGTGAGGGCGCGGGTTAGTGTCAGCGTACGGGTTAGGATTAGGGGACGGGTGAGGGTCAGCCTTCGAGGAAGGGTTAGGGTTAGGATTCGGGCTAGGGTTAGGGTTAGGGGACGGGGACGGTTTAGGGTCCAGGTGAGGGTACGACCACGCTTTAGGGGGAGCGTACGTGTGAGGGCGCGGGTTAGTGTCAGCGTATGGGTTAGGATTAGGGGACGGGTGAGGGTCAGGCTTCGGGGAAGGGTTAGGGTTAGGGTTCGGGCTAGGGTTAGGGTTAGGGGACGGGGACGGTTTAGGGTCCAGGTGAGGGTACGTCCACGCTTTAGGGGGAGCGTACGTGTGAGGGCGCGGTTTAGTGTCAGCGTACGGGTTAGGATTAGGGGACGGGTGAGTGTCAGGCTTCGGGGAAGGGTTCGGTTAGGGTTCGGGCTAGGGTTAGGGTTAGAGGACGGGGACGGTTTAGGGTCCAGGTGAGTGTACGACAACGCTTTAGGGGGAGCGTACGTGTGAGGGCGCGGGTCAGTGTGAGCGTACGGGTTAGGATTAGGGAACGGGTGAGGGTCAGGCTTCGGGGAAGGGTTAGGGTTAAGGTTCGGGCTAGGGTTAGGGTTAGGGGACGGGGACGGTTTAGGGTCCAGGTGAGGGTACGACCACGCTTTAGGGGGAGCGTACGTGTGAGAGCGCGGGTTAGTGTCAGCGTACGGGTTAGGATTAGGGGACGGGTGAGGGTCAGGCTTCGGGGAAGGGTTAGGGTTAGGGTTCGGGCTAGGGTTAGGGTTAGGGGACGGGGACGGTTTAGGGTCCAGGTGAGGGTACGACCACCCTTTAGGGGGAGCGTACGTGTGAGGGCGTGGGTTAGTGTCAGCGTACGGGTTAGGATTAGGGGACGGGTGAGGGTCAGGCTTCGGGGAAGGGTTAGGGTTAGGGTTCGGGCTAGGGTTAGGGTTAGGGGACGGGGACGGTCTAGGGTCCGGGTGAGGGTACGACAACGGTTTAGGGTGAGCGTACGTGTGAGGGCGCGGGTTAGTGTTAGTGTACGGGTTAGGATTAGGGGACGGGTGAGGCTAAGGCTTCGGGGAAGGGTTACGGTTAGGGTTCGGGCTAGGGTTAGGGTTAGGGGATGGGGACGGTTTACGGTCCGGGTTAGGGTATGACAACGGTTTAGGGTGAGCGTACGTGTGAGGGCGCGGGTTATTGTTAGCGTACGGGTTAGGTTTAGGGGACGGGTGAGAGTCAGGCTTCGGGGAAGGGTTAGGGTTAGGGTTCGGGCTAGGATGAGGGTTAAGGGACGGGGACGGTTTAGGGTCAGGGCGAGGGTACGACAACGCTTTAGCGGGAGAGTACGTGTGTGGGCAAGGGTGAGTGTTAGCGTACGGGTTAGGATTAGGGGACGGGTGAGGGTCAGGCTTCGGGGAAGCGTTAGGGTTAGGGTTCGGGCTAGGGTTAGGGTTAGGGGACGGGGACAGTTTAGGGTCCGAGCGAGGGTACGACAACGCTTTAGGGGGAGCTTACGTGTGAGGGCGCGGGTTAGTGTTATCGTACGGGTTAGCATTAGGGGACGGGTGAAGGTCAGGCTTCGGGGAAGGTTTAGGGTTAGGGTTCGGGCTAGGGTTAGGGTTAGGGGACGGGGACGGTTTAGGGTCCGGGCGAGGGTATGACAAAGCTTTAGGGGGAGCGTACGTGTGAGGGCACGGGTTAGTGTTAGCGTACGGGTTAGGATTATGGGACGGGTGAGGATCAGGCTTCGGGGAGGGTTAGGGTTCGGGATAGGGTTAGGGTTAGGGGACGGGGACGGTTTAGGATCCGGGCGAGGGTACGACAACGCTTTAGGGGGATCGTACGTGTCAGGGCGCGTGTTATTGTTAGCGTACGGGTTAGGTTTAGGGGACGGGTGAGGGTCAGGCTTCGCGGAAGCATTAGGGTTAGGGTTCGGGCTAGGGTTAGGGTTAGGGGACGGGGACGGTTTACGGTCCGGGCGAGGGTACGACAATGCTTTAGGGGGAGCGTACGTGTGAGGGCGTGGGTTAGTGTTAGCGTACGTGTTAGGATTAGGGGACGGGTGAGGGTCAGTCTTCGGGGAAGGGTTAGTGTTAGGGATCGGCTAGGGTTAGGGTTAGGGGACGGGGACGGTTTAGGGTCCGGGTGAGTGTACGACAACGCTTTAAGGGGAGCATACGTGTGAGGGCGCGGGTTAGTGTTAGCATACGGGTTAGGATTAGGGGACGGGTGAGGGTCAGGCTTCGGGGAAGGGTTAGGGTTCGGGCTAGGGTTAGGGATAGGGGACGGGCACGGTTTAGGGTCCAGGTGAGGGTACGAAAACGCTTTAGGGGGAGCGTACGTGTGAGGGCGCGGGTTAGCGTTAGCGTACGTGTTAGGATTAGGGGACGGGTGAGGGTCAGGCTTCGGGGCAGGGTTAGGGTTAGGGTTCGGGCTAGGGTTAGGGTTAGGGGACGGGGACGGTTTAGGGTCCAGGTGAGGGTACGACAACGCTTTAGGTGGAGCGTACGTGTGAGGGCACGGGTTAGCGTTAGCGTACGGGTTAGGATTAGGGGACGGGTGAGGGTCAGGCTTCGGGGCAGGGTTAGGCATAAGTTTCGGGCTAGGGTTAGGGTTAGGGGACGGGGACGGTTTAGGGTTCAGGTGAGGGTACGACAACGCTTTAGGGGGAGCGTATTTGTGAGGGCGCGGGTTAGCGTTAGTGTACGGGTTAGGATTAGGGGACGTGTGAGGGTCAGGCTACGGGGAAGGGTTAGGGTTAGGGTTCGGGCTAGGGTTAGGTTTAGGGGACGGGGACGGTTTAGGGTCCGAGTGAAGGTACGACAACGCTTTAGGGGGAGCGTACGTGTGAGGGCGCGGGTTAGTGTTAGCGTACGGGTTAGGATTAGGGGACGGGTGAGGGTCAGGCTTCGGGGAAGGGTTAGGGTTAGGGTTCGGGCTAGGGTTAGGGTTAGGGGACGGGAACGGTTTAGGGTCCGGGTGAGTGTACGACAAAGTTTAAGGGGGAGCGTACTTGTGAGGGCGCGGGTTAGTGTGAGCGTACGGGTTAGGATTAGGGAACGGGTGAGGGTCAGGCTTCGGGGAAGTGTTAGGGTTAGGGTTCGGGCTAGGGTTAGGGTTAGGGGACGGGGACGGTTTAGGGTCCAGGTGAGGGTTCGACCACGCTTTAGGGGGAGCGTACTTGTGAGGGCGCGGGTTAGTGTCAGCGTACGGGTTAGGATTAGGGGACGGGTGAGGGTCAGGCTTCGGGGAAGGGTTAGGGTTAGGGTTCGGGCTAGGGTTAGGGTTAGGGAACGGGGACGGTTTAGGGTCCAGGTGAGGGTATGACCACGCTTTAGGGGGAGCGTACGTGTGAGGGCGCGGGTTAGTGTCAGCGTACGGGTTAGGATTAGGGGACGGGTGAGGGTCAGCCTTCGGGGAAGCGTTAGGGTTAGGGTTCAGGCTAGGGTTAGGGTTAGGGGACGGGGACGGTTTAGGGTCCAGGTGAGGGTACGACCACGCTTTAGGGGGAGCGTACGTGTGAGGGCGCGGGTTAGTGTCAGCGTACGGGTTAGGATTAGGGGACGGGTGAGGGTCAGGCTTCGGGGAAGTGTTAGGGTTAGGGTTCGGGCTAGGGTTAGGGTTAGGGGACGGGGACCGTTTAGGGTCCAGGTGAGGGTACGTCCACGCTTTAGGGGGAGCGTACGTGTGAGGGCGCGGGTTAGTGTCAGCGTACGGGTTAGGATTAGGGGACGGGTGAGGGTCAGGCTTCGGAGAAGGGTTCGGTTAGGGTTCGGGCTAGGGTTAGGGTTAGAGGACGGGGACGGTTTAGGGTCCAGGTGAGGGTACAACAACGCTTTAGGGGGAGCGTACGTGTGAGGGCGCGGGTTAGTGTCAGCGTACGGGTTAGGATTAGGGGACGGGTGGGGTTCAGGCTTCGTGGAAAGGTTAGGGTTAGGGTTCGGGCTAGGGTTAGGGTTAGGGGACGGGGACGGTTTAGGGTCCAGGTGAGGGTACGACAACGCTTTAGGGGGGGCGTACGTGTGAGGGCGTGGGTTAGTGTCAGCGTACGGGTTAGGATTAGGGGACGGGTGAGGGTCAGGCTTCGGGGAAGGGTTAGGGTTAGGGTTCGGGCTAGGGTTAGGGTTAGGGGACGAGGACGGTTTAGGGTCCAGGTGAGGGTACGACAACGCTTTAGGGGGAGCGTACCTGTGAGGGCGCGGGTTAGTGTCAGCGTACGGGTTAGGATTAGGGGACGGGTGAGGGTCAGGCTTCGGGGAAGGGTAAGGGTTAGGGTTAGGTTTCGGGCTAGGGTTAGGGTTAGGGGACGGGGACGGTTTAGCGTCCAGGTGAGGGTACGACCACGCTTTAGGGGGAGCGTACGTGTGAGGGCGTGGGTTAGTGTCAGGGTACGGGTTAGGATTAGGGGACGGGTGAGGGTCAGGCTTCGGGGTAGGGTTAGGGTTAGGGTTCGGGCTAGGGTTAGGGTTACGGGACGGGGACGGTTTAGGGTTCAGGTGAGGGTACGACAACGCTTTAGGGGGAGCGTACGTGTGAGGGCGCGGGTTAGTGTCAGCGTACGGGTTAGGATTAGGGGACGGGTGAGGGTCAGGCTTCGGGGAAGGGTTAGGGTTAGGGTTCGGGCTAGGGTTAGGGTTAGGGGACGGGGACGGTTTAGGGTCCAGGTGAGGGTACGACCACGCTTTAGGGGGAGCGTACGTGTGAGGGCGCGGGTTAGTGTCAGCGTACGGGTTAGGATTAGGGGACGGGTGAGGGTCAGGCTTCGGGGAAGGGTTAGGGTTAGGGTTCGGGCTAGGGTTAGGGTTAGGGGACGGGGACGGTTTAGGGTCCAGGTGAGGGTACGACCACGCTTTAGGGGGAGCGTACGTGTGAGGGCGCGGGTTAGTGTCAGCGTACGGGTTAGGATTAGGGGACGGGTGAGGGTCAGGCTTCGGGGAAGGGTTAGGGTTAGGGTTCGGGCTAGGGTTAGGGTTAGGGGACGGGGACGGTTTAGGGTCCAGGTGAGGGTACGACAACGCTTTAGGGGGAGCGTACCTGTGAGGGCGCGGGTTAGTGTCAGCGTACGGTTTAGTATTAGGGGACGGGTGAGGGTCAGGCTTCGGGGAAGTGTTAGGGTTAGGGTTCGGGCTAGGGTTAGGGTTAGGGGACGGGGACGGTTTAGGGTCCAGGTGAGTGTTCGACCACGCTTTAGGGGGAGCGTACTTGTGAGGGCGCGGGTTAGTGTCAGCGTACGGGTTAGGATTAGGGGTCGGGTGAGGGTCAGCCTTCGAGGAAGGGTTAGGGTTAGGATTCGGGCTAGGGTTAGGGTTAGGGGACGGGGACGGTTTAGGGTCCAGGTGAGGGTACGACCACGCTTTAGGGGGAGCGTACGTGTGAGGGCGCGGGTTAGTGTCAGCGTATGGGTTAGGATTAGGGGACGGGTGAGGGTCAGGCTTCGGGGAAGGGTTAGGGTTAGGGTTCGGGCTAGGGTTAGGGTTAGGGGACGGGGACGGTTTAGGGTCCAGGTGAGGGTACGTCCACGCTTTAGGGGGAGCGTACGTGTGAGGGCGCGGGTTAGTGTCAGCGTACGGGTTAGGATTAGGGGACGGGTGAGTGTCAGGCTTCGGGGAAGGGTTCGGTTAGGGTTCGGGCTAGGGTTAGGGTTAGAGGACGGGGACGGTTTAGGGTCCAGGTGAGTGTACGACAACGCTTTAGGGGGAGCGTACGTGTGAGGGCGCGGGTCAGTGTCAGCGTACGGGTTAGGATTAGGGAACGGGTGAGGGTCAGGCTTCGGGGAAGGGTTAGGGTTAAGGTTCGGGCTAGGGTTAGGGTTAGGGGACGGGGACGGTTTAGGGTCCAGGTGAGGGTACGACCACGCTTTAGGGGGAGCGTACGTGTGAGAGCGCGGGTTAGTGTCAGCGTACGGGTTAGGATTAGGGGACGGGTGAGGGTCAGGCTTCGGGGAAGGGTTAGGGTTAGGGTTCGGGCTAGGGTTAGGGTTAGGGGACGGGGACGGTTTAGGGTCCAGGTGAGGGTACGACCACCCTTTAGGGGGAGCGTACGTGTGAGGGCGTGGGTTAGTGTCAGCGTACGGGTTAGGATTAGGGGACGGGTGAGGGTCAGGCTTCGGGGAAGGGTTAGGGTTAGGGTTCGGGCTAGGGTTAGGGTTAGGGGACGGGGACGGTCTAGGGTCCGGGTGAGGGTACGACAACGGTTTAGGGTGAGCGTACGTGTGAGGGCGCGGGTTAGTGTTAGTGTACGGGTTAGGATTAGGGGACGGGTGAGGCTAAGGCTTCGGGGAAGGGTTACGGTTAGGGTTCAGGCTAGGGTTAGGGTTAGGGGATGGGGACGGTTTACGGTCCGGGTTAGGGTATGACAACGGTTTAGGGTGAGCGTACGTGTGAGGGCGCGGGTTATTGTTAGCGTACGGGTTAGGTTTAGGGGACGGGTGAGAGTCAGGCTTCGGGGAAGGGTTAGGGTTAGGGTTCGGGCTAGGATGAGGGTTAAGGGACGGGGACGGTTTAGGGTCAGGGCGAGGGTACGACAACGCTTTAGCGGGAGAGTACGTGTGTGGGCAAGGGTGAGTGTTAGCGTACGGGTTAGGATTAGGGGACGGGTGAGGGTCAGGCTTCGGGGAAGCGTTAGGGTTAGGGTTCGGGCTAGGGTTAGGGTTAGGGGACGGGGACAGTTTAGGGTCCGAGCGAGGGTACGACAACGCTTTAGGGGGAGCTTACGTGTGAGGGCGCGGGTTAGTGTTATCGTACGGGTTAGCATTAGGGGACGGTTGAAGGTCAGGCTTCGGGGAAGTGTTAGGCTTAGGGTTCGGGCTAGGGTTAGGGTTAGGGGACGTGGACGGTTTATGGTTGGGGCGAGGGTACGACAACGCTTTAGGGGGAGCGTATGTGTGAGGGCGCGGGTTAGAGTTATCGTAAGGGATAGGATAAGGGGACGGGTGAGGGTCAGGCTTCGGGGAAGGGTTAGGGTTCGGGCTAGGGATAGGGTTAGGGGACGGGTACGGTTTAGGGTCCGGGCGAGGGTGCGACCACGCTTTAGGGGGAGCGTACGTGTGAGGGGGCGGGTTAGTGTTAGCGTACGGGTTAGGATTAGGGGACGGGTGAGGGTCAGGCTTCGGGGAAGGGTTAGGGTTAGGGTTCGGGCTAGGGTTAGGGTTAGGGGACGGGGACGGTTTAGGGTCCAGGTGAGGGTACGACAACGCTTTAGGGGGAGCGTACGTGTGAGCGCGCGGGTTAGTGTCAGCGTACGGGTTAGGATTAGGGGATGGGTGAGGGTCAGGCTTCGGGGAAGGGTTAGGGTTAGGGTTCGGGCTAGGGTTAGGGTTAGGGGACGGGGACGGTTTAGGGTGCAGGTGAGGGTACAACCAGGCTTTAGGGGGAGCGTACGTGTGAGGGCGCGGGTTAGTGTCAACGTACTGGTTAGGATTAGGGGACGGGTGAGGGTCAGGCTTCTGGGATGGGTTAGGTTTAGGGTTCGGACAAGGGTTAGGGTTAGGGGACGGGGACGGTTTAGGGTTCAGGTGAGGGTACGACCACGCTTTAGGGGGAGCGTACGTGTGAGGGCGTGGGTTAGTGTCAGCGTACGGGTTAGGATTAGGGGACGGGTGAGTGTCATGCTTCGGGGAAGGGTTAGGGTTAGGATTCGGGCTAGGGTTAGGGTTAGGGGACGGGGACGGTTTAGGGTCCAGGTGAGGGTACGACAACGCTTTAGGGGGAGCGTACGTGTGAGGGCGCGGGTTAGTGTCAGCGTACGGGTTAGGATTAGGGGACGGGTGAGGGTCAGGCTTCGGGGAAGGGTTAGGGTTAGGGTTCGGGCTAGGGTTAGGGTTAGGGGACGGGGACGGTTTAGGGTCCAGGTGAGGGTACGACCACGCTTTAGGGGGAGTGTACGTGTGAGGGCGCGGGTTAGTGTCAGCGTACGGTTTAGGATTAGGGGACGGGTGAGGGTCAGGCTTCGGGGAAGGGTTAGGGTTTGGGCTAGGGTTAGGGTTAGGGGACGGGGACGGTTTAGGGTCCAGGTGAGGGTACGACCACGCTTTAGGGGGAGCGTACGTGTGAGGGCGCGGGTTAGTGTCAGCGTACGGGTTAGCATTAGGGGACGGGTGAGGGTCAGGCTTCGGGGAAGGGTTAGGGTTAGGGTTCGGGCTAGGGTTAGGGTTAGGGGACGGGGACGGTTTAGGGTCCAGGTGAGGGTACGACCACGCTTTAGCGGGAGTGTACGTGTGAGGGCGCGGGTTAGTGTCAGCGTACGGTTTAGGATTAGGGGACGGGTGAGGGTCAGGCTTCGGGGAAGGGTTAGGGTTTGGGCTAGGGTTAGGGTTAGGGGACGGGGACGGTTTAGGGTCCAGGTGAGGGTACGACCACGCTTTAGGGGGAGCGTACGTGTGAGGGCGCGGGTTAGTGTCAGCGTACGGGTTAGCATTAGGGGACGGGTGAGGGTCAGGCTTCGGGGAAGTGTTAGGGTTAGGGTTCGGGCTAGGGTTAGGGTTAGGGGATGGGGACGGTTTAGGGTCCAGGTGAGGGTACGACCACGCTTTAGGGGGAGCGTACGTGTGAGGGCGCGGGTTAGTGTCAGCGTACTGGTTAGGATTAGGGGACGGGTGAGGGTCAGGCATCGGGGAACGGTTAGGGTTAGGGTTCGGGCTAGGGTTAAGGTTAGGGGACGGGGACGGTTTAGGGTCCAGGTGAGGGTACGACAACGCTGTAGGGGGAGCGTACGTGTGAGGGCGTGGGTTAGTGTCAGCTTACGGGTTAGGATTAGGGAACGGGTGAGGGTCAGGCTTCGGGGAATGGTTAGGGTTAGGGTTCGGGCTTGGGTTAGGGTTAGGGGACGGGGACGGTTTAGGGTCCAGGTGAGGGTACGACCACGCTTTAGGGGGAGCGTACGTGTGAGAGCGCGGGTTAGTGTCAGCGTACGGGTTAGGTTTAGGGGACGGGTGAGGGTCAGGCTTCGGGGAAGGGTTAGGGTTAGGGTTCGGGCTAGGGTTAGGGTTAGGGGACGGGGACGGTTTAGGGTCCAGGTGAGGGTACGACCACGCTTTAGGGGGAGCGTACGTGTGAGGGCGCGGGTTAGTGTCAGCGTACGGTTTAGGATTAGGGGACGGGTGAGGGTCAGGCTTTGGGGAAGGGTTAGGGTTAGGGTTCGGGCTAGGGTTAGGGTTAGGGGACGGAGACGGTTTAGGGTCCAGGTGAGGGTACGACCACGCTTTAGGGGGAGCGTCCGTGTGAGGGCGCGGGTTAGTGTCAGCGTACGGGTTAGGATTAGGGGACGGGTGAGGGTCAGGCTTCGGGGAAGGGTTAGGGTTAGGGTTCGCGCTAGGGTTAGGGTTAGGGGACGGGGACGGTTTAGGGTCCAGGTGAGGGTACAACCACGCTTCAGGGGGAGCGTACGTGTGAGGGCGCAGGTTAGTGTCAGCGTACGGGTTAGGATTAGGGGACGGGTGAGGGTCAGGCTTCGGGGATGGGTTAGGGTTAGGGTTCGGGCTAGGGTTAGGGTTAGGGGACGGGGACGGTTTACGGTCCAGGTGAGGGTACGACCACGCTTTAGGGGGAGCGTACGTGTGAGGGCGCGGGTTAGTGTCAGCGTACGGGTTATGATTAGGGGACGGGTGAGGGTCAGGCTTCGGGGAAGGGTTAGGGTTAGGGTTCGGGCTAGGGTTTGGGTTAGGGGACGGGGACGGTTTACGGTCCAGGTGAGGGTACGACCACGCTTTAGGGGGAGCGTACGTGTGAGGGTGCGGGTTAGTGTCAGCGTACGGGTTAGGATTAGGGGACGGGTGAGGGTCAGGCTTTGGGGAAGGGTTAGGGTTAGGGTTCGGGCTAGGGTTAGGGTTAGGGGACGGGGACGGTTTAGGGTCCAGGTGAGGGTACAACCACGCCTTAGGGGGAGCGTACGTGTGAGGGCGCGGGTTAGTGTCAGCGTACGGGTTAGGATTAGGGGACGGGTGAGGGTCAGGCTTCGGGGAAGGGTTAGGGTTAGGGTTCGGGCTAGGGTTAGGGTTAGGGGACGGGGACGGTTTACGGTCCAGGTGAGAGTACGACCACGTTTTAGGGGGAACGTACGTGTGAGGGCGCGGGTTAGTGTCAGCGTACGGGTTAGCATTAGGGGACGGGTGAGGGTCAGGCTTCGGGGAAGGGTTAGGGTTAGGGTTCGGGCTAGGGTTAGGGTTAGGGGACGGGGACGGTTTAGGGTCCAGGTGAGGGTTCGACCACGCTTTAGGGGGAGCGTACGTGTGAGGGCGCGGGTTAGTGTCAGCGTACGGGTTAGGATTAGGGGACGGGTGAGGGTCAGGCTTCGGGGAAGGGTTACGGTTAGGGTTCGGGCTAGGGTTAGGGTTAGGGGACGGTTTAGGGTCCAGGTGAGTGTACGACCATGCTTTAGGGGAAGCGTACGTGTGAGGGCGCGGGTTAGTGTCAGCGTACGGGTTAGGATTAGGGGACGGGTGAGGGTCAGGCTTCGGGGAAGGGTTAGGGTTAGGGTTCGGGCTAGGGTTAGGTTTAGGGGACGGGGACGGTTTAGGGTCCAGGTGAGGGTACGAAAACGCTTTAGGGGGAGCGTACGTGTGAGGGCGCGGGTTAGTGTCAGCGTACGGGTTAGGATTAGGGGACGGGTGAGGGTCAGGCTTCGGGGAAGGGTTAGGGTTAGGGTTCGGGCTAGGGTTAGGGTTAGGGGACGGGGACGGTTTAGGGTCCGGGTGAGGGTACGACAACGCTTTAGGGGGAGCGTACGTGTGAGGGCGCGGGTTATTGTCAGCGTACGGGTTAGGATTAGGGGATGGGTGAGGGTCAGGCTTCGTGGAAGTGTTAGGGTTAGGGTTCGGGCTAGGGTTAGGGTTAGGGGACGGCGACGGTTTAGGGTCCGGGTGAGGGTACGACCACGCTTTAGGGGGATCGTACGTGTGAGGGCGCGGGTTAGTGTCAGCGTACGGGTTAGGATTAGGGGACGGGTGAGGGTCAGGCTTCGGGGAAGGGTTAGGGTTAGGGTTCGGGCTAGGGTTAGGTTTAGGGGACGGGGACGGTTTAGGGTCCAGGTGAGGGTACGACCACGCTTTAGGGGGAGCGTACGTGTGAGGGCGTGGGTTAGTGTCAGCGTACGGATTAGGATTAGGGGACGGGTGAGGGTCAGGCTTCGGGGAAGGGTTAGGGTTAGGGTTCGGGCTAGGGTTAGGGTTAGGGTACGGGGACGGTTTAGGGTCCAGGTGAGGGTACGACCACGCTTTAGGGGGAGCGTACGTGTGAGGGCGCGGGTTAGTGTCAACGTACGGGTTAGGATTAGGGGACGGGTGAGGGTCAGGCTTCGGGGAAGGGTTAGGTTTAGGGTTCGGACAAGGGTTAGGGTTAGGGGACGGGGATGGTTTAGGGTCCCGGTGAGTGTACGACCACGCTTTAGGGGGAGCGTACGTGTGAGGGCGCGGGTTAGTGTCAGCGTACGGGTTAGGATTAGGGGACGGGTGAGGGTCAGGCTTCGGGGAAGGGTTAGGGTTAGGGTTCGGGCTACGGTTAGGGTTAGGGGACGGGGACGGTTTAGGGTCCAGGTGAGGGTACGACCACGCTTTAGGGGGAGCGTACGTGTGAGGGCGCGGGTTAGTGTCAGCGTACGGGTTAGGATTAGGGGACGGGTGAGGGTCAGGCTTCGGGGAAGGGATAGGGTTAGGGTTCGGGCTAGGGTTAGGGTTAGGGGATGGGGACGGTTTAGGGTCCAGGTGAGGGTACGACCACGCTTTAGGGGGAGCGTACGTGTGAGGGCGTGGGTTAGTGTCAGCGTACGGGTTAGGATTAGGGGACGGGTGAGGGTCAGGCTTCGGGGAAGTGTTAGGGTTAGGGTTCGGGCTAGGGTTAGGGTTAAGGGACGGGGACGGTTTAGGGTCCGGGTGAGGGTACGACAACGCTTTAGGGGGAGCGTACGTGTGAGGGCGCGGGTTAGTGTCAGCGTACGGGTTAGGATTAGGGGACGGTTGAGGGTCAGGCTTCGGGGAAGTTTTAGGGTTAGGGTTCGGGCTAGGGTTAGGGTTATGGGACGGGGACTGTTTAGGGTCCGAGTGAGGGTACGACAACGCTTTAGGGGGAGCGTACGTGTGAGGGCGCGGGTTAGTGTCAGCGAACGGGTTAGGATTAGGGGACGGGTGAGGGTCAGGCTTCGGGGAAGTGTTAGGGTTAGGGTTCGGGCTAGGGTTAGGGTTAGGGGACGGGGACGGTTTAGGGTCCAGGTGAGGGTACGACCACGCTTTAGGGGGAGCGTACGTGTGAGGGCGCGGGTTAGTGTCAGCGTACGGGTTATGATTAGGGGACGGATGAGTGTCAGGCTTCGGGGAAGGGTTAGGATTAGGGTTCGGGCTAGGGTTAGGGTTAGGGGACGGGGACGGTTTAGGGTCCAGGTGAGGGTACGACCACGCTTTAGGGGGAGCGTATGTGTGAGGGCGCGGGTTAGTGTCAGCGTACGGGTTAGGATTAGGGGACGGGTGAGGGTCAGGCTTCGGGGAAGGGTTAGGGTTAGGGTTCGGGCTAGGGTTAGGGTTAGGGGACGGGGACGGTTTAGGGTCCAGGTGAGGGTTCGACCACGCTTTAGGGGGAGCGTACGTGTGAGGGCGCGGGTTAGTGTCAGCGTACGGGTTAGGATTAGGGGACGCCTGAGGGACAGGCTTCGGGGAAGGGTTAGGGATAGGGTTCGGTGTAGGGTTAGGGTTAGGGGACGGGGACGGTTTAGGGTCCAGGTGAGGGTACGACCACGCTTTAGGGGGAGCGTACGTATGAGGGCGCGGGTTACTGTCAGCGTACGGGTTAGGATTAGGGGACGGGTGAGGGTCAGGCTTCGGGGAAGGGTTAGGGTTAGGGTTCGGGCTAGGGTTAGGGTTAGGGGACGGGGACGGTTTAGGGACCGAGTGAGGGTACGACAACGCTTTAGGGGGAGCGTATGTGTGAGGGCACGGGTTAGTGTCAGCGTACGGGTTAGGATTAGGGGACGGGTGAGGGTCAGGCTTCGTGGAAGTGTTAGGGTTAGGGTTCGGGCTAGGGTTAGGGTTAGGGAACGGCGACGGTTTAGGGTCCGGGTGAGGGTACGACCACGCTTTCGGGGGAGCGTACGTGTGAGGGCACGGGTTAGTGTCAGCGTACGGGTTAGGATTAGGGGACGGGTGAGGGTCAGGCTTCGGGGAAGGGTTAGGGTTAGGGTTCGGGCTAGGTTTAGGGTTAGGGGACGGGGACAGTTTAGTGTCCAGGTGAGGGTACGACAACGCTTTAGGGGGAGCGTACGTGTGAGGGCGCGGGTTAGTGTCAACGTACGGGTTAGGATTAGGGGACGGGTGAGGGTCAGGCTTCGGGGAAGGGTTAGGGTTAGGGTTCGGGCTAGGGTTAGGGTTAGGGGACGGGGACGGTTTACGGTCCAGGTGAGGGTATGACCACGCTTTAGGGGGAGCGTACGTGTGAGGGCGCGGGTTAGTGTCAGCGTACGGGTTAGGATTAGGGGACGGGTGAGGGTCAGGCTTCGGGGTAGGGTTAGGGTTAGGGTTCTGGCTAGGGTTAGGGTTAGGGGACGGGGACGGTTTAGGGTTCAGGTGAGGGTACGACAACGCTTTAGGGGGAGCGTACGTGTGGGGGCGTGGGTTAGTGTCAGCGTACGGGTTAGGATTAGGGGACGGGTGAGTGTCAGGCTTCGGGGAAGGGTTAGGGTTAGGATTCGGGCTAGGGTTAGGGTTAGGGGACAGGGACGGTTTAGGGTCCAGGTGAGGGTACGACCACGCTTTAGGGGGAGCGTACGTGTGAGGGCGCGGGTTAGTGTCAGCGTACGGGTTAGGATTAGGGGACGGGTGAGGGTCAGGCTTCGGGGAAGGGTTAGGGTTAGGGTTCGGGCTACGGTTAGGGTTAGGGGACGGGGACGGTTTAGGGTCCAGGTGAGGGTACGACCACGCTTTAGGGGGAGCGTACGTGTGAGGGCGCGGGTTAGTGTCAGCGTACGGGTTAGGATTAGGGGACGGGTGAGGGTCAGGCTTCGGGGAAGGGATAGGGTTAGGGTTCGGGCTAGGGTTAGGGTTAGGGGATGGGGACGGTTTAGGGTCCAGGTGAGGGTACGACCACGCTTTAGGGGGAGCGTACGTGTGAGGGCGTGGGTTAGTGTCAGCGTACGGGTTAGCATTAGGGGACGGGTGAAGGTCAGGCTTCGGGGAAGTGTTAGGCTTAGGGTTCGGGCTAGGGTTAGGGTTAGGGGACGTGGACGGTTTATGGTTGGGGCGAGGGTACGACAACGCTTTAGGGGGAGCGTATGTGTGAGGGCGCGGGTTAGAGTTATCGTAAGGGATAGGATAAGGGGACGGGTGAGGGTCAGGCTTCGGGGAAGGGTTAGGGTTCGGGCTAGGGATAGGGTTAGGGGACGGGGACGGTTTAGGGTCCGGGCGAGGGTGCGACCACGCTTTAGGGGGAGCGTACGTGTGAGGGGGCGGGTTAGTGTTAGCGTACGGGTTAGGATTAGGGGACGGGTGAGGGTCAGGCTTCGGGGAAGGGTTAGGGTTAGGGTTCGGGCTAGGGTTAGGGTTAGGGGACAGGGACGGTTTAGGGTCCAGGTGAGGGTACGACAACGCTTTAGGGGGAGCGTACGTGTGAGCGCGCGGGTTAGTGTCAGCGTACGGGTTAGGATTAGGGGATGGGTGAGGGTCAGGCTTCGGGGAAGGGTTAGGGTTAGGGTTCGGGCTAGGGTTAGGGTTAGGGGACGGGGACGGTTTAGGGTGCAGGTGAGGGTACAACCAGGCTTTAGGGGGAGCGTACGTTTGAGGGCGCGGGTTAGTGTCAACGTACTGGTTAGGATTAGGGGACGGGTGAGGGTCAGGCTTCTGGGATGGGTTAGGTTTAGGGTTCGGACAAGGGTTAGGGTTAGGGGACGGGGATGGTTTAGGGTCCCGGTGAGTGTACGACCACGCTTTAGGGGGAGCGTACGTGTGAGGGCGCGGGTTAGTGTCAGCGTACGGGTTAGGATTAGGGGACGGGTGAGGGTCAGGCTTCGGGGAAGGGTTAGGGTTAGGGTTCGGGCTAGGGTTACGGTTGGGGACGGGGACGGTTTAGGGTCCAGGTGAGGGTACGACCACACTTTAGGGGGAGCATACGTGTGAGGGCGCGGGTTAGTGTCAGCGTACGGGTTAGGATTAGGGGACGGGTGAGGGTCAGGCTTCGGGGTAGGGTTAGGGTTAGGGTTCTGGCTAGGGTTAGGGTTAGGGGACGGGGACGGTTTAGGGTTCAGGTGAGGGTACGACAACGCTTTAGGGGGAGCGTACGTGTGAGGGCGTGGGTTAGTGTCAGCGTACGGGTTAGGATTAGGGGACGGGTGAGTGTCATGCTTCGGGGAAGGGTTAGGGTTAGGATTCGGGCTAGGGTTAGGGTTAGGGGACGGGGACGGTTTAGGGTCCAGGTGAGGGTACGACAACGCTTTAGGGGGAGCGTACGTGTGAGGGCGCGGGTTAGTGTCAGCGTACGGGTTAGGATTAGGGGACGGGTGAGGGTCAGGCTTCGGGGAAGGGTTAGGGTTAGGGTTCGGGCTAGGGTTAGGGTTAGGGGACGGGGACGGTTTAGGGTCCAGGTGAGGGTACGACCACGCTTTAGTGGGAGTGTACGTGTGAGGGCGCGGGTTAGTGTCAGCGTACGGTTTAGGATTAGGGGACGGGTGAGGGTCAGGCTTCGGGGAAGGGTTAGGGTTTGGGCTAGGGTTAGGGTTAGGGGACGGGGACGGTTTAGGGTCCAGGTGAGGGTACGACCACGCTTTAGGGGGAGCGTACGTGTGAGGGCGCGGGTTAGTGTCAGCGTACGGGTTAGGATTAGGGGACGGGTGAGGGTCAGGCTTCGGGGAAGGGTTAGGGTTAGGGTTTGGGCTAGGGTTTGGGTTAGGGGACGGGGACAGTTTACGGTCCAGGTGAGGGTACGACCACGCTTTAGGGGGAACGTACGTGTGAGGGCGCGGGTTAGTGTCAGCGTAAGGGTTAGCATTAGGGGACGGGTGAGGGTCAGGCTTCGGGGAAGGGTTAGGGTTAGGGTTCGGGCTAGGGTTAGGGTTAGGGGACGGGGACGGTGTAGGGTCAGGGTGAGGGTACCACCACGCTTTAGGGGGAGCGTACGTGTGAGGGCGCGGGTTAGTTTCAGCGTACGAATTAGGATTAGGGGACGGGTGAGGGTCAGGCTTCGGGGAAGGGTTAGGGTTAGGGTTCGGGCTAGGGTTAGGGTTAGGGGACGGGGACGGTTTAGGGTCCAGGTGAGGGTACGACCACGCTTTAGGGGGAGCGTAAGTGTGAGGGCGCGGGTTAGTGTCAGCGTACTGGTTAGGATTAGGGGACGGGTGAGGGTCAGGCTTCGGGGAAGGGTTAGGGTTAGGGTTCGGGCTAGGGTTAGGGTTAGGGGACGGGGACGGTTTAGGGTCCAGGTGAGGGTACTACAACGCTTTAGGGGGAGCGTACGTGTGAGGGCGTGGGTTAGTGTCCGGGTACGGGTTAGGATTAGGGGACGGGTGAGGGTCAGGCTTCGGGGAAGGGTTAGGGTTAGGGTTCGGGCTAGGGTTAGGGTTAGGGGACGGGGACGGTTTAGGGACCCAGTGAGGGTACGACAACGCTTTAGGGGGAGCGTACGTGTGAGGGCGCGGGTTAGTGTCAGCGTACGGGTTAGGATTAGGGGACGTGTGAGGGTCAGGCTTCGTGGAAGGGTTAGGGTTAGGGTTCGGGCTAGGGTTAGGGTTAGGAAACGGCGACGGTTTAGGGTCCGGGTGAGGGTACGACCACGCTTTAGGGGGAGCGTACATGTGCGGGCACGGGTTAGTGCCAGCGTACGGGTTAGGATTAGGGGACGGGTGAGGGTCAGGCTTCGGGGAAGGGTTAGGGTTAGGGTTCGGGCTAGGGTTAGGGTTAGGGGACGGGGACTGTTTAGGGTCCAGGTGAGGGTACGACAACGCTTTAGGGGGAGCGTACGTGTGAGGGCGCGGGTTAGTGTCAGCGTACGGGTTAGGATTAGGGGACGGGTGAGGTTCAGGCTTCGGGGAAGGGTTAGGGTTAGGGTTCGGGCTAGGGTTAGGGTTAGGGGACGGGGACGGTTTAGGGTCCAGGTGAGGGTACGACCACGCTTTAGGGGGAGCGTACGTGTGAGGGTGCGGGTTAGTGTCAGCGTACGGGTTAGGATTAGGGGACGGGTGAGGGTCAGGCTTCGGGGTAGGGTTAGGGTTAGGGTTCTGGCTAGGGTTAGGGTTAGGGGACGGGGACGGTTTAGGGTTCAGGTGAATGTACGACAACGCTTTAGGGGGAGCGTACGTGTGAGGGCGCGGGTTAGTGTCAGCGTACGGGTTAGGATTAGGGGACGGGTGAGTGTCAGGCTTCGGGGAATGGTTAGGGTTAGGATTCGGGCTAGGGTTAGGGTTAGGGGACGGGGACGGTTTAGGGTCCAGGTGAGGGTACGACCACGCTTTAGGGGGAGCGTACGTGAGAGGGCGCGGGTTAGTGTCAGCGTACGGGTTAGGATTAGGGGACGGGTGAGGGTCAGGCTTCGGGGAAGGGTTAGGGTTAGGGTTCGGGCTAGGGTTAGGGTTAGGGGACGGGGACGGTTTAGGGTCCAGGTGAGGGTACGACAACGCTTTAGGGGGAGCGTACGTGTGAGGGCGCGGGTTTGTGTCAGCGTCCGGGTTAGGATTAGGGGACAGGTGAGGGTCAGGCTTCGGGGAAGGGTTAGGGTTAGGGTTCGGGCTAGGGTTAGGGTTAGGGGATTGTGACGGTTTAGGGTACAGGTGAGGGTACGACAACGCTTTAGGGGGAGCGTACGTGTGAGGGCGCGGGTTAGTGTCAGCGTACGGGTTAGGATTAGGGGACGGGTGAGGGTCAGGCTTCGGGGAAGGGTTAGGGTTAGGGTTCGGGCTAGGGTTAGGGTTAGGGGACGGGGACGGTTTAGGGTCCAGGTGAGGGTACGACCACGCTTTAGGGGGAGCGTACGTGTGAGGGCGCGGGTTAGTGTCAGCGTACGGGTTAGGATTAGGGGACGGGTGAGGGTCAGGCTTCGGGGAAGGGTTAGGGTTAGGGTTCGGGCTAGGGTTAGGGTTAGGGGACGGGGACGGTTTAGGGTCCAGGTGAGGGTACGACCACACTTTAGGGGGAGCGTACGTGTGAGGGCGCGGGTTAGTGTCAGCGTACGGGTTAGCATTAGGGATCGGGTGAGGGTCAGGCTTCGGGGAAGGGTTAGGGTTAGGGTTCGGGCTAGGGTTAGGGTTAGGGGATGGGGACGGTTTAGGGTCCAGGTGAGGGTACGACAACGCTTTAGGGGGAGCGTACGTGTGAGGGCGCGGGTTAGTGTCAGCGTACTGGTTAGGATTAGGGGACGGGTGAGGGTCAGGCTTCGGGGTAGGGTTAGGGTTAGGTTTCAGGCTAGGGTTAGGGTTAGGGGACGGGGACGGTTTAGGGTCCAGGTGAGGGTACGACAACGCTTTAGGGGGAGCGTACGTGTGAGGGCGCGGGTTAGTGTCAGCGTACGGGTTAGGATTAGGGGACGGGTGAGGGTCAGGCTTCGGGGAAGGGTTAGGGTTAGGGTTCGGGCTAGGGTTAGGTTTAGGGGACGGGGACGGTTTAGGGTCCAGGTGAGGGTACGACCACGCTTTAGGGGGAGCGTACGTGTGAGGGCGCGGGTTAGTGTCAGCGTACGGGTTAGGATTAGGGGACGGGTTAGGGTCAGGCTTCGGGGAAGGGTTAGGGTTAGGGTTCTGGCTAGGGTTAGGGTTAGGGGACAGGGACGGTTTAGGGTCCAGGTGAGGGTACGACCACGCTTTAGGGGGAGCGTACGTGAGAGGGCGCGGGTTAGTGTCAGCGTACGGGTTAGTATTAGGGGACGGGTGAGGGTCAGGCTTCCGGGAAGGGTTAGGGTTAGGGTTCGGGCTAGGGTTAGGGTTAGGGGACGGGGACGGTTTAGGGTCCAGGTGAGGGTACGACCACGCTTTAGGGGGAGCGTACGTGTGAGGGCGCGGGTTAGTGTCAGCGTACGGGTTAGGATTAGGGGACGGGTTAGGGTCAGGCTTCGGGGAAGGGTTAGGGTTAGGGTTCTGGCTAGGGTTAGGGTTAGGGGACGGGGACGGTTTAGGTTCCAGGTGAGGGTACGACCACGCTTTAGGGGGAGCGTACGTGAGAGGGCGCGGGTTAGTGTCAGCGTACGGGTTAGGATTAGGGGACGGGTGAGGGTCAGGCTTCGGGGAAGGGTTAGGGTTAGGGTTCGGGCTAGGGTTAGGGTTAGGGGACGGAGACGGTTTAGGGTCCAGGTGAGGGTACGACCACGCTTTAGGGGGAGCGTACGTGTGAGGGCGCGGGTTAGTGTCAGCGTACGGGTTAGGATTAGGGGACGGGTGAGGGTCAGGCTTCGGGGAAGGGTTACGGTTAGGGTTCGGGATAGGGTTAGGGTTAGGGGACGGGGACGGTTTACGGTCCAGGTGAGGGTACGACCACGCTTTAGGGGGAGCGTACGTGTGAGGGCGCGGGTTAGTGTCAGCGTACGGGTTAGGATTAGGGGACGGGTGAGGGTCAGGCTTCGGGGAAGGGTTAGGGTTAGGGTTCGGGCTAGGGTTTGGGTTAGGGGACGGGGACGGTTTACGGTCCAGGTGAGGGTACGACCACGCTTTAGGGGGAGCGTACGTGTGAGGGTGCGGGTTAGTGTCAGCGTACGGGTTAGGATTAGGGGACGGGTGAGGGTCAGGCTTTGGGGAAGGGTTAGGGTTAGGGTTCGGGCTAGGGTTAGGGTTAGGGGACTGGGACGGTTTAGGGTCCAGGTGAGGGTACAACCACGCTTTAGGGGGAGCGTACGTGTGAGGGCGCGGGTTAGTGTCAGCGTACGGGTTAGGATTAGGGGACGGGTGAGGGTCAGGCTTCGGGGAAGGGTTAGGGTTAGGGTTCGGGCTAGGGTTAGGGTTAGGGGACGGGGACGGTTTACGGTCCAGGTGAGGGTACGACCACGCTTTAGGGGGAACGTACGTGTGAGGGCGCGGGTTAGTGTCAGCGTACGGGTTAGCATTAGGGGACGGGTGAGGGTCAGGCTTCGGGGAAGGGTTAGGGTTAGGGTTCGGGCTAGGGTTAGGGTTAGGAAACGGCGACGGTTTAGGGTCCGGGTGAGGGTACGACCACGCTTTAGGGGGAGCGTACGTGTGAGGGCGCGGGTTAGTGTCAGCGTACGGGTTAGGATTAGGGGACGGGTGAGGGTCAGGCTTCGGGGAAGGGTTACGGTTAGGGTTCGGGCTAGGGTTAGGGTTAGGGGACGGTTTAGGGTCCAGGTGAGTGTACGACCACGCTTTAGGGGGAGCGTACGTGTGAGGGCGCGGGTTAGTGTCAGCGTACGGGTTAGGATTAGGGGACGGGTGAGGGTCAGGCTTCGGGGAAGGGTTACGGTTAGGGTTCGGGCTAGGGTTAGGGTTAGGGGACGGGGACGGTTTACGGTCCAGGTGAGGGTACGACCACGTTTTAGGAGGAGCGTACGTGTGAGGGCGCGGGTTAGTGTCAGCGTACGGGTTAGGATTAGGGGACGGGTGAGGGTCAGGCTTCGGGGAAGGGTTAGGGTTAGGGTTCGGGCTAGGGTTAGGGTTAGGGGACGGGGACGGCTTAGGGTCCAGGTGAGGGTACGACCTCACTTTAGGGGGAGTGTACGTGTTAGGGCGCGGGTTAGTGTCAGCGTACGGGTTAGGATTAGGGGACGGGTGAGGGTCAGGCTTCGGGGAAGGGTTAGGGTTAGGGTTCGGGCTAGGGTTAGGGTTAGGGGACGGGGACGGTTTAGGGTCCAGGTGAGGGTACGACAACGCTTTAGGGGGAGCGTACGTGTGAGGGCGCGGGTTAGTGTCAACGTACGGTTTAGGATTAGGGGACGGGTGAGGGTCAGGCTTCGGGGAAGGGTTAGGGTTAGGGTTCGGGCTAGGGTTAGGGTTAGGGGACGGGGACGGTTTAGGGTCCGGGTGAGGGTACGACAACGCTTTAGGGGGAGCGTACTGTGAGGGCGCGGGTTATTGTCAGCGTACGGGTTAGGATTAGGGGATGGGTGAGGGTCAGGCTTCGTGGAAGTGTTAGGGTTAGGGTTCGGGCTAGGGTTAGGGTTAGGGGACGGCGACGGTTTAGGGTCCGGGTGAGGGTACGACCACGCTTTAGGGGGAACGTACGTGTGAGGGCGCGGGTTAGTGTCAGCGTACGGGTTAGGATTAGGGGACGGGTGAGGGTCAGGCTTCGGGGAAGGGTTAGGGTTAGGGTTCGGGCTAGGGTTAGGGTTAGGGGACGGGGACGGTTTAGGGTCCAGGTGAGGGTACGACCACGCTTTAGGGGGAGCGTACGTGTGAGGGCGTGGGTTAGTGTCAGCGTACGGATTAGGATTAGGGGACGGGTGAGGGTCAGGCTTCGGGGAAGGGTTAGGGTTAGGGTTCGGGCTAGGGTTAGGGTTAGGGTACGGGGACGGTTTAGGGTCCAGGTGAGGGTACGACCACGCTTTAGGGGGAGCGTACGTGTGAGGGCGCGGGTTAGTGTCAACGTACGGGTTAGGATTAGGGGACGGGTGAGGGTCAGGCTTCGGGGAAGGGTTAGGTTTAGGGTTCGGACAACGGTTAGGGTTAGGGGACGGGGATGGTTTAGGGTCCCGGTGAGTGTACGACCACGCTTTAGGGGGAGCGTACGTGTGAGGGCGCGGGTTAGTGTCAGCGTACGGGTTAGGATTAGGGGACGGGTGAGGGTCAGGCTTCAGGGAAGGGTTAGGGTTAGGGTTCGGGCTACGGTTAGGGTTAGGGGACGGGGACGGTTTAGGGTCCAGGTGAGGGTACGACCACGCTTTAGGGGGAGCGTACGTGTGAGGGCGCGGGTTAGTGTCAGCGTACGGGTTAGGATTAGGGGACGGGTGAGGGTCAGGCTTCGTTGAAGGGATAGGGTTAGGGTTCGGGCTAGGGTTAGGGTTAGGGGATGGGGACGGTTTAGGGTCCAGGTGAGGGTACGACCACGCTTTAGGGGGAGCGTACGTGTGAGGGCGTGGGTTAGTGTCAGCGTACGGGTTAGGATTAGGGGACGGGTGAGGGTCAGGCTTCGGGGAAGGGTTAGGGTTAGGGTTCGGGCTAGGGTTAGGGTTAAGGGACGGGGACGGTTTAGGGTCCGGGTGAGGGTACGACAACGCTTTAGGGGGAGCGTACGTGTGAGGGCGCGGGTTAGTGTCAGCGTACGGGTTAGGATTAGGGGACGGGTGAGTGTCAGGCTTCGGGGAATGGTTAGGGTTAGGATTCGGGCTAGGGTTAGGGTTAGGGGACGGGGACGGTTTAGGGTCCAGGTGAGGGTACGACCACGCTTTAGGGGGAGCGTACGTGAGAGGGCGCGGGTTAGTGTCAGCGTACGGGTTAGGATTAGGGGACGGGTGAGGGTCAGGCTTCGGGGAAGGGTTAGGGTTAGGGTTCGGGCTAGGGTTAGGGTTAGAGGACGGGGACGGTTTAGGGACCGAGTGAGGGTACGACAACGCTTTAGGGGGAGCGTATGTGTGAGGGCACGGGTTAGTGTCAGCGTACGGGTTAGGATTAGGGGACGGGTGAGGGTCAGGCTTCCGGGAAGGGTTAGGGTTAGGGTTCGGGCTAGGGTTAGGGTTAGGGGACGGGGACGGTTTACGGTCCAGGTGAGGGTACGACCACGCTTTAGGGGGAGCGTACGTGTGAGGGCGCGGGTTAGTGTCAGCGTACGGGTTAGGATTAGGGGACGGGTGAGGGTCAGGCTTCGGGGTAGGGTTAGGGTTAGGGTTCTGGCTAGGGTTAGGGTTAGGGGACGGGGACGGTTTAGGGTTCAGGTGAGGGTACGACAACGCTTTAGGGGGAGCGTACCTGTGAGGGCGTGGGTTAGTGTCAGCGTACGGGTTAGGATTAGGGGACGGGTGAGTGTCAGGCTTCGGGGAAGGGTTAGGGTTAGGATTCGGGCTAGGGTTAGGGTTAGGGGACAGGGACGGTTTAGGGTCCAGGTGAGGGTACGACCACGCTTTAGGGGGAGCGTACGTGTGAGGGCGTGGGTTAGTGTCAGCGTACGGGTTAGGATTAGGGGACGGGTGAGGGTCAGGCTTCGGGGAAGGGTTAGGGTTAGGGTTCGGGCTAGGGTTAGGGTTAGGGGACGGGGACGGTTTAGGGTCCAGGTGAGGGTACGACAACGCTTTAGGGGGAGCGTACGTGTGAGGGCGCGGGTTAGTGTCAGCGTACGGGTTAGGATTAGGGGACGGGTGAGGGTCAGGCTTCGGGGCAGGGTTAGGGTTAGGGTTCGGGCTAGGGTTAGGGTTAGGGGACGGGGACGGTTTAGGGTCCAGGTGAGGGTACGACAACGCTTTAGGGGGAGCGTACGTGTGAGGGCGCGGGTTAGTGTCAGCGTACGCGTTAGGATTAGGGGACGGGTGAGGGTCAGGCTTCGGGGAAGGGTTAGGGTTAGGTTTCGGGCTAGGGTTAGGGTTAGGGGACGGGGACGGTTTAGGGTCCAGGTGAGGGTACGACCACGCTTTAGGGGGAGCGTACGTGTGAGGGCGCGGGTTAGTGTCAGCGTACGGTTTAGGATTAGGGGACGGGTGAGGGTCATGCTTCGGGGAAGGGTTAGGGTTAGGGTTCGGGATAGGGTTAGTGTTAGGGGACGGGGACGGTTTAGGGTCCAGGTGAGGGTACGACCACGCTTTAGGGGGAGCGTACGTGTGAGGGCGCGGGTTAGTGTCAGCGTACGGGTTAGCATTAGGGGACGGTTGAGGGTCAGGCTTCGGGGAAGGGTTAGGGTTAGGGTTCGGGCTAGGGTTAGGGTTAGGGGACGGGGACGGTTTAGGGTCCAGGTGAGGGTACGACCATGCTTTAGGGGGAGCGTACGTGTGAGGGCGCGGGTTAGTGTCAGCGTACTGGTTAGGATTAGGGGACGGGTGAGGGTCAGGCTTCGGGGAAGGGTTAGGGTTAGGGTTCGGGCTAGGGTTAAGGTTAGGGGATGGGGACGGTTTAGGGTCCAGGTGAGGGTACGACAACGCTTTAGGGGGAGCGTACGTGTGAGGGCGCGGGTTAGTTTCAGCGTACGGGTTAGGATTAGGGGACGGGTGAGGGTCAGGCTTCGGGAAAGGGTTAGGGTTAGGGTTCGGGCTAGGGTTAGGGTTAGGGGACGGGGACGGTTTAGGGTTCAGGTGAGGGTACGACCACGCTTTAGGGGGAGCGTACGTGTGAGGGCGCGGGTTAGTGTCAGCGTACGGGTTAGGATTAGGGGACGGGTGAGGGTCAGGCTTCGGGGAAGGGTTAGGGTTAGGGTTCGGGCTAGGGTTAGGGTTAGGGGACGGAGACGGTTTAGGGTCCAGGTGAGGGTACGACCACGCTTTAGGGGGAGCGTACGTGTGAGGGCGCAGGTTAGTGTCAGCGTACGGGTTAGGATTAGGGGACGGGTGAGGGTCAGGCTTCGGGGAAGGGTTAGGGTTAGGGTTCGGGCTAGGGTTAGGGTTAGGGGACGGGGACGGTTTAGGGTCCAGGTGACGGTACAACCACGCTTTAGGGGGAGCGTACGTGTGAGGGCGCAGGTTAGTGTCAGCGTACGGGTTAGGATTAGGGGACGGGTGAGGGTCAGGCTTCGGGGAAGGGTTAGGGTTAGGGTTCGGGCTAGGGTTAGGGTTAGGGGACGGGGACGGTTTACGGTCCAGGTGAGGGTACGACCACGCTTTAGGGGGAGCGTACGTGTCAGGGCGCGGTTTAGTGTCAGCGTACGGGTTAGGATTAGGGGACGGGTGAGGGTCAGGCTTCGGGGAAGGGTTAGGGTTAGGGTTCGGGCTAGGGTTTGGGTTAAGGGACGGGGACGGTTTAGGGTCCAGGTGAGGGTACAACCACGCTTTAGGGGGAGCGTACGTGTGAGGGCGCGGGTTAGTGTCAGCGTACGGGTTAGGATTAGGGGACGGGTGAGGGTCAGGCTTCGGGGAAGGGTTAGGGTTAGGGTTTGGGCTAGGGTTTGGGTTAGGGGACGGGGACAGTTTACGGTCCAGGTGAGGGTACGACCACGCTTTAGGGGGAACGTACGTGTGAGGGCGCGGGTTAGTGTCAGCGTAAGGGTTAGCATTAGGGGACGGGTGAGGGTCAGGCTTCGGGGAAGGGTTAGGGTTAGGGTTCGGGCTAGGGTTAGGGTTAGGGGACGGCGACGGTGTAGGGTCCAGGTGAGGGTACCACCACGCTTTAGGGGGAGCGTACGTGTGAGGGCGCGGGTTAGTGTCAGCGTACGGGTTAGGATTAGGGGACGGGTGAGGGTCAGGCTTCGGGGAAGGGTTAGGGTTAGGGTTCGGGCTAGGGTTAGGGTTAGGGGACGGGGACGGTTTAGGGTCCAGGTGAGGGTACGACCACGCTTTAGGGGGAGCGTAAGTGTGAGGGCGTGGGTTAGTGTCAGCGTACTGGTTAGGATTAGGGGACGGGTGAGGGTCAGGCTTCGGGGAAGGGTTAGGGTTAGGGTTCGGGCTAGGGTTAGGGTTAGGGGACGGGGACGGTTTAGGGTCCTGGTGAGGGTACTACAACGCTTTAGGGGGAGCGTACGTGTGAGGGCGTGGGTTAGTGTCAGGGTACGGGTTAGGATTAGGGGACGGGTGAGGGTCAGGCTTCGGGGAAGGGTTAGGGTTAGGGTTCGGGCTAGGGTTAGGGTTAGGGGACGGGGACGGTTTAGGGACCCAGTGAGGGTACGACAACGCTTTAGGGGGAGCGTACGTGTGAGGGCGCGGGTTAGTGTCAGCGTACGGTTTAGGATTAGGGGACGTGTGAGGGTCAGGCTTCGTGGAAGGGTTAGGGTTAGGGTTCGGGCTAGGGTTAGGGTTAGGGAACGGCGACGGTTTAGGGTCCGGGTGAGGGTACGACCACGCTTTAGGGGGAGCGTACATGTGCGGGCACGGGTTAGTGCCAGCGTACGGGTTAGGATTAGGGGACGGGTGAGGGTCAGGCTTCGGGGAAGGGTTAGGGTTAGGGTTCGGGCTAGGGTTAGGGTTAGGGGACGGGGACTGTTTAGGGTCCAGGTGAGGGTACGACTACGCTTTAGGGGGAGCGTACGTGTGAGGGCGCGGGTTAGTGTCAGCGTACGGGTTAGGATTAGGGGACGGGTGAGGTTCAGGCTTCAGGGAAGGGTTAGGGTTAGGGTTCGGGCTAGGGTTAGGGTTAGGGGACGGGGACGGTTTAGGGTCCAGGTGAGGGTACGACCACGCTTTAGGGGGAGCGTACGTGTGAGGGCGTGGGTTAGTGTCAGCGTACGGGTTAGGATTAGGGGACGGGTGAGGGTCAGGCTTCGGGGTAGGGTTAGGGTTAGGGTTCTGGCTAGGGTTAGGGTTAGGGGACGGGGACGGTTTAGGGTTCAGGTGAGGGTACGACAACGCTTTAGGGGGAGCGTACGTGTGAGGGCGCGGGTTAGTGTCAGCGTACGCGTTAGGATTAGGGGACGGGTGAGTGTCAGGCTTCGGGGAATGGTTAGGGTTAGGATTCGGGCTAGGGTTAGGGTTAGGGGATGGGGACGGTTTAGGGTCCAGGTGAGGGTACGACCACGCTTTAGGGGGAGCGTACGTGAGAGGGCGCGGGTTAGTGTCAGCGTACGGGTTAGGATTAGGGGACGGGTGAGGGTCAGGCTTCGGGGAAGGGTTAGGGTTAGGGTTCGGGCTAGGGTTAGGGTTAGGGGACGGGGACGGTTTAGGGTCCAGGTGAGGGTACGACAACGCTTTAGGGGGAGCGTACGTGTGAGGGCGCGGGTTAGTGTCAGCGTCCGGGTTAGGATTAGGGGACAGGTGAGGGTCAGGCTTCGGGGAAGGGTTAGGGTTAGGGTTCGGGCTAGGGTTAGGGTTAGGGGATGGGGACGGTTTAGGGTCCAGGTGAGGGTACGACAACGCTTTAGGGGGAGCGTACGTGTGAGGGCGCGGGTTAGTGTCAGCGTACGGGTTAGGATTAGGGGACGGGTGAGGGTCAGGCTTCGGGGAAGGGTTAGGGTTAGGGTTCGGGCTAGGGTTAGGGTTAGGGGACGGGGACGGTTTAGGGTCCAGGTGAGGGTACGACCACCCTTTAGGGGGAGCGTACGTGTGAGGGCGCGGGTTAGTGTCAGCGTACGGGTTAGGATTAGGGGACGGGTGAGGGTCAGGCTTCGGGGAAGGGTTAGGGTTAGGGTTCGGGCTAGGGTTAGGGTTAGGGGACGGGGACGGTTTAGGGTCCAGGTGAGGGTACGACCACGCTTTAGGGGGAGCGTACGTGTGAGGGCGCGGGTTAGTGTCAGCGTACGGGTTAGCATTAGGGGACGGGGGAGGGTCAGGCTTCGGGGAAGGGTTAGGGTTAGGGTTCGGGCTAGGGTTAGGGTTAGGGGACGGGGACGGTTTAGGGTCCAGGTGAGGGTACGACCACGCTTTAGGGGGAGCGTACGTGTGAGGGCGCGGGTTAGTGTCAGCGTACGGGTTAGGATTAGGGGACGGGTTAGGGTCAGGCTTCGGGGAAGGGTTAGGGTTAGGGTTCTGGCTAGGGTTAGGGTTAGGGGACGGGGACGGTTTAGGGTCCAGGTGAGGGTACGACCACGCTTTAGGGGGAGCGTACGTGAGAGGGCGCGGGTTAGTGTCAGCGTACGGGTTAGGATTAGGGGACGGGTGAGGGTCAGGCTTCGGGGAAGGGTTAGGGTTAGGGTTCGGGCTAGGGTTAGGGTTAGGGGACGGGGACGGTTTAGGGTACAGGTGAGTGTACGACCACGCTTTAGGGGGAGCGTACGTGTGAGGGCGCGGGTTAGTGTCAGCGTACGGGTTAGGATTAAGGGACGGGTTAGGGTCAGGCTTCGGGGAAGGGTTAGGGTTAGGGTTCTGGCTAGGGTTAGGGTTAGGGGACGGGGACGGTTTAGGTTCCAGGTGAGGGTACGACCACGCTTTAGGGGGAGCGTACGTGAGAGGGCGCGGGTTAGTGTCAGCGTACGGGTTAGGATTAGGGGACGGGTGAGGGTCAGGCTTCGGGGAAGGGTTAGGGTTAGGGTTCGGGCTAGGGTTAGGGTTAGGGGACGGAGACGGTTTAGGGTCCAGGTGAGGGTACGACCACGCTTTAGGGGGAGCGTACGTGTGAGGGCGCGGGTTAGTGTCAGCGTACGGGTTAGGATTAGGGGACGTGTGAGGGTCAGGCTTCGGGGAAGGGTTACGGTTAGGGTTCGGGCTAGGGTTAGGGTTAGGGGACGGGGACGGTTTACGGTCCAGGTGAGGGTACGACCACGCTTTAGGGGGAGCGTACGTGTGAGGGCGCGGGTTAGTGTCAGCGTACGGGTTAGGATTAGGGGACGGGTGAGGGTCAGGCTTCGGGGAAGGGTTAGGGTTAGGGTTCGGGCTAGGGTTAGGGTTAGGGGACGGGGACGGTTTAGGGTCCAGGTGAGGGTACGACTACGCTTTAGGGGGAGCGTACGTGTGAGGGCGCGGGTTAGTGTCAGCGTACGGGTTAGGATTAGGGGACGGGTGAGTGTGAGGCTTCGGGGAAGTGTTAGGGTTAGGGTTCGGGCTAGGGTTAGGGTTATAGGACGGGAACGGTTTAGGGTCCAGGTGAGGGTACGACAACGCTTTAGGGGGAGCGTACGTGTGAGGACGCGGGTTAGTGTCAGCGTACGGGTTAGGATTAGGGGACGGGTGAGGGTCAGGCTTCGGGGAAGGGTTAGGGTTAGGGTTCGGGCTAGGGTTAGGGTTAGGGGACGGGGACGGTTTAGGGTCCAGGTGAGGGTACGACCACGCTTTAGGGGGAGCGTACGTGTGAGGGCGCGGGTTAGTGTCAGCGTACGGATTAGGATTAGGGGACGGGTGAGGGTCAGGCTTCGGGGAAGGGTTAGGGTTAGGGTTCGGGCTAGGGTTAGGGTTAGGGGACGGGGACGGTTTAGGGTCCAGGTGAGGGTACGACCACGCTTTAGGGGGAACGTACGTGTGAGGGCGCGGGTTAGTGTCAGCGTACGGGTTAGGATTAGGGGACGGGTGAGGGTCAGGCTTCGGGGAAGGGTTAGGGTTAGGGTTCGGGCTAGGGTTAGGGTTAGGGGCCCGGGACGGTTTAGGGTCCAGGTGAGGGTACGACCACGCTTTAGGGGGAGCGTACGTGTGAGGGCGCGGGTTAGTGTCAGCGTACGGGTTAGGATTAGGGGACGGGTGAGGGTCAGGCTTCGGGGAAGGGTTAGGGTTAGGGTTCGGGCTAGGGTTAGGGTTAGGGGACGGGGACGGTTTAGGGTTCAGGTGAGGGTATGTCCACGCTTTAGGGGGAGCGTACGTGTGAGGGCGCGGGTTAGTGTCAGTGTACGGGTTAGGATTAGGGGACGGGTGAGGGTCAGGCTTCGGGGAAGGGTTAGGGTTAGGGTTCGGGCTAGGATTAGGGTTAGGGGACGGGGACGGTTTAGGGTCCAGGTGAGGGTACGACCACGCTTTAGGGGGAGCGTCCGTGTGAGGGCGCGGGTTAGTGTCAGCGTACGGGTTAGGATTAGGGGACGCGTGAGGGTCAGGCTTCGGGGAAGGGTTAGGGTTAGGGTTCGGGCTAGGGTTAGGGTTAGGGGACGGGGACGGTTTAGGGTCCAGGTGAGGGTACGACAACGCTTTAGGGGGAGCGTACGTGTGAGGGCGCGGGTTAGTGTCAGCGTACTGGTTAGGATTAGGGGATGGGTGAGGGTCAGGCTTCGGGGAAGGGTTAGGGTTCGGGCTAGGGTTAGGGTTAGGGGACGGGGACGGTTTAGGGTCCAGGTGAGGGTACGACAAGAGTTTAGGGGGAGCGTACGTGTGAGGGCGCGGGATAGTGTCAGCGTACGGGTTAGGATTAGGGGACGGGTGAGGGTCAGGCTTCGGGGAAGGTTTAGGGTTAGGGTTCGGGCTAGGGTTAGGGTTAGGGGACAGGGACGGTTTAGGGTCCAGGTGAGGGTACGACCACGCTTTAGGGGGAGCGTACGTGTGAGGGCGCGGGTTAGTGTCAGCGTACGGGTTAGGATTAGGGGACGGGTGAGGGTCAGGCTTCGGGGAAGGTTTAGGGTTAGGGTTCGGGCTAGGGTTAGGGTTAGGGGACGGGGACGGTTTAGGGTCCAGGTGAGGGTATGACCACGCTTTAGTGGGAGCGTACGTGTGAGGGCGCGGGTTAGTGTCAGCGTACGGGTTAGGATTAGGGGACGGGTGAGGGTCAGGCTTCGGGGAAGGGTTAGGGTTAGGGTTCGGGCTAGGGTTAGGGATAGGGGACGGGGACGGTTTACGATCCAGGTTAGGGTACGACCACGCTTTAGGGGGAGCGTACGTGTGAGGGCGCGGGTTAGTGTCAGCGTACGGGTTAGGATTAGGGGACGGGTGAGGGTCAGGCTTCGGGGAAGGTTTAGGGTTAGGGTTCGGGCTAGGGTTTGGGTTAGGGGACGGGGACGGTTTACGGTCCAGGTGAGGGTACGACCACGATTTAGGGGGAGCGTACGTGTGAGGGCGCGGGTTAGTGTCAGCGTACGGGTTAGGATTAGGGGACGGGTGAGGGTCAGGCTTCGGGGAAGGGTTAGGGTTAGGGTTCGGGCTAGGGTTAGGGTTAGGGGACGGGGACGGTTTAGGGTCCAGGTGAGGGTACAACCACGCTTTAGGGGGAGCGTATGTGTGAGGGCGCGGGTTAGTGTCAGCGTACGGGTTAGGATTAGGGGACGGGTGAGGGTCAGGCTTCGGGGAAGGGTTAGGGTTAGGGTTCGGGCTAGGGTTTGGGTTAGGGGACGGGGACGGTTTACGGTCCAGGTGAGGGTACGACCACGCTTTAGGGGGAACGTACGTGTGAGGGCGCGGGTTAGTGTCAGCGTAAGGGTTAGCATTATGGGACGGGTGAGGGTCAGGCTTCGGGGAAGGGTTAGGGTTAGGGTTCGGGCTAGGGTTAGGGTTAGGGGACGGGGACGGTTTAGGGTCCAGGTGAGGGTACAACCACGCTTTAGGGGGAGCGTACGTGTGAGGGCGCGGGTTAGTGTCAGCGTACGGGTTAGGATTAGGGGACGGGTGAGGGTCAGGCTTCGGGGAAGGGTTAGGGTTAGGGTTCGGGCTAGGGTTAGGGTTAGGGGACGGGGACGGTTTAGGGTCCAGGTGAGGGTACTACAACGCTTTAGGGGGAGCGTACGTGTGAGGGCGCGGGTTAGTGTCAGGGTACGGGTTAGGATTAGGGGACGGGTGAGGGTCAGGCTTCGGGGAAGGGTTAGGGTTAGTGTTCGGGCTAGGGTTAGGGTTAGGGGACGGGGACGGTTTAGGGACCGAGTGAGGGTACGACAACGCTTTAGGGGGAGCGTACGTGTGAGGGCGCGGGTTAGTGTCAGAGTACGGGTTAGGATTAGGGGACGGGTGAGGGTCAGGCTTCGTGGAAGGGTTAGGGTTAGGGTTCGGGCTAGGGTTAGGGTTAGGGGACGGGGACGGTTTAGGGTCCAGGTGAGGGTACGACAACGCTTTAGGGGGAGCGTACGTGTGAGGGCGCGGGTTAGTGTCAGCGTACGGGTTAGGATTAGGGGACGGGTGAGGTTCAGGCTTCGGGGAAG
The DNA here is from genome assembly GCF_964374135.1 of Grampus griseus. NCBI lineage: Eukaryota > Metazoa > Chordata > Mammalia > Artiodactyla > Delphinidae > Grampus > Grampus griseus. The sequence continues at coordinate 102,848,904 of NC_139005.1, forward strand.
GGTTAGGGTTAGGGTTCGGGCTAGGGTTAGGATTAGGGGACGGGGACGGTTTAGGGTCCAGGTGAGGGTACGACAACGCTTTAGGGGGAGCGTACGTGTGAGGGCGCGGGTTAGTGTCAGCGTACGGGTTAGGATTAGGGGACGGGTGAGGGTCAGGCTTCGGGGAAGGGTTAGGGTTAGGGTTCGGGCTAGGGTTAGGGTTAGGGGACGGGGACGGTTTAGGGTCCAGGTGAGGGTACGACCACGCTTTAGGGGGAGCGTACGTGTGAGGGCGCGGGTTAGTGTCAGCGTACGGGTTAGGATTAGGGGACGGGTGAGGGTCAGGCTTCGGGGAAGCGTTAGGGTTAGGGTTCGGGCTAGGGTTAGGGTTAGGGGACGGGGACGGTTTAGGGTCCAGGTGAGGGTACGACCACGCTTTAGGGGGAGCGTACGTGTGAGGGCGCGGGTTAGTGTCAGCGTACTGGTTAGGATTAGGGGACGGGTGAGGGTCAGGTTTCGGGGAAGGGTTAGGGTTAGGGTTCGGGCTAGGGTTAGGGTTAGGGGATGGGGACGGTTTAGGGTCCAGGTGAGGGTACGACAACGCTTTAGGGGGAGCGTACGTGTGAGGGCGCGGGTTAGTGTCAGCGTACGGGTTAGGATTAGGGGACGGGTGAGGGTCAGGCTTCGGGGAAGGGTTAGGGTTAGGGTTCGGGCTAGGGTTAGGGTTAGGGGACGGGGACGGTTTAGGGTCCAGGTGAGGGTACGACCACGCTTTAGGGGGAGCGTACGTGTGAGGGCGCGGGTTAGTGTCAGCGTACGGGTTAGGATTAGGGGACGGGTTAGGGTCAGGCTTCGGGGAAGGGTTAGGGTTAGGGTTCGGGCTAGGGTTAGGGTTAGGGGACGGGGACGGTTTAGGGTCCAGGTGAGGGTACGACCACGCTTTAGGGGGAGCGTACGTGAGAGGGCGCGGGTTAGTGTCAGCGTACGGGTTAGGATTAGGGGACGGGTGAGGGTCAGGGTTCGGGGAAGGGTTAGGGTTAGGGTTCGGGCTAGGGTTAGGGTTAGGGGACGGGGATGGTTTACGGTCCAGGTGAGGGTACGACCACGCTTTAGGGGGAGCGTACGTGTGAGGGCGCGGGTTAGTGTCAGCGTACGGTTTAGGATTAGGGGACGGGTGAGGGTCAGGCTTCGGGGAAGGGTTAGGGTTCGTGCTAGGGTTTGGGTTAGGGGACGGGGACGGTTTACGGTCCAGGTGAGGGTACGACCACGCTTCAGGGGGAGCGTACGTGTGAGGGCGCGGGTTAGTGTCAGCGTACGGGTTAGGATTAGGGGACGGGTGAGGGTCAGGCTTCGGGGAAGGGTTAGGGTTAGGGTTCGGGCTAGGGTTAGGGTTAGGGGACGGGGACGGTTTAGGGTCCAGGTGAGGGTACGACTACGCTTTAGGGGCAGCGTACGTGTGAGGGCGCGGGTTAGTGTCAGCGTACGGGTTAGGATTAGGGGACGGGTGAGGGTCAGGCTTCGGGGAAGGGTTAGGGTTAGGGTTCGGGCTAGGGTTAGGGTTAGGGGACGGGGACGGTTTAGGGTCCAGGTGAGGGTACGACCACGCTTTAGGGGGAGCGTACGTGTGTGGGCGCGGGTTAGTGTCAGCGGACGGGTTAGGATTAGGGGACGGGTGAGGGTCAGGCTTCGGGGAAGGGTTAGGGTTAGGGTTCGGGCTAGGGTTAGGGTTAGGGGACGGGGACGGTTTAGGGTCCAGGTGAGGGTACGACCACGCTTTAGGGGGAGCGTACGTGTGAGGGCGCGGGTTAGTGTCAGCGTACGGGTTAGGATTACGGAACGGGTGAGGGTCAGGCTTCGGGGAAGGGTTAGGGTTAGGGTTCGGGCTAGGGTTAGGATTAGGGGCCCGGGACGGTTTCGGGTCCAGGTGAGGGTACGACCACGCTTTAGGGGGAGCGTACGTGTGAGGGTGCGGGTTAGTGTCAGCGTACGGGTTAGGATTAGGGGACGGGTGAGGGTCAGGCTTCGGGGAAGGGTTAGGGTAAGGGTTCGGGCTAGGGTTAGGGTTAGGGGACGGGGACGGTTTAGGGTTCAGGTGAGGGTATGTCCACGCTTTAGGGGGAGCGTACGTGTGAGGGCGCGGGTTAGTGTCAGTGTACGGGTTAGGATTAGGGGACGGGTGAGGGTCAGGCTTAGGGGAAGGGTTAGGGTTAGGGTTCGGGCTAGGGTTAGGGTTAGGGGACGGGGACGGTTTAGGGTCCAGGTGAGGGTACGACCACGCTTTAGGGGGAGCGTACGTGTGAGGGCGCGGGTTAGTGTCAGCGTACGGGTTAGGATTAGGGGACTGGTGAGGGTCAGGCTTCGGGGAAGGTTTAGGGTTAGGGTTCGGGCTAGGGTTAGGGTTAGGGGACGGGGACGGTTTAGTGTCCAGGTGAGGGTACGACAACGCTTTAGGGGGAGCGTACGTGTGAGGGCGCGGGTTAGTGTCAGCGTACTGGTTAGGATTAGGGGACGGGTGAGGGTCAGGCTTCGGGGAAGGGTTAGGGTTCGGGCTAGGGTTAGGGTTAGGGGACGGGGACGGTTTAGGGTCCAGGTGAGGGTACGACAACACTTTAGGGGGAGCGTACGTGTGAGGGCGCGGGTTAGTGTCAGCGTACGGGTTAGGATTAGGGGACGGGTGAGGGTCAGGCTTCGGGGAAGGGTTAGGGTTAGGGTTCAGGCTAGGGTTAGGGTTAGCGGACGGGGACGGTTTAGGGTCCAGGTGAGGGTACGACCACGCTTTAGGGGGAGCGTACGTGTGAGGGCGCGGGTTATTGTCAGCGTACGGGTTAGGATTAGGGGACGGGTGAGGGTCAGGCTTCGGGGAAGGGTTAGGGTTAGGGTTCGGGCTAGGGTTAGGGTTAGGGGATGGGGACGGTTTAGGGTCCAGGTGAGGGTACGTCCACGCTTTAGGGGGAGCGTACGTGTAAGGGCGCGGGTTAGTGTCAGCGTACGGGTTAGGATTAGGTGACGGGTGAGGGTCAGGCTTCGGGGAAGGGTTAGGGTTAGGGTTCGGGCTAGGGTTAGGGTTAGGGGACGGGGACGGTTTAGGGTCCAGGTGAGGGTACGACCACGCTTTAGGGGGAGCGTATGTGTGAGGGCTCGGGTTAGTGTCAGAGTACGGGTTAGGATTAGGGGACGGGTGAGGGTCAGGCTTCGGGGAAGGGTTAGGGTTAGGGTTCGGGCTAGGGTTAGGGTTAGGGGACGGGGACGGTTTAGGGTCCAGGTGAGGGTACCTCCAGGCTTTAGGGGGAGCGTACGTGTGAGGGCGCGGGTTAGTGTCAGCGTACGGGTTAGGATTAGGGGACGGGTGAGGGTCAGGCTTCGGGGAAGGGTTAGGGTTAGGGTTCGGGCTAGGGTTAGGGTTAGGGGACGGGGACGGTTTAGGGTCCAGGTGAGGGTACGACCACGCTTTAGGGGGAGCGTACGTGTGAGGGCGCGGGTTAGTGTCAGCGTACGGGTTAGGATTAGGGGACGGGTGAGGGTCAGGCTTCGGGGAAGGGTTAGGGTTAGGGTTCGGGCTAGGGTTAGCGTTAGGGGACGGGGACGGTTTAGGGTCCAGGTGAGGGTACGACCACGCTTTAGGGGGAGCGTACGTGTGAGGGCGCGGGTTAGTGTCAGCGTACGGGTTAGGATTACGGGACGGGTGAGGGTCAGGCTTCGGGGAAGGGTTAGGGTTAGGGTTCGGGCTAGGGTTAGGGTTAGGGGCCGGGGACGGTTTAGGGTTCAGGAGAGGGTACGACAACGCTTTAGGGGGAGCGTACGTGTGAGGGCGCGGGTTAGTGTCAGCGTACGGGTTAGGTTTAGGGGACGGGTGAGGGTCAGGCTTCGGGGAAGGGTTAGGGTTAGGGTTCGGGCTAGGGTTAGGGTTAGGGGACGGGGACGGTTTAGGGTCCAGGTGAGGGTACGACAACGCTTTAGGGGGAGCGTACGTGTGAGGGCGCGGGTTAGTGTCAGCGTACGGGTTAGGATTAGGGGACGGGTGAGGGTCAGGCTTCGGGGAAGGATTAGGGTTAGGGTTCGGGCTAGGGTTAGGGTTAGGGGACGGGGACGGTTTAGGGTCCAGGTGAGGGTACAACCACGCTTTAGGGGGAGCGTACGTGTGAGGGCGCGGGTTAGTGTCAGCGTACGGGTTAGGATTAAGGGACGTGTGAGGATCAGGCTTCGTGGAAGGGTTAGGGTTAGGGTTCGGGCTAGGGTTAGGGTTAGGGGACGGCGACGGTTTAGGGTCCGGGTGAGTGTACGACCACGCTTTAGGGGGAGCGTACGTGTGAGGGCGCGGGTTAGTGTCAGCGTACGGGTTAGGATTAGGGGACGGGTGAGGGTCAGGCTTCGGGGAAGGGTTAGGGTTAGGATTTGGGCTAGGGTTAGGGTTAGGGGACGGGGACGGTTTAGGGTCCAGGTGAGGGTACGACAACGATTTAGGGGGAGCGTACGTGTGAGGGCGCGGGTTAGTGTCAGCGTACGGGTTAGGATTAGGGGACGGGTGAGGGTCAGGCTTCGGGGAAGGGTTAGGGTTAGGGTTCGGGCTAGGGTTAAGGTTAGGGGATGTGGACGGTTTAGGGTCCAGGTGAGGGTACGACAACGCTTTAGGGGGAGCGTACGTGTGAGGGCGCGGGTTAGTGTCAGCGTACGGGTTAGGATTAGGGGACGGGTGAGGGTCAGGCTTCGGGGAAGGGTTAGGGGTAGGGTTCGGGCTAGGGTTAGGGTTAGGGGACGGGGACGGTTTAGGGTCCAGGTGAGGGTATGACAACGCTTTAGGGGGAGCGTACGTGTTAGGGCCCGGGTTAGTGTCAGCGTACGGGTTAGGATTAGGGGACGGGTGAGGGTCAGGCTTCGGGGAAGTGTTAGGGTTAGGGTTCGGGCTAGGGTTAGGGTTAGGGTACGGGGACGGTTTAGGTTCCAGTTGAGGGTTCGACCACGCTTTAGGGGGAGCGTACGTGTGAGGGCGCGGGTTAGTGTCAGCGTACGGGTTAGGATTAGGGGACGGGTGAGGGTCAGGCTTCAGGGAAGGGTTAGGGTTAGGGTTTGGGCTAGGGTTAGGGTTAGGGGACGGGGACGGTTTAGGGTCCAGGTGAGGGTACGACCACGCTTTAGGGGGAGCGTACGTGTGAGGGCGCGGGTTAGTGTCAGCGTACGGGTTAGGATTAGGGGACGGGTGAGGGTCAGGCTTCGTGGAAGGGTTAGGGTTAGGGTTCGGGCTAGGGTTAGGGTTAGGGGACGGCGACGGTTTAGGGTCCGGGTGAGTGTACGACCACGCTTTAGGGGGAGCGTACGTGTGAGGGCGCGGGTTAGTGTCAGCGTACGGGTTAGGATTAGGGGACGGGTGAGGGTCAGGCTTCGGGGAAGGGTTAGGGTTAGGGTTCGGGCTAGGGTTAGGGTTAGGGGACGGGGACGGTTTAGGGTCCAGGTGAGGGTACGACAACGCTTTAGGGGGAGCGTACGTGTGAGGGCACGGGTTAGTGTCAGCGTACGGGTTAGGATTAGGGGTCGGGTGAGGGTCAGTCTTCGGGGAAGGGTTAGGGTTAGGGTTCGGGCTAGGGTTAGGGTTAGGGGACGTGGACGGTTTAGGGTCCAGGTGAGGGTACGACAACGCTTTAGGGGGATCGTACGTGTGAGGGCGCGGGTTAGTGTCAGCGTACGGGTTAGGATTAGGGGACGGGTGAGGGTCAGGCTTCGGGGAAGGGTTAGGGTTAGGGTTCGGGCTAGGGTTAGGGTTAGGGGACGGGGACGGTTTAGGGTCCAGGTGCGGGTATGACAACGCTTTAGGGTGAGCGTACGTGTTAGGGCGCGGGTTAGTGTCAGCGTACGGGTTAGGATTAGAGGACGGGTGAGGGTCAGGCTTCGGGGAAGGGTTAGGGTTAGGGTTCGGGCTAGGGTTAGGGTTAGGGGACGGGGACGGTTTAGGGTCCAGGTGAGGGTACGACCACGCTTTAGGGGGAGCGTACGTGTGAGGGCACGGGTTAGTGTCAGCGTACGGGTTAGCATTAGGGGACGGGTGAGTGTCAGGCTTCGGGGAAGGGTTAGGGTTAGGGTTCGGGCTAGGGTTAGGGTTAGGGGACGGGGACGGTTTAGGGTCCAGGTGAGGGTACGACCACGCTTTAGGGGGAGCGTACGTGTGAGGGCGCGGGTTAGTGTCAGCGTACTGGTTAGGATTAGGGGACGGGTGAGGGTCAGGCTTCGGGGAAGGGTTAGGGTTAGGGTTCGGGCTAGGGTTACGGTTAGGGGATGGGGACGGTTTAGGGTCCAGGTGAGGGTACGACAACGCTTTAGGGGGAGCGTACGTGTGAGGGCGCGGGTTAGTGTCAGCGTACGGGTTAGGATTAGGGGACGGGTGAGGGTCAGGCTTCGGGGAAGGGTTAGGGTTAGGGTTCGGGCTAGGGTTAGGGTTAGGGGACGGGGACGGTTTAGGGTCCAGGTGAGGGTACGACCACGCTTTAGGGGGAGCGTACGTGTGAGGGCGCGGGTTAGTGTCAGCGTACGGGTTAGGATTAGGAGACGGGTTAGGGTCAGGCTTCGGGGAAGGGTTAGGGTTAGGGTTCGGGCTAGGGTTAGGGTTAGGGGACGGGGACGGTTTAGGGTCCAGGTGAGGGTACGACCACGCTTTAGGGGGAGCGTACGTGAGAGGGCGCGGGTTAGTGTCAGCGTACGGGTTAGGATTAGGGGACGGGTGAGGGTCAGGCTTCGGGGAAGGGTTAGGGTTAGGGTTCGGGCTAGGGTTAGGGTTAGGGGACGGGGACGGTTTAGGGTCCAGGTGAGGGTACGACAACGCTTTAGGGGGAGCGTACGTGTGAGGGCGCGGGTTAGTGTCAGCGTACGGGTTAGGATTAGGGGACGGGTGAGGGTCAGGCTTCGGGGAAGGGTTAGGGTTAGGGTTCGGGCTAGGGTTAGGGTTAGAGGACGGGGACGGTTTAGGGTCCAGGTGAGGGTACGACCACGCTTTAGGGGGAGCGTACGTGAGAGGGCGCGGGTTAGTGTCAGCGTACGGGTTAGGATTAGGGGACGGGTGAGGGTCAGGCTTCGGGGAAGGGTTAGGGTTAGGGTTCGGGCTAGGGTTAGGGTTAGGGGACGGAGACGGTTTAGGGTCCAGGTGAGGGTACGACCACGCTTTAGGGGGAGCGTACGTGTGAGGGCGCGGGTTAGTGTCAGCGTACGGGTTAGGATTAGGGGACGGGTGAGGGTCAGGCTTCGGGGAAGGGTTAGGGTTAGGGTTCGGGCTAGGGTTAGGGTTAGGGGACGGGGACGGTTTAGGGTCCAGGTGAGGGTACAACCACGCTTTAGGGGGAGCGTACGTGTGAGGGCGCGGGTTAGTGTCAGCGTACGGGTTAGGATTAGGGGACGGGTGAGGGTCAGGGTTCCGGGAAGGGTTAGGGTTAGGGTTCGGGCTAGGGTTAGGGTTAGGGGACGGGGACGGTTTAGGGTCCAGGTGAGGGTACGACCACGCTTTAGGGGGAGCGTACGTGTGAGGGCGCGGGTTAGTGTCAGCGTACGGGTTAGGATTAGGGGACGGGTGAGGGTCAGGCTTCGGGCAACGGTTAGGGTTCGTGCTAGGGTTTGGGTTAGGGGACGGGGACGGTTTACGGTACAGGTCAGGGTACGACCACGCTTTAGGGGGAGCGTACGTGTGAGGGCGCGGGTTAGTGTCAGCGTACGGGTTAGGATTAGGGGACGGGTGAGGGTCAGGCTTCGGGGAAGGGTTAGGGTTAGGGTTCGTGCTAGGGTTAGGGTTAGGGGACGGGGACGGTTTAGGGTCCAGGTGAGGGTACAACCACGCTTTAGGGGGAGCGTACGTGTGAGGGCGCGGGTTAGTGTCAGCGTACGGGTTAGGATTAGGGGACGGGTGAGGGTCAGGGTTCGGGGAAGGGTTAGGGTTAGGGTTCGGGCTAGGGTTAGGGTTAGGGGACGGGGACGGTTTACGGTCCAGGTGAGGGTACGACCACGCTTTAGGGGGAGCGTACGTGTGAGGGCGCGGGTTAGTGTCAGCGTACGGGTTAGGATTAGGGGACGGGTGAGGGTCAGGCTTCGGGGAAGGGTTAGGGTTAGGGTTCGGGCTAGGGTTAGGGTTAGGGGACGGGGACGGTTTAGGGTCCAGGTGAGGGTACGACTACGCTTTAGGGGGAGCGTACGTGTGAGGGCGCGGGTTAGTGTCAGCGTACGGGTTAGGATTAGGGGACGGGTGAGGGTCAGGCTTCGGGGAAGTGTTAGGGTTAGGGTTCGGGCTAGGGTTAGGGTTAGAGGACGGGAACGGTTTAGGGTCCAGGTGAGGGTACGACAACACTTTAGGGGGAGCGTACGTGTGAGGGCGCGGGTTAGTGTCAGCGTACGGGTTAGGATTAGGGGACGGGTGAGGGTCAGGCTTCGGGGAAGGGTTAGGGTTAGGGTTCGGGCTAGTGTTAGGGTTAGGGGACGGGGACGGTTTAGGGTCCAGGTGAGGGTATGACAATGCTTTAGGGGGAGCGTACGTGTGAGGGCGCGGGTTAGTGTCAGCGTACGGGTTAGGATTAGGGGACGGGTGAGGGTCAGGCTTCGGGGAAGGGTTAGGGTTAGGGTTCGGGCTAGGGTTAGGGTTAGGGGACGGGGACGGTTTATGGTCCAGGTGAGGGTACGACCACGCTTTAGGGGGAGCGTACGTGTGAGGGCGCGGGTTAGTGTCAGCGTACGGGTTAGGATTAGGGGACGGGTGAGGGTCAGGCTTCGGGGAAGGGTTAGGGTTAGGGTTCGGGCTAGGGTTAGGGTTAGGGGACGGGGACGGTTTAGGTTCCAGGTGAGGGTACGACCACACTTTAGGGGGAGCGTACGTGTGAGGGCGCGGGTTAGTGTCAGCGTACGGGTTAGGATTACGGAACGGGTGAGGGTCAGGCTTCGGGGAAGGTTTAGGGTTAGGGTTCGGGCTAGGGTTAGGGTTAGGGGACCGGGACGGTTTAGGGTCCAGGTGAGGGTACGACCACGCTTTAGGGGGAGCGTACGTGTGAGGGCGCGGGTTAGTGTCAGCGTACGGGTTAGGATTAGGGGACGGGTGAGGGTCAGGCTTCGGGGAAGGGTTAGGGTTAGGGTTCGGGCTAGGGTTAGGGTTAGGGGACGGGGACGGTTTAGGGTTCAGGTGAGGGTACGTCCACGCTTTAGGGGGAGCGTATGTGTGAGGGCGCGGGTTAGTGTCAGTGTACGGGTTAGGATTAGGGGACGGGTGAGGGTCAGGCTTAGGGGAAGGGTTAGGGTTAGGGTTCGGGCTAGGGTTAGGGTTAGGGGACGGGGACGGTTTAGGGTCCAGGTGAGGGTACGACCACGCTTTAGGGGGAGCGTACGTGTGAGGGCGCGGGTTAGTGTCAGCGTACGGGTTAGGATTAGGGGACGGGTGAGGGTCAGGCTTCGGGGAAGGGTTAGGGTTAGGGTTCGGGCTAGGGTTAGGGTTAGGGGACGGGGACGGTTTAGGGTCCAGGTGAGGGTACGACAACGCTTTAGGGGGAGCGTACGTGTGAGGGCGCGGGTTAGTGTCAGCGTACGGGTTAGGATTAGGGGACGGGTGAGGGTCAGGCTTCGGGGAAGGGTTAGGGTTCGGGCTAGGGTTAGGGTTAGGGGACGGGGACCGTTTAGGGTCCAGGTAAGGGTACGACAACACTTTAGGGGGAGCGTACGTGTGAGGGCGCGGGTTAGTGTCAGCATACGGGTTAGGATTAGGGGACGGGTGAGGGTCAGGCTTCGGGGAAGGGTTAGGGTTAGGGTTCGGGCTAGGGTTAGGGTTAGGGGACGGGGACGGTTAAGGGTCCAGGTGAGGGTACGACCACGCTTTAGGGGGAGCGTACGTGTGAGGGCGCGGGTTAGTGTCAGCGTACGGGTTAGGATTACGGGACGGGTGAGGGTCAGGCTTCGGGGTAGGGTTAGGGTTAGGGTTCGGGCTAGGGTTAGGGTTAGGGGACGGGGACGGTTTAGGGTTCAGGTGAGGGTACGACAACGCTTTAGGGGGAGCGTACGTGTGAGGGCGCGGGTTAGTGTCAGCGTACGGGTTAGGATTAGGGGACGGGTGAGGGTCAGGCTTCGGGGAAGGGTTAGGGTTAGGGTTCGGGCTAGGGTTAGGGTTAGGGGACGGGGACGGCTTAGGGTCCAGGTGAGGGTACGACAACGCTTTAGGGGGAGCGTAGGTGTGAGGGCGCGGGTTAGTGTCAGCGTACGGGTTAGGATTAGGGGACGGGTGAGGGTCAGGCTTCGGGGAAGGGTTAGGGTTAGGGTTCGGGCTAGGGTTAGGGTTAGGGGACGGGGACGGTTTAGGGTCCAGGTGAGGGTACGACCACGCTTTAGGGGGAGCGTACGTGTGAGGGTGCGGGTTAGTGTCAGCGTACGGGTTAGGATTAAGGGACGGGTGAGGGTCAGGCTTCGTGGAAGTGTTAGGGTTAGGGTTCGGGCTAGGGTTAGGGTTAGGGGACGGCGACGGTTTAGGGTCCGGGTGAGTGTACGACCACGCTTTACGGGGAGCGTACGTGTGAGGGCGCGGGTTAGTGTCAGCGTACGGGTTAGGATTAGGGGACGGGTGAGGGTCAGGCTTCGGGGAAGGGTTAGGGTTAGGGTTCGGGCTAGGGTTAGGGTTAGGGGACGGGGACGGTTTAGGGTCCAGGTGAGGGTACGACAACGCTTTAGGGGGAGCGTACGTGTGAGGGTGCGGGTTAGTGTCAGCGTACGGGTTAGGATTAAGGGACGGGTGAGGGTCAGGCTTCGTGGAAGTGTTAGGGTTAGGGTTCGGGCTAGGGTTAGGGTTAGGGGACGGCGACGGTTTAGGGTCCGGGTGAGTGTACGACCACGCTTTAGGGGGAGCGTACGTGTGAGGGCGCGGGTTAGTGTCAGCGTACGGGTTAGGATTAGGGGACGGGTGAGGGTCAGGCTTCGGGGAAGGGTTAGGGTTAGGGTTCGGGCTAGGGTTAGGGTTAGGGGACGGGGACGGTTTAGGGTCCAGGTGAGGGTACGACAACGCTTTAGGGGGAGCGTACGTGTGAGGGCGCGGGTTAGTGTCAGCGTACGGGTTAGGATTAGGGGACGGGTGAGGGTCAGGCTTCGGGGAAGGGTTAGGGTTAGGGTTCGGGCTAGGGTTAAGGTTAGGGGACGGGGACGGTTTAGGGTCCGGGTGAGTGTACGACCACGCTTTAGGGGGAGCGTACGTGTGAGGGCGCGGGTTAGTGTCAGCGTACGGGTTAGGATTAGGGGACGGGTGAGGGTCAGGCTTCGGGGAAGGGTTAGGGTTAGGGTTCGGGCTAGGGTTAGGGTTAGGGGACGGGGACGGTTTAGGTTCCAGGTGAGGGTTCGACCACGCTTTAGGGGGAGCGTACGTGTGAGGGCGCGGGTTAGTGTCAGCGTACGGGTTAGGATTAGGGGACGGGTGAGGGTCAGGCTTCGGGGAAGGGTTAGGGTTAGGGTTCGGGCTAGGGTTAGGGTTAGGGGACAGGGACGGTTTAGGGTCCAGGTGAGGGTACGACCACGCTTTAGGGGGAGCGTACGTGTGAGGGCGCGGGTTAGTGTCAGCGTACGGGTGAGGATTACGGAACGTGTGAGGGTCAGGGTTCGGGGAAGGGTTAGGGTTAGGGTTCGGGCTAGGGTTAGGGTTAGGGGACGGGGACGGTTTACGGTCCAGGTGAGGGTACGACCACGCTTTAGGGGGAGCGTACGTGTGAGGGCGCGGGTTAGTGTCAGCGTACGGGTTAGGATTAGGGGACGGGTGAGGGTCAGGCTTCGGGGAAGGGTTAGGGTTCGTGCTAGGGTTTGGGTTAGGGGACGGGAATGGTTTAGGGTCCAGGTGAGGGTACGACAACGCTTTAGGGGGAGCGTACGTGTGAGGGCGCGGGTTAGTGTCAGCGTACGGGTTAGGATTAGGGGACGGGTGAGGGTCAGGCTTCGGGGAAGGGTTAGGGTTAGGGTTCTGGCTAGGGTTAGGGTTAGGGGACGGGGACGGTTTAGGGTCCAGGTGAGGGTACGACAACGCTTTAGGGGGAGCGTACGTGTGAGGGCGCGGGTTAGTGTCAGCGAACGGGTTAGGATAAGGGGACGGGTGAGGGTCAGGCTTCGGGGAAGGGTTAGGGTTAGGGTTCGGGCTAGGGTTAGGGTTAGGGGACGGGGACGGTTTAGGGTCCAGGTGAGGGTACGACCACGCTTTAGGGGGAGCATACGTGTGAGGGCGCGGGTTAGTGTCAGCGTACGGGTTAGGATTAGGGGACGGGTGAGGGTCAGGCTTCGGGGAAGGGTTAGGGTTAGGGTTCGGGCTAGGGTTAGGGTTAGGGGACGGGGACGGTTTAGGGTCCAGGTGAGGGTACGACCCCGCTTTAGGGGGAGCGTACGTGTGAGGGGGCGGGTTAGTGTCAGCGTACGGGTTAGGATTACGGAACGGGTGAGGGTCAGGCTTCGGGGAAGGGTTGGGGTTAGGGTTCGGGCTAGGGTTAGGGTTAGGGGACCGGGACGGTTTAGGGTCCAGGTGAGGGTACGACCACGCTTTAGGGGGAGCATACGTGTGAGGGCGCGGGTTAGTGTCAGCGTACGGGTTAGGATTAGGGGACGGGTGAGGGTCAGGCTTCGGGGAAGGGTTAGGGTTCGGGCTAGGGTTAGGGTTAGGGGACGGGGACGGTTTAGGGTTCAGGTGAGGGTACGACAACACTTTAGGGGGAGCGTACGTGTGAGGGCGCGGGTTAGTGTCAGCGTACGGGTTAGGATTAGGGGACGGGTGAGGGTCAGGCTTCGGGGAAGGTTTAGGGTTAGGGTTCGGGCTAGGGTTAGGGTTAGGGGACAGGGACGTTTTAGGGTCCAGGTGAGGGTACGACCACGCTTTAGGGGGAGCGTACGTGTGAGGGCGCGGGTTAGTGTCAGCGTACGGGTTAGGATTAGGGGACGGGTGAGGGTCAGGCTTCGGGGAAGGGTTAGGGTTAGGGTTCGGGCTAGGGTTAGGGTTAGGGGACGGGGATGGTTTAGGGTCCAGGTGAGGGTATGACCACGCTTTAGGGGGAGCGTACGTGTGAGGGCGCGGGTTAGTGTCAGCGTACGGGTTAGGATTAGGGGACGGGTGAGGGTCAGGCTTCGGGGAAGGGTTAGGGTTAGGGTTCGGGCTAGGGTTAGGGTTAGGGGACGGGTACGGTTTAGGGTCCAGGTGAGGGTACGACCACGCTTTAAGGGGAGCGTACGTGTGAGGGCGCGGGTTATTGTCAGCGTACGGGTTAGGGTTAGGGGACGGGTGAGGGTCAGGCTTCGGGGAAGGGTTAGGGTTAGGGTTCGGGCTAGGGTTAGGGTTAGGGGACGGGGACGGTTTAGGGTCCAGGTAAGGGTACGTCCACGCTTTAGGGGGAGCGTACGTGTGAGGGCGCGGGTTAGTGTCAGGGTACGGGTTAGGATTAGGGGACGGGTGAGGGTCAGGCTTCGGGGAAGGGTTAGGGTTAGTGTTCGGGCTAGGGTTAGGGTTAGGGGACGGGGACGGTTTAGGGACCGAGTGAGGGTACGACAACGCTTTAGGGGGAGCGTACGTGTGAGGGCGCGGGTTAGTGTCAGCGTACGGGTTAGGATTAGGGGACGTGTGAGGGTCAGGCTTCGTGGAAGGGTTAGGGTTAGGGTTCGGGCTAGGGTTAGGGTTAGGGGACGGGGACGGTTTAGGTTCCAGGTGAGGGTACGACCACACTTTAGGGGGAGCGTACGTGTGAGGGCGCGGGTTAGTGTCAGCGTACGGGTTAGGATTACGGAACGGGTGAGGGTCAGGCTTCGGGGAAGGTTTAGGGTTAGGGTTCGGGCTAGGGTTAGGGTTAGGGGACCGGGACGGTTTAGGGTCCAGGTGAGGGTACGACCACGCTTTAGGGGGAGCGTACGTGTGAGGGCGCGGGTTAGTGTCAGCGTACGGGTTAGGATTAGGGGACGGGTGAGGGTCAGGCTTCGGGGAAGGGTTAGGGTTAGGGTTCGGGCTAGGGTTAGGGTTAGGGGACGGGGACGGTTTAGGGTTCAGGTGAGGGTACGTCCACGCTTTAGGGGGAGCGTATGTGTGAGGGCGCGGGTTAGTGTCAGTGTACGGGTTAGGATTAGGGGACGGGTGAGGGTCAGGCTTAGGGGAAGGGTTAGGGTTAGGGTTCGGGCTAGGGTTAGGGTTAGGGGACGGGGACGGTTTAGGGTCCAGGTGAGGGTACGACCACGCTTTAGGGGGAGCGTACGTGTGAGGGCGCGGGTTAGTGTCAGCGTACGGGTTAGGATTAGGGGACGGGTGAGGGTCAGGCTTCGGGGAAGGGTTAGGGTTAGGGTTCGGGCTAGGGTTAGGGTTAGGGGACGGGGACGGTTTAGGGTCCAGGTGAGGGTACGACAACGCTTTAGGGGGAGCGTACGTGTGAGGGCGCGGGTTAGTGTCAGCGTACGGGTTAGGATTAGGGGACGGGTGAGGGTCAGGCTTCGGGGAAGGGTTAGGGTTCGGGCTAGGGTTAGGGTTAGGGGACGGGGACCGTTTAGGGTCCAGGTAAGGGTACGACAACACTTTAGGGGGAGCGTACGTGTGAGGGCGCGGGTTAGTGTCAGCATACGGGTTAGGATTAGGGGACGGGTGAGGGTCAGGCTTCGGGGAAGGGTTAGGGTTAGGGTTCGGGCTAGGGTTAGGGTTAGGGGACGGGGACGGTTAAGGGTCCAGGTGAGGGTACGACCACGCTTTAGGGGGAGCGTACGTGTGAGGGCGCGGGTTAGTGTCAGCGTACGGGTTAGGATTACGGGACGGGTGAGGGTCAGGCTTCGGGGTAGGGTTAGGGTTAGGGTTCGGGCTAGGGTTAGGGTTAGGGGACGGGGACGGTTTAGGGTTCAGGTGAGGGTACGACAACGCTTTAGGGGGAGCGTACGTGTGAGGGCGCGGGTTAGTGTCAGCGTACGGGTTAGGATTAGGGGACGGGTGAGGGTCAGGCTTCGGGGAAGGGTTAGGGTTAGGGTTCGGGCTAGGGTTAGGGTTAGGGGACGGGGACGGTTTAGGGTCCAGGTGAGGGTACGACAACGCTTTAGGGGGAGCGTAGGTGTGAGGGCGCGGGTTAGTGTCAGCGTACGGGTTAGGATTAGGGGACGGGTGAGGGTCAGGCTTCGGGGAAGGGTTAGGGTTAGGGTTCGGGCTAGGGTTAGGGTTAGGGGACGGGGACGGTTTAGGGTCCAGGTGAGGGTACGACCACGCTTTAGGGGGAGCGTACGTGTGAGGGTGCGGGTTAGTGTCAGCGTACGGGTTAGGATTAAGGGACGGGTGAGGGTCAGGCTTCGTGGAAGTGTTAGGGTTAGGGTTCGGGCTAGGGTTAGGGTTAGGGGACGGCGACGGTTTAGGGTCCGGGTGAGTGTACGACCACGCTTTAGGGGGAGCGTACGTGTGAGGGCGCGGGTTAGTGTCAGCGTACGGGTTAGGATTAGGGGACGGGTGAGGGTCAGGCTTCGGGGAAGGGTTAGGGTTAGGGTTCGGGCTAGGGTTAGGGTTAGGGGACGGGGACGGTTTAGGGTCCAGGTGAGGGTACGACAACGCTTTAGGGGGAGCGTACGTGTGAGGGTGCGGGTTAGTGTCAGCGTACGGGTTAGGATTAAGGGACGGGTGAGGGTCAGGCTTCGTGGAAGTGTTAGGGTTAGGGTTCGGGCTAGGGTTAGGGTTAGGGGACGGCGACGGTTTAGGGTCCGGGTGAGTGTACGACCACGCTTTAGGGGGAGCGTACGTGTGAGGGCGCGGGTTAGTGTCAGCGTACGGGTTAGGATTAGGGGACGGGTGAGGGTCAGGCTTCGGGGAAGGGTTAGGGTTAGGGTTCGGGCTAGGGTTAGGGTTAGGGGACGGGGACGGTTTAGGGTCCAGGTGAGGGTACGACCACGCTTTAGGGGGAGCGTACGTGTGAGGGCGCGGGTTAGTGTCAGCGTACGGGTTAGGATTAGGGGACGGGTGAGGGTCAGGCTTCGGGGAAGGGTTAGGGTTAGGGTTCGGGCTAGGGTTAAGGTTAGGGGACGGGGACGGTTTAGGGTCCGGGTGAGTGTACGACCACGCTTTAGGGGGAGCGTACGTGTGAGGGCGCGGGTTAGTGTCAGCGTACGGGTTAGGATTAGGGGACGGGTGAGGGTCAGGCTTCGGGGAAGGGTTAGGGTTAGGGTTCGGGCTAGGGTTAGGGTTAGGGGACGGGGACGGTTTAGGTTCCAGGTGAGGGTTCGACCACGCTTTAGGGGGAGCGTACGTGTGAGGGCGCGGGTTAGTGTCAGCGTACGGGTTAGGATTAGGGGACGGGTGAGGGTCAGGCTTCGGGGAAGGGTTAGGGTTAGGGTTCGGGCTAGGGTTAGGGTTAGGGGACAGGGACGGTTTAGGGTCCAGGTGAGGGTACGACCACGCTTTAGGGGGAGCGTACGTGTGAGGGCGCGGGTTAGTGTCAGCGTACGGGTGAGGATTACGGAACGTGTGAGGGTCAGGGTTCGGGGAAGGGTTAGGGTTAGGGTTCGGGCTAGGGTTAGGGTTAGGGGACGGGGACGGTTTACGGTCCAGGTGAGGGTACGACCACGCTTTAGGGGGAGCGTACGTGTGAGGGCGCGGGTTAGTGTCAGCGTACGGGTTAGGATTAGGGGACGGGTGAGGGTCAGGCTTCGGGGAAGGGTTAGGGTTCGTGCTAGGGTTTGGGTTAGGGGACGGGAACGGTTTAGGGTCCAGGTGAGGGTACGACAACGCTTTAGGGGGAGCGTACGTGTGAGGGCGCGGGTTAGTGTCAGCGTACGGGTTAGGATTAGGGGACGGGTGAGGGTCAGGCTTCGGGGAAGGGTTAGGGTTAGGGTTCTGGCTAGGGTTAGGGTTAGGGGACGGGGACGGTTTAGGGTCCAGGTGAGGGTACGACAACGCTTTAGGGGGAGCGTACGTGTGAGGGCGCGGGTTAGTGTCAGCGAACGGGTTAGGATTAGGGGACGGGTGAGGGTCAGGCTTCGGGGAAGGGTTAGGGTTAGGGTTCGGGCTAGGGTTAGGGTTAGGGGACGGGGACGGTTTAGGGTCCAGGTGAGGGTACGACCACGCTTTAGGGGGAGCATACGTGTGAGGGCGCGGGTTAGTGTCAGCGTACGGGTTAGGATTAGGGGACGGGTGAGGGTCAGGCTTCGGGGAAGGGTTAGGGTTAGGGTTCGGGCTAGGGTTAGGGTTAGGGGACGGGGACGGTTTAGGGTCCAGGTGAGGGTACGACCACGCTTTAGGGGGAGCGTACGTGTGAGGGGGCGGGTTAGTGTCAGCGTACGGGTTAGGATTACGGAACGGGTGAGGGTCAGGCTTCGGGGAAGGGTTGGGGTTAGGGTTCGGGCTAGGGTTAGGGTTAGGGGACCGGGACGGTTTAGGGTCCAGGTGAGGGTACGACCACGCTTTAGGGGGAGCATACGTGTGAGGGCGCGGGTTAGTGTCAGCGTACGGGTTAGGATTAGGGGACGGGTGAGGGTCAGGCTTCGGGGAAGGGTTAGGGTTCGGGCTAGGGTTAGGGTTAGGGGACGGGGACGGTTTAGGGTCCAGGTGAGGGTACGACAACACTTTAGGGGGAGCGTACGTGTGAGGGCGCGGGTTAGTGTCAGCGTACGGGTTAGGATTAGGGGACGGGTGAGGGTCAGGCTTCGGGGAAGGTTTAGGGTTAGGGTTCGGGCTAGGGTTAGGGTTAGGGGACAGGGACGTTTTAGGGTCCAGGTGAGGGTACGACCACGCTTTAGGGGGAGCGGACGTGTGAGGGCGCGGGTTAGTGTCAGCGTACGGGTTAGGATTAGGGGACGGGTGAGGGTCAGGCTTCGGGGAAGGGTTAGGGTTAGGGTTCGGGCTAGGGTTAGGGTTAGGGGACGGGGATGGTTTAGGGTCCAGGTGAGGGTATGACCACGCTTTAGGGGGAGCGTACGTGTGAGGGCGCGGGTTAGTGTCAGCGTACGGGTTAGGATTAGGGGACGGGTGAGGGTCAGGCTTCGGGGAAGGGTTAGGGTTAGGGTTCGGGCTAGGGTTAGGGTTAGGGGACGGGTACGGTTTAGGGTCCAGGTGAGGGTACGACCACGCTTTAAGGGGAGCGTACGTGTGAGGGCGCGGGTTATTGTCAGCGTACGGGTTAGGGTTAGGGGACGGGTGAGGGTCAGGCTTCGGGGAAGGGTTAGGGTTAGGGTTCGGGCTAGGGTTAGGGTTAGGGGACGGGGACGGTTTAGGGTCCAGGTAAGGGTACGTCCACGCTTTAGGGGGAGCGTACGTGTGAGGGCGCTGGTTAGTGTCAGGGTACGGGTTAGGATTAGGGGACGGGTGAGGGTCAGGCTTCGGGGAAGGGTTAGGGTTAGTGTTCGGGCTAGGGTTAGGGTTAGGGGACGGGGACGGTTTAGGGACCGAGTGAGGGTACGACAACGCTTTAGGGGGAGCGTACGTGTGAGGGCGCGGGTTAGTGTCAGCGTACGGGTTAGGATTAGGGGACGTGTGAGGGTCAGGCTTCGTGGAAGGGTTAGGGTTAGGGTTCGGGCTAGGGTTAGGGTTAGGGGACGGGGACAGTTTAGGGTCCAGGTGAGGGTACGACAACGCTTTAGGGGGAGCGTACATGTGAGGGCGTGGGTTAGTGTCAGCGTACGGGTTAGGATTAGGGGACGGGTGAGGTTCAGGCTTCGGGGAAGGGTTAGGGTTAGGGTTCGGGCTAGGGTTAGGGTTAGGGGACGGGGACGGTTTAGGGTCCAGGTGAGGGTACGACCACGCTTTAGGGGGAGCGTACGTGTGAGGGCGCGGGTTAGTGTCAGCATACGGGTTAGGATTAGGGGACGGGTGAGGGTCAGGCTTCGGGGAAGGGTTAGGGTTAGGGTTCGGGCTAGGGTTAGGGTTAGGGGACGGAGACGGTTTAGGGTCCAGGTGAGGGTACGACCACGCTTTAGGGGGAGCGTACGTGTGAGGGCGCGGGTTAGTGTCAGCGTACGGGTTAGCATTAGGGGACGGGGGAGTATCAGGCTTCGGGGAAGGGTTAGGGTTAGGGTTCGGGCTAGGGTTAGGGTTAGGGGTCGGGGACGGTTTAGGGTCCAGGTGAGGGTACGACCACGCTTTAGGGGGAGCGTACGTGTGAGGGCGCGGGTTAGTGTCAGCGTACTGGTTAGGATTAGGGGACGGGTGAGGGTCAGGCTTCGGGGAAGGGTTAGGGTTAGGGTTCGGGCTAGGGTTAGGGTTAGGGGATGGGGACGGTTTAGGGTCCAGGTGAGGGTACGACAACGCTTTAGGGGGAGCGTACGTGTGAGGGCGCGGGTTAGTGTCAGCGTACGGGTTAGGATTAGGGGACGGGTGAGGGTCAGGCTTCGGGGAAGGGTTAGGGTTAGGGTTCGGGCTAGGGTTAGGGTTATGGGACGGGGACGGTTTAGGGTCCAGGTGAGAGTACGACCACGCTTTAGGGGGAGCGTACGTGTGAGGGCGCGGGTTAGTGTCAGCGTACGGGTTAGGATTAGGGGACGGGTTAGGGTCAGGCTTCGGGGAAGGGTTAGGGTTAGGGTTCGGGCTAGGGTTAGGGTTAGGGGACGGGGACGGTTTAGGGTCCAGGTGAGGGTACGACCACGCTTTAGGGGGAGCGTACGTGTGAGGGCGCGGGTTAGTGTCAGCGTACGGGTTAGGATTAGGGGACGGGTTAGGGTCAGGCTTCGGGGAAGGGTTAGGGTTAGGGTTCGGGCTAGGGTTAGGGTTAGGGGACGGGGACGGTTTAGGGTCCAGGTGAGGGTACGACCACGCTTTAGGGGGAGCGTACGTGTGAGGGCGCGGGTTAGTGTCAGCGTACGGGTTAGGATTAGGGGACGGGTGAGGGTCAGGCTTCGGGGAAGGGTTAGGGTTAGGGTTCGGGCTAGGGTTAGGGTTAGGGGACGGAGACGGTTTAGGGTCCAGGTGAGGGTACGACCACGCTTTAGGGGGAGCGTACGTGTGAGGGCGCGGGTTAGTGTCAGCGTACGGGTTAGGATTAGGGGACGGGTGAGGGTCAGGCTTCGGGGAAGGGTTAGGGTTAGGGTTCGGGCTAGGGTTAGGGTTACGGGACGGGGACGGTTTAGGGTCCAGGTGAGGGTACAACCACGCTTTAGGGGGATCGTACGTGTGAGGGCGCGGGTTAGTGTCAGCGTACGGGTTAGGATTAGGGGACGGGTGAGGGTCAGGGTTCGGGGAAGGGTTAGGGTTAGGGTTCGGGCTAGGGTTAGGGTTAGGGGATGGGGATGGTTTACGGTCCAGGTGAGGGTACGACCACGCTTTAGGGGGAGCGTACGTGTGAGGGCGCGGGTTAGTGTCAGCGTACGGTTTAGGATTAGGGGACGGGTGAGGGTTAGGCTTCGGGGAAGGGTTAGGGTTCGTGCTAGGGTTTGGGTTAGGGGACGGGGACGGTTTACGGTCCAGGTGAGGGTACGACCACGCTTCAGGGGGAGCGTACGTGTGAGGGCGCGGGTTAGTGTCAGCGTACGGGTTAGGATTAGGGGACGGGTGAGGGTCAGGCTTCGGGGAAGGGTTAGGGTTAGGGTTCGGGCTAGGGTTAGGGTTAGGGGACGGGGACGGTTTAGGGTCCAGGTGAGGGTACGACTACGCTTTAGGGGGAGCGTACGTTTGAGGGCGCGGGTTAGTGTCAGCGAACGGGTTAGGATTAGGGGACGGGTGAGGGTCAGGCTTCGGGGAAGTGTTAGGGTTAGGGTTCGGGCTAGGGTTAGTGTTAGAGGACGGGAACGGTTTAGGGTCCAGGTGAGGGTACGACAACACTTTAGGGGGAGCGTACGTGTGAGGGCGCGGGTTAGTGTCAGCGTACGGGTTAGGATTAGGGGACGGGTGAGGGTCAGGCTTCGGGGAAGGGTTAGGGTTAGGGTTCGGGGTAGTGTTAGGGTCAGGGGACGGGGACGGTTTAGGGTCCAGGTGAGGGTACGACAACGCTTTAGGGGGAGCGTACGTGTGAGGGCGCGGGTTAGTGTCAGCGTACGGGTTAGGATTAGGGGACGGGTGAGGGTCAGGCTTCGGGGAAGGGTTAGGGTTAGGGTTCGGGTTAGGGTTAGGGTTAGGGGACGGGGACGGTTTAGGGTCCAGGTGAGGGTACGACCACGCTTTAGGGGGAGCGTACGTGTGAGGGCGCGGGTTAGTGTCAGCGGACGGGTTAGGATTAGGGGACGGGTGAGGGTCAGGCTTCGGGGAAGTGTTAGGGTTAGGGTTCGGGCTAGGGTTAGGGTTAGGGGACGGGGACGGTTTAGGGTCCAGGTGAGGGTACGACCACGCTTTAGGGGGAGCGTACGTGTGAGGGCGCGGGTTAGTGTCAGCGTACGGGTTAGGATTACGGAACGGGTGAGGGTCAGGCTTCGGGGAAGGGTTAGGCTTAGGGTTCGGGCTAGGGTTAGGGTTAGGGGACCGGGACGGTTTAGGTTCCAGGTGAGGGTACGACCACGCTTTAGGGGGAGCGTACGTGTGAGGGCGCGGGTTAGTGTCAGCGTACGGGTTAGGATTAGGGGACGGGTGAGGGTCAGGCTTCGGGGAAGGGTTAGGGTTAGGGTTCGGGCTAGGGTTAGGGTTAGGGGACGGGGACGGTTTAGGGTTCAGGTGAGGGTATGTCCACGCTTTAGGGGGAGCGTACGTGTGAGGGCGCGGGTTAGTGTCAGTGTACGGGTTAGGATTAGGGGACGGGTGAGGGTCAGGCTTAGGGGAAGGGTTAGGGTTAGGGTTCGGGCTAGGGTTAGGGTTAGGGGACGGGGACGGTTTAGGGTCCAGGTGAGGGTACGACCACGCTTTAACGGGAGCGTACGTGTGAGGGCGCGGGTTATTGTCAGCGTACGGGTTAGGATTAGGGGACGGGTGAGGGTCAGGCTTCGGGGAAGGGCTAGGGTTAGGGTTCGGGCTAGGGTTAGGGTTAGGGGACGGGGACGGTTTAGGGTCCAAGTGAGGGTACGACCACGCTTTAAGGGGAGCGTACGTGTGAGGGCGCGGGTTATTGTCAGCGTACGGGTTAGGATTAGGGGACGGGTGAGGGTCAGGCTTCGGGGAAGGGTTAGGGTTAGGGTTCGGGCTAGGGTTAGGGTTAGGGGACGGGGACGGTTTAGGGTCCAGGTGAGGGTACGTCCACGCTTTAGGGGGAGCGTACGTGTAAGGGCGCGGGTTAGTGTCAGCGAACGGGTTAGGATTAGGTGACGGGTGAGGGTCAGGCTTCGGGGAAGGGTTAGGGTTAGGGTTCGGGCTAGGGTTAGGGTTAGGGGACGGGGACGGTTTAGGGTCCAGGTGAGGGTACGACCACGCTTTAGGGGGAGCGTACATGTGAGGGCTCGGGTTATTGTCAGCGTACGGGTTAGGATTAGGGGACGGGTGAGGGTCAGGCTTCGGGGAAGGGTTAGGGTTAGGGTTCGGGCTAGGGTTAGGGTTAGGGGACGGGGACGGTTTAGGGTCCAGGTGAGGGTACGACCACGCTTTAGGGGGAGCGTACGTGTGAGGGCGCGGGTTAGTGTCAGCGTACGGGTTAGGATTAGGGGACGGGTGAGGGTCAGGCTTCGGGGAAGGGTTAGGGTTAGGGTTCGGGCTAGGGTTAGGGTTAGGGGACGGGGACGGTTTAGGGTCCAGGTGAGGGTACGACCACGCTTTAGGGGGAGCGTACGTGTGAGGGCGCGGGTTAGTGTCAGCGTACGGGTTAGGATTACGGGACGGGTGAGGGTCAGGCTTCGGGGAAGGGTTAGGGTTAGGGTTCGGGCTAGGGTTAGGGTTAGGGGACGGGGACGGTTTAGGGTCCAGGTGAGGGTACGACCACGCTTTAGGGGGAGCGTACGTGTGAGGGCGCTGGTTAGTGTCAGCGTACGGGTTAGGATTACGGGACGGGTGAGGGTCAGGCTTCGGGGTAGGGTTAGGGTTAGGGTTCGGGCTAGGGTTAGGGTTAGGGGACGGGGACGGTTTAGGGTCCAGGTGAGGGTACGACAACGCTTTAGGGGGAGCGTACGTGTGAGGGCGCGGGTTAGTGTCAGCGTACGGGTTAGGATTAGGGGACGGGTGAGGGTCAGGCTTCGGGGAAGGGTTAGGGTTAGGGTTCGGGCTAGGGTTAGGGTTAGGGGACGAGGACGGTTTAGGGTCCAGGTGAGGGTACGACCACGCTTTAGGGGGAGCGTACGTGTGAGGGCGCGGGTTAGTGTCAGCGTACGGGTTAGGATTAAGGGACGGGTGAGGGTCAGGCTTCGTGGAAGTGTTAGGGTTAGGGTTCGGGCTAGGGTTAGGGTTAGGGGACGGCGACGGTTTAGGGTCCGGGTGAGTGTACGACCACGCTTTAGGGGGAGCGTACGTGTGAGGGCGCGGGTGAGTGTCAGCGTACGGGTTAGGATTAGGGGACGGGTGAGGGTCAGGCTTCGGGGAAGGGTTAGGGTTAGGGTTCGGGCTAGGGTTAAGGTTAGGGGATGTGGACGGTTTAGGGTCCAGGTGAGGGTACGACAACGCTTTAGGGGGAGCGTACGTGTGAGGGCGCGGGTTAGTGTCAGCGTACGGGTTAGGATTAGGGGACGGGTGAGGGTCAGGCTTCGGGGAAGGGTTAGGGTTAGGGTTTGGGGTAGGGTTAGGGTTAGGGGACGGGGACGGTTTAGGGTCCAGGTGAGGGTATGACAACACTTTAGGGGGAGCGTACGTGTTAGGGCGCGGGTTAGTGTCAGCGTACGGGTTAGGATTAGGGGACGGGTGAGGGTCAGGCTTCGGGGAAGGGTTAGGGTTAGGGTTCGGGCTAGGGTTAGGGTTAGGGTACGGGGACGGTTTAGGTTCAAGGTGAGGGTTCGACCACGCTTTAGGGGGAGCGTACGTGTGAGGGCGCGGGTTAGTGTCAGCGTACGGGTTAGGATTAGGGGACGGGTGAGGGTCAGGCTTCGGGGAAGGGTTAGGGTTAGGGTTCGGGCTAGGGTTAGGGTTAGGGGACGGGGACGGTTTAGGGTCCAGGTGAGGGTACGACCACGCTTTAGGGGGAGCGTACGTGTGAGGGCGCGGGTTAGTGTCAGCGTACGGGTTAGGATTAGGGGACGGGTGAGGGTCAGGCTTCGTGGAAGGGTTAGGGTTAGGGTTCGGGCTAGGGTTAGGGTTAGGGGACGGCGACGGTTTAGGGTCCGGGTGAGTGTACGACCACGCTTTAGGGGGAGCGTACGTGTGAGGGCACGGGTTAGTGTCAGCGTACGGGTTAGGATTAGGGGACGGGTGAGGGTCAGGCTTCGGGGAAGGGTTAGGGTTAGGGTTCGGGCTAGGGTTAGGGTTAGGGGACGGGGACGGTTTAGGGTCCAGGTGAGGGTACGACAACGCTTTAGGGGGAGCGTACGTGTGAGGGCGCGGGTTAGTGTCAGCGTACAGGTTAGGATTAGGGGACGGGTGAGGGTCAGGCTTCGGGGAAGGGTTAGGGTTAGGGTTTGGGCTAGGGTTAGGGTTAGGGGACGTGGACGGTTTAGGGTCCAGGTGAGGGTACGACAACGCTTTAGGGGGAGCGTACGTGTGAGGGCGCGGGTTAGTGTCAGCGTACGGGTTAGGATTAGGGGACGGGTGAGGGTCAGGCTTCGGGGAAGGGTTAGGGTTAGGGTTCGGGCTAGGGTTAGGGTTAGGGGACGGGGACGGTTTAGGGTCCAGGTGCGGGTACGACAACGCTTTAGGGGGAGCGTACGTGTTAGGGCGCGGGTTAGTGTCAGCGTACGGGTTAGGATTAGGGGACGGGTGAGGGTCAGGCTTCGGGGAAGGGTTAGGGTTAGGGTTCGGGCTAGGGTTAGGGTTAGGGGACGGGGACGGTTTAGGGTCCAGGTGAGGGTACGACCACGCTTTAGGGGGAGCGTACGTGTGAGGGCGCGGGTTAGTGTCAGCGTACGGGTTAGCATTAGGGGACGGGGGAGGGTCAGGCTTCGGGGAAGGGTTAGGGTTAGGGTTCGGGCTAGGGTTAGGGTTAGGGGACGGGGACGGTTTAGGGTCCAGGTGAGGGTACGACCACGCTTTAGGGGGAGCGTACGTGTGAGGGCGCGGGTTAGTGTCAGCGTACTGGTTAGGATTAGGGGACGGGTGAGGGTCAGGCTTCGGGGAAGGGTTAGGGTTAGGGTTCGGGCTAGGGTTAGGGTTAGGGGATGGGGACGGTTTAGGGTCCAGGTGAGGGTACGACAACGCTTTAGGGGGAGCGTACGTGTGAGGGCGCGGGTTAGTGTCAGCGTACGGGTTAGGATTAGGGGACGGGTGAGGGTCAGGCTTCGGGGAAGGGTTAGGGTTAGGGTTCGGGCTAGGGTTAGGGTTATGGGACGGGGACGGTTTAGGGTCCAGGTGAGAGTACGACCACGCTTTAGGGGGAGCGTACGTGTGAGGGCGCGGGTTAGTGTCAGCGTACGGGTTAGGATTAGGGGACGGGTTAGGGTCAGGCTTCGGGGAAGGGTTAGGGTTAGGGTTCGGGCTAGGGTTAGGGTTAGGGGACGGGGACGGTTTAGGGTCCAGGTGAGGGTACGACCACGCTTTAGGGGGAGCGTACGTGTGAGGGCGCGGGTTAGTGTCAGCGTACGGGTTAGGATTAGGGGACGGGTTAGGGTCAGGCTTCGGGGAAGGGTTAGGGTTAGGGTTCGGGCTAGGGTTAGGGTTAGGGGACGGGGACGGTTTAGGGTCCAGGTGAGGGTACGACCACGCTTTAGGGGGAGCGTACGTGTGAGGGCGCGGGTTAGTGTCAGCGTACGGGTTAGGATTAGGGGACGGGTGAGGGTCAGGCTTCGGGGAAGGGTTAGGGTTAGGGTTCGGGCTAGGGTTAGGGTTAGGGGACGGAGACGGTTTAGGGTCCAGGTGAGGGTACGACCACGCTTTAGGGGGAGCGTACGTGTGAGGGCGCGGGTTAGTGTCAGCGTACGGGTTAGGATTAGGGGACGGGTGAGGGTCAGGCTTCGGGGAAGGGTTAGGGTTAGGGTTCGGGCTAGGGTTAGGGTTACGGGACGGGGACGGTTTAGGGTCCAGGTGAGGGTACAACCACGCTTTAGGGGGATCGTACGTGTGAGGGCGCGGGTTAGTGTCAGCGTACGGGTTAGGATTAGGGGACGGGTGAGGGTCAGGGTTCGGGGAAGGGTTAGGGTTAGGGTTCGGGCTAGGGTTAGGGTTAGGGGATGGGGATGGTTTACGGTCCAGGTGAGGGTACGACCACGCTTTAGGGGGAGCGTACGTGTGAGGGCGCGGGTTAGTGTCAGCGTACGGTTTAGGATTAGGGGACGGGTGAGGGTTAGGCTTCGGGGAAGGGTTAGGGTTCGTGCTAGGGTTTGGGTTAGGGGACGGGGACGGTTTACGGTCCAGGTGAGGGTACGACCACGCTTCAGGGGGAGCGTACGTGTGAGGGCGCGGGTTAGTGTCAGCGTACGGGTTAGGATTAGGGGACGGGTGAGGGTCAGGCTTCGGGGAAGGGTTAGGGTTAGGGTTCGGGCTAGGGTTAGGGTTAGGGGACGGGGACGGTTTAGGGTCCAGGTGAGGGTACGA
Source organism: Grampus griseus (assembly GCF_964374135.1). Classification (NCBI taxonomy): domain Eukaryota; kingdom Metazoa; phylum Chordata; class Mammalia; order Artiodactyla; family Delphinidae; genus Grampus; species Grampus griseus. The sequence goes on from NC_139005.1 coordinate 102,875,287, forward strand.
CTACGCTTTAGGGGGAGCGTACGTTTGAGGGCGCGGGTTAGTGTCAGCGAACGGGTTAGGATTAGGGGACGGGTGAGGGTCAGGCTTCGGGGAAGTGTTAGGGTTAGGGTTCGGGCTAGGGTTAGTGTTAGAGGACGGGAACGGTTTAGGGTCCAGGTGAGGGTACGACAACACTTTAGGGGGAGCGTACGTGTGAGGGCGCGGGTTAGTGTCAGCGTACGGGTTAGGATTAGGGGACGGGTGAGGGTCAGGCTTCGGGGAAGGGTTAGGGTTAGGGTTCGGGGTAGTGTTAGGGTCAGGGGACGGGGACGGTTTAGGGTCCAGGTGAGGGTACGACAACGCTTTAGGGGGAGCGTACGTGTGAGGGCGCGGGTTAGTGTCAGCGTACGGGTTAGGATTAGGGGACGGGTGAGGGTCAGGCTTCGGGGAAGGGTTAGGGTTAGGGTTCGGGTTAGGGTTAGGGTTAGGGGACGGGGACGGTTTAGGGTCCAGGTGAGGGTACGACCACGCTTTAGGGGGAGCGTACGTGTGAGGGCGCGGGTTAGTGTCAGCGGACGGGTTAGGATTAGGGGACGGGTGAGGGTCAGGCTTCGGGGAAGTGTTAGGGTTAGGGTTCGGGCTAGGGTTAGGGTTAGGGGACGGGGACGGTTTAGGGTCCAGGTGAGGGTACGACCACGCTTTAGGGGGAGCGTACGTGTGAGGGCGCGGGTTAGTGTCAGCGTACGGGTTAGGATTACGGAACGGGTGAGGGTCAGGCTTCGGGGAAGGGTTAGGCTTAGGGTTCGGGCTAGGGTTAGGGTTAGGGGACCGGGACGGTTTAGGTTCCAGGTGAGGGTACGACCACGCTTTAGGGGGAGCGTACGTGTGAGGGCGCGGGTTAGTGTCAGCGTACGGGTTAGGATTAGGGGACGGGTGAGGGTCAGGCTTCGGGGAAGGGTTAGGGTTAGGGTTCGGGCTAGGGTTAGGGTTAGGGGACGGGGACGGTTTAGGGTTCAGGTGAGGGTATGTCCACGCTTTAGGGGGAGCGTACGTGTGAGGGCGCGGGTTAGTGTCAGTGTACGGGTTAGGATTAGGGGACGGGTGAGGGTCAGGCTTAGGGGAAGGGTTAGGGTTAGGGTTCGGGCTAGGGTTAGGGTTAGGGGACGGGGACGGTTTAGGGTCCAGGTGAGGGTACGACCACGCTTTAACGGGAGCGTACGTGTGAGGGCGCGGGTTATTGTCAGCGTACGGGTTAGGATTAGGGGACGGGTGAGGGTCAGGCTTCGGGGAAGGGCTAGGGTTAGGGTTCGGGCTAGGGTTAGGGTTAGGGGACGGGGACGGTTTAGGGTCCAAGTGAGGGTACGACCACGCTTTAAGGGGAGCGTACGTGTGAGGGCGCGGGTTATTGTCAGCGTACGGGTTAGGATTAGGGGACGGGTGAGGGTCAGGCTTCGGGGAAGGGTTAGGGTTAGGGTTCGGGCTAGGGTTAGGGTTAGGGGACGGGGACGGTTTAGGGTCCAGGTGAGGGTACGTCCACGCTTTAGGGGGAGCGTACGTGTAAGGGCGCGGGTTAGTGTCAGCGTAAGGGTTAGGATTAGGTGACGGGTGAGGGTCAGGCTTCGGGGAAGGGTTAGGGTTAGGGTTCGGGCTAGGGTTAGGGTTAGGGGACGGGGACGGTTTAGGGTCCAGGTGAGGGTACGACCACGCTTTAGGGGGAGCGTACATGTGAGGGCTCGGGTTATTGTCAGCGTACGGGTTAGGATTAGGGGACGGGTGAGGGTCAGGCTTCGGGGAAGGGTTAGGGTTAGGGTTCGGGCTAGGGTTAGGGTTAGGGGACGGGGACGGTTTAGGGTCCAGGTGAGGGTACGACCACGCTTTAGGGGGAGCGTACGTGTGAGGGCGCGGGTTAGTGTCAGCGTACGGGTTAGGATTAGGGGACGGGTGAGGGTCAGGCTTCGGGGAAGGGTTAGGGTTAGGGTTCGGGCTAGGGTTAGGGTTAGGGGACGGGGACGGTTTAGGGTCCAGGTGAGGGTACGACCACGCTTTAGGGGGAGCGTACGTGTGAGGGCGCGGGTTAGTGTCAGCGTACGGGTTAGGATTAGGGGACGGGTGAGGGTCAGGCTTCGGGGAAGGGTTAGGGTTAGGGTTCGGGCTAGGGTTAGGGTTAGGGGACGGGGACGGTTTAGGGTCCAGGTGAGGGTACGACCACGCTTTAGGGGGAGCGTACGTGTGAGGGCGCTGGTTAGTGTCAGCGTACGGGTTAGGATTACGGGACGGGTGAGGGTCAGGCTTCGGGGTAGGGTTAGGGTTAGGGTTCGGGCTAGGGTTAGGGTTAGGGGACGGGGACGGTTTAGGGTCCAGGTGAGGGTACGACAACGCTTTAGGGGGAGCGTACGTGTGAGGGCGCGGGTTAGTGTCAGCGTACGGGTTAGGATTAGGGGACGGGTGAGGGTCAGGCTTCGGGGAAGGGTTAGGGTTAGGGTTCGGGCTAGGGTTAGGGTTAGGGGACGAGGACGGTTTAGGGTCCAGGTGAGGGTACGACCACGCTTTAGGGGGAGCGTACGTGTGAGGGCGCGGGTTAGTGTCAGCGTACGGGTTAGGATTAAGGGACGGGTGAGGGTCAGGCTTCGTGGAAGTGTTAGGGTTAGGGTTCGGGCTAGGGTTAGGGTTAGGGGACGGCGACGGTTTAGGGTCCGGGTGAGTGTACGACCACGCTTTAGGGGGAGCGTACGTGTGAGGGCGCGGGTGAGTGTCAGCGTACGGGTTAGGATTAGGGGACGGGTGAGGGTCAGGCTTCGGGGAAGGGTTAGGGTTAGGGTTCGGGCTAGGGTTAAGGTTAGGGGATGTGGACGGTTTAGGGTCCAGGTGAGGGTACGACAACGCTTTAGGGGGAGCGTACGTGTGAGGGCGCGGGTTAGTGTCAGCGTACGGGTTAGGATTAGGGGACGGGTGAGGGTCAGGCTTCGGGGAAGGGTTAGGGTTAGGGTTTGGGGTAGGGTTAGGGTTAGGGGACGGGGACGGTTTAGGGTCCAGGTGAGGGTATGACAACGCTTTAGGGGGAGCGTACGTGTTAGGGCGCGGGTTAGTGTCAGCGTACGGGTTAGGATTAGGGGACGGGTGAGGGTCAGGCTTCGGGGAAGGGTTAGGGTTAGGGTTCGGGCTAGGGTTAGGGTTAGGGTACGGGGACGGTTTAGGTTCAAGGTGAGGGTTCGACCACGCTTTAGGGGGAGCGTACGTGTGAGGGCGCGGGTTAGTGTCAGCGTACGGGTTAGGATTAGGGGACGGGTGAGGGTCAGGCTTCGGGGAAGGGTTAGGGTTAGGGTTCGGGCTAGGGTTAGGGTTAGGGGACGGGGACGGTTTAGGGTCCAGGTGAGGGTACGACCACGCTTTAGGGGGAGCGTACGTGTGAGGGCGCGGGTTAGTGTCAGCGTACGGGTTAGGATTAGGGGACGGGTGAGGGTCAGGCTTCGTGGAAGGGTTAGGGTTAGGGTTCGGGCTAGGGTTAGGGTTAGGGGACGGCGACGGTTTAGGGTCCGGGTGAGTGTACGACCACGCTTTAGGGGGAGCGTACGTGTGAGGGCACGGGTTAGTGTCAGCGTACGGGTTAGGATTAGGGGACGGGTGAGGGTCAGGCTTCGGGGAAGGGTTAGGGTTAGGGTTCGGGCTAGGGTTAGGGTTAGGGGACGGGGACGGTTTAGGGTCCAGGTGAGGGTACGACAACGCTTTAGGGGGAGCGTACGTGTGAGGGCGCGGGTTAGTGTCAGCGTACAGGTTAGGATTAGGGGACGGGTGAGGGTCAGGCTTCGGGGAAGGGTTAGGGTTAGGGTTTGGGCTAGGGTTAGGGTTAGGGGACGTGGACGGTTTAGGGTCCAGGTGAGGGTACGACAACGCTTTAGGGGGAGCGTACGTGTGAGGGCGCGGGTTAGTGTCAGCGTACGGGTTAGGATTAGGGGACGGGTGAGGGTCAGGCTTCGGGGAAGGGTTAGGGTTAGGGTTCGGGCTAGGGTTAGGGTTAGGGGACGGGGACGGTTTAGGGTCCAGGTGCGGGTACGACAACGCTTTAGGGGGAGCGTACGTGTTAGGGCGCGGGTTAGTGTCAGCGTACGGGTTAGGATTAGGGGACGGGTGAGGGTCAGGCTTCGGGGAAGGGTTAGGGTTAGGGTTCGGGCTAGGGTTAGGGTTAGGGGACGGGGACGGTTTAGGGTCCAGGTGAGGGTACGACCACGCTTTAGGGGGAGCGTACGTGTGAGGGCGCGGGTTAGTGTCAGCGTACGGGTTAGCATTAGGGGACGGGGGAGGGTCAGGCTTCGGGGAAGGGTTAGGGTTAGGGTTCGGGCTAGGGTTAGGGTTAGGGGACGGGGACGGTTTAGGGTCCAGGTGCGGGTACGACAACGCTTTAGGGGGAGCGTACGTGTGAGGGCGCGGGTTAGTGTCAGCGTACGGGTTAGGATTAGGGGACGGGTGAGGGTCAGGCTTCGGGGAAGGGTTAGGGTTAGGGTTCGGGCTAGGGTTAGGGTTAGGGGACGGGGACGGTTTAGGGTCCAGGTGAGGGTATGACCACGCTTTAGGGGGAGCGTACGTGTGAGGGCGCGGGTTAGTGTCAGCGTACGGGTTAGGATTAGGGGACGGGTGAGGGTCAGGCTTCGGGGAAGGGTTAGGGTTAGGGTTCGGGCTAGGGTTAGGGTTAGGGGACGGGGACGGTTTAGGGTCCAGGTGCGGGTACGACAACGCTTTAGGGGGAGCGTACGTGTTAGGGCGCGGGTTAGTGTCAGCGTACGGGTTAGGATTAGGGGACGGGTGAGGGTCAGGCTTCGGGGAAGGGTTAGGGTTAGGGTTCGGGCTAGGGTTAGGGTTAGGGGACGGGGACGGTTTAGGGTCCAGGTGAGGGTACGACCACGCTTTAGGGGGAGCGTACGTGTGAGGGCGCGGGTTAGTGTCAGCGTACGGGTTAGCATTAGGGGACGGGGGAGGGTCAGGCTTCGGGGAAGGGTTAGGGTTAGGGTTCGGGCTAGGGTTAGGGTTAGGGGACGGGGACGGTTTAGGGTCCAGGTGAGGGTACGACCACGCTTTAGGGGGAGCGTACGTGTGAGGGCGCGGGTTAGTGTCAGCGTACTGGTTAGGATTAGGGGACGGGTGAGGGTCAGGCTTCGGGGAAGGGTTAGGGTTAGGGTTCGGGCTAGGGTTAGGGTTAGGGGACGGGGACGGTTTAGGGTCCAGGTGAGGGTACGACAACGCTTTAGGGGGAGCGTACGTGTGAGGGCGCGGGTTAGTGTCAGCGTACGAGTTAGGATTAGGGGACGGGTGAGGGTCAGGCTTCGGGGAAGGGTTAGGGTTAGGGTTCGGGCTAGGGTTAGGGTTAGGGGACGGGGACGGTTTAGGGTCCAGGTGAGGGTACGACCACGCTTTAGGGGGAGCGTACGTGTGAGGGCGCGGGTTAGTGTCAGCGTACGGGTTAGGATTAGGGGACGGGTTAGGGTCAGGCTTCGGGGAAGGGTTAGGGTTAGGGTTCGGGCTAGGGTTAGGGTTAGGGGACGGGGACGGTTTAGGGTCCAGGTGAGGGTACGACCACGCTTTAGGGGGAGCGTACGTGAGAGGGCGCGGGTTAGTGTCAGCGTACGGGTTAGGATTAGGGGACGGGTGAGGGTCAGGCTTCGGGGAAGGGTTAGGGTTAGGGTTCGGGCTAGGGTTAGGGTTAGGGTACGGGGACGGTTTAGGGTCCAGGTGAGGGTACGACAACGCTTTAGGGGGAGCGTACGTGTGAGGGCGCGGGTTAGTGTCAGCGTACGGGTTAGGATTAGGGGACGGGTGAGGGTCAGGCTTCGGGGAAGGGTTAGGGTTAGGGTTCGGGCTAGGGTTAGGGTTAGGGGACGGGGACGGTTTAGGGTCCAGGTGAGAGTACGACCACGCTTTAGGGGGAGCGTACGTGAGAGGGCGCGGTTTAGTGTCAGCGTACGTGTTAGGATTAGGGGACGGGTGAGGGTCAGGCTTCGGGGAAGGGTTAGGGTTAGGGTTCGGGCTAGGGTTAGGGTTAGGGGACGGAGACGGTTTAGGGTCCAGGTGAGGGTACGACCACGCTTTAGGGGGAGCGTACGTGTGAGGGCGCGGGTTAGTGTCAGCGTACGGGTTAGGATTAGGGGACGGGTGAGGGTCAGGCTTCGGGGAAGGGTTAGGGTTAGGGTTCGGGCTAGGGTTAGGGTTAGGGGACGGGGACGGTATAGGGTCCAGGTGAGGGTACAACCACGCTTTAGGGGGAGCGTACGTGTGAGGGCGCGGGTTAGTGTCAGCGTACGGGTTAGGATTAGGGGACGGGTGAGGGTCAGGGTTCGGGGAAGGGTTAGGGTTAGGGTTCGGGCTAGGGTTAGTGTTAGGGGACGGGGACGGTTTACGGTCCAGGTGAGGGTACGACCACGCTTTAGGGGGAGCGTACGTGTGAGGGCGCGGGTTAGTGTCAGCGTACGGGTTAGGATTAGGGGACGGGTGAGGGTCAGGCTTCGGGCAAGGGTTAGGGTTCGTGCTAGGGTTTGGGTTAGGGGACGGGGACGGTTTACGGTCCAGGTGAGGGTACGACCACGCTTTAGGGGGAGCGTACGTGTGAGGGCGCGGGTTAGTGTCAGCGTACGGGTTAGGATTAGGGGACGGGTGAGGGTCAGGCTTCGGGGAAGGGTTAGGGTTAGGGTTCGGGGTAGGGTTAGGGTTAGGGGACGGGGACGGTTTAGGGTTCAGGTGAGGGTACAACCACGCTTTAGGGGGAGCGTACGTGTGAGGGCGCGGGTTAGTGTCAGCGTACGGGTTAGGATTAGGGGACGGGTGAGGGTCAGGGTTCGGGGAAGGGTTAGGGTTAGGGTTCGGGCTAGGGTTAGGGTTAGGGAACGGGGACGGTTTACGGTCCAGGTGAGGGTACGACCACGCTTTAGGTGGAGCGTACGTGTGAGGGCGCGGGTTAGTGTCAGCGTACGGGTTAGGATTAGGGGACGGGTGAGGGTCAGGCTTCGGGGAAGGGTTAGGGTTAGGGTTCGGGCTAGGGTTAGGGTTAGGGGACGGGGACGGTTTAGGGTCCAGGTGAGGGTACGACTACGCTTTAGGGGGAGCCTACGTGTGAGGGCGCGGGTTAGTGTCAGCGTACGGGTTAGGATTAGGGGACGGGTGAGGGTCAGGCTTCGGGGAAGTGTTAGGGTTAGGGTTCGGGCTAGGGTTAGGGTTAGAGGACGGGAACGGTTTAGGGTCCTGGTGAGGGTACGACAACACTTTAGGGGGAGCGTACGTGTGAGGGCGCGGGTTAGTGTCAGCGTACGGGTTAGGATTAGGGGACGGGTGAGGGTCAGGCTTCGGGGAAGGGTTAGGGTTAGGGTTCGGGCTAGTGTTAGGGTTAGGGGACGGGGACGGTTTAGGGTCCAGGTGAGGGTACGACAACGCTTTAGGGGGAGCGTACGTGTGAGGGCGCGGGTTAGTGTCAGCGTACGGGTTAGGATTAGGGGACGGGTGAGGGTCAGGCTTCGGGGAAGGGTTAGGGTTAGGGTTCGGGCTAGGGTTAGGGTTAGGGGACAGGGACGGTTTAGGGTCCAGGTGAGGGTACGACCACGCTTTAGGGGGAGCGTACGTGTGAGGGCGCGGGTTAGTGTCAGCGTACGGGTTAGGATTACGGAACGGGTGAGGGTCAGGCTTCGGGGAAGGTTTAGGGTTAGGGTTCGGGCTAGGGTTAGGGTTAGGGGACCGGGACGGTTTAGGGTCCAGGTGAGGGTACGACCACGCTTTAGGGGGAGCGTACGTGTGAGGGCGCGGGTTAGTGTCAGCGTACGGGTTAGGATTAGGGGACGGGTGAGGGTCAGGCTTCGGGGAAGGGTTAGGGTTAGGGTTCGGGCTAGGGTTAGGGTTAGGGGACGGGGACGGTTTAGGGTTCAGGTGAGGGTATGTCCACGATTTAGGGGGAGCGTATGTGTGAGGGCGCGGGTTAGTGTCAGTGTACGGGTTAGGATTAGGGGACGGGTGAGGGTCAGGCTTAGGGGAAGGGTTAGGGTTAGGGTTCGGGCTAGGGTTAGGGTTAGGGGACGGGGACGGTTTAGGGTCCAGGTGAGGGTACGACCACGCTTTAGGGGGAGCGTACGTGTGAGGGCGCGGGTTAGTGTCAGCGTACGGGTTAGGATTAGGGGACGGGTGAGGGTCAGGCTTCGGGGAAGGGTTAGGGTTAGGGTTCGGGCTAGGGTTAGGGTTAGGGGACGGGGACGGTTTAGGGTCCAGGTGAGGGTACGACAACGCTTTAGGGGGAGCGTACGTGTGAGGGCGCGGGTTAGTGTCAGCGTACGGGTTAGGATTAGGGGACGGGTGAGGGTCAGGCTTCGGGGAAGGGTTAGGGTTCGGGCTAGGGTTAGGGTTAGGGGACGGGGACGGTTTAGGTTCCAGGTGAGAGTACGACAACACTTTAGGAGGAGCGTACGTGTGAGGGCGCGGGTTAGTGTCAGCATACGGGTTAGGATTAGGGGACGGGTGAGGGTCAGGCTTCGGGGAAGGGTTAGGGTTAGGGTTCGGGCTAGGGTTAGGGTTAGGGGACGGGGACGGTTTAGGGTCCAGGTGAGGGTACGACCACGCTTTAGGGGGAGCGTACGTGTGAGGGCGCGGGTTAGTGTCAGCGTACGGGTTAGGATTACGGGACGGGTGAGGGTCAGGCTTCGGGGTAGGGTTAGGGTTAGGGTTCGGGCTAGGGTTAGGGTTAGGGGACGGGGACGGTTTAGGGTTCAGGTGAGGGTACGACAACGCTTTAGGGGGAGCGTACGTGTGAGGGCGCGGGTTAGTGTCAGCGTACGGGTTAGGATTAGGGGACGGGTGAGGGTCAGGCTTCGGGGAAGGGTTAGGGTTAGGGTTCGGGCTAGGGTTAGGGTTAGGGGACGGGGACGGTTTAGGGTCCAGGTGAGGGTACGACAACGCTTTAGGGGGAGCGTATGTGTGAGGGCGCGGGTTAGTGTCAGCGTACGGGTTAGGATTAGGGGACGGGTGAGGGTCAGGCTTCGGGGAAGGGTTAGGGTTAGGGTTCGGGCTAGGGTTAGGGTTAGGGGACGGGGACGGTTTAGGGTCCAGGTGAGGGTACGACCACGCTTTAGGGGGAGCGTACGTGTGAGGGCGCGGGTTAGTGTCAGCGTACGGGTTAGGATTAAGGGACGGGTGAGGGTCAGGCTTCGTGGAAGTGTTAGGGTTAGGGTTCGGGCTAGGGTTAGGGTTAGGGGACGGCGACGGTTTAGGGTCCGGGTGAGTGTACGACCACGCTTTAGGGGGAGCGTACGTGTGAGGGCGCGGGTTAGTGTCAGCGTACGGGTTAGGATTAGGGGACGGGTGAGGGTCAGGCTTCGGGGAAGGGTTAGGGTTAGGGTTCGGGCTAGGGTTAGTGTTAGGGGACGGGGACGGTTTAGGGTCCAGGTGAGGGTACGACAACGCTTTAGCGGGAGCGTACGTGTGAGGGCGCGGGTTAGTGTCAGCGTACGGGTTAGGATTAGGGGACGGGTGAGGGTCAGGCTTCGGAGAAGGGTTAGGGTTAGGGTTCGGGCTAGGGTTAAGGTTAGGGGACGTGGACGGTTTAGGGTCCAGGTGAGGGTACGACAACGCTTTAGGGGGAGCGTACGTGTGAGGGCGCGGGTTAGTGTCAGCGTACGGGTTAGGATTAGGGGACGGGTGAGGGTCAGGCTTCGGGGAAGGGTTAGGGTTAGGGTTCGGGCTAGGGTTAGGGTTAGGGGACGGGGACGGTTTAGGGTCCAGGTGAGTGTACGTCCACGCTTTAGGGGGAGCGTACGTGTGAGGGCGCGGGTTAGTGTCAGCGTACGGGTTAGGATTAGGTGACGGGTGAGGGTCAGGCTTCGGGGAAGGGTTAGGGTTAGGGTTCGGGCTAGGGTTAGGGTTAGGGGACGGGGACGGTTCAGGGTCCAGGTGAGGGTACGACCACGCTTTAGGGGGAGCGTACGTGTGAGGGCGCGGGTTAGTGTCAGCGTACGGGTTAGGATTAGGGGACGGGTGAGGGTCAGGCTTCGGGAAAGGGTTACGGTTCGGGCTAGGGTTAGGGTTAGGGGACGGGGACGGTTTAGGGTCCAGGTGAGGGTACGACAACACTTTAGGGGGAGCGTACGTGTGAGGGCGCGGGTTAGTGTCAGCGTACGGGTTAGGATTAGGGGACGGGTGAGGGTCAGGCTTCGGGGAAGTTTTAGGGTTAGGGTTCGGGCTAGGGTTAGGGTTAGGGGACAGGGACGGTTTAGGGTCCAGGTGAGGGTACGACCACGCTTTAGGGGGAGCGGACGTGTGAGGGCGCGGGTTAGTGTCAGCGTACGGGTTAGGATTAGGGGACGGGTGAGGGTCAGGCTTCGGGGAAGGGTTAGGGTTAGGGTTCGGGCTAGGGTTAGGGTTAGGGGACGGGGATGGTTTAGGGTCCAGGTGAGGGTACGACCACGCTTTAGGGGGAGCGTACGTGTGAGGGCGCGGGTTAGTGTCAGCGTACGGGTTAGGATTAGGGGACGGGTGAGGGTCAGGCTTCGGGGAAGGGTTAGGGTTAGGGTTCGGGCTAGGGTTAAGGTTAGGGGACGTGGACGGTTTAGGGTCCAGGTGAGGGTACGACAACGCTTTAGGGGGAGCGTACGTGTGAGGGCGCGGGTTAGTGTCAGCGTACGGGTTAGGATTAGGGGACGGGTGAGGGTCAGGCTTCGGGGAAGGGTTAGGGTTAGGGTTCGGGCTAGGGTTAGGGTTAGGGGAGGGGGACGGTTTAGGGTCCAGGTGAGGGTATGACAACGCTTTAGGGGGAGTGTACGTGTTAGGGCGCGGGTTAGTGTCAGCGTACGGGTTAGGATTAGGGGACGGGTGAGGGTCAGGCTTCGGGGAAGGGTTAGGGTTAGGGTTCGGGCTAGGGTTAGGGTTAGGGTACGGGGACGGTTTAGGTTCCAGGTGAGGGTTCGACCACGCTTTAGGGGGAGCGTACGTGTGAGGGCGCGGGTTAGTGTCAGCGTACGGGTTAGGATTAGGGGACGGGTGAGGGTCAGGCTTCGGGGAAGGGTTAGGGTTAGGGTTCGGGCTAGGGTTAGGGTTAGGGGACGGGGACGGTTTAGGGTCCCGGTGAGGGTACGACCACGCTTTAGGGGGAGCGTACGTGTGAGGGCGCGGGTTAGTGTCAGCGTACGGGTTAGGATTAGGGGACGGGTGAGGGTCAGGCTTCGTGGAAGGGTTAGGGTTAGGGTTCGGGCTAGGATTAGGGTTAGGGGACGGCGACGGTTTAGGGTCCGGGTGAGTGTACGACCACGCTTTAGGGGGAGCGTACGTGTGAGGGCGCGGGTTAGTGTCAGCGTACGGGTTAGGATTAGGGGACGGGTGAGGGTCAGGCTTCGGGGAAGGGTTAGGGTTAGGGTTCGGGCTAGGGTTAGGGTTAGGGGACGGGCACGGTTTAGGGTCCAAGTGAGGGTACGACAACGCTTTAGGGGGAGCGTATGTGTGAGGGCGCGGGTTAGTGTCAGCGTACGGGTTAGGATTAGGGGACGGGTGAGGGTCAGGCTTCGGGGAAGTTTTAGGGTTAGGGTTCGGGCTAGGGTTAGGGTTAGGGGACAGGGACGGTTTAGGGTCCAGGTGAGGGTACAACCACGTTTTAGGGGGAGCGGACGTGTGAGGGCGCGGGTTAGTGTCAGCGTACGTGTTAGGATTAGGGGACGGGTGAGGGTCAGGCTTCGCGGAAGGGTTAGGGTTAGGGTTCGGGCTAGGGTTAGGGTTAGGGGACGGGGATGGTTTAGGGTCCAGGTGAGGGTATGACCACGCTTTAGGGGGAGCGTACGTGTGAGGGCGCGGGTTAGTGTCAGCGTACGGGTTAGGATTAGGGGACGGGTGAGGGTCAGGCTTCGGGGAAGGGTTAGGGTTAGGGTTCGGGCTAGGGTTAGGGTTAGGGGACGGGGACGGTTTAGGGTCCAGGTGAGGGTACGACCACGCTTTAAGGGGAGCGTACGTGTGAGGGCGCTGGTTATTGTCAGCGTACGGGTTAGGATTAGGGGACGGGTGAGTGTCATGCTTCGGGGAAGGGTTAGGGTTAGGGTTCGGGCTAGGGTTAGGGGTAGGGGACGGGGACGGTTTAGGGTCCAGGTGAGGGTACGTCCACGCTATAGGGGGAGCGTACGTGTGAGGGCGTGGGTTAGTGTCAGCGTACGGGTTAGGATTAAGTGACGGTTGAGGGTCAGGCTTCGGGGAAGGGTTAGGGTTAGGGTTCGGGCTAGGGTTAGGGTTAGGGGACGGGGACGGTTTAGGGTCCAGGTGAGGGTACGACCACGCTTTAGGGGGAGCGTACGTGTGAGGGCGCGGGTTAGTGTCAGCGTACGGGTTAGGATTAGGGGACGGGTGAGGGTCAGGCTTCGGGGAAGGGTTAGGGTTAGGATTCGGGCTAGGGTTAGGGTTAGGGGACGGGGACGGTTTAGGCTCCAGGTGAGGGTACGACCACGCTTTAGGGGGAGCGTACGTGTGAGGGCGCGGGTTAGTGTCAGCGTACGGGTTAGGATTACGGGACGGGTGAGGGTCAGGCTTCGGGGTAGGGTTAGGGTTAGGGTTCGGGCTAGGGTTAGGGTTAGGGGACGGGGAAGGTTTAGGGTTCAGGTGAGGGTACGACAACGCTTTAGGGGGAGCGTACGTGTGAGGGCGCGGGTTAGTGTCAGCGTACGGGTTAGGATTAGGGGACGGGTGAGGGTCAGGCTTCGGGGAAGGGTTAGGGTTAGGGTTCGGGCTAGGGTTAGGGTTAGGGGACGGGGACGGTTTAGGGTCCAGGTGAGGGTACAACGCTTTAGGGGGAGCGTACGTGTGAGGGCGCGGGTTAGTGTCAGCGTACGGGTTAGGATTAGGGGACGGGTGAGGGTCAGGCTTCGGGGAAGGGTTAGGGTTAGGGTTCGGGCTAGGGTTAGGGTTAGGGGACGGGGACGGTTTAGCGTCCAGGTGAGGGTACTACAACGCTTTAGGGGGAGCGTACGTGTTAGGGCGCGGGTTAGTGTCAGCGTACGGGTTAGGATTAGGGGACGGGTGAGGGTCAGGCTTCGGGGAAGGGTTAGGGTTAGGGTTCGGGCTAGGGTTAGGGTTAGGGGACGGGGACGGTTTAGGGTCCAGGTGAGGGTACGACCACGCTTTAGGGGGAGCGTACGTGTGAGGGCGCGGGTTAGTGTCAGCGTACTGGTTAGGATTAGGGGACGGGTGAGGGTCAGGCTTCGGGGAAGGGTTAGGGTTCGGGCTAGGGTTAGGGTTAGGGGACGGGGACGGTTTAGGGTCCAGGTGAGGGTACGACAACACTTTAGGGGGAGCGTACGTGTGAGGGCGCGGGTTAGTGTCAGCGTACGGGTTAGGATTAGGGGACGGGTGAGGGTCAGGCTTCGGGGAAGTTTTAGGGTTAGGATTCGGGCTAGGGTTAGGGTTAGGGGACAGGGACGGTTTAGGGTCCAGGTGAGGGTACGACCACGCTTTAGGGGGAGCGGACGTGTGAGGGCGCGGGTTAGTGTCAGCGTACGGGTTAGGTTTAGGGGACGGGTGAGGGTCAGGCTTCGGGGAAGGGTTAGGGTTAGGGTTCGGGCTAGGGTTAGGGTTAGGGGACGGGGATGGTTTAGGGTCCAGGTGAGCGTATGACCACGCTTTAGGGGTAGCGTACGTGTGAGGGCGCGGGTTAGTGTCAGCGTACGGGTTAGGATTAGGGGACGGGTGAGGGTCAGGCTTCGGGGAAGGGTTAGGGTTAGGGTTCGGGCTAGGGTTAGGGTTAGGGGACGGGGACGGTTTAGGGTCCAGGTGAGGGTACGACCACGCTTTAGGGGGAGCGTACGTGTGAGGGCGCGGGTTAGTGTCAGCGTACGGGTTAGGATTAGGGGACGGGTGAGGGTCAGGCTTCGGGGAAGGGTTAGGTTTAGGGTTCGGGCTAGGGTTAGGGTTAGGGGACGGGGACGGTTTAGGGTCCAGGTGAGGGTACGACCACGCTTTAGGGGGAGCGTACGTGTGAGGGCGCGGGTTAGTGTCAGCGTACGGGTTAGGATTACGGGACGGGTGAGGGTCAGGCTTCGGGGTAGGGTTAGGGTTAGGGTTCGGGCTAGGGTTAGGGTTAGGGGACGGGGACGGTTTAGGGTTCAGGTGAGGGTACGACAACGCTTTAGGGGGAGCGTACGTGTGAGGGCGCGGGTTAGTGTCAGCGTACGGGTTAGGATTAGGGGACGGGTGAGGGTCAGGCTTCGGGGAAGGGTTAGGGTTAGGGTTCGGGCTAGGGTTAGGGTTAGGGGACGGGGACGGTTTAGGGTCCAGGTGAGGGTACAAGGCTTTAGGGGGAGCGTACGTGTGAGGGCGCGGGTTAGTGTCAGCGTACGGGTTAGGATTAGGGGACGGGTGAGGGTCAGGCTTCGGGGAAGGGTTAGGGTTAGGGTTCGGGCTAGGGTTAGGGTTAGGGGACGGGGAAGGTTTAGGGTGCAGGTGAGGGTACTACAACGCTTTAGGTGGAGCGTACTTGTGAGGGCGCGGGTTAGTGTCAGCGTACGGGTCAGGATTAGGGGACGGGTGAGGGTCAGGCTTCGGGGAAGGGTTAGGGTTAGGGTTCGGGCTAGGGTTAGGGTTAGGGGACGGGGACGGTTTAGGGTCCAGGTGAGGGTACGACCACGCTTTAGGGGGAGCGTACGTGTGAGGGCGCGGGTTAGTGTCAGCGTACTGGTTAGGATTAGGGGACGGGTGAGGGTCAGGCTTCGTGGAAGGGTTAGGGTTAGGGTTCGGGCTAGGGTTAGGGTTAGGGGACGGCGCCGGTTTAGGGTCCGGGTGAGTGTACGACCACTCTTTAGGGGGAGCAAAAGTGTGAGGGCGCGGGTTAGTGTCAGCGTACGAGTTAGGATTAGGGGACGGGTGAGGGTCAGGCTTCGGGGAAGGGTTAGGGTTAGGGTTCGGGCTAGGGTTAGGGTTAGGGGACGGGGACTGTTTAGGCTCCAGGTGAGGGTACGACAACGCTTTAGGGGGAGCGTACGTGTGAGAGCGTGGGTTAGTGTCAGCGTACGTGTTAGGATTAGGGGACGGGTGAGGGTCAGGCTTCGGGGAAGGGTTAGGGTTAGGGTTCGGGCTAGGGTTAGGGTTAGGGGACGGGGACGGTTTAGGGTCCAGGTGAGGGTACGACCACGCTTTAGGGGGAGCGTACGTGTGAGGGCGCGGGTTAGTGTCAGCGTACGGGTTAGGATTAAGGGACGGGTGTGGGTCAGGCTTCGTGGAAGTGTTAGGGTTAAGGTTCGGGCTAGGGTTAGGGTTAGGGTTAGGGTTAGGGGACGGGGAAGGTTTAGGGTCCAGGTGCGGGTATGACAACGCTTTAGGGGGAGCGTACGTGTTAGGGCGCGGGTTAGTGTCCGCGTACGGGTTAGGATTAGGGGACGGGTGAGGGTCAGGCTTCGGGAAAGGCTTAGGGTTAGGGTTCGGGCTAGGGTTAGGGTTAGGGTACAGGGACGGTTTAGGTTCCAGGTGAGGGTTCGACCACGCTTTAGGGGGAGCGTACGTGTGAGGGCGCGGGTTAGTGTCAGCGTACGGGTTAGGATTAGGGGACGGGTGAGGGTCAGGCTTCGGGGAAGGATTAGGGTTAGGGTTCGGGCTAGGGTTAGGGTTAGGGGACAGGGACGGTTTAGGGTCCAGGTGAGGGTACGACCACGCTTTAGGGGGAGCGTACGTGTGAGGGCGCGGGTTAGTGTCAGCGTACGGGTTAGGATTAGGGGACGGGTGACGGTCAGGCTTCGGGGAAGGGTTAGGGTTAGGGTTCGGGCTAGGGTTAGGGTTAGGGGACGGGGACGGTTTAGGGTCCGGGTGAGGGTACGACAACGCTTTAGGGGGAGCGTACGTGTGAGGGTGCGGGTTAGAGTCAGCGTACGGTTAGGATTAGGGGACGGTTGAGGGTCCGGCTTCGGGGAAGGGTTAGGGTTAGGGTTCGGTCTAGGGTTAGGGTTTCGGGACGGGGACGGTTTAGGGTCCAGGTGAGGGTACGACAACGATTTAGGGGGAGTGTACGTGTGAGGGCGCGGGTTAGTGTCAGCGTACGGGTTAGGATTAGGGGACGGGTGAGGGTCAGGCTTTGGGGAAGGGTTAGGGTTAGGGTTCGGGCTAGGGTTAGGGTTAGGGGACGGGGACGGTTTAGGGTCCAGGTGAGTGTATGACAATGCTTTAGGGGGAGCGTACGTGTTAGGGCGCGGGTTAGTGTCAGCGTTCGGGTTAGGATTAGGGGACGGGTGAGGGTCAGGCTTCGGAGAAGGGTTAGGGTTAGGGTTCGGTCTAGGGTTAGGGTTAGGGGACGGGGACGGTTTAGGGTCCAGGTGAGGGTTCGACCACGCTTTAGGGGGAGCGTACGTGTGAGGGCGCGGGTTAGTGTCAGCGTACGGGTTAGGATTAGGGGACGGGTGAGGGTCAGGCTTCGGGGAAGGGTTAGGGTTAGGGTTCGGGCTAGGGTTAGGGTTAGGGGACGGGGACGGTTTAGGGTCCAGGTGAGGGTACGACCACGCTTTAGGGGGAGCGTACGTGAGAGGGCGCGGGTTAGTGTCAGCGTACGGGTTAGGATTAGGGGACGGGTGAGGGTCAGGCTTCGGGGAAGGGTTAGGGTTAGGGTTCGGGCTAGGGTTAGGGTTAGGGGACGGCGACGGTTTAGGGTCCGGGTGAGTGTACGACCACGCTTTAGGGGGAGCGTACGTGTGAGGGCGCGGGTTAGTGTCAGCGTACGGGTTAGGATTAGGGGACGGGTGAGGGTCAGGCTTCGGGGAAGGGTTAGGGTTAGGGTTCGGGCTAGGGTTAGGGTTAGGGGACGTGGACGGTTTAGGGTCCAGGTGAGGGTACGACAACGCTTTAGGGGGAGCGTACGTGTGAGGGCGCGGGTTAGTGTCAGCGTACGGGTTAGGATTAGGTGACGGGTGAGGGTCAGGCTTCGGGGAAGGGTTAGGGTTAGGGTTTGGGCTAGGGTTAGGGTTAGGGGACGGGGAGGGTTTAGGGTCCGGGTGAGTGTACGACAACGCTTTAGGGGGAGCGTACGTGTGAGGGCGCGGGTTAGTGTCAGCGTACGGGTTAGGATTAGGGGACGGGTGAGGGTCAGGCTTCGGGGAAGGGTTAGGTTTAGGGTTCGGGCTAGGATTTGAGTTAGGGGACGGGGACGGTTTAGGGTCCAGGTGAGGGTACGACCACGCTTTAGGGGGAGCGTACGTGTGAGGGCGCGGGTTAGTGTCAGCGTACGGGTTAGGATTAGGGGACGGGTGAGGGTCAGGCTTCGGGGAAGGGTTATGGTTAGGGTTCGGGCTAGGGTTAGGGTTAGGGGATCGGGACGGTTTAGGGTCCCGGTGAGGGTACGACCACCCTTTAGGGGGAGCGTACATGTGAGGGCGCGGGTTAGTGTCAGCGTACTGGTTAGGATTAGGGGACGGGTGAGGGTCAGGCTTCGGGGAAAGGTTAGGGTTAGGGTTCGGGCTAAGGTTAGGGTTAGGGGACGGGGACGGTTTAGGGTCCAGGTGAGGGTACGACCACGCTTTAGGGGGAGCATACGTGTTAGGGCGCGGGTTAGTGTCAGCGTACGGGTTAGGATTAGGGGACGGGTGAGGGTCAGGCTTCGGGGAAGGGTTAGGTTTAGGGTTCGGGCTAGGGTTAGGGTTAGGGGCCGGGGACGGTTTAGGGTCCAGGTGAGGGTACGACTACGCTTTAGGGGGAGCGTACGTGTGAGGGCGCGGGTTAGTGTCAGCGTACGGGTTAGGATTAGGGGACGGGTGAGGGTCAGGCTTCGGGGAAGGGTTAGGGTTAGGGTTCGGGCTAGGGTTAGGGTTAGAGGACGGGGACGGTTTAGGGTCCGGGTGAGGGTACGACAACGCTTTAGGGGGAGCGTACGTGTGAGGGCGCGGGTTAGTGTCAGCGTACTGTTTAGGATTATGGGACGGGTGAGGGTCAGGCTTCGGGGAAGGGTTAGGGCTAGGGTTCGGGCTAGGGTTAGGGTTAGGGGACGGGGACGGTTTAGGGTTCAGGTGAGGGTTCGACCACGCTTTCGGGGGAGCGTACGTGTGAGGGCGTGGGTTAGTGTCAGCGTACGGGTTAGGATTAGGGGATGGGTGAGGGTCAGGCTTCGGGGAAGGGTTAGAGTTAGGGTTCGGGCTAGGGTTAGGGTTAGGGGACGGGGACGGTTTAGGGTCCAGGTGAGGGTACGACCACGCTTTAGGGGGAGCGTACGTGTGAGGGCGCGGGTTAGTGTCAGCGTACGGGTTATGATTAGGGGACGGGTGAGGGTCAGGCTTCGGGGAAGGGTTAGGGTTAGGATTCGGGCTAGGGTTACGTTTAGGGGATGGGGACGGTTTAGGGTCCGGGTGAGGGTACGACAACGCTTTAGGGGAGCGTACGTGTGAGGGCGCGGGTTAGTGTCAGCGTACGGGTTAGGATTAGGGGACGGGTGAGAGTCAGACTTCGGGGAAGTGTTAGGGTTAGGGTTACGGTTCGGGCTAGGGTTAGGGTTAGGGGACGGCGACGGTTTAGGGTCCGGGTGAGGGTAAGACCACGCTTTAGGGGGAGCATACGTGTGAGGGCGCGGGTTAGTGTCAGCGTACGGGTTAGGATTAGGGGACGGGTGAGTGTCCGGCTTCGGGGAAGGGTTTGGGTTAGGGTTCGGGCTAGGGTTAGGGTTAGGGGACGGGGACGGTTTAGGGTCCAGGTGAGGGTACGACCACGCTTTAGGGGGAGCGTACGTGTGAGGGCACGGGTTAGTGTCAGCGTACGGGATAGGATTAGGGGACGGGTGTGGGTCAGGCTTCGGGGTAGGGTTAGGGTTAGGGTTCAGGCTAGGGTTAGTGTTAGGGGACGGGGACGGTTTAGGGTCCAGGTGAGGGTACGACAACGCTTTAGGGGGACCGTACGTGTGAGGGCGCGGGTTAGTGTCAGCGTACGGTTTAGGATTAGGGGACGGGTGAGGGTCAGGCTTCGGGGTAGGGTTAGGGTTAAGGTTCAGGCTAGGGTTAGGGTTAGGGGACGGGGACGGTTTAGGGTCCAGGTGAGGGTACGACAACGCTTTAGGGGGAGCGTACGTGTGAGGGCGCGGGTTAGTGTCAGCGTACGGGTTAGGATTAGGGGACGGGTGAGGGTCAGGCTTCGGGGAAGGGTTAGGGTTAGGGTTCGGGCTAGGGTTAGGGTTAGGGGACGGGGACGGTTTAGGGTCCAGGTGAGGGTACGACCACGCTTTAGGGGGAGCGTACATGTGAGGGCGCGGGTTAGTGTCAGCGTACGGGTTAGGATTAGGGGACGGGTGAGGGTCAGGCTTCGGGGAAGGGTTAGGGTTAGGGTTCGGGCTAGGGTTAGGGTTAGGGGACGGGGACGGTTTAGGGTCCAGGTGAGGGTACGACCACGCTTTAGGGGGAGCGTACGTGTGAGGGTGCGGGTTAGTGTCAGCGTACGGGTTAGGATTAGGGGACGGGTGAGGGTCAGGCTTCGGGGAAGGGTTAGGGTTAGGGTTCGGGCTAGGGTTAGGGTTAGGGGACGGGGACGGTTTACGGTCCAGGTGAGGGTACGACAACGCTTTAGGGGGAGCGTATGTGTGAGGGCGCGGGTTAGTGTCAGCGTACGGGTTAGGATTAGGGGACGGGTGAGGGTCAGGCTTCGGGGAAGGGTTAGGGTTAGGGTTCGGGCTAGGGTTAGGGTTAGGGGACGGGGACGGTTTAGGGTCCAGGTGAGGGTACGACTACGCTTTAGGGGGAGCGTACGTGTGAGGGTGTGGGTTAGTGTCAGCGTACGGGTTAGGATTAGGGGACGGGTGAGGGTCAGGCTTTGGGGAAGGGTTAGGGTTACGGTTCGGGCTAGGGTTAGGGTTAGGGGACGGGGACGGTTTAGGGTCCAGGTGAGGGTACGACAACGCTTTAGGGGGAGCGTACATGTGAGGGCGCGGGTTAGTGTCAGCGTACGGGTTAGGATTAGGGGACGGGTGAGGGTCAGGCTTCGGGGAAGGGTTAGGGTTAGGGTTCGGGCTAGGGTTAGGGTTAGGGGACGGCGACGGTTTAGGGTCCAGGTGAGGGTACGACCATGCTTTAGGGGGAGCGTACGTGTGAGGGCGGGGGTTAGTGTCAGCATACAGGTTAGGATTAGGGGACGGGTGTTGGTCAGGCTTCGGGGAAGGGTTAGGGTTATGGTTCGGGCTAGGGTTAGGGTTAGGGGACGGGGACGGTTTAGGGTCCAGGTGAGGGTACGACCACGCTTTAGGGGGAGCGTACGTGTGAGGGCGCGGGTTAGTGTCAGCGTACGGGTTAGGATTAGGGGACGGGTGAGGGTCAGGCTTCGGGGAATGGTTAGGGTTACGGTTCGGGCTAGGGTTAGGGTTAGGGGACGGGGACGGTTTAGGGTCCAGGTGAGGGTACGACCACGCTTTAGGGGGAGCGTACGTGTGAGGGCGCGGGTTAGTGTCAGCGTACGGGTTAGGATTAGGGGACGGGTGAGTGTCAGGCTTCGGGGAAGGGTTAGGGTTAGGGTTCGGGCTAGGGTTAGGGTTAGGGGACGGGGACGGTTTAGGGTCCGGGTGAGAGTACGACAACGCTTTAGGGGGAGCGTACGTGTGAGGGCGCGGGTTAGTGTCAGCGTACAGGTTAGGATTAGGGGACGGGTGTGGGTCAGGCTTCGGGGAAGGGTTAGGGTTAGGGTTCGGGCTAGGGTTAGGGTTAGGGGACGGGGACGGTTTAGGGTCCAGGTGAGGGTACGACAACGCTTTAGGGCGAGCGTACGTGTGAGGGCGCGGGTTAGTGTCAGCGTACGGGTTAGGATTAGGGGACGGGTGAGGGTCAGGCTCGGGGAAGGGTTAGGGTTAGGGTTCGGGCTAGGGTTAGGGTTAGGGGACGGGGACGGTTTAGGGTCCAGGTGAGGGTACGACCACGCTTTAGGGGGAGCGTACGTGTGAGGGCGCGGGTTAGTGTCAGCGTCCGGGTTAGGATTAGGGGACGGGTGAGGTCAGGCTTCGGGGAAGGGTTAGGGTTAGGGTTCGGGCTAGGGTTAGGGTTAGGGGACGGGGACGGTTTAGGGTCCAGGTGAGGGTACGACCACGCTTTGGGGGGAGCGTACGTGTGAGGGCGCGGGTTAGTGTCAGCGTACGGGTTAGGATTAGGGGACGGGTGAGGGTCAGGCTTCGGGGAAGGGTTAGGGTTAGGGTTCGGTCTAGGGTTAGGGTTAGGGGACGGGGCCGGTTTAGGGTCCAGGTGAGGGTACGACAACGCTTTAGGGGGAGCGTACGTGTGAGGGCGCGGGTTAGTGTCAGCGTACGGGTTAGGATTAGGGGACTGGTGAGGGTCAGGCTTCGGGGAAGGGTTAGGGTTAGGGTTCGGGCTAGGTTTAGGGTTAGGGGACGGGGACGGTTTAGGGTCCAGGTGAGGGTACGACAACGCTTTAGGGGGAGCGTACGTGTGAGGGCGCGGGTTAGTGTCAGCGTACGGGTTAGGATTATGGGACGGGTGAGGGTCAGGCTTCGGGGAAGAGTTAGGTTTAGGGTTCGGGCTAGGGTTAGGGTTAGGGTCGGGGATGGTTTAGGGTCCAGGTGAGGGTACGACCACGCTTTAGGGGGAGCGTACGTGTGAGGGCACGGGTTAGTGTCAGCGTACGGGTTAGGATTAGGGGACGGGTGAGGGTCAGGCTTCGGGGAAGGGTTAGGGTTAGGGTTCGGGCTAGGGTTAGGGTTAGGGGACGGGGACGGTTTAGGGTCCAGGTGAGGGTACGACAACGCTTTAGGGGGAGCGTACGTGTGAGGGAGCGGGTTAGTGTCAGCGTACGGGTTAGGATTATGGGACGGGTGAGGGTCAGGCTTCGGGGAAGGGTTAGGGTTAGGGTTCGGGCTAGGGTTAGGGTTAGGGTCGGGGATGGTTTAGGGTCCAGGTGAGGGTACGACCACGCTTTAGGGGGAGCGTACGTGTGAGGGCGCGGGGTAGTGTCAGCGTACGGGTTACGATTAGGGGACGGGTGAGGGTCAGGCTTCGGGGAAGGGTTAGGGTTAGGGTTCGGACTAGGGTTAGGGTTAGGGTCGGGGACGGTTTAGGGTCCAGGTGAGGGTACGACCACGCTTTAGGGGGAGCGTACGTGTGAGGGCGCGTGTTAGTGTCAGCGTACGGGTTAGGATTAGGGGACGGATGAGGGTCAGGCTTCGGGGAAGGGTTAGGGTTAGTGTTCGGGCTAGGGTTAGGGTTAGGGGACGGGGACGGTTTAGGGTCCAGGTGAGGGTACGACCACGCTTTAGGGGGAGCGTACGTGTGAGGGCGCGGGTTAGTGTCAGCGTATGGGTTAGGATTAGGGGACGGGTGAGGGTCAGGCTTCGGGGAAGTGTTAGGGTTAGGGTTCGGGCTAGGGTTAGGGTTAGGGGACGGGGACGGTTTAGGGTCCAGGTGAGGGTACGACCACGCTTTATGGGGAGCGTACGTTTGAGGGCGCGGTTTAGTGTCAGCGTACGGGTTAGGAATAGGGGACGGGTGAGGGTCAGGCTTCGCGGAAGGGTTAGGGTTAGGGTTCGGGCTAGGGTTAGGGTTAGGGGACGGGGACGGTTTAGGGTCCAGGTGAGGGTACGACAACGCTTTAGGGGGAGCGTACGTGTGAGGGCGCGTGTTAGTGTCAGCGTACGGGTTAGGATTAGGGGACGGGTGAGGGTCAGGCTTCGGGGAAGGGTTAGGGTTAGGGTTCGGGCTAGGGTTAGGGTTAGGGGACGGGGACGGTTTAGGGTCTAGGTGAGGGTACGACAACGCTTTAGGGGGAGCGTACGTGTGAGGGCGCGGGTTACTGTCGGCGTACGGGTTAGGATTAGGGGACGGGTGAGGGTCAGGCTTCGGGGAAGGGTTAGGGTTAGGGTTCGGACTAGGGTTAGGGTTAGGGTCGGGGACGGTTTAGGGTCCAGGTGAGGGTACGACCACGCTTTAGGGGGAGCGTACGTGTGAGGGCGCGTGTTAGTGTCAGCGTACGGGTTAGGATTAGGGGACGGATGAGGGTCAGGCTTCGGGGAAGGGTTAGGGTTAGTGTTCGGGCTAGGGTTAGGGTTAGGGGACGGGGACGGTTTAGGGTCCAGGTGAGGGTACGACCACGCTTTAGGGGGAGCGTACGTGTGAGGGCGCGGGTTAGTGTCAGCGTATGGGTTAGGATTAGGGGACGGGTGAGGGTCAGGCTTCGGGGAAGTGTTAGGGTTAGGGTTCGGGCTAGGGTTAGGGTTAGGGGACGGGGACGGTTTAGGGTCCAGGTGAGGGTACGACCACGCTTTATGGGGAGCGTACGTTTGAGGGCGCGGTTTAGTGTCAGCGTACGGGTTAGGAATAGGGGACGGGTGAGGGTCAGGCTTCGCGGAAGGGTTAGGGTTAGGGTTCGGGCTAGGGTTAGGGTTAGGGGACGGGGACGGTTTAGGGTCCAGGTGAGGGTACGACAACGCTTTAGGGGGAGCGTACGTGTGAGGGCGCGTGTTAGTGTCAGCGTACGGGTTAGGATTAGGGGACGGGTGAGGGTCAGGCTTCGGGGAAGGGTTAGGGTTAGGGTTCGGGCTAGGGTTAGGGTTAGGGGACGGGGACGGTTTAGGGTCTAGGTGAGGGTACGACAACGCTTTAGGGGGAGCGTACGTGTGAGGGCGCGGGTTACTGTCGGCGTACGGGTTAGGATTAGGGGACGGGTGAGGGTCAGGCTTCGGGGAAGGGTTAGGGTTAGGGTTCGGGCTAGGGTTAGGGTTCGGGGACGGGGATGGTTTAGGGTCCAGGTGATGGTACGACAACGCTTTAGGGGGAGCGTACGTGTGAGGGCGCGGGTTAGTGTCAGCGTACGGGTTAGGATTAAGGAACGGGTGAGGGTCAGGCTTCGCGGAAGGGTTAGGGTTAGGGTTCGGGCAAGGGTTAGGGTTAGGGGACGGGGACGGTTTAGGGTCCAGGTGAGGGTACGACAACGCTTTAGGGGGAGCGTACGTGTGAGGGCGCGTGTTAGTGTCAGCGTACGGGTTAGGATTAGGGGACGAGTGAGGGTCAGGCTTCGGGGAAGGGTTAGGGTTAGGGTTCGGGCTAGGGTTAGGGTTAGGGGACGGGGACGGTTTAGGGTCCAGGTGAGGGTACGACAACGCTTTAGGGGGAGCGTACGTGTGAGGGCGCGGGTTACTGTCGGCGTACGGGTTAGGATTAGGTGACGGGTGAGGGTCAGGCTTCGGGGAAGGGTTAGGGTTAGGGTTCGGGCTAGGGTTAGGGTTAGGGGACGGGGACGGTTTAGGGTCCTGGTGAGGGTACGACCACGCTTTAGGGGGAGCGTACGTGTGAGGGCGCGGGTTAGTGTCCGCGTACGGGTTAGGATTAGGGGACGGTTGAGGGTCAGGCTTCGGGGAAGGGTTAGGGTTAGGGTTCGGGCTAGGGTTAGGGTTAGGGGACGGGGACGGTTTAGTGTCCAGGAGAGGGTACGACAATGCTTTAGGGGGGGCGTACGTGTGAGGGCGCGGGTTAGTGTCAGCGTACGGGTTAGGATTAGGGGACGGGTGAGGGTCAGGCTTCGGGGAAGGGTTAGGGTTAGGGTTCGGGCTAGGGTTAGGGTTAGGGGACGGGGACGGTTTAGGGTCCAGGTGAGGGTACGACAACGCTTTAGGGGGAGCGTACGTGTGAGGGCGCGGGTTAGTGTCAGCGTACGGGTTAGGATTAGGGGACGGGTGAGGGTCAGGCTTCGGGGAAGGGTTAGGGTTAGGGTTCGGGCTAGGGTTAGGGTTAGGGGACGGGGACGGCTTAAGGTCCAGGTGAGGGTACGACAACGCTTTAGGGGGAGCGTACGTGTGAGGGCGCGGGTTAGTGTCAGCGAACGGGTTCGGATTAGGAGACGGGTGAGGGTCAGGCTTCGGGGAAGGGTTAGGGTTAGGGTTCGGGCTAGGGTTAGGGTTAGGGGACGGGGACGGTTTAGGGTCCAGGTGAGGGTACGACCACGCTTTAGGGGGAGCGTACGTGTGTGGGCAGGGGTTAGTGTCAGCGTACGGGTTAGGATTAGGGGACAGGTGAGGGTCAGGCTTCGGGGAAGGGTTAGGGTTAGGGTTCGGGCTAGGGTTAGGGATAGGGGACGGTTTAGGGTCCAGGTGAGGGTACGACCACGCTTTAAGGGGAGCGTACGTGTGAGGGCGCGGGTTAGTGTCAGCGTACGGGTTAGGATTAGGGGACGGGTGAGGGTCAGCCTTCGGGGAAGGGTTAGGGTTAGGGTTCGGGCTAGGGTTAGGGTTAGGGGACGGGGACGGTTTAGGGTCCAGGTGAGGGTTCAACCACGCTTTAGGAGGAGCGTACGTGTGAGGGCGCGGGTTAGTGTCAGCGTACGGGTTAGGATTATGGGACGGGTGAGGGTCAGGCTTCGGGGAAGGTTTAGGGTTAGGGTTCGGGCTAGGGTTAGGGTTAGGGGACGGGGACGGTTTAGGGTCCAGGTGAGGCTACGACCTCACTTTAGGGGGAGCGTACGTGTTAGGGCGCAGGTTAGTGTCAGCGTACGGGTTAGGATTAGGGGACGGGTGAGGGTCAGGCTTCGGGGAAGGGTTAGGGTTAGGGTTCGGGCTAGGGTTAGGGTTAGGGGACGGGGACGGTTTAGGGTCCAGGTGAGGGTTCGACCACGCTTTAGGGGGAGCGTACGTGTGAGGGCGCGGGTTAGTGTCAGCGTACGGGTGAGGATTAGGGGACGGGTGAGGGTCAGGCTTCGGGGAAGGTTTAGGGTTAGGGTTCGGGCTAGGGTTAGGGTTAGGGGACAGGGACGGTTTAGGGTCCAGGTGAGGGTACGACCACGCTTTAGGGGGAGCGTACGTGTGAGGGCGCGGGTTAGTGTCAGCGTTCGGGTTAGGATTAGGGGACGGGTGAGGGTCAGGCTTCGGGGAAGGGTTAGGTTTAGGGTTCGGGCTAGGGTTAGGGGACGGGGACGGTTTAGGGTCTGGGTGAGGGTACGACAACGCTTTAGGGGGAGCGTACGTGTGAGGGCGAGGGTTAGTGTCAGCGTACGGTTAGGATTAGGGGACGTGTGAGGGTCAGGCTTCGGGGAAGGTTTAGGGTTAGGGTTCGGGCTAGGGTTAGGGTTAGGGGACGGGGACGGTTTAGGGTCCAGGTGAGGCTACGACCTCACTTTAGGGGGAGCGTACGTGTTAGGGCGCAGGTTAGTGTCAGCGTACGGGTTAGGATTAGGGGACGGGTGAGGGTCAGGCTTCGGGGAAGGGTTAGGGTTAGGGTTCCGGCTAGGGTTAGGGTTAGGGGACGGGGACGGTTTAGGGTCCAGGTGAGGGTTCGACCACGCTTTAGGGGGAGCGTACGTGTGAGGGCGCGGGTTAGTGTCAGCGTACGGGTGAGGATTAGGGGACGGGTGAGGGTCAGGCTTCGGGGAAGGTTTAGGGTTAGGGTTCGGGCTAGGGTTAGGGTTAGGGGACAGGGACGGTTTAGGGTCCAGGTGAGGGTACGACCACGCTTTAGGGGGAGCGTACGTGTGAGGGCGCGGGTTAGTGTCAGCGTTCGGGTTAGGATTAGGGGACGGGTGAGGGTCAGGCTTCGGGGAAGGGTTAGGTTTAGGGTTCGGGCTAGGGTTAGGGGACGGGGACGGTTTAGGGTCCGGGTGAGGGTACGACAACGCTTTAGGGGGAGCGTACGTGTGAGGGCGAGGGTTAGTGTCAGCGTACGGTTAGGATTAGGGGACGGTTGAGGGTCAGGCTTCGGGGAAGGGTTAGGGTTAGGTTTCGGGCTAGGGTTAGGGTTAGGGGACGGGGACGGTTTAGGGTCCGGGTGAGGGTACGACAACGCTTTAGGGGTAGCGTACGTGTGAGGGCGCGGGTTAGTGTCAGCGTACGGGTTAGGATTAGGGGACGGGTGAGGGTCAGGCTTCGGGGAAGGGTTAGGGTTAGGGTTCGGGCTAGGGTTAGGCTTAGGGGACGGGGACGGTTTAGGGTCCAGGTGAGGGTACGACCACGCTTTAGGGGGAGTGTACGTGTGAGGGCGCGGGTTAGTGTCAGCGTACGGGTTAGGATTAGGGGACGGGTGAGGGTCAGGCTTCGGGGAAGGGTTAGGGTTAGGGTTCGGGCTAGGGTTAGGGTTAGGGGACGGGGACGGTTTAGGGTCCAGGTGAGGGTACGACCACGCTTTATGGGGAGCGTACGTTTGAGGGCGCGGGTTAGTGTCAGCGTACGGGTTAGGATTAGGGGACGGGTGAGGCTCAGGCTTCGGGGAAGGGTTAGGGTTAGGGTTCGGGCTAGGGTTAGGGTTCGGGGACGGGGATGGTTTAGGGTCCAGGTGATGGTACGACAACGCTTTAGGGGGAGCGTACGTGTGAGGGCGCAGGTTAGTGTCAGCGTACGGGTTAGGATTAGGGGACGGGTGAGGGTCAGGCTTCGCGGAAGGGTTAGGGTTAGGGTTCGGGCTAGGGTTAGGGTTAGGGGACGGGGACGGTTTAGGGTCCAGATGAGGGTACGACAACGCTTTAGGGGGAGCGTACGTGTGAGGGCGCGTGTTCGTGTCAGCGTACGGGTTAGGATTAGGGGACGGGTGAGGGTCAGGCTTCGGGGAAGGGTTAGGGTTAGGGTTCGGGCTAGGGTTAGGGTTAGGGGACGGGGACGGTTTAGGGTCCAGGTGAGGGTACGACAACGCTTTAGGGGGAGCGTAGGTGTGAGGGCGCGGGTTACTGTCGGCGTACGGGTTAGGATTAGGGGACGGGTGAGGGTCAGGCTTCGGGGAAGGGTTAGGGTTAGGGTTCGGGCTAGGGTTAGGGTTAGGGGACGGGGACGGTTTAGGGTCCAGGTGAGGGTACGACCACGCTTTAGGGGGAGCGTACGTGTGAGGGCGCAGGTTAGTGTCAGCGTACGGGTTAGGATTAGGGGACGGTTGAGGGTCAGGCTTCAGGGAAGGGTTAGGGTTAGGGTTCGGGCTAGGGTTAGGGTTAGGGGACGGGGACGGTTTAGGTTCCAGGAGAGGGTACGACAACGCTTTAGGGGGAGCGTACGTGTGAGGGAGCGGGTTAGTGTCAGCGTACGGGTTAGGATTAGGGGACGGGTGAGGGTCAGGCTTCGGGGAAGGGTTAGGGTTAGGGTTCGGGCTAGGGTTAGGGTTAGGGGACGGGGACGGTTTAGGGTCCAGGTGAGGGTACGACAACGCTTTAGGGGGAGCGTACGTGTGAGGGCGCGGGTTAGTGTCAGGGTACGGGTTAGGATTAGGGGACGGGTGAGGGTCAGGCTTCGGGGAAGGGTTAGGGTTAGGGTTCGGGCTAGGGTTAGGGTTAGGGGACGGCGACGGTTTAGGGTCCAGGTGAGGGTACGACCACGCTTTAGGGGGAGGGTACGTGTGAGGGCGCGGGTTAGTGTCAGCGTACGGGTTCGGATTAGGGGACGGGTGAGGGTCAGGCTTCGGGGAAGGGTTAGGGTTAGGGTTCGGGCTAGGGTTAGGGATAGGGGACGGTTTAGGGTCCAGGTGAGGGTACGACCACGCTTTAAGCGGAGCGTACGTGTGAGGGCGCGGGTTAGTGTCAGCGTACGGGTTAGGATTAGGGGACGGGTGAGGGTCAGCCTTCGGGGAAGGGTTAGGGTTAGGGTTCGGGCTAGGGTTAGGGTTAGGGGACGGGGAAGGTTTAGGGTCCAGGTGAGGGTACGACCACGCTTTAGGGGGAGCGTACGTGTGAGGGCGCGGGTTAGTGTCAGCGTACGGGTTAGGATTAGGGGACGGGTGAGGGTCAGGCTTCGGGGAAGGGTTAGGGTTAGGGTTCGGGCTAGGGTTAGGGTTAGGGGACGGGGACGGTTTAGAGTCCAGGTGAGGGTACGACCACGCTTTAGAGGGAGCGTACGTGTGAGGGTGCGGGTTAGTGTCAGCGTACGGGTTAGGATAAGGGGACGGGTGAGGGTCAGGCTTCGGGGAAGTGTTAGGGTTAGGGTTTGGGCTAGGGTTAGGGTTAGGGGACGGGGACGGTTTAGGGTCCAGGTGAGGGTACGACTACGCTTTAGGGGGAGCGTACGTGTGAGGGCGCGGGTTAGTGTCAGCGTTCGGGTTAGGATTAGGGGACGGGTGAGGGTCAGGCTTGTGGGAAGGGTTAGGTTTAGGGTTCGGGCTAGGGTTAGGGGACGGGGACGGTTTAGGGTCCGGGTGAGGGTACGACAACGCTTTAGGGGGAGCGTACGTGTGAGGGCGCGGGTTAGTGTCAGCGTACGGTTAGGATTAGGGGACGGTTGAGGGTCAGGCTTCGGGGAAGGGTTAGGGCTAGGGTTCGGGCTAGGGTTAGGGTTAGGGGACGGGGACGGTTTAGGGTCCGGGTGAGGGTACGACAATGCTTTAGGGGGAGCGTACGTGTGAGGGCGCGGGTTAGTGTCAGCGTACGGGTTAGGATTAGGGTACGGGTGAGGGTCAGGCTTTGGGGAAGGGTTAGGGTTAGGGTTCGGGCTAGGATTAGGGTTAGGGGACGGGGACGGTTTAGGGTTCAGATGAGGGTACGACCACGCTTTACAGGGAGCGTACGTGTGAGGGCGCGGGTTAGTGTCAGCGTACGGGATAGGATTAGGGGACGGGTGAGGGTCAGGCTTCGGGGAAGGGTTAGGGTTAGGGTTCGGGCTAGGGTTAGGGTTAGGGGATGGGGACTGTTTAGGGTCCAGGTGAGGGTACGACCACGCTTTAGGGGAACGTACGTGTGAGGGTGCGGGTTAGTGTCAGCGTACGGGTTAGGATTAGGGGACGGGTGAGGGTCAGGCTTCGGGGAAGTGTTAGGGTTAGGGTTCGGGCTAGGGTTAGGGTTAGGGGACGGGGAAGGTTTAGGGTCCAGGTGAGGGTACGACTACGCTTTAGGGGGAGCGTACGTGTGAAGGCGCGGGTTAGTGTCAGCGTACGTGTTAGGATTAGGGGACGGGTGAGGGTCAGGCTTCGGGGAAGGGTTAGGGTTAGGGTTTGGGCTAGGGTTAGGGTTAGAGAACGGGGACGGTTTAGGGTCCAGGTGAGGGTACGACAACGCTTTAGGGGGAGCGTACGTGTGAGGGCGCGGGTTAGTGTCAGCGAACTGGTTAGGATTAGGGGACGGGTGAGGGTCAGGCTTCGGGGAAGGGTTAGGGCTAGGGTTCGGGCTAGGGTTAGGGTTAGGGGACGGGGACGGTTTAGGGTCCAGGTGAGGGTTCAACCACGCTTTAGGGGGAGCGTACGTGTGAGGGCGCGGGTTAGTGTCAGCGTACGGTTTAGGATTAGGGGACGGGTGAGGGTCAGGCTTCGGGGAAGGGTTAGGGTTAGGGTTCGGGCTAGGGTTAGGGTTAGGGGACGGGGACGGTTTAGGGTCCAGGTGAGGGTACGACCACGCTTTAGGGGGAGCGTACGTGTGAGGGCGCGGGTTAGTGTCAGCGTACGGGTTAGGATTAGGGGACGGGTGAGGGTCAGGCTTCGGGGAAGGGTTAGGGTTAGGGTTCGGGCTAGGGTTAGGGTTAGGGGACGGGGACGGTTTAGGGTCCAGGTGAGGGTACGACCACGCTTTAGGGGGATCGTACGTGTGAGGGCGCGGGTTAGTGTCAGCGTACGGGTTAGGATTAGGGGACGGGTGAGGGTCAGGCTTCGGGGAAGGGTTAGGGTTAGGGTTCGGGCTAGGGTTAGGGTTAGGGGACGGGGACGGTTTAGGGTCCAGGTGAGGGTACGACCACGCTTTAGGGGGAGCGTACGTGTGAGGGCGCGGGTTAGTGTCAGCGTACGGGTTAGGATTAGGGGACGGGTGAGGGTCAGGCTTCGGGGAAGGGTTAGGGTTAAGGTTCGGTCTAGGGTTAGGGTTAGGTGACGGGGACGGTTTAGGGTCCAGGTGAGGGTGCGACCACGCTTTAGGGGGAGCATACGTGTGAGGGCGCGGGTTAGTGTCAGCGTACGGGTTAGGATTAGGGGACGGGTGTGGGTCAGGCTTCGGGGAAGGGTTAGGGTTATGGTTCGGGCTAGGGTTAGGGTTAGGGGCCGGGGATGGTTTAGGGTCCAGGTGAGCGTACGACCACGCTTTAGGGGGAGCGTACGTGTGAGGGCGCGGGTTAGTGTCAGCGTTCGGGTTAGGATTAGGGGACGGGTGAGGGTCAGGCTTCGGGGAAGGGTTAGGTTTAGGGTTCGGGCTAGGGTTAGGGGACGGAGACGGTTTAGGGTCCGGATGAGGGTACGACAACGCTTTAGGGGGAGCGTACGTGTGAGGGCGCGGGTTAGTGTCAGCGTACGGGTAGGATTAGGGGACGGTTGAGGGTCAGGCTTCGGGGAAGGGTTAGGGTTAGGGTTCGGGCTAGGTTTAGGGTTAGGGGACGGGGACGGTTTAGGGTCCGGGTGAGGGTACGACAACGCTTTAGGGGGAGTGTACGTGTGAGGGCGCGGGTTAGTGTCAGCGTACGGGTTAGGATTAGGGGACGGGTGAGGGTCAGGCTTCGGGGAAGGGTTAGGGTTAGGGTTCGGGCTAGGGTTAGGGTTAGGGGACGGGGACGGTATAGGGTCCGGGTGAGTGTACGACAACGCTTTAGGGGGAGCGTACGTGTGAGGGCGCGGGTTAGTGTCAGCGTACGGTTTAGGATTAGGGTACGGGTGAGGGTCAGGCTTCGGGGAAGGGTTAGCGTTAGGGTTCGGGCTAGGATTAGGGTTAGGGGACGGGGACGGTTTAGGGTTCAGATGAGGGTACGACCACGCTTTAGGGGGAGCGTACGTGTGAGGGCGCGGGTTAGTGTCAGCGTACGGGTTAGGATTAGGGGACGGGTGAGGGTCAGGCTTCGGGGAAGTGTTAGGGTTAGGGTTCGGGCTAGGGTTAGGGTTACGGGACGGGGACGGTTTAGGGTCCAGGTGAGGGTACGACCACGCTTTAGGGGGAGCGTACGTGTGAGGGCGCGGGTTAGTGTCAGCGTACGGGTTAGGATTAGGGGACGGGTGAGTGTCAGGCTTCGGGGAAGGGTTAGGGTTAGGGTTCGGGCTAGGGTTAGGGTTAGGGGACGGGGACGGTTTAGGGTCCAGGTGAGGGTACGACCACGCTTTAGGGGGAGCGTACGTGTGAGGGCGCGGGTTAGTGTCAGCGTACGGGTTAGGATTAGGGGACGGGTGAGGGTCAGGCTTCGGGGAAGGGTGAGGGTTAGGGTTCGGGCTAGGGTTAGGGTTAGGGGACGGGGACGGTTTAGGGTCCAGGTGAGGGTACGACAACGCTTTAGGGGGAGCGTACATGTGAGGGCGCGGGTTAGTGTCAGCGTACGGGTTAGGATTAGGGGACGGGTGAGGGTCAGGCTTCGGGGAAGGGTTAGGGTTAGGGTTCGGGCTAGGGTTAGGTTTAGGGGACGGGGACGGTTTAGGGTCCAGGTGAGGGTACGACAACGCTTTAGGGGGAGCGTACGTGTGAGGGCGCGGGTTAGTGTCAGCGTACGGGTTAGGATTAGGGGACGGGTGAGGGTCAGGCTTCAGGGAAGGGTTAGGGTTAGGGTTCGGGCTAGGGTTAGGGTTAGGGGTCGGGGACGGTTTAGGGTCCAGGTGAGGGTACGACCTCGCTTTAGGGGGAGTGTACGTGTTAGGGCGCGGGTTAGTGTCAGCGTACGGGTTAGGATTAGGGGACGGGTGAGGGTCAGGCTTCGGGGAAGGGTTAGGGTTAGGGTTCGTGCTAGGGTTAGGGTTAGGGGACGGGGACGGTTTAGGGTCCAGGTGAGGGTACGACCGCGCTTTAGGGGGAGCGTACGTGTGAGGGCGCGGGTTAGTGTTAGCGTACGGGTTAGGATTAGGGGACGGTTGAGGGTCAGGCTTCGGGGAAGGGTTAGGGTTAGGGTTCGGGCTAGGGTTAGGGTTAGGGGACGGGGACGGCTTAGGGTCCGGGTGAGGGTACGACAACGCTTTAGGGGGAGCGTACGTGTGAGGGCGCGGGTTAGTGTCAGCGTACGGGTTAGGATTAGGGGACGGGTGAGGGTCAGGCTTCGGGGAAGGGTTAGGGTTAGGGTTCGGGGTAGGGTTAGGGTTAGGGGACGGGGACGGTTTAGGGTCCAGGTGAGGGTACGACCACGCTTTAGGGGGAGCGTACGTGTGAGGGCGCGGGTTAGTGTCAGCGTACGGGTTAGGATTAGGGGACGGGTGAGGGTCAGGCTTCGGGGAAGGGTTAGGGTTAGGGTTCGGGCTAGGGTTAGGGTTAGGGGACGGGGACGGCTTAGGGTCCGGGTGAGGGTACGACAACGTTTTAGGGGGAGCGTACGTGTGAGGGCGCGGGTTAGTGTCAGCGTACGGATTAGGATTAGGGGACGGGTGAGGGTAAGGCTTCGGGGAAGGGTTAGTGTTAGGGTTCGGGCTAGGGTTAGTGTTAGGCGACGGGGACGGTTTAGGGTCCAGGTGAGGGTACGACCACACTTTAGGGGGAGCGTACGTGTGAGGGCGCGGGTTAGTGTCAGCGTACGGGTTAGGATTAGGGGACGGGTGAGTGTCAGGCTTCGGGGAAGGTTTAGGGTTAGGGTTCGGGCTAGGGTTAGGGTTAGGGGACGGGGACGGTTTAGGGTCCAGGTGAGGGTACGACCACGCTTTAGGGGAAGCGTACGTGTGAGGGCGTGGGTTAGTGTCAGCGTACGGGTTAGGATTAGGGGACGGGTGAGGGTCAGGCTTCGGGGAAGGGTTAGGGTTAGGGTTCGGGCTAGGGTTAGGGTTAGGGGACGGGGACGGTTTAGGGTCTAGGTGAGGGTTCGACCACGCTTTAGGGGGAGCGTACGTGTGAGGGCGCGGGTTGGTGTCAGCGTACGGGTTAGGATTAGGGGACGGGTGAGTGTCAGGCTTCGGGGAAGGGTTAGGGTTAGGGTTCGGGCTAGGGTTAGGGTTAGGGGACGGGGACGGTTTATGGTCCGGGTGAGGGTACGACAACGCTTTAGGGGGAGCGTACGTGTGAGGGCGCGGGTTAGTGTCAGCGTACGGGTTAGGATTAGGGGACGGGTGAGGGTCAGGCTTCGGGGAAGGGTTAGGGTTAGGGTTCGGGCTAGGGTTAGGGTTAGGGAACGGCGACGGTTTAGGGTCCGGGTGAGGGTACGACCACGCTTTAGGGGGAGCGTACGTGTGAGGGCACGGGTTAGTGTCAGCGTACGGGTTAGGATTAGGGGACGGGTGAGGGTCAGGCTTCGGGGAAGGGTTAGGGTTAGGGTTCGGGCTAGGGTTAGGGTTAGGGGACGGGGACGGTTTAGGGTCCAGGTGAGGGTACGACAACGCTTTAGGGGGAGCGTATGTGTGAGGGCGCGGGTTAGTGTCAGCGTACGGGTTAGGATTATGGGACGGGTGACGGTCAGGCTTCGGGGAAGGGTTAGGGTTAGGGTTCGGGCTAGGGTTAGGGTTAGGGGACGGGGACGGTTTAGGGTCCAGGTGAGGGTACGACCACGCTTTAGGGGGAGCGTACGTGTGAGGGCGCGGGTTAGTGTCAGCGTACGGGTTAGGATTAGGGGACGGGTGAGGGTCAGGCTTCGGGGAAGGGTTAGGGTTAGGGTTCGGGCTAGGGTTAGGGTTAGGGGACGGGGACGGTTTAGGGTCCAGCTGAGGGTACGACAACGCTTTAGGGGGAGCGTACGTGTGAGGGCGCGGGTTAGTGTCAGCGTACGGGTTAGGATTAGGGGACGGGTGAGGGTCAGGCTTCGGGGAAGTGTTAGGGTTAGGGTTCGGGCTAGGGTTAGGGTTAGGGGACGGGGACGGTTTAGGGTCCAGGTGAGGGTACGACCACGCTTTAGGGGGAGCGTACGTGTGAGGGCGCGGATTAGTGTCAGCATACGGGTTAGGATTAGGGGACGGGTGAGGGTCAGGCTTCGGGGAAGGGTTAGGGTTAGGGTTCGGGCTAGGGTTAGGGTTAGGGGACGGGGACGGTTTAGGGTCCAGGTGAGGGTACGACCACGCTTTAGGGGGAGCGTACGTGTGAGGGCGCGGGTTAGTGTCAGCGTACGGGTTAGGATTAGGGGACGGGTGAGGGTCAGGCTTCGGGGAAGGGTTAGTGTTAGGGTTCGTGCTAGGGTTAGGGTTAGGGGACGGGGACGGTTTAGGGTCCAGGTGAGGGTACGACCACGCTTTAGGGGGAGCGTACGTGTGAGGGCGCGGGTTAGTGTCAGCGTACGGGTTAGGATTAGGGGACGGGTGAGGGTCAGGCTTCGGGGAAGGGTTAGGGTTAGGGTTCGGGCTAGGGTTAGGGTTAGGGGACGGGGACGGTTTAGGGTCCGGGTGAGGGTACGACAACGCTTTAGGGGGAGCGTACGTGTGAGGGCGCGGGTTAGTGTCAGCGAACGGGTTAGGATTAGGGGACGGTTGAGCGTCAGGCTTCGGGGAAGGGTTAGGTTTAGGGTTCGGGCTAGGGTTAGGGTTAGGGGACGGGGAGGGTTTAGGGTCCGGGTGAGGGTACGACAACGCTTTAGGGGGAGCGTACGTGTGAGGGTGCGGGTTAGTGTCAGCGAACGGGTTAGGATTAGGGGACGGGTGAGGGTCAGGCTTCGGGGAAGTGTTAGGTTTAGGGTTCGGGCTACGGTTAGGGTTAGGGGACAGGGACGGTTTAGGGTCCGGGTGAGTGTATGACAACGCTTTAGGCGGAGCGTACGTGTGAGGGCACGGGTTAGTGTCGGCGTACCGGTTAGGATTAGGGGACGGGTGAGGGTCAGGCTTCGGGGAAGGGTTAGGGTTAGGGTTCGGGCTAGGGTTAGGGTTAGGGGACGGGGACGGTTTAGGGTCCAGGTGAGGGTACGACCACGCTTTAGGGGGAGCGTACTTGTGAGGGCGCGGGTTAGTGTCAGAGTACGGATTAGGATTAGGGGACGGGTGAGGGTAAGGCTTCGGGGAAGGGTTAGTGTTAGGGTTCGGGCTAGGGTTAGGGTTAGGGGACGGGGACGTTTTAGGGTCCAGGTGAGGGTACGACCACACTTTAGGGGGAGCGTACGTGTGAGGGCGTGGGTTAGTGTCAGCGTACGGGTTAGGATTAGGGGACGGGTGAGGGTCAGGCTTCGGGGAAGGGTTAGGGTTAGGGTTCGGGCTAGGGTTAGGGTTAGGGGACGGGGACGGTTTAGGGTCTAGGTGAGGGTTCGACCACGCTTTAGGGGGAGCGTACGTGTGAGGGCGCGGGTTAGTGTCAGCGTACGGGTTAGGATTAGGGGACGGGTTAGGGTCAGGCTTCGGGGAAGGGTTAGGGTTTGGGTTCGGGCTAGGGTTAGGGTTAGGGGACGGGGACGGTTTAGGGTCCAGGTGAGGGTACGACCACGCTTTAGGGGGAGCGTACGTGTGAGGGCACGGGTTAGTGTCAGCATACGGGTTAGGATTAGGGGACGGGTGAGGGTCAGGCTTCGGGGAAGGGTTAGGGTTAGGGTTCGGGCTAGGGTTAGGGTTAGGGGACGGGGACGGTTTAGGGTCCAGGTGAGGGTACGACAACGCTTTAGGGGGAGCGTACGTGTGAGGGCGCGGGTTAGTGTCAGCGTACGGGTTAGGATTATGGGACGGGTGAGGGTCAGGCTTCGGGGAAGGGTTAGGGTTAGGGTTCGGGCTAGGGTTAGGGTTAGGGGATGGGGACGGTTTAGGATCCAGGTGAGGGTACGACCACGCTTTAGGGGGAGTGTACGTGTGAGGGCGCGGGTTAGTGTCATCGTACCAATTAGGATTAGGGGACGGGTGAGGGTCAGGCTTCGGGGAAGGGTTAGGGTTAGGGTTCGGGCTAGGGTTAGGGTTAGGGGACGGGGACGGTTTAGGGTCCAGGTGAGTGTATGACAACGCTTTAGGGGGAGCGTACGTGTGAGGGCGCGGGTCAGTGTCGGCGTACGGGTTAGGATTAGGGGACGGGTGAGGGTCAGGCTTCGGGGAAGGGTTAGTGTTAGGGTTCGGGCTAGGGTTAGGGTTAGGGGACGGGGACGGTTTAGGGTCCAGGTGAGGGTACGACCACGCTTTAGGGGGAGCGTACTTGTGAGGGCGCGGGTTAGTGTCAGCGTACAGATTAGGATTAGGGGACGGGTGAGGGTCAGGCTTCGGGGAAGGTTTAGTGTTAGGGTTCGGGCTAGGGTTAGGGTTAGGAGACGGGGACGGTTTAGGGTCCAGGTGAGGGTACGACCACGCTTTAGGGGGAGCGTACGTGTGAGGGCGCGGGTTAGTGTCAGCGTACGGGTTAGGATTAGGGGACGGGTGAGGGTCAGGCTTCGGGGAAGGGTTAGGGTTAGGGTTCGGGCTAGGGTTAGGGTTAGGGGACGGGGACGGTTTAGGGTCCGGGTGAGGGTACGACAACGCTTTAGGGGGAGCGTACGTGTGAGGGCGCGAGTTAGTGTCAGCGAACGGGTTTGGATTAGGGGACGGGTGAGGGTCAGGCTTCGGGGAAGGGTTAGGTTTAGGGTTCGGGCTAGGGTTAGGGTTAGGGGACGGGGAGGGTTTAGGGTCCGAGTGAGGGTACGACAACGCTTTAGGGGGAGCGTACGTGTGAAGGCGCGGGTTAGTGTCAGCGAACGGGTTAGGATTAGGGGACGGGTGAGGGTCAGGCTTCGGGGAAGTGTTAGGGTTAGGGTTCGGGCTACGGTTAGGGTTAGGGGACGGGGACGGTTTAGGGTCCGGGTGAGTGTACGACAACGCTTTAGGGGGAGCGTACGTGTGAGGGCTCGGGGTAGTGTCGGCGTACCGGTTAGGATTAGGGGACGGGTGAGGGTCAGGCTTCGGGGAAGTGTTAGGGTTAGGGTTCGGGCTAGGGTTAGGGTTAGGGGACGGGGACGGTTTAGGGTCCAGGTGAGGGTACGACCATGCTTTAGGGGGAGCGTACGTGTGAGGGAACGGTTAGTGTCAGCGTACGGGTTAGGATTAGGGGACGGGTGAGGGTCAGGCTTCGGGGAAGGGTTAGGGTTAGGGTTCGGGCTAGGGTTAGGGTTAGGGGACGGGGACGGTTTAGGGTCCAGGTGAGGGTACGACAACGCTTTAGGGGGAGCGTACGTGTGAGGGCGCGGGTTAGTGTCAGCGTACGGGTTAGGATTATGGGACGGGTGAGGGTCAGGCTTCGGGGAAGGGTTAGGGTTAGGGTTCGGGCTAGGGTTAGGGTTAGGGGACGGGGACGGTTTAGGGTCCAGGTGAGGGGACGACCACGCTTTAGGGGGAGCGTACGTGTGAGGGCGCGGGTTAGTGTCAGCGTACGGGTTAGGATTAGGGGACGGGTGAGGGTCAGGCTTCGGGGAAGGGTTAGGTTTAGGGTTCGGGCTAGGGTTAGGGTTAGGGGACGGGGACGGTTTAGGGTCCAGGTGAGGGTACGACCACGCTTTAGGGGGAGCGTACGTGTGAGGGCGCGGGTTAGTGTCAGCGTACGGATTAGGATTAGGGGACGGGTGAGGGTCAGGCTTCGGGGAAGGGTTAGGGTTAGGGTTCGGGCTAGGGTTAGGGTTAGGGGACGGGGACGGTTTAGGGTCCAGGTGAGTGTACGACAATGCTTTAGGGGGAGCGTACGTGTGAGGGCGCGGGTTAGTGTCGGCGTACGGGTTAGGATTAGGGGACGGGTGAGGGTCAGGCTTCGGGGAAGGGTTAGGGTTAGGGTTCGGGCTAGGGTTAGGGTTAGGGGACGGGGACGGTTTAGGGTCCAGGTGAGGGTACGACCACGCTTTAGGGGGAGCGTACTTGTGAGGGCGCGGGTTAGTGTCAGCGTACAGATTAGGATTAGGGGACGTGTGAGGGTCAGGCTTCCGGGAAGGGTTAGTGTTAGGGTTCGGGCTAGGGTTAGGGTTAGGGGACGGGGACGGTTTAGGGTCCAGGTGAGGGTACGACCACGCTTTAGGGGGAGCGTACGTGTGAGGGCGCGGGTTAGTGTCAGCGTACGGGTTAGGATTAGGGGACGGGTGAGGGTCAGGCTTCGGGGAAGGGTTAGGGTTAGGGTTCGGACTAGGGTTAGGGTTAGGGGACGGGGACGGTTTAGGGTCCGGGTGAGGGTACGACAACGCTTTAGGGGGAGCGTACGTGTGAGGGCGCGGGTTAGTGTCAGCGTACGGGTTAGGATTAGGGGACGGGTGAGGGTCAGACTTCGGGGAAGTGTTAGGGTTAGGGTTCGGGCTAGGGTTAGGGTTAGAGGACGGGGACGGTTTAGGGTCCAGGTGAGGGTACGACAACGCTTTAGGGGGAGCGTACGTGTGAGGGCGCGGGTTAGTGTCAGCGTACGGGTTAGGATTAGGGGACGGGTGAGGGTCAGGCTTCGGGGAAGGGTTAGGGTTAGGGTTCGGGCTAGGGTTAGGGTTAGGGGACGGGGATGGTTTAGGGTCCAGGTGAGGGTACAACCACGCTTTAGGGGGAGCGTACATGTGAGGGCGCGGGTTAGTGTCAGCGTACAGGTTAGGATTAGGGGACGGGTGAGGGTCAGGCTTCGGGGAAGGGTTAGGGTTAGGGTTCGGGCTAGGGTTAGGGTTAGGGGACGGGGACGGTTTAGGGTCCAGGTGAGGGTACGACCACGCTTTAGGGGGAGCGTACGTGTGAGGGCGCGGGTTAGTGTCAGCGTACGGGTTAGGATTAGGGGACGGGTGAGGGTCAGGCTTCGGGGAAGGGTTAGGGTTAGGGTTCGGGCTAGGGTTAGGGTTAGGGGACGGGGACGGTTTAGGGTCCAGGTGAGGGTACGACCACGCTTTAGGGGGAGCGTACGTGTGAGGGCGCGGGTTAGTGTCAGCGTACGGGTTAGGATTAGGGGACGGGTGAGGGTCAGGCTTCGGGGAAGGGTTAGGGTTAGGGTTCGGGCTAGGGTTAGGGTTAGGGGACGGGGACGGTTTAAGGTCCAGGTGAGGGTACGACTACGCTTTAGGGGGAGCGTACGTGTGAGGGCGCGGGTTAGTGTCAGCGTACGGGTTAGGATTAGGGGACGGGTGAGGGTCAGACTTCGGGGAAGTGTTAGGGTTAGGGTTCGGGCTAGGGTTAGGGTTAGGGGACGGGGACGGTTTAGGGTCCAGGTGAGGGTACGACAACGCTTTAGGGGGAGCGTACGTGTGAGGGCGCGGGTTAGTGTCAGCGTACGGGTTAGGATTAGGGGACGGGTGAGGGTCAGGCTTCGGGGAAGGGTTAGGGTTAGGGTTCGGGCTAGGGTGAGGGTTAGGAGACGGGGACGGTTTAGGGTCCAGGTGCGGGATCGACCACGCTTTAGGGGGAGCGTACATGTGAGGGCGCGGGTTAGTGTCAGCGTACGGGTTAGGATTAGGGGACGGGTGAGGGTCAGGCTTCGGGGAAGGCTTAGGGTTAGGGTTCGTGCTAGGGTTAGGGTTAGGGGACGGGGACGGTTTAGGGTCCAGGTGAGGGTACGACCACGCTTTAGGGGGAGCGTACGTGTGAGGGCACGGGTTAGTGTCAGCGTTCGGGTTAGGATTAGGGGACGGGTGAGGGTCAGGCTTCGGGGAAGGGTTAGGGTTAGGGTTCGGGCTAGGGTTAGGGCTAGGGGACGGGGACGGTTTAGGGTCCACGTGAGGGTACGACAACGCTTTAGGGGGAGCGTACGTGTGAGGGCGCGAGTTAGTGTCACCGTACGGGTTAGGATTAGGGGACGGGTGAGGGTCAGGCTTCGGGGAAGGGCTAGGGTTAGGGTTCGGGCTAGGGTTAGGTTTAGGGGACGGGGACGGTTTAGGGTCCAGGTGAGGGTACGACCACGCTTTAGGGGGAGCGTACGTGTGAGGGCGCGGGTTAGTGTCAGCGAATGGGTTAGGATTAGGGGACGGGTGAGGGTTAGGCTTCGGGGAAGGGTTAGGGTTAGGGTTCGGGCTAGGGTTAGGGTTAGGGGACGGGGACGGTTTAGGGTCCGGGTGAGGGTACGACAACGCTTTAGGGGGAGCGTACGTGTGAGGGCGCGGGTTAGTGTCGGCGTACGGGTTAGGATTAGGGGACGGGTGAGGGTCAGGCTTCGGGGAAGGGTTAGGGTTAGGGTTCGGGCTAGGGTTAGGTTTAGGGGACGGGGACGGTTTAGGGTCCAGGTGAGGGTACAACCACGCTTTAGGGGGAGCGTACTTGTGAGGGCGCGGGTTAGTGTCAGCGTACAGATTAGGATTAGGGGACGGGTGAGGGTCAGGCTTCGGGGAAGGGTTAGTGTTAGCGTTCGGGCTAGGGTTAGGGTTAGGGGATGGGGACGGTTTAGGGTCCAGGTGAGGGTACGACCACGCTTTAGGGGGAGCGTACGTGTGAGGGCGCGGGTTAGTGTCAGCGAATGGGTTAGGATTAGGGGACGGGTGAGGGCCAGGCTTCGGGGAAGTGTTAGGGCTAGGGTTCGGGCTACGGTTAGGGTTAGGGGACGGAGACGGTTTAGGGTCCGGGTGAGTGTACGACAACGCTTTAGGGGGAGCGTACGTGTGAGGGCGCGGGTTAGTTTCGGCGTACCGGTTAGGATTAGGGGACGGGTGAGGGTCAGGCTTTGGGGAAGGGTTAGGGTTAGGGTTCGGGCTAGGGTTAGGGTTAGGGGACGGGGACGGTTTAGGGTCCAGGTGAGGGTATGACCACTCTTTAGGGGGAGCGTATGTGTGAGGGCGCGGGTTAGTGTCAGCGTACGGGTTAGGATTAGGGGACGGGTGAGGGTCAGGCTTCGGGGAAGGGTTAGTGTTAGGGTTCGGGCTAGGGTTAGGGTTAGGGGACGGAGACGGTTTAGGGTCCAGGTGAGGGTACGACCACGCTTTAGGGGGAGCGTACGTGTGAGGGCGCGGGTTAGTGTCAGCGTACGGGTTAGGATTAGGGGACGGGTGAGGGTCAGGCTTCGGGGAAGGGTTAGGGTTAGGGTTCGGGCTAGGGTTAGGGTTAGGGGACGGGGATGGTTTAGGGTCCAGGTGAGGGTACAACCACGCTTTAGGTGGAGCGTACATGTGAGGGCGCGGGTTAGTGTCAGCGTACGGGTTAGGATTAGGGGACGGGTGAGGGTCAGGCTTCGGGGAAGGGTTAGGGTTAGGGTTCGGGCTAGGGTTAGGGTTAGGGGACGGGGACGGTTTAGGGTCCAGGTGAGGGTACGACCACGCTTTAGGGGGAGCGTACGTGTGAGGGCGCGGGTTAGTGTCAGCGTACGGGTCAGGATTAGGGGACGGGTGAGGGTCAGGCTTCCGGGAAGGGTTAGGGTTAGGGTTCGGGCTAGGGTTAGGGTTAGGGGACGGGGACGGTTTACGGTCCAGGTGAGGGTACGACCACGCTTTAGGGGGAGCGTACGTGTGAGGGCGCGGGTTAGTGTCAGCGTACGGGTTAGGATTAGGGGACGGGTGAGGGTCAGGCTTCGGGGAAGGGTTAGGGTTAGGGTTCGGGCTAGGGTTAGGGTTAGGGGACGGGGACGGTTTAGGGTCCAGGTGAGGGTACGACTACGCTTTAGGGGGAGCGTACGTGTGAGGGCGCGGGTTAGTGTCAGCGTACGGGTTAGGATTAGGGGAC
Organism: Grampus griseus; assembly: GCF_964374135.1. Lineage (NCBI taxonomy): Eukaryota > Metazoa > Chordata > Mammalia > Artiodactyla > Delphinidae > Grampus > Grampus griseus. The sequence continues at coordinate 102,917,463 of NC_139005.1, forward strand.
GGGTGAGGGTCAGACTTCGGGGAAGTGTTAGGGTTAGGGTTCGGGCTAGGGTTAGGGTTAGAGGACGGGGACGGTTTAGGGTCCAGGTGAGGGTACGACAACGCTTTAGGGGGAGCGTACGTGTGAGGGCGCGGGTTAGTGTCAGCGTACGGGTTAGGATTAGGGGACGGGTGAGGGTCAGGCTTCGGGGAAGGGTTAGGGTTAGGGTTCGGGCTAGGGTTAGGGTTAGGGGACGGGGATGGTTTAGGGTCCAGGTGAGGGTACAACCACGCTTTAGGGGGAGCGTACATGTGAGGGCGCGGGTTAGTGTCAGCGTACAGGTTAGGATTAGGGGACGGGTGAGGGTCAGGCTTCGGGGAAGGGTTAGGGTTAGGGTTCGGGCTAGGGTTAGGGTTAGGGGACGGGGACGGTTTAGGGTCCAGGTGAGGGTACGACCACGCTTTAGGGGGAGCGTACGTGTGAGGGCGCGGGTTAGTGTCAGCGTACGGGTTAGGATTAGGGGACGGGTGAGGGTCAGGCTTCGGGGAAGGGTTAGGGTTAGGGTTCGGGCTAGGGTTAGGGTTAGGGGACGGGGACGGTTTAGGGTCCAGGTGAGGGTACGACCACGCTTTAGGGGGAGCGTACGTGTGAGGGCGCGGGTTAGTGTCAGCGTACGGGTTAGGATTAGGGGACGGGTGAGGGTCAGGCTTCGGGGAAGGGTTAGGGTTAGGGTTCGGGCTAGGGTTAGGGTTAGGGGACGGGGACGGTTTAAGGTCCAGGTGAGGGTACGACTACGCTTTAGGGGGAGCGTACGTGTGAGGGCGCGGGTTAGTGTCAGCGTACGGGTTAGGATTAGGGGACGGGTGAGGGTCAGACTTCGGGGAAGTGTTAGGGTTAGGGTTCGGGCTAGGGTTAGGGTTAGGGGACGGGGACGGTTTAGGGTCCAGGTGAGGGTACGACAACGCTTTAGGGGGAGCGTACGTGTGAGGGCGCGGGTTAGTGTCAGCGTACGGGTTAGGATTAGGGGACGGGTGAGGGTCAGGCTTCGGGGAAGGGTTAGGGTTAGGGTTCGGGCTAGGGTGAGGGTTAGGAGACGGGGACGGTTTAGGGTCCAGGTGCGGGATCGACCACGCTTTAGGGGGAGCGTACATGTGAGGGCGCGGGTTAGTGTCAGCGTACGGGTTAGGATTAGGGGACGGGTGAGGGTCAGGCTTCGGGGAAGGCTTAGGGTTAGGGTTCGTGCTAGGGTTAGGGTTAGGGGACGGGGACGGTTTAGGGTCCAGGTGAGGGTACGACCACGCTTTAGGGGGAGCGTACGTGTGAGGGCACGGGTTAGTGTCAGCGTTCGGGTTAGGATTAGGGGACGGGTGAGGGTCAGGCTTCGGGGAAGGGTTAGGGTTAGGGTTCGGGCTAGGGTTAGGGCTAGGGGACGGGGACGGTTTAGGGTCCACGTGAGGGTACGACAACGCTTTAGGGGGAGCGTACGTGTGAGGGCGCGAGTTAGTGTCACCGTACGGGTTAGGATTAGGGGACGGGTGAGGGTCAGGCTTCGGGGAAGGGCTAGGGTTAGGGTTCGGGCTAGGGTTAGGTTTAGGGGACGGGGACGGTTTAGGGTCCAGGTGAGGGTACGACCACGATTTAGGGGGAGCGTACGTGTGAGGGCGCGGGTTAGTGTCAGCGTACGGGTTAGGATTAGGGGACGTGTGAGGGTCAGGCTTCGGGGAAAGGTTAGGGTTAGTGTTCGGGCTAGGGTTAGGGTTAGGGGACGGGGACGGTTTAGGGTCCAGGTGAGGGTACGACAACGCTTTAGGGGGAGCCTACGTGTGAGGGCGCGGGTTAGTGTCAGCGTACAGGTTAGTATTAGGGGACGGGTGAGGGTCAGGCTTCGAGGAAGTGTTAGGGTTAGGGTTCGGGCTAGGGTTAGGGTTAGGGGACGAGGACGGTTTAGGGTCCAGGTGAGGGTTCGAACACGCTTTAGGGGGAGCGTACTTGTGAGGGCGCGGGTTAGTGTCAGCGTACGGGTTAGGATTAGGGGACGGGTGAGGGTCAGGCTTCGGGGAAGGGTTAGGGTTAGGGTTCGGGCTAGGGTTAGGGTTAGGGGACGGGGACGGTTTAGGGTCCAGGTGACGGTACGACCACGCTTTAGGGGGAGCGTACGTGTGAGGGTGCGGGTTAGTGTCAGCGTACGGGTTAGGATTAGGGGACGGGTGCGGGTCAGGCTTCGGGGAAGGGTTAGGGTTACGGTTCGGGCTAGGGTTAGGGTTAGGGGACGGGGACGGTTTAGGGTCCAGGTGAGGGTACGACAACGCTTTAGGGGGAGCGTACGTGTGAGGGCGCGGGTTAGTGTCAGCGTACGGGTTAGGATTAGGGGACGGGTGAGGGTCAGGCTTCGGGGAAAGGTTAGGGTTAGGGTTCGGGCTAGGGTTAGGGTTAGGGGACGGGGACGGTTTAGGGTTCAGATGAGGGTAAGACAACGCTTTAGGGGGAGCGTACGTGTGAGGGCGCGGGTTAGTGTCAGCGTACTGGTTAGGATTAGGGGACGGGTGAGGGTCAGGCTTCGGGGAAGGGTTAGGGTTAGGGTTCGGGCTAGGGTGAGGGTTAGGGGACGGGGACGGTTTAGGGTCCAGGTGAGGGTACGACAACGCTTTCGGGGGAGCGTACGTGTGAGGGGGCGGGTTAGTGTCAGCGTACGGGTTAGGATTAGGGGACGGGTGAATGTCAGGCTTCGGGGAAGGGTTAGGGTTAGGGTTCGGGCTAGGGTTAGGGTTAGGGGACAGGGACGGTTTAGGGTCCAGGTGAGGGTACGACCACGCTTTAGGGGGAGCGTACGTGTGAGGGCGCGGGTTAGTGTCAGCGTACGGGTTAGGATTAGGGGACGGTTGAGGGTCAGGCTTCGGGGAAGTGTTAGGGTTAGGGTTCGGGCTAGGTTTAGGGTTAGGAGACGGGGACGGTTTAGGGTCCAGGTGCGGGATCGACCACGCTTTAGGGGGAGCGTACGTGTGAGGGCGCGGGTTAGTGTCAGCGTACGGGTTAGGATTAGGGGACGGGTGAGGGTCAGGCTTCGGGGAAGGCTTAGGGTTAGGGTTCGTGCTAGGGTTAGGGTTAGGGGACGGGGACGGTTTAGGGTCCAGGTGAGGGTACGACCACGCTTTAGGGGGAGCGTACGTGTGAGGGCACGGGTTAGTGTCAGCGTTCGGGTTAGGATTAGGGGACGGGTGAGGGTCAGGCTTCGGGGAAGGGTTAGGGTTAGGGTTCGGGCTAGGGTTAGGGCTAGGGGACGGGGACGGTTTAGGGTCCACGAGAGGGTACGACAACGCTTTAGGGGGAGCGTACGTGTGAGGGCGCGAGTTAGTGTCACCGTACGGGTTAGGATTAGGGGACGGGTGAGGGTCAGGCTTCGGGGAAAGGTTAGGGTTAGGGTTCGGGCTAGGGTTAGGGTTAGGGGACGGGGACGGTTTAGGGTCCAGGTGAGGGTACGACAACGCTTTAGGGGGAGCCTACGTGTGAGGGCGCGGGTTAGTGTCAGCGTACAGGTTAGTATTAGGGGACGGGTGAGGGTCAGGCTTCGAGGAAATGTTAGGGTTAGGGTTCGGGCTAGGGTTAGGGTTAGGGGACGAGGACGGTTTAGGGTCCAGGTGAGGGTTCGACCACGCTTTAGGGGGAGCGTACTTGTGAGGGCGCGGGTTAGTGTCAGCGTACGGGTTAGGATTAGGGGACGGGTGAGGGTCAGGCTTCGGGGAAGGGTTAGGGTTAGGGTTCGGGCTAGGGTTAGGGTTAGGGGACGGGGACGGTTTAGGGTCCAGGTGACGGTACGACCACGCTTTAGGGGGAGCGTACGTGTGAGGGTGCGGGTTAGTGTCAGCGTACGGGTTAGGATTAGGGGACGGGTGCGGGTCAGGCTTCGGGGAAGGGTTAGGGTTACGGTTCGGGCTAGGGTTAGGGTTAGGGGACGGGGACGGTTTAGGGTCCAGGTGAGGGTACGACAACGCTTTAGGGGGAGCGTACGTGTGAGGGCGCGGGTTAGTGTCAGCGTACGGGTTAGGATTAGGGGACGGGTGAGGGTCAGGCTTCGGGGAAAGGTTAGGGTTAGGGTTCGGGCTAGGGTTAGGGTTAGGGGACGGGGACGGTTTAGGGTCCAGGTGAGGGTACGACAACGCTTTAGTGGGAGCGTTCGTGTGAGGGCGCGGGTTAGTGTCAGCGTACGGGTTAGGATTAGGGGACGGGTGAGGGTCAGGCTTCCGGGAAGTGTTAGGGTTAGGTTTCGGGCTAGGGTTAGGGTTAGGGGACGGGGACGGTTTAGGGTCCAGGTGAGGGTACGACAACGCTTTAGTGGGAGCGTACGTGTGAGGGCGTGGGTTAGTGTCAGCGTACGGGTTAGGATTAGGGGACGGGTGAGGGTCAGGCTTCGGGGAAGGGTTAGGGTTAGGGTTCGGGCTAGGGTTAGGGTTAGGGGACGGGGACGGTTTAGGGTCCAGGTGAGGGTACGACCACGCTTTAGGGGGAGCGTACGTGTGAGGGCGCGGGTTAGTGTCAGCGTACGGGTTAGGATTAGGGGACGGGTGAGGGTCAGGCTTCGGGGAAGGGTTAGGGTTAGGGTTCGGGCTAGGGTTAGGGTTAGGGGACGGGGACGGTTTAGGGTCCAGGTGAGGGTACGACCACGCTTTAGGGGGAGCGTACGTGTGAGGGCGCGGGTTAGTGTCAGCGTACGGGTTAGGATTAGGGGACGGGTGAGGGTCAGGCTTCGGGGAAGGGTTAGGGTTAGGGTTCGGGCTAGGGTTAGGGTTAGGGGACGGGGACGGTTTAAGGTCCAGGTGAGGGTACGACTACGCTTTAGGGGGAGCGTACGTGTGAGGGCGCGGGTTAGTGTCAGCGTACGGGTTAGGATTAGGGGACGGGTGAGGGTCAGACTTCGGGGAAGTGTTAGGGTTAGGGTTCGGGCTAGGATTAGGGTTAGGGGACGGGGACGGTTTAGGGTCCAGGTGAGGGTACGACAACGCTTTAGGGGGAGCGTACGTGTGAGGGCGCGGGTTAGTGTCAGCGTACGGGTTAGGATTAGGGGACGGGTGAGGGTCAGGCTTCGGGGAAGGGTTAGGGTTAGGGTTCGGGCTAGGGTGAGGGTTAGGAGACGGGGACGGTTTAGGGTCCAGGTGCGGGATCGACCACGCTTTAGGGGGAGCGTACGTGTGAGGGCGCGGGTCAGTGTCAGCGTACGGGTTAGGATTAGGGGACGGGTGAGGGTCAGGCTTCGGGGAAGGCTTAGGGTTAGGGTTCGTGCTAGGGTTAGGGTTAGGGGACGGGGACGGTTTAGGGTCCAGGTGAGGGTACGACCACGCTTTAGGGGGAGCGTACGTGTGAGGGCACGGGTTAGTGTCAGCGTTCGGGTTAGGATTAGGGGACGGGTGAGGGTCAGGCTTCGGGGAAGGGTTAGGGTTAGGGTTCGGGCTAGGGTCAGGGCTAGGGGACGGGGACGGTTTAGGGTCCACGTGAGGGTACGACAACGCTTTAGGGGGAGCGTACGTGTGAGGGCGCGAGTTAGTGTCACCGTACGGGTTAGGATTAGGGGACGGGTGAGGGTCAGGCTTCGGGGAAGGGCTAGGGTTAGGGTTCGGGCTAGGGTTAGGTTTAGGGGACGGGGACGGTTTAGGGTCCAGGTGAGGGTACGACCACGATTTAGGGGGAGCGTACGTGTGAGGGCGCGGGTTAGTGTCAGCGTACGGGTTAGGATTAGGGGACGTGTGAGGGTCAGGCTTCGGGGAAAGGTTAGGGTTAGGGTTCGGGCTAGGGTTAGGGTTAGGGGACGGGGACGGTTTAGGGTCCAGGTGAGGGTACGACAACGCTTTAGGGGGAGCCTACGTGTGAGGGCGCGGGTTAGTGTCAGCGTACAGGTTAGTATTAGGGGACGGGTGAGGGTCAGGCTTCGAGGAAGTGTTAGGGTTAGGGTTCGGGCTAGGTTTAGGGTTAGGAGACGGGGACGGTTTAGGGTCCAGGTGCGGGATCGACCACGCTTTAGGGGGAGCGTACGTGTGAGGGCGCGGGTTAGTGTCAGCGTACGGGTTAGGATTAGGGGACGGGTGAGGGTCAGGCTTCGGGGAAGGCTTAGGGTTAGGGTTCGTGCTAGGGTTAGGGTTAGGGGACGGGGACGGTTTAGGGTCCAGGTGAGGGTACGACCACGCTTTAGGGGGAGCGTACGTGTGAGGGCACGGGTTAGTGTCAGCGTTCGGGTTAGGATTAGGGGACGGGTGAGGGTCAGGCTTCGGGGAAGGGTTAGGGTTAGGGTTCCGGCTAGGGTTAGGGCTAGGGGACGGGGACGGTTTAGGGTCCACGTGAGGGTACGACAACGCTTTAGGGGGAGCGTACGTGTGAGGGCGCGAGTTAGTGTCACCGTACGGGTTAGGATTAGGGGACGGGTGAGGGTCAGGCTTCGGGGAAGGGCTAGGGTTAGGGTTCGGGCTAGGGTTAGGTTTAGGGGACGGGGACGGTTTAGGGTCCAGGTGAGGGTACGACCACGATTTAGGGGGAGCGTACGTGTGAGGGCGCGGGTTAGTGTCAGCGTACGGGTTAGGATTAGGGGACGTGTGAGGGTCAGGCTTCGGGGAAAGGTTAGGGTTAGGGTTCGGGCTAGGGTTAGGGTTAGGGGACGGGGACGGTTTAGGGTCCAGGTGAGGGTACGACAACGCTTTAGGGGGAGCCTACGTGTGAGGGCGCGGGTTAGTGTCAGCGTACAGGTTAGTATTAGGGGACGGGTGAGGGTCAGGCTTCGAGGAAGTGTTAGGGTTAGGGTTCGGGCTAGGGTTAGGGTTAGGGGACGAGGACGGTTTAGGGTCCAGGTGAGGGTTCGACCACGCTTTAGAGGGAGCGTACTTGTGAGGGCGCGGGTTAGTGTCAGCGTACGGGTTAGGATTAGGGGACGGGTGAGGGTCAGTCTTCGGGGAAGGGTTAGGGTTAGGGTTCGGGCTAGGGTTAGGGTTAGGGGACGGGGACGGTTTAGGGTCCAGGTGACGGTACGACCACGCTTTAGGGGGAGCGTACGTGTGAGGGTGCGGGTTAGTGTCAGCGTACGGGTTAGGATTAGGGGACGGGTGCGGGTCAGGCTTCGGGGAAGGGTTAGGGTTACGGTTCGGGCTAGGGTTAGGGTTAGGGGACGGGGACGGTTTAGGGTCCAGGTGAGGGTACGACAACGCTTTAGGGGGAGCGTACGTGTGAGGGCGCGGGTTAGTGTCAGCGTACGGGTTAGGATTAGGGGACGGGTGAATGTCAGGCTTCGGGGAAGGGTTAGGGTTAGGGTTCGGGCTAGGGTTAGGGTTAGGGGACAGGGACGGTTTAGGGTCCAGGTGAGGGTACGACCACGCTTTAGGGGGAGCGTACGTGTGAGGGCGCGGGTTAGTGTCAGCGTACGGGTTAGGATTAGGGGACGGTTGAGGGTCAGGCTTCGGGGAAGTGTTAGGGTTAGGGTTCGGGCTAGGTTTAGGGTTAGGAGACGGGGACGGTTTAGGGTCCAGGTGCGGGATCGACCACGCTTTAGGGGGAGCGTACGTGTGAGGGCGCGGGTTAGTGTCAGCGTACGGGTTAGGATTAGGGGACGGGTGAGGGTCAGGCTTCGGGGAAGGCTTAGGGTTAGGGTTCGTGCTAGGGTTAGGGTTAGGGGACGGGGACGGTTTAGGGTCCAGGTGAGGGTACGACCACGCTTTAGGGGGAGCGTACGTGTGAGGGCACGGGTTAGTGTCAGCGTTCGGGTTAGGATTAGGGGACGGGTGAGGGTCAGGCTTCGGGGAAGGGTTAGGGTTAGGGTTCGGGCTAGGGTTAGGGCTAGGGGACGGGGACGGTTTAGGGTCCACGTGAGGGTACGACAACGCTTTAGGGGGAGCGTACGTGTGAGGGCGCGAGTTAGTGTCACCGTACGGGTTAGGATTAGGGGACGGGTGAGGGTCAGGCTTCGGGGAAAGGTTAGGGTTAGGGTTCGGGCTAGGGTTAGGGTTAGGGGACGGGGACGGTTTAGGGTCCAGGTGAGGGTACGACAACGCTTTAGGGGGAGCCTACGTGTGAGGGCGCGGGTTAGTGTCAGCGTACAGGTTAGTATTAGGGGACGGGTGAGGGTCAGGCTTCGAGGAAATGTTAGGGTTAGGGTTCGGGCTAGGGTTAGGGTTAGGGGACGAGGACGGTTTAGGGTCCAGGTGAGGGTTCGACCACGCTTTAGGGGGAGCGTACTTGTGAGGGCGCGGGTTAGTGTCAGCGTACGGGTTAGGATTAGGGGACGGGTGAGGGTCAGGCTTCGGGGAAGGGTTAGGGTTAGGGTTCGGGCTAGGGTTAGGGTTAGGGGACGGGGACGGTTTAGGGTCCAGGTGACGGTACGACCACGCTTTAGGGGGAGCGTACGTGTGAGGGTGCGGGTTAGTGTCAGCGTACGGGTTAGGATTAGGGGACGGGTGCGGGTCAGGCTTCGGGGAAGGGTTAGGGTTACGGTTCGGGCTAGGGTTAGGGTTAGGGGACGGGGACGGTTTAGGGTCCAGGTGAGGGTACGACAACGCTTTAGGGGGAGCGTACGTGTGAGGGCGCGGGTTAGTGTCAGCGTACGGGTTAGGATTAGGGGACGGGTGAGGGTCAGGCTTCGGGGAAAGGTTAGGGTTAGGGTTCGGGCTAGGGTTAGGGTTAGGGGACGGGGACGGTTTAGGGTCCAGGTGAGGGTACGACAACGCTTTAGTGGGAGCGTTCGTGTGAGGGCGCGGGTTAGTGTCAGCGTACGGGTTAGGATTAGGGGACGGGTGAGGGTCAGGCTTCCGGGAAGGGTTAGGGTTAGGTTTCGGGCTAGGGTTAGGGTTAGGGGACGGGGACGGTTTAGGGTCCAGGTGAGGGTACGACAACGCATTAGTGGGAGCGTACGTGTGAGGGCGTGGGTTAGTGTCAACGTACGGGTTAGGATTAGGGGACGGGTGAGGGTCAGGCTTCGGGGAAGGGTTAGGGTTAGGGTTCGGGCTAGGGTTAGGGTTAGGGGACGGGGACGGTTTAGGGTCCAGGTGAGGGTACGACCACGCTTTAGGGGGAGCGTACGTGTGAGGGCGCGGGTTAGTGTCAGCGTACGGGTTAGGATTATGGGACGGGTGAGGGTCAGGCTTCGGGGAAGGGTTAGGGTTAGGGTTCGGGCTAGGGTTAGGGTTAGGGGACGGGGACGGTTTAGGGTCCAGGTGAGGGTACGACCACGCTTTAGGGGGAGCGTACGTGTGAGGGCGCGGGTTAGTGTCAGCGTACGGGTTAGGATTAGGGGACGGGTGAGGGTCAGGCTTCGGGGAAGGGTTAGGGTTAGGGTTCGGGCTAGGGTTAGGGTTAGGGGACGGGGACGGTTTAAGGTCCAGGTGAGGGCACGACTACGCTTTAGGGGGAGCGTACGTGTGAGGGCGCGGGTTAGTGTCAGCGTACGGGTTAGGATTAGGGGACGGGTGAGGGTCAGAATTCGGGGAAGTGTTAGGGTTAGGGTTCGGGCTAGGATTAGGGTTAGGGGACGGGGACGGTTTAGGGTCCAGGTGAGGGTACGACAACGCTTTAGGGGGAGCGTACGTGTGAGGGCGCGGGTTAGTGTCAGCGTACGGGTTAGGATTAGGGGACGGGTGAGGGTCAGGCTTCGGGGAAGGGTTAGGGTTAGGGTTCGGGCTAGGGTGAGGGTTAGGAGACGGGGACGGTTTAGGGTCCAGGTGCGGGATCGACCACGCTTTAGGGGGAGCGTACGTGTGAGGGCGCGGGTTAGTGTCAGCGTACGGGTTAGGATTAGGGGACGGGTGAGGGTCAGGCTTCGGGGAAGGCTTAGGGTTAGGGTTCGTGCTAGGGTTAGGGTTAGGGGACGGGGACGGTTTAGGGTCCAGGTGAGGGTACGACCACGCTTTAGGGGGAGCGTACGTGTGAGGGCACGGGTTAGTGTCAGCGTTCGGGTTAGGATTAGGGGACGGGTGAGGGTCAGGCTTCGGGGAAGGGTTAGGGTTAGGGTTCGGGCTAGGGTCAGGGCTAGGGGACGGGGACGGTTTAGGGTCCACGTGAGGGTACGACAACGCTTTAGGGGGAGCGTACGTGTGAGGGCGCGAGTTAGTGTCACCGTACGGGTTAGGATTAGGGGACGGGTGAGGGTCAGGCTTCGGGGAAGGGCTAGGGTTAGGGTTCGGGCTAGGGTTAGGTTTAGGGGACGGGGACGGTTTAGGGTCCAGGTGAGGGTACGACCACGATTTAGGGGGAGCGTACGTGTGAGGGCGCGGGTTAGTGTCAGCGTACGGGTTAGGATTAGGGGACGTGTGAGGGTCAGGCTTCGGGGAAAGGTTAGGGTTAGGGTTCGGGCTAGGGTTAGGGTTAGGGGACGGGGACGGTTTAGGGTCCAGGTGAGGGTACGACAACGCTTTAGGGGGAGCCTACGTGTGAGGGCGCGGGTTAGTGTCAGCGTACAGGTTAGTATTAGGGGACGGGTGAGGGTCAGGCTTCGAGGAAGTGTTAGGGTTAGGGTTCGGGCTAGGTTTAGGGTTAGGAGACGGGGACGGTTTAGGGTCCAGGTGCGGGATCAACCACGCTTTAGGGGGAGCGTACGTGTGAGGGCGCGGGTTAGTGTCAGCGTACGGGTTAGGATTAGGGGACGGGTGAGGGTCAGGCTTCGGGGAAGGCTTAGGGTTAGGGTTCGTGCTAGGTTTAGGGTTAGGGGACGGGGACGGTTTAGGGTCCAGGTGAGGGTACGACCACGCTTTAGGGGGAGCGTACGTGTGAGGGCACGGGTTAGTGTCAGCGTTCGGGTTAGGATTAGGGGACGGGTGAGGGTCAGGCTTCGGGGAAGGGTTAGGGTTAGGGTTCGGGCTAGGGTTAGGGCTAGGGGACGGGGACGGTTTAGGGTCCACGTGAGGGTACGACAACGCTTTAGGGGGAGCGTACGTGTGAGGGCGCGAGTTAGTGTCACCGTACGGGTTAGGATTAGGGGACGGGTGAGGGTCAGGCTTCGGGGAAGGGCTAGGGTTAGGGTTCGGGCTAGGGTTAGGTTTAGGGGACGGGGACGGTTTAGGGTCCAGGTGAGGGTACGACCACGATTTAGGGGGAGCGTACGTGTGAGGGCGCGGGTTAGTGTCAGCGTACGGGTTAGGATTAGGGGACGTGTGAGGGTCAGGCTTCGGGGAAAGGTTAGGGTTAGGGTTCGGGCTAGGGTTAGGGTTAGGGGACGGGGACGGTTTAGGGTCCAGGTGAGGGTACGACAACGCTTTAGGGGGAGCCTACGTGTGAGGGCGCGGGTTAGTGTCAGCGTACAGGTTAGTATTAGGGGACGGGTGAGGGTCAGGCTTCGAGGAAGTGTTAGGGTTAGGGTTCGGGCTAGGGTTAGGGTTAGGGGACGAGGACGGTTTAGGGTCCAGGTGAGGGTTCGACCACGCTTTAGGGGGAGCGTACTTGTGAGGGCGCGGGTTAGTGTCAGCGTACGGGTTAGGATTAGGGGACGGGTGAGGGTCAGTCTTCGGGGAAGGGTTAGGGTTAGGGTTCGGGCTAGGGTTAGGGTTAGGGGACGGGGACGGTTTAGGGTCCAGGTGACGGTACGACCACGCTTTAGGGGGAGCGTACGTGTGAGGGTGCGGGTTAGTGTCAGCGTACGGGTTAGGATTAGGGGACGGGTGCGGGTCAGGCTTCGGGGAAGGGTTAGGGTTACGGTTCGGGCTAGGGTTAGGGTTAGGGGACGGGGACGGTTTAGGGTCCAGGTGAGGGTACGACAACGCTTTAGGGGGAGCGTACGTGTGAGGGCGCGGGTTAGTGTCAGCGTACGGGTTAGGATTAGGGGACGGGTGAGGGTCAGGCTTCGGGGAAAGGTTAGGGTTAGGGTTCGGGCTAGGGTTAGGGTTAGGGGACGGGGACGGTTTAGGGTCCAGGTGAGGGTACGACAACGCTTTAGTGGGAGCGTTCGTGTGAGGGCGCGGGTTAGTGTCAGCGTACGGGTTAGGATTAGGGGACGGGTGAGGGTCAGGCTTCCGGGAAGGGTTAGGGTTAGGTTTCGGGCTAGGGTTAGGGTTAGGGGACGGGGACGGTTTAGGGTCCAGGTGAGGGTACGACAACGCTTTAGTGGGAGCGTACGTGTGAGGGCGTGGGTTAGTGTCAGCGTACGGGTTAGGATTAGGGGACGGGTGAGGGTCAGGCTTCGGGGAAGGGTTAGGGTTAGGGTTCGGGCTAGGGTTAGGGTTAGGGGACGGGGACGGTTTAGGGTCCAGGTGAGTGTACGACAACGCTTTAGGGGGAGCGTACCTGTGAGGGCGCGGGTTAGTGTCAGCGTACGGGTTAGGATTAGGGGACGGGTGAGGGTCAGGCTTCGGGGAAGGGTTAGGGTTAGGGTTCGGGCTAGGGTTAGGGTTAGGGGACGGGGACGGTTTAGGGTCCAGGTGAGGGTACGACCACGCTTTAGGGGGAGCGTACGTGTGAGGGCGTGGGTTAGTGTCAGCGTACGGGTTAGGATTAGGGGACGGGTGAGGGTCAGGCTTCGGGGTAGGGTTAGGGTTAGGGTTCGGGCTAGGGTTAGGGTTAGGGGACGGGGACGGTTTAGGGTTCAGGTGAGGGTACGACAACGCTTTAGGGGGAGCGTACGTGTGAGGGCGCGGGTTAGTGTCAGCGTACGGGTTAGGATTAGGGGACGGGTGAGGGTCAGCCTTCGAGGAAGGGTTAGGGTTAGGGTTCGGGCTAGGGTTAGGGTTAGGGGACGGGGACGGTTTAGGGTCCAGGTGAGGGTACGACCACGCTTTAGGGGGAGCGTACGTGTGAGGGCGCGGGTTAGTGTCAGCGTACGGGTTAGGATTAGGGGACGGGTGAGGGTCAGGCTTCGGGGAAGGGTTAGGGTTAGGGTTCGGGCTAGGGTTAAGGTTAGGGGACGGGGACGGTTTAGGGTCCAGGTGAGGGTACGTCCACGCTTTAGGGGGAGCGTACGTGTGAGGGCGCGGGTTAGTGTCAGCGTACGGGTTAGGATTAGGGGACGAGTGAGGGTTAGGCTTCGGGGAAGGGTTCGTTTAGGGTTCGGGCTAGGGTTAGGGTTAGGGGACGGGGACGGTTTAGGGTCCAGGTGAGTGTACGACAATGCTTTAGGGGGAGCGTACGTGTGAGGGCGCGGGTCAGTGTCAGCGTACGGGTTAGGATTAGGGGACGGTGAGGGTCAGGCTTCGGGGAAGGGTTAGGGTTAAGGTTCGGGCTAGGGTTAGGGTTAGGGGACGGGGACGGTTTAGGGTCCAGGTGAGGGTACGACCATGCTTTAGGGGGAGCGTACGTGTGAGGGCGTGGGTTAGTGTCAGCGTACGGGTTAGGATTAGGGGACGGGTGAGGGTCAGGCTTCGGGGAAGGGTTAGGGTTAGGGTTCGGGCTAGGGTTAGGGTTAGGGGACGGGGACGGTTTAGGGTCCAGGTGAGGGTACGACCACCCTTTAGGGGGAGCGTACGTGTGAGGGCGTGGGTTAGTGTCAGCGTACGGGTTAGGATTAGGGGACGGGTGAGGGTCAGGCTTCGGGGTAGGGTTAGGGTTAGCGTTCGGGCTAGGGTTAGGGTTAGGGGACGGGGACGGTTTAGGGTTCAGGTGAGGGTACGACAACGCTTAAGGGGGAGCGTACGTGTGAGGGCGCGGGTTAGTGTCAGCGTACGGGTTAGGATTAGGGGACGGGTGAGGGTCAGGCTTCGGGGAAGGGTTAGGGTTAGTGTTCGGGCTAGGGTTAGGGTTAGGAGACGGGGACGGTTTAGGGTCCAGGTGAGGGATCGACCACGCTTTAGGGGGATCGTACGTGTGAGGGCGCGGGTTAGTGTCAGCGTACGGGTTAGGATTAGGGGACGGGTGAGGGTCAGGCTTCGGGGAAGGGTTAGGGTTAGGGTTCGGGCTAGGGTTAGGGTTAGGGGACGGGGACGGTTTAGGGTCCAGGTGAGGGTACGACCACGCTTTAGGGGGAGCGTACGTGTGAGGGCGCGGGTTAGTGTCAGCGTACGGGTTAGGATTAGGGGACGGGTGAGGGTCAGCCTTCGAGGAAGGGTTAGGGTTAGGTTTCGGGCTAGGGTTAGGGTTAGGGGACGGGGACGGTTTAGGGTCCAGGTGAGGGTACGACCACGCTTTAGGGGGAGCATACGTGTGAGGGCACGGGTTAGTGTCAGCGTACGGGTTAGGATTAGGGGACGGGTGAGGGTCAGGCTTCGGGGAAGGGTTAGGGTTAGGGTTCGGGCTAGGGTTAGGGTTAGGGGACGGGGACGGTTTAGGGTCCAGGTGAGGGTACGTCCACGCTTTAGGGGGAGCGTACGTGTGAGGGCGCGGGGTAGTGTCAGCGTACGGGTTAGGATTAGGGGACGAGTGAGGGTCAGGCTTCGGGGAAGTGTTCGGTTAGGGTTCGGGCTAGGGTTAGTGTTAGAGGACGGGGACGGTTTAGGGTCCAGGTGAGTGTACGACAACGCTTTAGGGGGAGCGTACGTGTGAGGGCGCGGGTCAGTGTCAGCGTACGGGTTAGGATTAGGGGACGGGTGAGGGTCAGGCTTCGGGGAAGGGTTAGGGTTAGGGTTCGGGCTAGGGTTAGGGTTAGGGGACGGGGACGGTTTAGGGTCCAGGTGAGGGTACGACCACGCTTTAGGGGGAGCGTACGTGTGAGGGCGTGGGTTAGTGTCAGCGTACGGGTTAGGATTAGGGGACGGGTGAGGGTCAGGCTTCGGGGTAGGGTTAGGGTTAGGGTTTGGGCTAGGGTTAGGGTTAGGGGACGGGGACGGTTTAGGGTTCAGGTGAGGGTACGACCACGCTTTAGGGGGAGCGTACGTGTGAGGGCGCGGGTTAGTGTCAGCGTACGGGTTAGGATTAGGGGACGGGTGAGGGTCAGGCTTCGGGGAAGGGTTAGGGTTAGGGTTCGGGCTAGGGTTAGGGTTAGGGGACGGGGACGGCTTAGGGTCCAGGTGAGGGTACGACCACGCTTTAGGGGGAGCGTACGTGTGAGGGCGCGGGTTAGTGTCAGCGTACGGGTTATGATTTTGGGACGGGTGAGGGTCAGGCTTCGGGGAAGGATTAGGGTTAGGGTTCGGGCTAGGGTTAGGGTTAGGGGACGGGGACGGTTTAGGGTCCAGGTGAGGGTACGACCACGCTTTAGGGGGAGCGTACGTGTGAGGGCGCGGGTTAGTGTCAGCGTACGGGTTAGGATTAGGGGACGGGTGAGGGTCAGGCTTCGGGGAAGGGTTAGGGTTAGTGTTCGGGCTAGGGTTAGGGTTAGGAGACGGGGACGGTTTAGGGTCCAGGTGAGGGATCGACCACGCTTTAGGGGGAGCGTACGTGTGAGGGCGAGGGTTAGTGTCAGCGTACGGGTTAGGATTAGGGGACGGGTGAGGGTCAGGCTTCGGGGAAGGGTTAGGGTTAGGGTTCGGGCTAGGGTTAGGGTTAGGGGACGGGGACGGTTTAGGGTCCAGGTGAGGGTACGTCCACGCTTTAGGGGGAGCGTACGTGTGAGGGCGCGGGGTAGTGTCAGCGTACGGGTTAGGATTAGGGGACGAGTGAGGGTCAGGCTTCGGGGAAGTGTTCGGTTAGGGTTCGGGGTAGGGTTAGTGTTAGAGGACGGGGACGGTTTAGGGTCCAGGTGAGTGTACGACAACGCTTTAGGGGGAGCGTACGTGTGAGGGCGCGGGTTAGTGTCAGCGTACGGGTTATGATTATGGGACGGGTGAGGGTCAGGCTTCGGGGAAGGATTAGGGTTAGGGTTCGGGCTAGGGTTAGGGTTAGGGGACGGGGACGGTTTAGGGTCCAGGTGAGGGTACGACCACGCTTTAGGGGGAGCGTACGTGTGAGGGCGCGGGTTAGTGTCAGCGTACGGGTTAGGATTAGGGGACGGGTGCGGGTCAGGCTTCGGGGAAGGGTTAGGGTTAGTGTTCGGGCTAGGGTTAGGGTTAGGAGACGGGGACGGTTTAGGGTCCAGGTGAGGGATCGACCACGCTTTAGGGGGAGCGTACGTGTGAGGGCGAGGGTTAGTGTCAGCGTACGGGTTAGGATTAGGGGACGGGTGAGGGTCAGGCTTCGGGGAAGGGTTAGGGTTAGGGTTCGGGCTAGGGTTAGGGTTAGGGGACGGGGACGGTTTAGGGTCCAGGTGAGGGTACGACCACGCTTTAGGGGGAGCGTACGTGTGAGGGCGCGGGTTAGTGTCAGCGTACGGGTTAGGATTAGGGGACGGGTGAGGGTCAGCCTTCGAGGAAGTGTTAGGGTTAGGTTTCGGGCTAGGGTTAGGGTTAGGGGACGGGGACGGTTTAGGGTCCAGGTGAGGGTACGACCACGCTTTAGGGGGAGCGTACGTGTGAGGGCACGGGTTAGTGTCAGCGTACGGGTTAGGATTAGGGGACGGGTGAGGGTCAGGCTTCGGGGAAGGGTTAGGGTTAGGGTTCGGGCTAGGGTTAGGGTTAGGGGACGGGGACGGTTTAGGGTCCAGGTGAGGGTACGTCCACGCTTTAGGGGGAGCGTACGTGTGAGGGCGCGGGTTAGTGTCAGCGTACGGGTTAGGATTAGGGGACGAGTGAGGGTCAGGCTTCGGGGAAGTGTTCGGTTAGGGTTCGGTCTAGGGTTAGTGTTAGAGGACGGGGACGGTTTAGGGTCCAGGTGAGTGTACGACAACGCTTTAGGGGGAGCGTACGTGTGAGGGCGCGGGTCAGTGTCAGCGTACGGGTTAGGATTAGGGGACGGGTGAGGGTCAGGCTTCGGGGAAGGGTTATGGTTAGGGTTCGGGCTAGGGTTAGGGTTAGGGGACGGGGACGGTTTAGGGTCCAGGTGAGGGTACGACCACGCTTTAGGGGGAGCGTACGTGTGAGGGCGTGGGTTAGTGTCAGCGTACGGGTTAGGATTAGGGGACGGGTGAGTGTCAGGCTTCGGGGTAGGGTTAGGGTTAGGGTTTGGGCTAGGGTTAGGGTTAGGGTACGGGGACGGTTTAGGGTTCAGGTGAGGGTACGACAACGCTTTAGGGGGAGCGTACGTGTGAGGGCGCGGGTTAGTGTCAGCGTACGGGTTAGGATTAGGGGACGGGTGAGGGTCAGGCTTCGGGGAAGGGTTAGGGTTAGGGTTCGGGCTAGGGTTAGGGTTAGGGGACGGGGACGGCTTAGGGTCCAGGTGAGGGTACGACCACGCTTTAGGGGGAGCGTACGTGTGAGGGCGCGGGTTAGTGTCAGCGTACGGGTTAGGATTAGGGGACGGGTGAGGGTCAGGCTTCGGGGAAGGGTTAGGGTTAGGGTTCGGGCTAGGGTTAGGGTTAGGGGACGGGGACGGTTTAGGGTCCAGGTGAGGGTACGACCACGCTTTAGGGGGAGCGTACGTGTGAGGGCGCGGGTTAGTGTCAGCGTACGGGTTAGGATTACGGGACGGGTGAGGGTCAGGCTTCGGGGTAGGGTTAGGGTTAGGGTTCGGGCTAGGGTTAGGGTTAGGGGACGGGGACGGTTTAGGGTTCAGGTGAGGGTACGACAACGCTTTAGGGGGAGCGTACGTGTGAGGGCGCGGGTTAGTGTCAGCGTATGGGTTAGGATTAGGGGACGGGTGAGGGTCAGGCTTCGGGGAAGGGTTAGGGTTAGGGTTCGGGCTAGGGTTAGGGTTAGGGTACGGGGACGGTTTAGGTTCCAGGTGAGGGTATGAGAACGCTTTAGGGGGAGCGTACGTGTTAGGGCGCGGGTTAGTGTCAGCGTACGGGTTAGGATTAGGGGACGGGTGAGGGTCAGGCTTCGGGGAAGGGTTAGGGTTAGGGTTCGGGCTAGGGTTAGGGTTAGGGTACGGGGACGGTTTAGGTTCCAGGTGAGGGTTCGACCACGCTTTAGGGGGAGCGTACGTGTGAGGGCGCGGGTTAGTGTCAGCGTACGGGTTAGGATTAGGGGACGGGTGAGGGTCAGGCTTCGGGGAAGGGTTAGGGTTAGGGTTCGGGCTAGGGTTAGGGTTAGGGGACAGGGACGGTTTAGGGTCCAGGTGAGGGTACGACCACGCTTTAGGGGGAGCGTACGTGTGAGGGCGCGGGTTACTGTCAGCGTACGGGTTAGGATTAGGGGACGGGTGAGGGTCAGGCTTCGGGGAAGGGTTAGGGTTAGGGTTCCGGCTAGGGTTAGGGTTAGGGGACGGGGACGGTTTAGGGTCCGGGTGAGGGTACGACAACGCTTTAGGGGGAGCGTACGTGTGAGTGCGCGGGTTAGAGTCAGCGTACGGTTAGGATTAGGGGACGGTTGAGGGTCCGGCTTCGGGGAAGGGTTAGGGTTAGGGTTCGGTCTAGGGTTAGGGTTTCGGGACGGGGACGGTTTAGGGTCCAGGTGAGGGTACGACAACGATTTAGGGGGAGTGTACGTGTGAGGGCGCGGGTTAGTGTCAGCGTACGGGTTAGGATTAGGGGACGGGTGAGGGTCAGGCTTCGGGGAAGGGTTAGGGTTAGGGTTCGGGCTAGGGTTAGGGTTAGGGGACGGGGAGGGTTTAGGGTCCGGGTGAGTGTACGACAACGCTTTAGGGGGAGCGTACGTGTGAGGGCGCGGGTTAGTGTCAGCGTACGGGTTAGGATTAGGGGACGGGTGAGGATCAGGCTTTGGGGAAGGTTTAGGGTTAGGGTTCGGGCTAGGGTTAGGGTTAGGGGACGGGGACGGTTTAGGATCCAGGTGAGGGTATGACAACGCTTTAGGGGGAGCGTACGTGTTAGGGCGCGGGTTAGTGTCAGCGTACGGGTTAGGATTAGGGGACGGGTGAGGGTCAGGCTTCGGGGAAAGGTTAGGGTTAGGGTTCGGGCTAGGGTTAGGGTTAGGGGACGGGGACGGTTTAGGTTCCAGGTGAGGGTTCGACCACGCTTTAGGGGGAGCGTACGTGTGAGGGCGCGGGTTAGTGTCAGCGTACGGGTTAGGATTAGGGGACGGGTGAGGGTCAGGCTTCGGGGAAGGGTTAGGGTTAGGGTTCGGGCTAGGGTTAGGGTTAGGGGACGGGGACGGTTTAGGGTCCAGGTGAGGGTACGACCACGCTTTAGGGGGAGCGTACGTGTGAGGGCGCGGGTTAGTGTCAGCGTACGGGTTAGGATTAGGGGACGGGTGAGGGTCAGGCTTCGGGGAAGGGTTAGGGTTAGGGTTCGGGCTAGGGTTAGGGTTAGGGGACGGCGACGGTTTAGGGTCCGGGTGAGTGTAAGACCACGCTTTAGGGGGAGCGTACGTGTGAGGGCGCGGGTTAGTGTCAGCGTACGGGTTAGGATTAGGGGACGGGTGAGGGTCAGGCTTCGGGGAAGGGTTAGGGTTAGGGTTCGGGCTAGGGTTAGGGTTAGGGGACGGGGACGGTTTAGGGTCCAGGTGAGGGTACGACAACGCTTTAGGGGGAGCGTACGTGTGAGGGCGCGGGTTAGTGTCAGCGTACGGGTTAGGATTAGGGGACGGGTGAGGGTCAGGCTTCGGGGAAGGGTTAGGGTTAGGGTTCGGGCTAGGGTTAAGGTTAGGGGACGTGGACGGTTTAGAGTCCAGGTGAGGGTAGGACAACGCTTTAGGGGGAGCGTACGTGTGAGGGCGCGGGTTAGTGTCAGCGTACGGGTTAGGATTAGGGGACGGGTGAGTGTCAGGCTTCGGGGAAGGGTTAGGGTTATGGTTCGGGCTAGGGTCAGGGTTAGGGGACGGGGAGGGTTTAGGGTCCGGGTGAGTGTACGACAACGCTTTAGGGGGAGCATACGTGTGAGGGCGCGGGTTAGTGTCAGCGTACGGGTTAGGATTAGGGGACGGGTGAGGGTCAGGCTTCGGGGAAGGGTTAGGGTTAGGGTTCGGGCTAGGATTTGAGTTAGGGGACGGGGACGGTTTAGGGTCCAGGTGAGGGTACGACCACGCTTTATGGGGAGCGTACGTGTGAGGGCGCGGGTTAGTGTCAGCGTACGGGTTAGGATTAGGGGACGGGTGAGGGTCAGGCTTCGGGGAAGGGTTATGGTTAGGGTTCGGGCTAGGGTTAGGGTTAGGGGATGGGGACGGTTTAGGGTCCAGGTGAGGGTACGACCACCCTTTAGGGGGAGCGTACATGTGAGGGCGCGGGTTAGTGTCAGCGTACGGGTTAGGATTAGGGGACGGGTGAGGGTCAGGCTTCGGGGAAAGGTTAGGGTTAGGGTTCGGGCTAAGGTTAGGGTTAGGGGACGGGGACGGTTTAGGGTCCAGGTGAGGGTACGACCACGCTTTAGGGGGAGCATACGTGTTAGGGCGCGGGTTAGTGTCAGCGTACGGGTTAGGATTAGGGGACGGGTGAGGGTCAGGCTTCGGGGAAGGGTTAGGTTTAGGGTTCGGGCTAGGGTTAGGGTTAGGGGCCGGGGACGGTCTAGGGTCCAGGTGAGGGTACGACTACGCTTTAGGGGGAGCGTACGTGTGAGGGCGCGGGTTAGTGTCAGCGTACGGGTTAGGATTAGGGGACGGGTGAGGGTCAGGCTTCGGGGAAGGGTTAGGGTTAGGGTTCGGGCTAGGGTTAGGGTTAGAGGACGGGGACGGTTTAGGGTCCGGGTGAGGGTACGACAACGCTTTAGGGGGAGCGTACGTGTGAGGGCGCGGGTTAGTGTCAGCGTACTGTTTAGGATTATGGGACGGGTGAGGGTCAGGCTTCGGGGAAGGGTTAGGGCTAGGGTTCGGGCTAGGGTTAGGGTTAGGGGACGGGGACGGTTTAGGGTTCAGGTGAGGGTTCGACCACGCTTTCGGGGGAGCGTTCGTGTGAGGGCGCGGGTTAGTGTCAGCGTACGGGTTAGGATTAGGGGACGGGTGAGGGTCAGGCTTCGGGGAAGGGTTAGAGTTAGGGTTCGGGCTAGGGTTAGGGTTAGGGGTCGGGGACCGTTTAGGGTCCAGGTGAGGGTACGACCACGCTTTAGGGGGAGCGTACGTGTGAGGGCGCGGGTTAGTGTCAGCGTACGGGTTAGGATTAGGGGACGGGTGAGGGTCAGGCTTCGGGGAAGGGTTAGGGTTAGGGTTCGGGCTAGGGTTACGTTTAGGGGATGGGGACGGTTTAGGGTCCGGGTGAGGGTACGACAACGCTTTAGGGGAGCGTACGTGTGAGGGCGCGGGTTAGTGTCAGCGTACGGGTTAGGATTAGGGGACGGGTGAGAGTCAGACTTCGGGGAAGTGTTAGGGTTAGGGTTACGGTTCGGGCTAGGGTTAGGGTTAGGGGACGGCGACGGTTTAGGGTCCGGGTGAGGGTAAGACCACGCTTTAGGGGGAGCGTACGTGTGAGGGCGCGGGTTAGTGTCAGCGTACGGGTTAGGATTAGGGGACGGGTGAGGGTCCGGCTTCGGGGAAGGGTTAGGGTTAGGGTTCGGGCTAGGGTTAGGGTTAGGGGACGGGGACGGTTTAGGGTCCAGGTGAGGGTACGACCACGCTTTAGGGGGAGCGTACGTGTGAGGGCGCGGGTTAGTGTCAGCGTACGGGTTAGGATTAGGTGACGGGTGTGGGTCAGGCTTCGGGGTAGGGTTAGGGTTAGGGTTCAGGCTAGGGTTAGTGTTAGGGGACGGGGACGGTTTAGGGTCCAGGTGAGGGTACGACAACGCTTTAGGGGGAGCGTACGTGTGAGGGCGCGGGTTAGTGTCAGCGTACGGGTTAGGATTAGGGGACGGGTGAGGGTCAGGCTTCGGGGTAGGGTTAGGGTTAGGGTTCAGGCTAGGGTTAGGGTTAGGGGACGGGGACGGTTTAGGGTCCAGGTGAGGGTACGACAACGCTTTAGGGGGAGCGTACGTGTGAGGGCGCGGATTAGTGTCAGCGTACGGGTTAGGATTAGGGGACGGGTGAGTGTCAGGCTTCGGGGAAGGCTTAGGGTTAGGGTTCGGGGTAGGGTTAGGGTTAGGGGACGGGGACGGTTTAGGGTCCAGGTGAGGGTACGACCACGCTTTAGGGGGAGCGTACGTGTGAGGGCGCGGGTTAGTGTCAGCGTACGGGTTAGGATTAGGGGACGGGTGAGGGTCAGGCTTCGGGGAACGGTTAGGGTTAGGGTTCGGGCTAGGGTTAGGGTTAGGGGACGGGGACGGTTTAGGGTCCAGGTGAGGGTACGACCACGCTTTAGGGGGAGCGTACGTGTGAGGGTGCGGGTTAGTGTCAGCGTACGGGTTAGGATTAGGGGACGGGTGAGGGTCAGGCTTCGGGGAAGGGTTAGGGTTAGGGTTCGGGCTAGGGTTAGGGTTAGGGGACGGGGACGGTTTAGGGTCCAGGTGAGGGTACGACTACGCTTTAGGGGGAGCGTACGTGTGAGGGCGTGGGTTAGTGTCAGCGTACGGGTTAGGATTAGGGGACGGGTGAGGGTCAGGCTTCGGGGAAGGGTTAGGGTTAGGGTTCGGGCTAGGGTTAGGGTTAGGGGACGGGGACGGTTTAGGGTCCAGCTGAGGGTACGACAACGCTTTAGGGGGAGCGTACATGTGAGGGCGCGGGTTAGTGTCAGCGTACGGGTTAGGATTAGGGGACGGGTGAGGGTCAGGCTTCGGGGAAGGGTTAGGGTTAGGGTTCGGGCTAGGGTTAGAGTTAGGGGACGGCGACGGTTTAGGGTCCGGGTGAGTGTACGACCACGCTTTAGGGGGAGCGTACGTGTGAGGGCGCGGGTTAGTGTCAGCGTACGGGTTAGGATTAGGGGACGGGTGAGGGTCAGGCTTCGGGGAAGGGTTAGGGTTAGGGTTCGGGCTAGGGTTAGGGTTAGGGGACGGGGACGGTTTAGGGTCCAGGTGAGGGTACGACAACGCTTTAGGGGGAGCGTACGTGTGAGGGCGCGGGTTAGTGTCAGCGTACGGGTTAGGATTAGGGGACGGGTGAGGGTCAGGCTTCGGGGAAGGGTTAGGGTTAGGGTTCGGGCTAGGGTTAAGGTTAGGGGACGTGGACGGTTTAGGGTCCAGGTGAGGGTAGGACAACGCTTTAGGGGGAGCGTACGTGTGAGGGCGCGGGTTAGTGTCAGCGTACGGGTTAGGATTAGGGGACGGGTGAGGGTCAGGCTTCGGGGAAGGGTTAGGGTTAGGGTTCGGGCTAGGGTCAGGGTTAGGGGACGGGGAGGGTTTAGGGTCCGGGTGAGTGTACGACAACGCTTTAGGGGGAGCATACGTGTGAGGGCGCGGGTTAGTGTCAGCGTACGGGTTAGGATTAGGGGACGGGTGAGGGTCAGGCTTCGGGGAAGGGTTAGGGTTAGGGTTCGGGCTAGGATTTGAGTTAGGGGACGGGGACGGTTTAGGGTCCAGGTGAGGGTACGACCACGCTTTATGGGGAGCGTACGTGTGAGGGCGCGGGTTAGTGTCAGCGTACGGGTTAGGATTAGGGGACGGGTGAGGGTCAGGCTTCGGGGAAAGGTTAGGGTTAGGGTTCGGGCTAAGGTTAGGGTTAGGGGACGGGGACGGTTTAGGGTCCAGGTGAGGGTACGACCACGCTTTAGGGGGAGCATACGTGTTAGGGCGCGGGTTAGTGTCAGCGTACGGGTTAGGATTAGGGGACGGGTGAGGGTCAGGCTTCGGGGAAGGGTTAGGTTTAGGGTTCGGGCTAGGGTTAGGGTTAGGGGCCGGGGACGGTTTAGGGTCCAGGTGAGGGTACGACTACGCTTTAGGGGGAGCGTACGTGTGAGGGCGCGGGTTAGTGTCAGCGTACGGGTTAGGATTAGGGGACGGGTGAGGGTCAGGCTTCGGGGAAGGGTTAGGGTTAGGGTTCGGGCTAGGGTTAAGGTTAGGGGACGTGGACGGTTTAGGGTCCAGGTGAGGGTAGGACAACGCTTTAGGGGGAGCGTACGTGTGAGGGCGCGGGTTAGTGTCAGCGTACGGGTTAGGATTAGGGGACGGGTGAGTGTCAGGCTTCGGGGAAGGGTTAGGGTTAGGGTTCGGGCTAGGGTCAGGGTTAGGGGACGGGGAGGGTTTAGGGTCCGGGTGAGTGTACGACAACGCTTTAGGGGGAGCATAC
The DNA here is from genome assembly GCF_964374135.1 of Grampus griseus. NCBI lineage: Eukaryota > Metazoa > Chordata > Mammalia > Artiodactyla > Delphinidae > Grampus > Grampus griseus. Next base: position 102,941,270 of record NC_139005.1, read on the forward strand.
GTGTGAGGGCGCGGGTTAGTGTCAGCGTACGGGTTAGGATTAGGGGACGGGTGAGGGTCAGGCTTCGGGGAAGGGTTAGGGTTAGGGTTCGGGCTAGGATTTGAGTTAGGGGACGGGGACGGTTTAGGGTCCAGGTGAGGGTACGACCACGCTTTATGGGGAGCGTACGTGTGAGGGCGCGGGTTAGTGTCAGCGTACGGGTTAGGATTAGGGGACGGGTGAGGGTCAGGCTTCGGGGAAAGGTTAGGGTTAGGGTTCGGGCTAAGGTTAGGGTTAGGGGACGGGGACGGTTTAGGGTCCAGGTGAGGGTACGACCACGCTTTAGGGGGAGCATACGTGTTAGGGCGCGGGTTAGTGTCAGCGTACGGGTTAGGATTAGGGGACGGGTGAGGGTCAGGCTTCGGGGAAGGGTTAGGTTTAGGGTTCGGGCTAGGGTTAGGGTTAGGGGCCGGGGACGGTTTAGGGTCCAGGTGAGGGTACGACTACGCTTTAGGGGGAGCGTACGTGTGAGGGCGCGGGTTAGTGTCAGCGTACGGGTTAGGATTAGGGGACGGGTGAGGGTCAGGCTTCGGGGAAGGGTTAGGGTTAGGGTTCGGGCTAGGGTTAGGGTTAGAGGACGGGGACGGTTTAGGGTCCGGGTGAGGGTACGACAACGCTTTAGGGGGAGCGTACGTGTGAGGGCGCGGGTTAGTGTCAGCGTACTGTTTAGGATTATGGGACGGGTGAGGGTCAGGCTTCGGGGAAGGGTTAGGGCTAGGGTTCGGGCTAGGGTTAGGGTTAGGGGACGGGGACGGTTTAGGGTTCAGGTGAGGGTTCGACCACGCTTTCGGGGGAGCGTACGTGTGAGGGCGCGGGTTAGTGTCAGCGTACGGGTTAGGATTAGGGGACGGGTGAGGGTCAGGCTTCGGGGAAGGGTTAGAGTTAGGGTTCGGGCTAGGGTTAGGGTTAGGGGTCGGGGACCGTTTAGGGTCCAGGTGAGGGTACGACCACGCTTTAGGGGGAGCGTACGTGTGAGGGCGCGGGTTAGTGTCAGCGTACGGGTTAGGATTAGGGGACGGGTGAGGGTCAGGCTTCGGGGAAGGGTTAGGGTTAGGGTTCGGGCTAGGGTTACGTTTAGGGGATGGGGACGGTTTAGGGTCCGGGTGAGGGTACGACAACGCTTTAGGGGAGCGTACGTGTGAGGGCGCGGGTTAGTGTCAGCGTACGGGTTAGGATTAGGGGACGGGTGAGAGTCAGACTTCGGGGAAGTGTTAGGGTTAGGGTTACGGTTCGGGCTAGGGTTAGGGTTAGGGGACGGCGACGGTTTAGGGTCCGGGTGAGGGTAAGACCACGCTTTAGGGGGAGCGTACGTGTGAGGGCGCGGGTTAGTGTCAGCGTACGGGTTAGGATTAGGGGACGGGTGAGGGTCCGGCTTCGGGGAAGGGTTAGGGTTAGGGTTCGGGCTAGGGTTAGGGTTAGGGGACGGGGACGGTTTAGGGTCCAGGTGAGGGTACGACCACGCTTTAGGGGGAGCGTACGTGTGAGGGCGCGGGTTAGTGTCAGCGTACGGGTTAGGATTAGGTGACGGGTGAGTGTCAGGCTTCGGGGAAGGGTTAGGGTTAGGGTTCGGGGTAGGGTTAGGGTTAGGGGACGGGGACGGTTTAGGGTCCAGGTGAGGGTACGACCACGCTTTAGGGGGAGCGTACGTGTGAGGGCGCGGGTTAGTGTCAGCGTACGGGTTAGGATTAGGGGACGGGTGAGGGTCAGGCTTCGGGGAACGGTTAGGGTTAGGGTTCGGGCTAGGGTTAGGGTTAGGGGACGGGGACGGTTTAGGGTCCAGGTGAGGGTACGACCACGCTTTAGGGGGAGCGTACGTGTGAGGGCGCGGGTTAGTGTCAGCGTACGGGTTAGGATTAGGGGACGGGTGAGGGTCAGGCTTCGGGGAACGGTTAGGGTTAGGGTTCGGGCTAGGGTTAGGGTTAGGGGACGGGGACGGTTTAGGGTCCAGGTGAGGGTACGACAACGCTTTAGGGGGAGCGTACGTGTGAGGGTGCGGGTTAGTGTCAGCGTACGGGTTAGGATTAGGGGACGGGTGAGGGTCAGGCTTCGGGGAAGGGTTAGGGTTAGGGTTCGGGCTAGGGTTAGGGTTAGGGGACGGGGACGGTTTAGGGTCCAGGTGAGGGTACGACTACGCTTTAGGGGGAGCGTACGTGTGAGGGCGTGGGTTAGTGTCAGCGTACGGGTTAGGATTAGGGGACGGGTGAGGGTCAGGCTTCGGGGAAGGGTTAGGGTTAGGTTTCGGGCTAGGGTTAGGGTTAGGGGACGGGGACGGTTTAGGGTCCAGCTGAGGGTACGACAACGCTTTAGGGGGAGCGTACATGTGAGGGCGCGGGTTAGTGTCAGCGTACGGGTTAGGATTAGGGGACGGGTGAGGGTCAGGCTTCGGGGAAGGGTTAGGGTTAAGGTTCGGGCTAGGGTTAGGGTTAGGGAACGGGGACGGTTTAGGGTCCAGGTGAGGGTACGACCACGCTTTAGGGGGAGCGTACGTGTGAGGGCGGGGGTTAGTGTCAGCATACAGGTTAGGATTAGGGGACGGGTGTTGGTCAGGCTTCGGGGAAGGGTTAGGGTTATGGTTCGGGCTAGGGTTAGGGTTAGGGGACGGGGACGGTTTAGGGTCCAGGTGAGGGTACGACCACGCTTTAGGGGGAGCGTACGTGTGAGGGCGCGGGTTAGTGTCAGCGTACGGTTTAGGATTAAGGGACGGGTGAGGGTCAGGCTTCGGGGAATGGTTAGGGTTACGGTTCGGGCTAGGGTTAGGGTTAGGGGACGGGGACGGTTTAGGGTCCAGGTGAGGGTACGACCACACTTTAGGGGGAGCGAACGTGTGAGGGCGCGGGTTAGTGTCAGCGTACGGGTTAGGATTAGGGGACGGGTGAGTGTCAGGCTTCGGGGAAGGGTTAGGGTTAGGGTTCGGGCTAGGGTTAGGGTTAGGGGACGGGGACGGTTTAGGGTCCAGGTGAGAGTACGACAACGCTTTAGGGGGAGCGTACGTGTGAGGGCGCGGGTTAGTGTCAGCGTACAGGTTAGGATTAGGGGACGGGAGAGGGTCAGGCTTCGGGGAAGGGTTAGGGTTAGGGTTCGGGCTAGGGTTAGGGTTAGGGGATGGGGACGGTTTAGGGTCCAGGTGAGTGTACGACCACGCTTTAGGGGGAGCGTAAGTGTGAGGGCGTGGATTAGTGTCAGCGTACGGGTTAGGATTAGGGGACGGGTGAGGGTCAGGCTTTGGGGAAGGGTTAGGGTTAGGGTTCGGGCTAGGGTTAGGGTTAGGTGATGGGGACGGTTTTGGGTCCAGGTGAGGGTACGACCACGCTTTAGAGGGAGCGTACGTGTGAGGGCGCGGGTTAGTGTCAGCGTACGGGTTAGGATTAGGGGACGGGTGAGGGTCAGGCTTCGGGGAAGGGTTAGGTTTAGGGTTCGGGCTAGGGTTAGGGTTCGGGGACGGGGACGGTTTAGGGTCCAGGTGAGGGTACGACCACGCTTTAGGGGGAGCGTACGTTTGAGGGCGCGGGTTAGTGTCAGCGTACGGGTTAGGATTAGGGGACGGGTGAGGGTCAGGCTTCGGGGAAGGGTTAGGGTTAGGGTTCGGGCTAGGGTTAGGGTTAGGTGACAGGGACGGTTTAGGTTCCAGGTGAGGGTATGACCACGCTTTAGGGGGAGCGTACGTGTGAGGGCGCGGGTTAGTGTCAGCGTACGGGTTAGGATTAGGGGACGGGTGAGGGTCAGGCTTCGGGGAAGGGTTAGGGTTAGGGTTCGGGCTAGGGTTAGGGTTAGGGGACGGGGACGGTTTAGGGTCCAGGTGAGGGTACGACCACGCTTTAGGGCGAGCGTACGTGTGAGGGCGCGGGTTAGTGTCAGCGTACGGGTTAGGATTAGGGGACGGGTGAGGGTCAGGCTTCGGGGAAGGGTTAGGGTTAGGGTTCGGGCTAGGGTTAGGGTTAGGGGACGGGGACGGTTTAGGGTCCAGGTGAGGGTACGACCACGCTTTAGGGGGAGCGTACGTGTGAGGGCGCGGGTTAGTGTCAGCGTACGGGTTAGGATTAGGGGACGGGTGAGGTCAGGCTTCGGGGAAGGGTTAGGGTTAGGCTTCGGGCTAGGGTTAGGGTTAGGGGACGGGGACGGTTTAGGGTCCAGGTGAGGGTATGACCACGCTTTAGGGGGAGCGTACGTTTGAGGGCGCGGGTTAGTGTCAGCGTACAGGTTAGGATTAGGGGACGGGTGAGGGTCAGGCTTCGGGGAAGGGTTAGGGTTAGGGTTCGGGCTAGGGTTAGGGTTAGGGGACGGGGACGGTTTAGGGTCCAGGTGAGGGTACGACCACGCTTTAGGGGGAGCGTACGTGTGAGGGCACGGGTTAGTGTCAGCGTACGGGTTAGGATTAGGGGACGGGTGAGGGTCAGGCTTCGGGGAAGGGTTAGGGTTAGGGTTCGGGCTAGGGTTAGGGTTAGGGGACGGGGACGGTTTAGGGTCCAGGTGAGGGTACGACAACGCTTTAGGGGGAGCGTACGTGTGAGGGCGCGGGTTAGTGTCAGCGTACGGGTTAGGATTATGGGACGGGTGAGGGTCAGGCTTCGGGGAAGGGTTAGGGTTAGGGTTCGGGCTAGGGTTAGGGTTAGGGTCGGGGATGGTTTAGGGTCCAGGTGAGGGTACGACCACGCTTTAGGGGGAGCGTACGTGTGAGGGCACGGGTTAGTGTCAGCGTACGGGTTAGGATTAGGGGACGGGTGAGGGTCAGGCTTCGGGGAAGGGTTAGGGTTAGGGTTCGGGCTAGGGTTAGGGTTAGGGGACGGGGACGGTTTAGGGTCCAGGTGAGGGTACGACAACGCTTTAGGGGGAGCGTACGTGTGAGGGCGCGGGTTAGTGTCAGCGTACGGGTTAGGATTATGGGACGGGTGAGGGTCAGGCTTCGGGGAAGTGTTAGGGTTAGGGTTCGGGCTAGGGTTAGGGTTAGGGTCGGGGATGGTTTAGGTTCCAGGTGAGGGTACGACAACGCTTTAGGGGGAGCGTACGTGTGAGGGCGCGGGGTAGTGTCAGCGTACGGGTTACGATTAGGGGACGGGTGAGGGTCAGGCTTCGGGGAAGGGTTAGGGTTAGGGTTCGGGCTAGGGTTAGGGTTAGGGGACGGGGACGGTTTAGGGTCCAGGTGAGGGTACGACCACGCTTTAGGGGGAGCGTACGTGTGAGGGCGCGGGTTAGTGTCAGCGTACGTGTTAGGATTAGGGGACGGATGAGGGTCAGGCTTCGGGGAAGAGTTAGGGTTAGTGTTCGGGCTAGGGTTAGGGTTAGGGGACGGGGACGGTTTAGGGTCCAGGTGAGGGTACGACCACGCTTTAGGGGGAGCGTACGTGTGAGTGCGCGGGTTAGTGTCAGCGTACGGGTTAGGATTAGGGGACGGGTGAGGGTCAGGCTTCGGGGAAGGTTTAGGGTTAGGGTTCGGGCTAGGGTTAGGGTTAGGGGACGGGGACGGTTTAGGGTCCAGGTGAGGGTACGACAACGCTTTGGGGGAGCGTACGTGTGAGGGCGCGTGTTAGTGTCAGCGTACGGGTTAGGATTAGGGGACGGGTGAGGGTCAGGCTTCGGGGAAGGGTTAGGGTTAGGGTTCGGGCTAGGGTTAGGGTTAGGGGACGGGGACGGTTTAGGGTCCAGGTGAGGGTACGACCACGCTTTAGGGGGAGCGTACGTGTGAGGGCGCGGGTTAGTGTCAGCGTACGGGTTAGGATTAGGGGACGGGTGAGGGTCAGGCTTCGGGGAAGGTTTAGGGTTAGGGTTCGGGCTAGGGTTAGGGTTAGGGGACGGGGACGGTTTAGGGTCCAGGTGAGGGTATGACTACGCTTTAGGGGGAGCGTACGTGTGAGGGAGCATGTTAGTGTCAGCGTACTGGTTAGGATTAGGGGACGGGTGAGGGTCAGGCTTCGGGGAAGGGTTAGGGTTAGGGTTCGGGCTAGGGTTAGGGTTAGGGGACGGGGACGGTTTAGGGTCCAGGTGAGGGTACGACAACGCTTTACGGGGAGTGTACGTGTGAGGGCGCGGGTTAGTGTCAGCGTACGGGTTAGGATTAGGGGACGGGTGAGGGTCAGGCTTCGGGGAAGGGTTAGGGTTAGGGTTCGGGCTAGGGTTAGGGTTAGGGGACGGGGACGGTTTAGGGTCCGAGTGAGGGTACGACCACGCTTTAGGGGGAGTGTACGTGTGAGGGCGCGGGTTAGTGTCAGCGTACGGGTTAGGATTAGGGGACGGGTGAGGGTCAGGCTTCGGGGAAGGGTTAGGGTTAGGGTTCGGGCTAGGGTTAGGGTTAGGGGACGGGGACGGTTTAGGGTCCAGGTGAGGGTACGACCACGCTTTATGGGGAGCGTACGTTTGAGGGCGCGGGTTAGTGTCAGCGTACGGGTTAGGATTAGGGGACGGGTGAGGGTCAGGCTTCGGGGAAGGGTTAGGGTTAGGGTTCGGGCTAGGGTTAGGGTTCGGGGACGGGGATGGTTTAGGGTCCAGGTGATGGTACGACAACGCTTTAGGGGGAGCGTACGTGTGAGGGCGCGGGTTAGTGTCAGCGTACGGGTTAGGATTAGGGGACGGGTGAGGGTCAGGCTTCGCGGAAGGGTTAGGGTTAGGGTTCGGGCTAGGGTTAGGGTTAGGGGACGGGGACGGTTTAGGGTCCAGGTGAGGGTACGACAACGCTTTAGGGGGAGCGTACGTGTGAGGGCGCGTGTTAGTGTCAGCGTACGGGTTAGGATTAGGGGACGGGTGAGGGTCAGGCTTCGGGGAAGGGTTAGGGTTAGGGTTCGGGCTAGGGTTAGGGTTAGGGGACGGGGACGGTTTAGGGTCCAGGTGAGGGTACGACAACGCTTTAGGGGGAGCGTACGTGTGAGGGCGCGGGTTACTGTCGGCGTACGGGTTAGGATTAGGGGACGGGTGAGGGTCAGGCTTCGGGGAAGGGTTAGGGTTAGGGTTCGGGCTAGGGTTAGGGTTAGGGGACGGGGACGGTTTAGGGTCCAGGTGAGGGTACGACCACGCTTTAGGGGGAGCGTACGTGTGAGGGCGCGGGTTAGTGTCAGCGTACGGGTTAGGATTAGGGGACGGTTGAGGGTCAGGCTTCGGGGAAGGGTTAGGGTTAGGGTTCGGGCTAGGGTTAGGGTTAGGGGACGGGGACGGTTTAGTGTCCAGGAGAGGGTACGACAACGCTTTAGGGGGAGCGTACGTGTGAGGGCGCGGGTTAGTGTCAGCATACGGGTTAGGATTAGGGGACGGGTGAGGGTCAGGCTTCGGGGAAGGGTTAGGGTTAGGCTTCGGGCTAGGGTTAGGGTTAGGGGACGGGGACGGTTTAGGGTCCAGGTGAGGGTACGACAACGCTTTAGGGGGAGCGTACGTGTGAGGGCGCGGGTTAGTGTCAGCGTACGGGTTAGGATTAGGGGACGGGTGAGGGTCAGGCTTCGGGGAAGGGTTAGGGTTAGGGTTCGGGCTAGGGTTAGGGTTAGGGGACGGGGACGGTTTAGGGTCCAGGTGAGGGTACGACCACGCTTTAGGTGGAGGGTACGTGTGAGGGCGCGGGTTAGTGTCAGCGTACGGGTTCGGATTAGGGGACGGGTGAGGGTCAGGCTTCGGGGAAGGGTTAGGGTTAGGGTTCGGGCTAGGGTTAGGGTTAGGGGACGGGGACGGTTTAGGGTCCAGGTGAGGGTACGACCACGCTTTAGGGGGAGCGTACGTGTGTGGGCAGGGGTTAGTGTCAGCGTACGGGTTAGGATTAGGGGACAGGTGAGGGTCAGGCTTCGGGGAAGGGTTAGGGTTAGGGTTCGGGCTAGGGTTAGGGATAGGGGACGGTTTAGGGTCCAGGTGAGGGTACGACCACGCTTTAAGGGGAGCGTACGTGTGAGGGCGCGGGTTAGTGTCAGCGTACGGGTTAGGATTAGGGGACGGGTGAGGGTCAGCCTTCGGGGAAGGGTTAGGGTTAGGGTTCGGGCTAGGGTTAGGGTTAGGGGACGGGGACGGTTTAGGGTCCAGGTGAGGGTACGACCTCACTTTAGGGGGAGCGTACGTGTTAGGGCGCAGGTTAGTGTCAGCGTACGGGTTAGGATTAGGGGACGGGTGAGGGTCAGGCTTCGGGGAAGGGTTAGGGTTAGGGTTTCGGCTAGGGTTAGGGTTAGGGGACGGGGACGGTTTAGGGTCCTGGTGAGGGTTCGACCACGCTTTAGGGGGAGCGTACGTGTGAGGGTGCGGGTTAGTGTCAGCGTACGGGTGAGGATTAGGGGACGGGTGAGGGTCAGGCTTCGGGGAAGGTTTAGGGTTAGGGTTCGGGCTAGGGTTAGGGTTAGGGGACAGGGACGGTTTAGGGTCCAGGTGAGGGTACGACCACGCTTTAGGGGGAGCGTACGTGTGAGGGCGCGGGTTAGTGTCAGCGTTCGGGTTAGGATTAGGGGACGGGTGAGGGTCAGGCTTCGGGGAAGGGTTAGGTTTAGGGTTCGGGCTAGGGTTAGGGGACGGGGACGGTTTAGGGTCCGGGTGAGGGTACGACAACGCTTTAGGGGGAGCGTACGTGTGAGGGCGCGGGTTAGTGTCAGCGTACGGTTAGGATTAGGGGATGGGTGAGGGTCAGGCTTCGGGGAAGTGTTAGGGTTAGGGTTCGGGCTAGGGTTAGGGGACGGGGACGGTTTAGGGTCCGGGTGAGGGTACGACAACGCTTTAGGGGTAGCGTACGTGTGTGGGCGCGGGTTAGTGTCAGCGTACGGGTTAGGATTAGGGGACGGGTGAGGGTCAGGCTTCGGGGAAGGGTTAGGGTTAGGGTTCGGGCTAGGGTTAGGGTTAGGGGACGGGGACGGTTTAGGGTCCGGGTGAGTGTACGACAACGCTTTAGGGGGAGCGTACGTGTGAGGGCGCGGGTTAGTGTCAGCGTACGGGTTAGGATTAGGGTACGGGTGAGGGTCAGGCTTCGGGGAAGGGTTAGGGTTAGGGTTCGGGCTAGGATTAGGGTTAGGGGACGGGGACGGTTTAGGGTTCAGATGAGGGTACGACCACCCTTTACAGGGAGCGTACGTGAGAGGGCGCGGGTTAGTGTCAGCGTACGGGTTAGGATTAGGGGACGGGTGAGTGTCAGGCTTCGGGGAAGTGTTAGGGTTAGGCTTCGGGCTAGGGTTAGGGTTAGGGGACGGGGACGGTTTAGGGTCCAGGTGAGGGTAGGACAACGCTTTAGGGGGAGCGTACGTGTGAGGGCGCGGGTTAGTGTCAGCGTACGGGTTAGGATTAGGGGACGGGTGAGTGTCAGGCTTCGGGGAAGGGTTAGGGTTAGGGTTCGGGCTAGGGTCAGGGTTAGGGGACGGGGAGGGTTTAGGGTCCGGGTGAGTGTACGACAACGCTTTAGGGGGAGCATACGTGTGAGGGCGCGGGTTAGTGTCAGCGTACGGGTTAGGATTAGGGGACGGGTGAGGGTCAGGCTTCGGGGAAGGGTTAGGGTTAGGGTTCGGGCTAGGATTTGAGTTAGGGGACGGGGACGGTTTAGGGTCCAGGTGAGGGTACGACCACGCTTTATGGGGAGCGTACGTGTGAGGGCGCGGGTTAGTGTCAGCGTACGGGTTAGGATTAGGGGACGGGTGAGGGTCAGGCTTCGGGGAAAGGTTAGGGTTAGGGTTCGGGCTAAGGTTAGGGTTAGGGGACGGGGACGGTTTAGGGTCCAGGTGAGGGTACGACCACGCTTTAGGGGGAGCATACGTGTTAGGGCGCGGGTTAGTGTCAGCGTACGGGTTAGGATTAGGGGACGGGTGAGGGTCAGGCTTCGGGGAAGGGTTAGGTTTAGGGTTCGGGCTAGGGTTAGGGTTAGGGGCCGGGGACGGTTTAGGGTCCAGGTGAGGGTACGACTACGCTTTAGGGGGAGCGTACGTGTGAGGGCGCGGGTTAGTGTCAGCGTACGGGTTAGGATTAGGGGACGGGTGAGGGTCAGGATTCGGGGAAGGGTTAGGGTTAGGGTTCGGGCTAGGGTTAGGGTTAGAGGACGGGGACGGTTTAGGGTCCGGGTGAGGGTACGACAACGCTTTAGGGGGAGCGTACGTGTGAGGGCGCGGGTTAGTGTCAGCGTACTGTTTAGGATTATGGGACGGGTGAGGGTCAGGCTTCGGGGAAGGGTTAGGGCTAGGGTTCGGGCTAGGGTTAGGGTTAGGGGACGGGGACGGTTTAGGGTTCAGGTGAGGGTTCGACCACGCTTTCGGGGGAGCGTACGTGTGAGGGCGCGGGTTAGTGTCAGCGTACGGGTTAGGATTAGGGGACGGGTGAGGGTCAGGCTTCGGGGAAGGGTTAGAGTTAGGGTTCGGGCTAGGGTTAGGGTTAGGGGTCGGGGACCGTTTAGGGTCCAGGTGAGGGTACGACCACGCTTTAGGGGGAGCGTACGTGTGAGGGCGCGGGTTAGTGTCAGCGTACGGGTTAGGATTAGGGGACGGGTGAGGGTCAGGCTTCGGGGAAGGGTTAGGGTTAGGGTTCGGGCTAGGGTTACGTTTAGGGGATGGGGACGGTTTAGGGTCCGGGTGAGGGTACGACAACGCTTTAGGGGAGCGTACGTGTGAGGGCGCGGGTTAGTGTCAGCGTACGGGTTAGGATTAGGGGACGGGTGAGAGTCAGACTTCGGGGAAGTGTTAGGGTTAGGGTTACGGTTCGGGCTAGGGTTAGGGTTAGGGGACGGCGACGGTTTAGGGTCCGGGTGAGGGTAAGACCACGCTTTAGGGGGAGCGTACGTGTGAGGGCGCGGGTTAGTGTCAGCGTACGGGGTAGGATTAGGGGACGGGTGAGGGTCCGGCTTCGGGGAAGGGTTAGGGTTAGGGTTCGGGCTAGGGTTAGGGTTAGGGGACGGGGACGGTTTAGGGTCCAGGTGAGGGTACGACCACGCTTTAGGGGGAGCGTACGTGTGAGGGCGCGGGTTAGTGTCAGCGTACGGGTTAGGATTAGGTGACGGGTGTGGGTCAGGCTTCGGGGTAGGGTTAGGGTTAGGGTTCAGGCTAGGGTTAGTGTTAGGGGACGGGGACGGTTTAGGGTCCAGGTGAGGGTACGACAACGCTTTAGGGGGAGCGTACGTGTGAGGGCGCGGGTTAGTGTCAGCGTACGGGTTAGGATTAGGGGACGGGTGAGGGTCAGGCTTCGGGGTAGGGTTAGGGTTAGGGTTCAGGCTAGGGTTAGGGTTAGGGGACGGGGACGGTTTAGGGTCCAGGTGAGGGTACGACAACGCTTTAGGGGGAGCGTACGTGTGAGGGCGCGGATTAGTGTCAGCGTACGGGTTAGGATTAGGGGACGGGTGAGTGTCAGGCTTCGGGGAAGGGTTAGGGTTAGGGTTCGGGGTAGGGTTAGGGTTAGGGGACGGGGACGGTTTAGGGTCCAGGTGAGGGTACGACCACGCTTTAGGGGGAGCGTACGTGTGAGGGCGCGGGTTAGTGTCAGCGTACGGGTTAGGATTAGGGGACGGGTGAGGGTCAGGCTTCGGGGAACGGTTAGGGTTAGGGTTCGGGCTAGGGTTAGGGTTAGGGGACGGGGACGGTTTAGGGTCCAGGTGAGGGTACGACCACGCTTTAGGGGGAGCGTACGTGTGAGGGTGCGGGTTAGTGTCAGCGTACGGGTTAGGATTAGGGGACGGGTGAGGGTCAGGCTTCGGGGAAGGGTTAGGGTTAGGGTTCGGGCTAGGGTTAGGGTTAGGGGACGGGGACGGTTTAGGGTCCAGGTGAGGGTACGACTACGCTTTAGGGGGAGCGTACGTGTGAGGGCGTGGGTTAGTGTCAGCGTACGGGTTAGGATTAGGGGACGGGTGAGGGTCAGGCTTCGGGGAAGGGTTAGGGTTAGGGTTCGGGCTAGGGTTAGGGTTAGGGGACGGGGACGGTTTAGGGTCCAGCTGAGGGTACGACAACGCTTTAGGGGGAGCGTACATGTGAGGGCGCGGGTTAGTGTCAGCGTACGGGTTAGGATTAGGGGACGGGTGAGGGTCAGGCTTCGGGGAAGGGTTAGGGTTAAGGTTCGGGCTAGGGTTAGGGTTAGGGAACGGGGACGGTTTAGGGTCCAGGTGAGGGTACGACCACGCTTTAGGGGGAGCGTACGTGTGAGGGCGGGGGTTAGTGTCAGCATACAGGTTAGGATTAGGGGACGGGTGTTGGTCAGGCTTCGGGGAAGGGTTAGGGTTATGGTTCGGGCTAGGGTTAGGGTTAGGGGACGGGGACGGTTTAGGGTCCAGGTGAGGGTACGACCACGCTTTAGGGGGAGCGTACGTGTGAGGGCGCGGGTTAGTGTCAGCGTACGGTTTAGGATTAAGGGACGGGTGAGGGTCAGGCTTCGGGGAATGGTTAGGGTTACGGTTCGGGCTAGGGTTAGGGTTAGGGGACGGGGACGGTTTAGGGTCCAGGTGAGGGTACGACCACACTTTAGGGGGAGCGAACGTGTGAGGGCGCGGGTTAGTGTCAGTGTACGGGTTAGGATTAGGGGACGGGTGAGTGTCAGGCTTCGGGGAAGGGTTAGGGTTAGGGTTCGGGCTAGGGTTAGGGTTAGGGGACGGGGACGGTTTAGGGTCCAGGTGAGAGTACGACAACGCTTTAGGGGGAGCGTACGTGTGAGGGCGCGGGTTAGTGTCAGCGTACAGGTTAGGATTAGGGGACGGGAGAGGGTCAGGCTTCGGGGAAGGGTTAGGGTTAGGGTTCGGGCTAGGGTTAGGGTTAGGGGATGGGGACGGTTTAGGGTCCAGGTGAGTGTACGACCACGCTTTAGGGGGAGCGTAAGTGTGAGGGCGTGGATTAGTGTCAGCGTACGGGTTAGGATTAGGGGACGGGTGAGGGTCAGGCTTTGGGGAAGGGTTAGGGTTAGGGTTCGGGCTAGGGTTAGGGTTAGGTGATGGGGACGGTTTTGGGTCCAGGTGAGGGTACGACCACGCTTTAGAGGGAGCGTACGTGTGAGGGCGCGGGTTAGTGTCAGCGTACGGGTTAGGATTAGGGGACGGGTGAGGGTCAGGCTTCGGGGAAGGGTTAGGTTTAGGGTTCGGGCTAGGGTTAGGGTTCGGGGACGGGGACGGTTTAGGGTCCAGGTGAGGGTACGACCACGCTTTAGGGGGAGCGTACGTTTGAGGGCGCGGGTTAGTGTCAGCGTACGGGTTAGGATTAGGGGACGGGTGAGGGTCAGGCTTCGGGGAAGGGTTAGGGTTAGGGTTCGGGCTAGGGTTAGGGTTAGGTGACAGGGACGGTTTAGGTTCCAGGTGAGGGTACGACCACGCTTTAGGGGGAGCGTACGTGTGAGGGCGCGGGTTAGTGTCAGCGTACGGGTTAGGATTAGGGGACGGGTGAGGGTCAGGCTTCGGGGAAGGGTTAGGGTTAGGGTTCGGGCTAGGGTTAGGGTTAGGGGACGGGGACGGTTTAGGGTCCAGGTGAGGGTACGACCACGCTTTAGGGCGAGCGTACGTGTGAGGGCGCGGGTTAGTGTCAGCGTACGGGTTAGGATTAGGGGACGGGTGAGGGTCAGGCTTCGGGGAAGGGTTAGGGTTAGGGTTCGGGCTAGGGTTAGGGTTAGGGGACGGGGACGGTTTAGGGTCCAGGTGAGGGTACGACCACGCTTTAGGGGGAGCGTACGTGTGAGGGCGCGGGTTAGTGTCAGCGTACGGGTTAGGATTAGGGGACGGGTGAGGTCAGGCTTCGGGGAAGGGTTAGGGTTAGGCTTCGGGCTAGGGTTAGGGTTAGGGGACGGGGACGGTTTAGGGTCCAGGTGAGGGTATGACCACGCTTTAGGGGGAGCGTACGTTTGAGGGCGCGGGTTAGTGTCAGCGTACGGGTTAGGATTAGGGGACGGGTGAGGGTCAGGCTTCGGGGAAGGGTTAGGGTTAGGGTTCGGGCTAGGGTTAGGGTTAGGGGACGGGGACGGTTTAGGGTCCAGGTGAGGGTACGACCACGCTTTAGGGGGAGCGTACGTGTGAGGGCACGGGTTAGTGTCAGCGTACGGGTTAGGATTAGGGGACGGGTGAGGGTCAGGCTTCGGGGAAGGGTTAGGGTTAGGGTTCGGGCTAGGCTTAGGGTTAGGGGACGGGGACGGTTTAGGGTCCAGGTGAGGGTACGACAACGCTTTAGGGGGAGCGTACGTGTGAGGGCGCGGGTTAGTGTCAGCGTACGGGTTAGGATTATGGGACGGGTGAGGGTCAGGCTTCGGGGAAGGGTTAGGGTTAGGGTTCGGGCTAGGGTTAGGGTTAGGGTCGGGGATGGTTTAGGGTCCAGGTGAGGGTACGACCACGCTTTAGGGGGAGCGTACGTGTGAGGGCACGGGTTAGTGTCAGCGTACGGGTTAGGATTAGGGGACGGGTGAGGGTCAGGCTTCGGGGAAGGGTTAGGGTTAGGGTTCGGGCTAGGGTTAGGGTTAGGGGACGGGGACGGTTTAGGGTCCAGGTGAGGGTACGACAACGCTTTAGGGGGAGCGTACGTGTGAGGGCGCGGGTTAGTGTCAGCGTACGGGTTAGGATTATGGGACGGGTGAGGGTCAGGCTTCGGGGAAGTGTTAGGGTTAGGGTTCGGGCTAGGGTTAGGGTTAGGGTCGGGGATGGTTTAGGGTCCAGGTGAGGGTACGACAACGCTTTAGGGGGAGCGTACGTGTGAGGGCGCGGGGTAGTGTCAGCGTACGGGTTACGATTAGGGGACGGGTGAGGGTCAGGCTTCGGGGAAGGGTTAGGGTTAGGGTTCGGGCTAGGGTTAGGGTTAGGGGACGGGGACGGTTTAGGGTCCAGGTGAGGGTACGACCACGCTTTAGGGGGAGCGTACGTGTGAGGGCGCGGGTTAGTGTCAGCGTACGTGTTAGGATTAGGGGACGGATGAGGGTCAGGCTTCGGGGAAGGGTTAGGGTTAGTGTTCGGGCTAGGGTTAGGGTTAGGGGACGGGGACGGTTTAGGGTCCGGGTGAGTGTACGACAACGCTTTAGGGGGAGCGTACGTGTGAGGGCGCGGGTTAGTGTCAGCGTACGGGTTAGGATTAGGGTACGGGTGAGGGTCAGGCTTCGGGGAAGGGTTAGGGTTAGGGTTCGGGCTAGGATTAGGGTTAGGGGACGGGGACGGTTTAGGGTTCAGATGAGGGTACGACCACCCTTTACAGGGAGCGTACGTGAGAGGGCGCAGGTTAGTGTCAGCGTACGGGTTAGGATTAGGGGACGGGTGAGTGTCAGGCTTCGGGGAAGTGTTAGGGTTAGGCTTCGGGCTAGGGTTAGGGTTAGGGGACGGGGACGGTTTAGGGTCCAGGTGAGGGTAGGACAACGCTTTAGGGGGAGCGTACGTGTGAGGGCGCGGGTTAGTGTCAGCGTACGGGTTAGGATTAGGGGACGGGTGAGTGTCAGGCTTCGGGGAAGGGTTAGGGTTAGGGTTCGGGCTAGGGTCAGGGTTAGGGGACGGGGAGGGTTTAGGGTCCGGGTGAGTGTACGACAACGCTTTAGGGGGAGCATACGTGTGAGGGCGCGGGTTAGTGTCAGCGTACGGGTTAGGATTAGGGGACGGGTGAGGGTCAGGCTTCGGGGAAGGGTTAGGGTTAGGGTTCGGGCTAGGATTTGAGTTAGGGGACGGGGACGGTTTAGGGTCCAGGTGAGGGTACGACCACGCTTTATGGGGAGCGTACGTGTGAGGGCGCGGGTTAGTGTCAGCGTACGGGTTAGGATTAGGGGACGGGTGAGGGTCAGGCTTCGGGGAAAGGTTAGGGTTAGGGTTCGGGCTAAGGTTAGGGTTAGGGGACGGGGACGGTTTAGGGTCCAGGTGAGGGTACGACCACGCTTTAGGGGGAGCATACGTGTTAGGGCGCGGGTTAGTGTCAGCGTACGGGTTAGGATTAGGGGACGGGTGAGGGTCAGGCTTCGGGGAAGGGTTAGGTTTAGGGTTCGGGCTAGGGTTAGGGTTAGGGGCCGGGGACGGTTTAGGGTCCAGGTGAGGGTACGACTACGCTTTAGGGGGAGCGTACGTGTGAGGGCGCGGGTTAGTGTCAGCGTACGGGTTAGGATTAGGGGACGGGTGAGGGTCAGGATTCGGGGAAGGGTTAGGGTTAGGGTTCGGGCTAGGGTTAGGGTTAGAGGACGGGGACGGTTTAGGGTCCGGGTGAGGGTACGACAACGCTTTAGGGGGAGCGTACGTGTGAGGGCGCGGGTTAGTGTCAGCGTACTGTTTAGGATTATGGGACGGGTGAGGGTCAGGCTTCGGGGAAGGGTTAGGGCTAGGGTTCGGGCTAGGGTTAGGGTTAGGGGACGGGGACGGTTTAGGGTTCAGGTGAGGGTTCGACCACGCTTTCGGGGGAGCGTACGTGTGAGGGCGCGGGTTAGTGTCAGCGTACGGGTTAGGATTAGGGGACGGGTGAGGGTCAGGCTTCGGGGAAGGGTTAGAGTTAGGGTTCGGGCTAGGGTTAGGGTTAGGGGTCGGGGACCGTTTAGGGTCCAGGTGAGGGTACGACCACGCTTTAGGGGGAGCGTACGTGTGAGGGCGCGGGTTAGTGTCAGCGTACGGGTTAGGATTAGGGGACGGGTGAGGGTCAGGCTTCGGGGAAGGGTTAGGGTTAGGGTTCGGGCTAGGGTTACGTTTAGGGGATGGGGACGGTTTAGGGTCCGGGTGAGGGTACGACAACGCTTTAGGGGAGCGTACGTGTGAGGGCGCGGGTTAGTGTCAGCGTACGGGTTAGGATTAGGGGACGGGTGAGAGTCAGACTTCGGGGAAGTGTTAGGGTTAGGGTTACGGTTCGGGCTAGGGTTAGGGTTAGGGGACGGCGACGGTTTAGGGTCCGGGTGAGGGTAAGACCACGCTTTAGGGGGAGCGTACGTGTGAGGGCGCGGGTTAGTGTCAGCGTACGGGTTAGGATTAGGGGACGGGTGAGGGTCCGGCTTCGGGGAAGGGTTAGGGTTAGGGTTCGGGCTAGGGTTAGGGTTAGGGGACGGGGACGGTTTAGGGTCCGGGTGAGGGTAAGACCACGCTTTAGGGGGAGCGTACGTGTGAGGGCGCGGGTTAGTGTCAGCGTACGGGTTAGGATTAGGGGACGGGTGAGGGTCCGGCTTCGGGGAAGGGTTAGGGTTAGGGTTCGGGCTAGGGTTAGGGTTAGGGGACGGGGACGGTTTAGGGTCCAGGTGAGGGTACGACCACGCTTTAGGGGGAGCGTACGTGTGAGGGCGCGGGTTAGTGTCAGCGTACGGGTTAGGATTAGGTGACGGGTGTGGGTCAGGCTTCGGGGTAGGGTTAGGGTTAGGGTTCAGGCTAGGGTTAGTGTTAGGGGACGGGGACGGTTTAGGGTCCAGGTGAGGGTACGACAACGCTTTAGGGGGAGCGTACGTGTGAGGGCGCGGGTTAGTGTCAGCGTACGGGTTAGGATTAGGGGACGGGTGAGGGTCAGGCTTCGGGGTAGGGTTAGGGTTAGGGTTCAGGCTAGGGTTAGGGTTAGGGGACGGGGACGGTTTAGGGTCCAGGTGAGGGTACGACAACGCTTTAGGGGGAGCGTACGTGTGAGGGCGCGGATTAGTGTCAGCGTACGGGTTAGGATTAGGGGACGGGTGAGTGTCAGGCTTCGGGGAAGGGTTAGGGTTAGGGTTCGGGGTAGGGTTAGGGTTAGGGGACGGGGACGGTTTAGGGTCCAGGTGAGGGTACGACCACGCTTTAGGGGGAGCGTACGTGTGAGGGCGCGGGTTAGTGTCAGCGTACGGGTTAGGATTAGGGGACGGGTGAGGGTCAGGCTTCGGGGAACGGTTAGGGTTAGGGTTCGGGCTAGGGTTAGGGTTAGGGGACGGGGACGGTTTAGGGTCCAGGTGAGGGTACGACCACGCTTTAGGGGGAGCGTACGTGTGAGGGTGCGGGTTAGTGTCAGCGTACGGGTTAGGATTAGGGGACGGGTGAGGGTCAGGCTTCGGGGAAGGGTTAGGGTTAGGGTTCGGGCTAGGGTTAGGGTTAGGGGACGGGGACGGTTTAGGGTCCAGGTGAGGGTACGACTACGCTTTAGGGGGAGCGTACGTGTGAGGGCGTGGGTTAGTGTCAGCGTACGGGTTAGGATTAGGGGACGGGTGAGGGTCAGGCTTCGGGGAAGGGTTAGGGTTAGGGTTCGGGCTAGGGTTAGGGTTAGGGGACGGGGACGGTTTAGGGTCCAGCTGAGGGTACGACAACGCTTTAGGGGGAGCGTACATGTGAGGGCGCGGGTTAGTGTCAGCGTACGGGTTAGGATTAGGGGACGGGTGAGGGTCAGGCTTCGGGGAAGGGTTAGGGTTAAGGTTCGGGCTAGGGTTAGGGTTAGGGAACGGGGACGGTTTAGGGTCCAGGTGAGGGTACGACCACGCTTCAGGGGGAGCGTACGTGTGAGGGCGGGGGTTAGTGTCAGCATACAGGTTAGGATTAGGGGACGGGTGTTGGTCAGGCTTCGGGGAAGGGTTAGGGTTATGGTTCGGGCTAGGGTTAGGGTTAGGGGACGGGGACGGTTTAGGGTCCAGGTGAGGGTACGACCACGCTTTAGGGGGAGCGTACGTGTGAGGGCGCGGGTTAGTGTCAGCGTACGGTTTAGGATTAAGGGACGGGTGAGGGTCAGGCTTCGGGGAATGGTTAGGGTTACGGTTCGGGCTAGGGTTAGGGTTAGGGGACGGGGACGGTTTAGGGTCCAGGTGAGGGTACGACCACACTTTAGGGGGAGCGAACGTGTGAGGGCGCGGGTTAGTGTCAGTGTACGGGTTAGGATTAGGGGACGGGTGAGTGTCAGGCTTCGGGGAAGGGTTAGGGTTAGGGTTCGGGCTAGGGTTAGGGTTAGGGGACGGGGACGGTTTAGGGTCCAGGTGAGAGTACGACAACGCTTTAGGGGGAGCGTACGTGTGAGGGCGCGGGTTAGTGTCAGCGTACAGGTTAGGATTAGGGGACGGGAGAGGGTCAGGCTTCGGGGAAGGGTTAGGGTTAGGGTTCGGGCTAGGGTTAGGGTTAGGGGATGGGGACGGTTTAGGGTCCAGGTGAGTGTACGACCACGCTTTAGGGGGAGCGTAAGTGTGAGGGCGTGGATTAGTGTCAGCGTACGGGTTAGGATTAGGGGACGGGTGAGGGTCAGGCTTTGGGGAAGGGTTAGGGTTAGGGTTCGGGCTAGGGTTAGGGTTAGGTGATGGGGACGGTTTTGGGTCCAGGTGAGGGTACGACCACGCTTTAGAGGGAGCGTACGTGTGAGGGCGCGGGTTAGTGTCAGCGTACGGGTTAGGATTAGGGGACGGGTGAGGGTCAGGCTTCGGGGAAGGGTTAGGTTTAGGGTTCGGGCTAGGGTTAGGGTTCGGGGACGGGGACGGTTTAGGGTCCAGGTGAGGGTACGACCACGCTTTAGGGGGAGCGTACGTTTGAGGGCGCGGGTTAGTGTCAGCGTACGGGTTAGGATTAGGGGACGGGTGAGGGTCAGGCTTCGGGGAAGGGTTAGGGTTAGGGTTCGGGCTAGGGTTAGGGTTAGGTGACAGGGACGGTTTAGGTTCCAGGTGAGGGTACGACCACGCTTTAGGGGGAGCGTACGTGTGAGGGCGCGGGTTAGTGTCAGCGTACGGGTTAGGATTAGGGGACGGGTGAGGGTCAGGCTTCGGGGAAGGGTTAGGGTTAGGGTTCGGGCTAGGGTTAGGGTTAGGGGACGGGGACGGTTTAGGGTCCAGGTGAGGGTACGACCACGCTTTAGGGCGAGCGTACGTGTGAGGGCGCGGGTTAGTGTCAGCGTACGGGTTAGGATTAGGGGACGGGTGAGGGTCAGGCTTCGGGGAAGGGTTAGGGTTAGGGTTCGGGCTAGGGTTAGGGTTAGGGGACGGGGACGGTTTAGGGTCCAGGTGAGGGTACGACCACGCTTTAGGGGGAGCGTACGTGTGAGGGCGCGGGTTAGTGTCAGCGTACGGGTTAGGATTAGGGGACGGGTGAGGTCAGGCTTCGGGGAAGGGTTAGGGTTAGGCTTCGGGCTAGGGTTAGGGTTAGGGGACGGGGACGGTTTAGGGTCCAGGTGAGGGTATGACCACGCTTTAGGGGGAGCGTACGTTTGAGGGCGCGGGTTAGTGTCAGCGTACGGGTTAGGATTAGGGGACGGGTGAGGGTCAGGCTTCGGGGAAGGGTTAGGGTTAGGGTTCGGGCTAGGGTTAGGGTTAGGGGACGGGGACGGTTTAGGGTCCAGGTGAGGGTACGACCACGCTTTAGGGGGAGCGTACGTGTGAGGGCACGGGTTAGTGTCAGCGTACGGGTTAGGATTAGGGGACGGGTGAGGGTCAGGCTTCGGGGAAGGGTTAGGGTTAGGGTTCGGGCTAGGCTTAGGGTTAGGGGACGGGGACGGTTTAGGGTCCAGGTGAGGGTACGACAACGCTTTAGGGGGAGCGTACGTGTGAGGGCGCGGGTTAGTGTCAGCGTACGGGTTAGGATTATGGGACGGGTGAGGGTCAGGCTTCGGGGAAGGGTTAGGGTTAGGGTTCGGGCTAGGGTTAGGGTTAGGGTCGGGGATGGTTTAGGGTCCAGGTGAGGGTACGACCACGCTTTAGGGGGAGCGTACGTGTGAGGGCACGGGTTAGTGTCAGCGTACGGGTTAGGATTAGGGGACGGGTTAGGGTCAGGCTTCGGGGAAGGGTTAGGGTTAGGGTTCGGGCTAGGGTTAGGGTTAGGGGACGGGGACGGTTTAGGGTCCAGGTGAGGGTACGACAACGCTTTAGGGGGAGCGTACGTGTGAGGGCGCGGGTTAGTGTCAGCGTACGGGTTAGGATTATGGGACGGGTGAGGGTCAGGCTTCGGGGAAGTGTTAGGGTTAGGGTTCGGGCTAGGGTTAGGGTTAGGGTCGGGGATGGTTTAGGGTCCAGGTGAGGGTACGACAACGCTTTAGGGGGAGCGTACGTGTGAGGGCGCGGGGTAGTGTCAGCGTACGGGTTACGATTAGGGGACGGGTGAGGGTCAGGCTTCGGGGAAGGGTTAGGGTTAGGGTTCGGGCTAGGGTTAGGGTTAGGGGACGGGGACGGTTTAGGGTCCAGGTGAGGGTACGACCACGCTTTAGGGGGAGCGTACGTGTGAGGGCGCGGGTTAGTGTCAGCGTACGTGTTAGGATTAGGGGACGGATGAGGGTCAGGCTTCGGGGAAGGGTTAGGGTTAGTGTTCGGGCTAGGGTTAGGGTTAGGGGACGGGGACGGTTTAGGGTCCAGGTGAGGGTACGACCACGCTTTAGGGGGAGCGTACGTGTGAGTGCGCGGGTTAGTGTCAGCGTACGGGTTAGGATTAGGGGACGGGTGAGGGTCAGGCTTCGGGGAAGGTTTAGGGTTAGGGTTCGGGCTAGGGTTAGGGTTAGGGGACGGGGACGGTTTAGGGTCCAGGTGAGGGTACGACAACGCTTTGGGGGAGCGTACGTGTGAGGGCGCGTGTTAGTGTCAGCGTACGGGTTAGGATTAGGGGACGGGTGAGGGTCAGGCTTCGGGGAAGGGTTAGGGTTAGGGTTCGGGCTAGGGTTAGGGTTAGGGGACGGGGACGGTTTAGGGTCCAGGTGAGGGTACGACCACGCTTTAGGGGGAGCGTACGTGTGAGGGCGCGGGTTAGTGTCAGCGTACGGGTTAGGATTAGGGGACGGGTGAGGGTCAGGCTTCGGGGAAGGTTTAGGGTTAGGGTTCGGGCTAGGGTTAGGGTTAGGGGACGGGGACGGTTTAGGGTCCAGGTGAGGGTATGACTACGCTTTAGGGGGAGCGTACGTGTGAGGGAGCATGTTAGTGTCAGCGTACTGGTTAGGATTAGGGGACGGGTGAGGGTCAGGCTTCGGGGAAGGGTTAGGGTTAGGGTTCGGGCTAGGGTTAGGGTTAGGGGACGGGGACGGTTTAGGGTCCAGGTGAGGGTACGACAACGCTTTAGGGGGAGTGTACGTGTGAGGGCGCGGGTTAGTGTCAGCGTACGGGTTAGGATTAGGGGACGGGTGAGGGTCAGGCTTCGGGGAAGGGTTAGGGTTAGGGTTCGGGCTAGGGTTAGGGTTAGGGGACGGGGACGGTTTAGGGTCCGAGTGAGGGTACGACCACGCTTTAGGGGGAGTGTACGTGTGAGGGCGCGGTTTAGTGTCAGCGTACGGGTTAGGATTAGGGGACGGGTGAGGGTCAGGCTTCGGGGAAGGGTTAGGGTTAGGGTTCGGGCTAGGGTTAGGGTTAGGGGACGGGGACGGTTTAGGGTCCAGGTGAGGGTACGACCACGCTTTATGGGGAGCGTACGTTTGAGGGCGCGGGTTAGTGTCAGCGTACGGGTTAGGATTAGGGGACGGGTGAGGGTCAGGCTTCGGGGAAGGGTTAGGGTTAGGGTTCGGGCTAGGGTTAGGGTTAGGGGACGGGGACGGTTTAGGGTCCAGGTGAGGGTACGACAACGCTTTAGGGGGAGCGTACGTGTGAGGGCGCGGGTTACTGTCGGCGT
This sequence comes from Grampus griseus, assembly GCF_964374135.1. Lineage (NCBI taxonomy): Eukaryota > Metazoa > Chordata > Mammalia > Artiodactyla > Delphinidae > Grampus > Grampus griseus. The sequence goes on from NC_139005.1 coordinate 102,963,627, forward strand.
ACGGGTTAGGATTAGGGGACGGGTGAGGGTCAGGCTTCGGGGAAGGGTTAGGGTTAGGGTTCGGGCTAGGGTTAGGGTTAGGGGACGGGGACGGTTTAGGGTCCAGGTGAGGGTACGACCACGCTTTAGGGGGAGCGTACGTGTGAGGGCGCGGGTTAGTGTCAGCGTACGGGTTAGGATTAGGGGACGGTTGAGGGTCAGGCTTCGGGGAAGTGTTAGGGTTAGGGTTCGGGCTAGGGTTAGGGTTAGGGGACGGGGACGGTTTAGTGTCCAGGAGAGGGTACGACAACGCTTTAGGGGGAGCGTACGTGTGAGGGCGCGGGTTAGTGTCAGCATACGGGTTAGGATTAGGGGACGGGTGAGGGTCAGGCTTCGGGGAAGGGTTAGGGTTAGGGTTCGGGCTAGGGTTAGGGTTAGGGGACGGGGACGGTTTAGGGTCCAGGTGAGGGTACGACAACGCTTTAGGGGGAGCGTACGTGTGAGGGCGCGGGTTAGTGTCAGCGTACGGGTTAGGATTAGGGGACGGGTGAGGGTCAGGCTTCGGGGAAGGGTTAGGGTTAGGGTTCGGGCTAGGGTTAGGGTTAGGGGACGGGGACGGTTTAGGGTCCAGGTGAGGGTACGACCACGCTTTAGGTGGAGGGTACGTGTGAGGGCGCGGGTTAGTGTCAGCGTACGGGTTCGGATTAGGGGACGGGTGAGGGTCAGGCTTCGGGGAAGGGTTAGGGTTAGGGTTCGGGCTAGGGTTAGGGTTAGGGGACGGGGACGGTTTAGGGTCCAGGTGAGGGTACGACCACGCTTTAGGGGGAGCGTACGTGTGTGGGCAGGGGTTAGTGTCAGCGTACGGGTTAGGATTAGGGGACAGGTGAGGGTCAGGCTTCGGGGAAGGGTTAGGGTTAGGGTTCGGGCTAGGGTTAGGGATAGGGGACGGTTTAGGGTCCAGGTGAGGGTACGACCACGCTTTAAGGGGAGCGTACGTGTGAGGGCGCGGGTTAGTGTCAGCGTACGGGTTAGGATTAGGGGACGGGTGAGGGTCAGCCTTCGGGGAAGGGTTAGGGTTAGGGTTCGGGCTAGGGTTAGGGTTAGGGGACGGGGACGGTTTAGGGTCCAGGTGAGGGTACGACCTCACTTTAGGGGGAGCGTACGTGTTAGGGCGCAGGTTAGTGTCAGCGTACGGGTTAGGATTAGGGGACGGGTGAGGGTCAGGCTTCGGGGAAGGGTTAGGGTTAGGGTTTCGGCTAGGGTTAGGGTTAGGGGACGGGGACGGTTTAGGGTCCTGGTGAGGGTTCGACCACGCTTTAGGGGGAGCGTACGTGTGAGGGTGCGGGTTAGTGTCAGCGTACGGGTGAGGATTAGGGGACGGGTGAGGGTCAGGCTTCGGGGAAGGTTTAGGGTTAGGTTTCGGGCTAGGGTTAGGGTTAGGGGACAGGGACGGTTTAGGGTCCAGGTGAGGGTACGACCACGCTTTAGGGGGAGCGTACGTGTGAGGGCGCGGGTTAGTGTCAGCGTTCGGGTTAGGATTAGGGGACGGGTGAGGGTCAGGCTTCGGGGAAGGGTTAGGTTTAGGGTTCGGGCTAGGGTTAGGGGACGGGGACGGTTTAGGGTCCGGGTGAGGGTACGACAACGCTTTAGGGGGAGCGTACGTGTGAGGGCGCGGGTTAGTGTCAGCGTACGGTTAGGATTAGGGGATGGGTGAGGGTCAGGCTTCGGGGAAGTGTTAGGGTTAGGGTTCGGGCTAGGGTTAGGGGACGGGGACGGTTTAGGGTCCGGGTGAGGGTACGACAACGCTTTAGGGGTAGCGTACGTGTGTGGGCGCGGGTTAGTGTCAGCGTACGGGTTAGGATTAGGGGACGGGTGAGGGTCAGGCTTTGGGGAAGGGTTAGGGTTAGGGTTCGGGCTAGGGTTAGGGTTAGGTGATGGGGACGGTTTTGGGTCCAGGTGAGGGTACGACCACGCTTTAGAGGGAGCGTACGTGTGAGGGCGCGGGTTAGTGTCAGCGTACGGGTTAGGATTAGGGGACGGGTGAGGGTCAGGCTTCGGGGAAGGGTTAGGTTTAGGGTTCGGGCTAGGGTTAGGGTTCGGGGACGGGGACGGTTTAGGGTCCAGGTGAGGGTACGACCACGCTTTAGGGGGAGCGTACGTTTGAGGGCGCGGGTTAGTGTCAGCGTACGGGTTAGGATTAGGGGACGGGTGAGGGTCAGGCTTCGGGGAAGGGTTAGGGTTAGGGTTCGGGCTAGGGTTAGGGTTAGGTGACAGGGACGGTTTAGGTTCCAGGTGAGGGTACGACCACGCTTTAGGGGGAGCGTACGTGTGAGGGCGCGGGTTAGTGTCAGCGTACGGGTTAGGATTAGGGGACGGGTGAGGGTCAGGCTTCGGGGAAGGGTTAGGGTTAGGGTTCGGGCTAGGGTTAGGGTTAGGGGACGGGGACGGTTTAGGGTCCAGGTGAGGGTACGACCACGCTTTAGGGCGAGCGTACGTGTGAGGGCGCGGGTTAGTGTCAGCGTACGGGTTAGGATTAGGGGACGGGTGAGGGTCAGGCTTCGGGGAAGGGTTAGGGTTAGGGTTCGGGCTAGGGTTAGGGTTAGGGGACGGGGACGGTTTAGGGTCCAGGTGAGGGTACGACCACGCTTTAGGGGGAGCGTACGTGTGAGGGCGCGGGTTAGTGTCAGCGTACGGGTTAGGATTAGGGGACGGGTGAGGTCAGGCTTCGGGGAAGGGTTAGGGTTAGGCTTCGGGCTAGGGTTAGGGTTAGGGGACGGGGACGGTTTAGGGTCCAGGTGAGGGTATGACCACGCTTTAGGGGGAGCGTACGTTTGAGGGCGCGGGTTAGTGTCAGCGTACGGGTTAGGATTAGGGGACGGGTGAGGGTCAGGCTTCGGGGAAGGGTTAGGGTTACGGTTCGGGCTAGGGTTAGGGTTAGGGGACGGGGACGGTTTAGGGTCCAGGTGAGGGTACGACCACGCTTTAGGGGGAGCGTACGTGTGAGGGCACGGGTTAGTGTCAGCGTACGGGTTAGGATTAGGGGACGGGTGAGGGTCAGGCTTCGGGGAAGGGTTAGGGTTAGGGTTCGGGCTAGGCTTAGGGTTAGGGGACGGGGACGGTTTAGGGTCCAGGTGAGGGTACGACAACGCTTTAGGGGGAGCGTACGTGTGAGGGCGCGGGTTAGTGTCAGCGTACGGGTTAGGATTATGGGACGGGTGAGGGTCAGGCTTCGGGGAAGGGTTAGGGTTAGGGTTCGGGCTAGGGTTAGGGTTAGGGTCGGGGATGGTTTAGGGTCCAGGTGAGGGTACGACCACGCTTTAGGGGGAGCGTACGTGTGAGGGCACGGGTTAGTGTCAGCGTACGGGTTAGGATTAGGGGACGGGTGAGGGTCAGGCTTCGGGGAAGGGTTAGGGTTAGGGTTCGGGCTAGGGTTAGGGTTAGGGGACGGGGACGGTTTAGGGTCCAGGTGAGGGTACGACAACGCTTTAGGGGGAGCGTACGTGTGAGGGCGCGGGTTAGTGTCAGCGTACGGGTTAGGATTATGGGACGGGTGAGGGTCAGGCTTCGGGGAAGTGTTAGGGTTAGGGTTCGGGCTAGGGTTAGGGTTAGGGTCGGGGATGGTTTAGGGTCCAGGTGAGGGTACGACAACGCTTTAGGGGGAGCGTACGTGTGAGGGCGCGGGGTAGTGTCAGCGTACGGGTTACGATTTGGGGACGGGTGAGGGTCAGGCTTCGGGGAAGGGTTAGGGTTAGGGTTCGGGCTAGGGTTAGGGTTAGGGGACGGGGACGGTTTAGGGTCCAGGTGAGGGTACGACCACGCTTTAGGGGGAGCGTACGTGTGAGGGCGCGGGTTAGTGTCAGCGTACGTGTTAGGATTAGGGGACGGATGAGGGTCAGGCTTCGGGGAAGGGTTAGGGTTAGTGTTCGGGCTAGGGTTAGGGTTAGGGGACGGGGACGGTTTAGGGTCCAGGTGAGGGTACGACCACGCTTTAGGGGGAGCGTACGTGTGAGTGCGCGGGTTAGTGTCAGCGTACGGGTTAGGATTAGGGGACGGGTGAGGGTCAGGCTTCGGGGAAGGTTTAGGGTTAGGGTTCGGGCTAGGGTTAGGGTTAGGGGACGGGGACGGTTTAGGGTCCAGGTGAGGGTACGACAACGCTTTGGGGGAGCGTACGTGTGAGGGCGCGTGTTAGTGTCAGCGTACGGGTTAGGATTAGGGGACGGGTGAGGGTCAGGCTTCGGGGAAGGGTTAGGGTTAGGGTTCGGGCTAGGGTTAGGGTTAGGGGACGGGGACGGTTTAGGGTCCAGGTGAGGGTACGACCACGCTTTAGGGGGAGCGTACGTGTGAGGGCGCGGGTTAGTGTCAGCGTACGGGTTAGGATTAGGGGACGGGTGAGGGTCAGGCTTCGGGGAAGGTTTAGGGTTAGGGTTCGGGCTAGGGTTAGGGTTAGGGGACGGGGACGGTTTAGGGTCCAGGTGAGGGTATGACTACGCTTTAGGGGGAGCGTACGTGTGAGGGAGCATGTTAGTGTCAGCGTACTGGTTAGGATTAGGGGACGGGTGAGGGTCAGGCTTCGGGGAAGGGTTAGGGTTAGGGTTCGGGCTAGGGTTAGGGTTAGGGGACGGGGACGGTTTAGGGTCCAGGTGAGGGTACGACAACGCTTTAGGGGGAGTGTACGTGTGAGGGCGCGGGTTAGTGTCAGCGTACGGGTTAGGATTAGGGGACGGGTGAGGGTCAGGCTTCGGGGAAGGGTTAGGGTTAGGGTTCGGGCTAGGGTTAGGGTTAGGGGACGGGGACGGTTTAGGGTCCGAGTGAGGGTACGACCACGCTTTAGGGGGAGTGTACGTGTGAGGGCGCGGGTTAGTGTCAGCGTACGGGTTAGGATTAGGGGACGGGTGAGGGTCAGGCTTCGGGGAAGGGTTAGGGTTAGGGTTCGGGCTAGGGTTAGGGTTAGGGGACGGGGACGGTTTAGGGTCCAGGTGAGGGTACGACCACGCTTTATGGGGAGCGTACGTTTGAGGGCGCGGGTTAGTGTCAGCGTACGGGTTAGGATTAGGGGACGGGTGAGGGTCAGGCTTCGGGGAAGGGTTAGGGTTAGGGTTCGGGCTAGGGTTAGGGTTCGGGGACGGGGATGGTTTAGGGTCCAGGTGATGGTACGACAACGCTTTAGGGGGAGCGTACGTGTGAGGGCGCGGGTTAGTGTCAGCGTACGGGTTAGGATTAGGGGACGGGTGAGGGTCAGGCTTCGCGGAAGGGTTAGGGTTAGGGTTCGGGCTAGGGTTAGGGTTAGGGGACGGGGACGGTTTAGGGTCCAGGTGCGGGTACGACAACGCTTTAGGGGGAGCGTACGTGTGAGGGCGCGTGTTAGTGTCAGCGTACGGGTTAGGATTAGGGGACGGGTGAGGGTCAGGCTTCGGGGAAGGGTTAGGGTTAGGGTTCGGGCTAGGGTTAGGGTTAGGGGACGGGGACGGTTTAGGGTCCAGGTGAGGGTACGACAACGCTTTAGGGGGAGCGTACGTGTGAGGGCCCGGGTTACTGTCGGCGTACGGGTTAGGATTAGGGGACGGGTGAGGGTCAGGCTTCGGGGAAGGGTTAGGGTTAGGGTTCGGGCTAGGGTTAGGGTTAGGGGACGGGGATGGTTTAGGGTCCAGGTGATGGTACGACAACGCTTTAGGGGGAGCGTACGTGTGAGGGCGCGGGTTAGTGTCAGCGTACGGGTTAGGATTAGGGGACGGGTGAGGGTCAGGCTTCGCAGAAGGGTTAGGGTTAGGGTTCGGGCAAGGGTTAGGGTTAGGGGACGGGGACGGTTTAGGGTCCAGGTGAGGGTACGACAACGCTTTAGGGGGAGCGTACGTGTGAGGGCGCGTGTTAGTGTCAGCGTACGGGTTAGGATTAGGGGACGGGTGAGGGTCAGGCTTCGGGGAAGGGTTAGGGTTAGGGTTCGGGCTAGGGTTAGGGTTAGGGGACGGGGACGGTTTAGGGTCCAGGTGAGGGTACGACAACGCTTTAGGGGGAGCGTACGTGTGAGGGCGCGGGTTACTGTCGGCGTACGGGTTAGGATTAGGGGACGGGTGAGGGTCAGGCTTCGGGGAAGGGTTAGGGTTAGGGTTCGGGCTAGGGTTAGGGTTAGGGGACGGGGACGGTTTAGGGTCCAGGTGAGGGTACGACCACGCTTTAGGGGGAGCGTACGTGTGAGGGCGCGGGTTAGTGTCAGCGTACGGGTTAGGATTAGGGGACGGTTGAGGGTCAGGCTTCGGGGAAGTGTTAGGGTTAGGGTTCGGGCTAGGGTTAGGGTTAGGGGACGGGGACGGTTTAGTGTCCAGGAGAGGGTACGACAACGCTTTAGGGGGAGCGTACGTGTGAGGGCGCGGGTTAGTGTCAGCATACGGGTTAGGATTAGGGGACGGGTGAGGGTCAGGCTTCGGGGAAGGGTTAGGGTTAGGGTTCGGGCTAGGGTTAGGGTTAGGGGACGGGGACGGTTTAGGGTCCAGGTGAGGGTACGACAACGCTTTAGGGGGAGCGTACGTGTGAGGGCGCGGGTTAGTGTCAGCGTACGGGTTAGGATTAGGGGACGGGTGAGGGTCAGGCTTCGGGGAAGGGTTAGGGTTAGGGTTCGGGCTAGGGTTAGGGTTAGGGGACGGGGACGGTTTAGGGTCCAGGTGAGGGTACGACCACGCTTTAGGTGGAGGGTACGTGTGAGGGCGCGGGTTAGTGTCAGCGTACGGGTTCGGATTAGGGGACGGGTGAGGGTCAGGCTTCGGGGAAGGGTTAGGGTTAGGGTTCGGGCTAGGGTTAGGGTTAGGGGACGGGGACGGTTTAGGGTCCAGGTGAGGGTACGACCACGCTTTAGGGGGAGCGTACGTGTGTGGGCAGGGGTTAGTGTCAGCGTACGGGTTAGGATTAGGGGACGGGTGAGGGTCAGGCTTCGGGGAAGGGTTAGGGTTAGGGTTCGGGCTAGGGTTAGGGATAGGGGACGGTTTAGGGTCCAGGTGAGGGTACGACCACGCTTTAAGGGGAGCGTACGTGTGAGGGCGCGGGTTAGTGTCAGCGTACGGGTTAGGATTAGGGGACGGGTGAGGGTCAGCCTTCGGGGAAGGGTTAGGGTTAGGGTTCGGGCTAGGGTTAGGGTTAGGGGACGGGGACGGTTTAGGGTCCAGGTGAGGGTACGACCTCACTTTAGGGGGAGCGTACGTGTTAGGGCGCAGGTTAGTGTCAGCGTACGGGTTAGGATTAGGGGACGGGTGAGGGTCAGGCTTCGGGGAAGGGTTAGGGTTAGGGTTTCGGCTAGGGTTAGGGTTAGGGGACGGGGACGGTTTAGGGTCCTGGTGAGGGTTCGACCACGCTTTAGGGGGAGCGTACGTGTGAGGGTGCGGGTTAGTGTCAGCGTACGGGTGAGGATTAGGGGACGGGTGAGGGTCAGGCTTCGGGGAAGGTTTAGGGTTAGGGTTCGGGCTAGGGTTAGGGTTAGGGGACAGGGACGGTTTAGGGTCCAGGTGAGGGTACGACCACGCTTTAGGGGGAGCGTACGTGTGAGGGTGCGGGTTAGTGTCAGCGTTCGGGTTAGGATTAGGGGACGGGTGAGGGTCAGGCTTCGGGGAAGTGTTAGGGTTAGGGTTCGGGCTAGGGTTAGGGGACGGGGACGGTTTAGGGTCCGGGTGAGGGTACGACAACGCTTTAGGGGTAGCGTACGTGTGTGGGCGCGGGTTAGTGTCAGCGTACGGGTTAGGATTAGGGGACGGGTGAGGGTCAGGCTTCGGGGAAGGGTTAGGGTTAGGGTTCGGGCTAGGGTTAGGGTTAGGGGACGGGGACGGTTTAGGGTCCGGGTGAGTGTACGACAACGCTTTAGGGGGAGCGTACGTGTGAGGGCGCGGGTTAGTGTCAGCGTACGGGTTAGGATTAGGGTACGGGTGAGGGTCAGGCTTCGGGGAAGGGTTAGGGTTAGGGTTCGGGCTAGGATTAGGGTTAGGGGACGGGGACGGTTTAGGGTTCAGATGAGGGTACGACCACCCTTTACAGGGAGCGTACGTGTGAGGGCGCGGGTTAGTGTCAGCGTACGGGTTAGGATTAGGGGACGGGTGAGTGTCAGGCTTCGGGGAAGTGTTAGGGTTAGGCTTCGGGCTAGGGTTAGGGTTAGGGGACGGGGACGGTTTAGGGTCCAGGTGAGGGTACGACAACGCTTTAGGGGGAGTGTACGTGTGAGGGCGCGGGTTAGTGTCAGCGTACGGGTTAGGATTAGGGGACGGGTGAGGGTCAGGCTTCGGGGAAGGGTTAGGGTTAGGGTTCGGGCTAGGGTTAGGGTTAGGGGACGGGGACGGTTTAGGGTCCAGGTGAGGGTACGACCACGGTTTAGGGGGAGCGTACGTGTGAGGGCGCGGGTTAGTGTCAGCGTACGGGTTAGGATTAGGGGACGGGTGAGGGTCAGGCTTCGGGGAAGGGTTAGGGTTAGGGTTCGGGCTAGGGTTAGGGTTAGGGGACGGGGACGGTTTAGGGTCCAGGTGAGGGTACGACAACGCTTTAGGGGGAGCGTACGTGTGAGGGCGCGGGTTAGTGTCAGCGTACGGGTTAGGATTAGGGGACGGGTGAGGGTCAGGCTTCGGGGAAGTGTTAGGGTTAGGGTTCGGGCTAGGGTTAGGGTTAGGGGACGGGGACGGTTTAGGGTCCAGGTGAGGGTACGACCACGCTTTAGGGGGAGTGTACGTGTGAGGGCGCGGGTTAGTGTCAGCGTACGGGTTAGGATTAGGGGACGAGTGAGGGTCAGGCTTCGGGGAAGGGTTAGGGTTAGGGTTCGGGCTAGGGTTAGGGTTAGGGGACGGGGACGGTTTAGGGTCCAGGTGAGGGTACGACCACGCTTTATGGGGAGCGTACGTTTGAGGGCGCGGGTTAGTGTCAGCGTACGGGTTAGGATTAGGGGACGGGTGAGGGTCAGGCTTCGGGGAAGGGTTAGGGTTAGGGTTCGGGCTAGGGTTAGGGTTCGGGGACGGGGATGGTTTAGGGTCCAGGTGATGGTACGACCACGCTTTAGGGGGAGCGTACGTGTGAGGGCGCGGGTTAGTGTCAGCGTACGGGTTAGGATTAGGGGACGGGTGAGGGTCAGGCTTCGCGGAAGGGTTAGGGTTAGGGTTCGGGCTAGGGTTAGGGTTACGGGACGGGGACGGTTTAGGGTCCAGGTGAGGGTACGACAACGCTTTAGGGGGAGCGTACGTGTGAGGGCGCGTGTTAGTGTCAGCGTACGGGTTAGGATTAGGGGACGGGTGAGGGTCAGGCTTCGGGGAAGGGTTAGGGTTAGGGTTCGGGCTAGGGTTAGGGTTAGGGGACGGGGACGGTTTAGGGTCCAGGTGAGGGTACGACAACGCTTTAGGGGGAGCGTACGTGTGAGGGCGCGGGTTACTGTCGGCGTACGGGTTAGGATTAGGGGACGGGTGAGGGTCAGGCTTCGGGGAAGGGTTAGGGTTAGGGTTCGGGCTAGGGTTCGGGTTCGGGGACAGGGATGGTTTAGGGTCCAGGTGATGGTACGACAACGCTTTAGGGGGAGCGTACGTGTGAGGGCGCGGGTTAGTGTCAGCATACGGGTTAGGATTAGGGGACGGGTGAGGGTCAGGCTTCGCGGAAGGGTTAGGGTTAGGGTTCGGGCAAGGGTTAGGGTTAGGGGACGGGGACGGTTTAGGGTCCAGGTGAGGGTACGACAACGCTTTAGGGGGAGCGTACGTGTGAGGGCGCGTGTTAGTGTCAGCGTACGGGTTAGGATTAGGGGACGGGTGAGGGTCAGGCTTCGGGGAAGGGTTAGGGTTAGGGTTCGGGCTAGGGTTAGGGTTAGGCGACGCGGACGGTTTAGGGTCCAGGTGAGGGTACGACAACGCTTTAGGGGGAGCGTACGTGTGAGGGCGTGGGTTACTGTCGGCGTACGGGTTAGGATTAGGGGACGGGTGAGGGTCAGGCTTCGGGGAAGGGTTAGGGTTAGGGTTCGGGCTAGGGTTAGGGTTAGGGGACGGGGACGGTTTAGGGTCCAGGTGAGGGTACGACCACGCTTTAGGGGGAGCGTACGTGTGAGGGCGCGGGTTAGTGTCAGCGTACGGGTTAGGATTAGGGGACGGTTGAGGGTCAGGCTTCGGGGAAGGGTTAGGGTTAGGGTTCGGGCTAGGGTTAGGGTTAGGGGACGGGGACGGTTTAGGGTCCAGGAGAGTGTACGACAACGCTTTAGGGGGAGCGTACGTGTGAGGGCGCGGGTTAGTGTCAGCGTACGGGTTAGGATTAGGGGACGGGTGAGGGTCAGGCTTCGGGGAAGGGTTAGGGTTAGGGTTCGGGCTAGGGTTAGGGTTAGGGGACGGGGACAGTTTAGGGTCCAGGTGAGGGTACGACAACGCTTTAGGGGGAGCGTACGTGTGAGGGCGCGGGTTAGTGTCAGCGTACGGGTTAGGATTAGGGGACGGGTGAGGGTCAGGCTTCGGGGAAGGGTTAGGGTTAGGGTTCGGGCTAGGTTTAGGGTTAGGGGACGGCGACGGTTTAGGGTCCAGGTGAGGGTACAACCACGCTTTAGGGGGAGGGTACGTGTGAGGGCGCGGGTTAGTGTCAGCGTACGGGTTCGGATTAGGGGACGGGTGAGGGTCAGGCTTCGGGGAAGGGTTAGGGTTAGGGTTCGGGCTAGGGTTAGGGTTAGGGGACGGGGACGGTTTAGGGTCCAGGTGAGGGTACGACCACGCTTTAGGGGGAGCGTACGTTTGTGGGCAGGGGTTAGTGTCAGCGTACGGGTTAGGATTAGGGGACAGGTGAGGGTCAGGCTTCGGGGAAGGGTTAGGGTTAGGTTTCGGGCTAGGGTTAGGGATAGGGGACGGTTTAGGGTCCAGGTGAGGGTACGACCACGCTTTAAGGGGAGCGTACGTGTGAGGGCGCGGGTTAGTGTCAGCGTACGGGTTAGGATTAGGGGACGGGTGAGGGTCAGCCTTCTGGGAAGGGTTAGGGTTAGGGTTCGGGCTAGGGTTAGGGTTAGGGGACGGGGACGGTTTAGGGTCCAGGTGAGGGTTCAACCACGCTTTAGGAGGAGCGTACGTGTGAGGGCGCGGGTTAGTGTCAGCGTTCGGGTTAGGATTAGGGGACGGGTGAGGGTCAGGCTTCGGGGAAGGGTTAGGTTTAGGGTTCGGGCTAGGGTTAGGGGACGGGGACGGTTTAGGGTCCGGGTGAGGGTACGACAACGCTTTAGGGGGAGCGTACGTGTGAGGGCGCGGGTTAGTGTCAGCGTACGGGTTAGGATTAGGGGACGGGTGAGGGTCAGGCTTCGGGGAAGGGTTAGGGTTAGGGTTCGGGCTAGGGTTAGGGTTAGGGGACGGGGACGGTTTAGGGTCCGGGTGAGTGTACGACAACGCTTTAGGGGGAGCGTACGTGTGAGGGCGCGGGTTAGTGTCAGCGTACGGGTTAGGATTAGGGTACGGGTGAGGCTCAGGCTTCGGGGAAGGGTTAGGGTTAGGGTTCGGGCTAGGATTAGGGTTAGGGGACGGGGACGGTTTAGGGTTCAGATGAGGGTACGACCACGCTTTACAGGGAGCGTACGTGTGAGGGCGCGGGTTAGTGTCAGCGTACGGGTTAGGATTAGGGGACGGGTGAGTGTCAGGCTTCGGGGAAGGGTTAGGGTTAGGGTTCGGGCTAGGGTTAGGGTTAGGGGACGGGGACGGTTTAGGGTCCAGGTGAGGGTACGACCACGCTTTAGGGGGAGCGTACGTGTGAGGGCGCGGGTTAGTGTCAGCGTACTGGTTAGGATTAGGGGACGGGTGAGGGTCAGGCTTCGGGGAAGGGTTAGGGTTAGGGTTCGGGCTAGGTTTAGGGTTAGGGGACGGCGACGGTTTAGGGTCCAGGTGAGGGTACAACCACGCTTTAGGGGGAGGGTACGTGTGAGGGCGCGGGTTAGTGTCAGCGTACGGGTTCGGATTAGGGGACGGGTGAGGGTCAGGCTTCGGGGAAGGGTTAGGGTTAGGGTTCGGGCTAGGGTTAGGGTTAGGGGACGGGGACGGTTTAGGGTCCAGGTGAGGGTACGACCACGCTTTAGGGGGAGCGTACGTTTGTGGGCAGGGGTTAGTGTCAGCGTACGGGTTAGGATTAGGGGACAGGTGAGGGTCAGGCTTCGGGGAAGGGTTAGGGTTAGGTTTCGGGCTAGGGTTAGGGATAGGGGACGGTTTAGGGTCCAGGTGAGGGTACGACCACGCTTTAAGGGGAGCGTACGTGTGAGGGCGCGGGTTAGTGTCAGCGTACGGGTTAGGATTAGGGGACGGGTGAGGGTCAGCCTTCTGGGAAGGGTTAGGGTTAGGGTTCGGGCTAGGGTTAGGGTTAGGGGACGGGGACGGTTTAGGGTCCAGGTGAGGGTTCAACCACGCTTTAGGAGGAGCGTACGTGTGAGGGCGCGGGTTAGTGTCAGCGTTCGGGTTAGGATTAGGGGACGGGTGAGGGTCAGGCTTCGGGGAAGGGTTAGGTTTAGGGTTCGGGCTAGGGTTAGGGGACGGGGACGGTTTAGGGTCCGGGTGAGGGTACGACAACGCTTTAGGGGGAGCGTACGTGTGAGGGCGCGGGTTAGTGTCAGCGTACGGGTTAGGATTAGGGGACGGGTGAGGGTCAGGCTTCGGGGAAGGGTTAGGGTTAGGGTTCGGGCTAGGGTTAGGGTTAGGGGACGGGGACGGTTTAGGGTCCGGGTGAGTGTACAACAACGCTTTAGGGGGAGCGTACGTGTGAGGGCGCGGGTTAGTGTCAGCGTACGGGTTAGGATTAGGGTACGGGTGAGGGTCAGGCTTCGGGGAAGGGTTAGGGTTAGGGTTCGGGCTAGGATTAGGGTTAGGGGACGGGGACGGTTTAGGGTTCAGATGAGGGTACGACCACGCTTTACAGGGAGCGTACGTGTGAGGGCGCGGGTTAGTGTCAGCGTACGGGTTAGGATTAGGGGACGGGTGAGTGTCAGGCTTCGGGGAAGGGTTAGGGTTAGGGTTCGGGCTAGGGTTAGGGTTAGGGGACGGGGACGGTTTAGGGTCCAGGTGAGGGTACGACCACGCTTTAGGGGGAGCGTACGTGTGAGGGCGCGGGTTAGTGTCAGCGTACTGGTTAGGATTAGGGGACGGGTGAGGGTCAGGCTTCGGGGAAGGGTTAGGGTTAGGGTTCGGGCTAGGGTTAGGGTTAGGGGACGGGGACGGTTTAGGGTCCAGGTGAGGGTACGACAACGCTTTAGGGGGAGCGTACGTGTGAGGGCGCGGGTTAGTGTCAGCGTACGGGTTAGGATTAGGGGACGGGTGAGGGTCAGGCTTCGGGGAAGGGTTAGGGTTAGGGTTCGGGCTAGGGTTAGGGTTAGGGGACGGGGACGGTTTACGGTCCAGGTGAGGGTACGACCACGCTTTAGGGGGAGTGTACGTGTGAGGGCGCGGGTTAGTGTCAGCGTACAGGTTAGGATTAGGGGACGGGTGAGGGTCAGGCTTCGGGGAAGGGTTAGGGTTAGGGTTCGGGCTAGGGTTAGGGTTAGGGGACGGGGACGGTTTAGGGTCCAGGTGAGGGTACGACCACGCTTTATGGGGAGCGTACGTTTGAGGGCGCGGGTTAGTGTCAGCGTACGGGTTAGGATTAGGGGACGGGTGAGGGTCAGGCTTCGGGGAAGGGTTAGGGTTAGGGTTCGGGCTAGGGTTAGGGTTCGGGGACGGGGATGGTTTAGGGTCCAGGTGATGGTACGACAACGCTTTAGGGGGAGCGTACGTGTGAGGACGCGGGTTAGTGTCAGCGTACGGGTTAGGATTAGGGGACGGGTGAGGGTCAGGCTTCGCGGAAGGGTTAGGGTTAGGGTTCGGGCTAGGGTTAGGGTTAGGGGACGGGGACGGTTTAGGGTCCAGGTGAGGGTACGACAACGCTTTAGGGGGAGCGTACGTGTGAGGGCGCGTGTTAGTGTCAGCGTACGGGTTAGGATTAGGGGACGGGTGAGGGTCAGGCTTCGGGGAAGGGTTAGGGTTAGGGTTCGGGCTAGGGTTAGGGTTAGGGGACGCGGACGGTTTAGGGTCCAGGTGAGGGTACGACAACGCTTTAGGGGGAGCGTACGTGTGAGGGCGCGGGTTACTGTCGGCGTACGGGTTAGGATTAGGGGACGGGTGAGGGTCAGGCTTCGGGGAAGGGTTAGGGTTAGGGTTCGGGCTAGGGTTAGGGTTAGGGGACGGGGACGGTTTAGGGTCCAGGTGAGGGTTCAACCACGCTTTAGGAGGAGCGTACGTGTGAGGGCGCGGGTTAGTGTCAGCGTACGGGTTAGGATTATGGGACGGGTGAGGGTCAGGCTTCGGGGAAGGTTTAGGGTTAGGGTTCGGGCTAGGGTTAGGGTTAGGGGACGGGGACGGTTTAGGGTCCAGGTGAGGGTACGACCTCACTTTAGGGGGAGCGTACATGTTAGGGCGCAGGTTAGTGTCAGCGTACGGGTTAGGATTAGGGGACGGGTGAGGGTCAGGCTTCGGGAAAGGGTTAGGGTTAGGGTTCCGGCTAGGGTTAGGGTTAGGGGACGGGGACGGTTTAGGGTCCAGGTGAGGGTTCGACCACGCTTTAGGGGGAGCGTACGTGTGAGGGCGCGGGTTAGTGTCAGCGTACGGTTGAGGATTAGGGGACGGGTGAGGGTCAGGCTTCGGGGAAGGTTTAGGGTTAGGGTTCGGGCTAGGGTTAGGGTTAGGGGACAGGGACGGTTTAGGGTCCAGGTGAGGGTACGACCACGCTTTAGGGGGAGCGTACGTGTGAGGGCGCGGGTTAGTGTCAGCGTTCGGGTTAGGATTAGGGGACGGGTGAGGGTCAGGCTTCGGGGAAGGGTTAGGTTTAGGGTTCGGGCTAGGGTTAGGGGACGGGGACGGTTTAGGGTCCGGGTGAGGGTACGACAACGCTTTAGGGGGAGCGTACGTGTGAGGGCGCGGGTTAGTGTCAGCGTACGGTTAGGATTAGGGGACGGTTGAGGGTCAGGCTTCGGGGAAGGGTTAGGGTTAGGTTTCGGGCTAGGGTTAGGGTTAGGGGATGGGGACGGTTTAGGGTCCGGGTGAGGGTACGACAACGTTTTAGGGGTAGCGTACGTGTGAGGGCGCGGGTTAGTGTCAGCGTACGGGTTAGGATTAGGGGACGGGTGAGGGTCAGGCTTCGGGGAAGGGTTAGGGTTAGGGTTCGGGCTAGGGTTAGGGTTAGGGGACGGGGACGGTTTAGGGTCCGGGTGAGTGTACGACAACGCTTTAGGGGGAGCGTACGTGTGAGGGCGCGGGTTAGTGTCAGCGTACGGGTTAGGATTAGGGTACGGGTGAGGGTCAGGCTTCGGGGAAGGGTTAGGGTTAGGGTTCGGGCTAGGATTAGGGTTAGGGGACGGGGACGGTTTAGGGTTCAGATGAGGGTACGACCACGCTTTACAGGGAGCGTACGTGTGAGGGCGCGGGTTAGTGTCAGCGTACGGGTTAGGATTAGGGGACGGGTGAGTGTCAGGCTTCGGGGAAGGGTTAGGGTTAGGGTTTGGGCTAGGGTTAGGGTTAGGGGACGGGGACGGTTTAGGGTCCAGGTGAGGGTACGACAACGCTTTAGGGGGAGTGTACGTGTGAGGGCGCGGGTTAGTGTCAGCGTACGGGTTAGGATTAGGGGACGGGTGAGGGTCAGGCTTCGGGGAAGGGTTAGGGTTAGGGTTCGGGCTAGGGTTAGGGTTAGGGGACGGGGACGGTTTAGGGTCCAGGTGCGGGTATGACAACGCTTTAGGGGGAGCGTACGTGTGAGGGCGCGGGTTAGTGTCAGCGTACGGGTTAGGATTAGGGGACGGGTGAGGGTCAGGCTTCGGGGAAGGGTTAGGGTTAGGGTTCGGGCTAGGGTTAGGGTTAGGGGACGGGGACGGTTTAGGGTCCAGGTGAGGGTACGACAACGCTTTAGGGGGAGCGTACGTGTGAGGGCGCGGGTTAGTGTCAGCGTACGGGTTAGGATTAGGGGACGGGTGAGGGTCAGGCTTCGGGGAAGGGTTAGGGTTAGGGTTCGGGCTAGGGTTAGGGTTAGGGGACGGGGACGGTTTAGGGTCCAGGTGAGGGTACGACCACGCTTTAGGGGGAGTGTACGTGTGAGGGCGCGGGTTAGTGTCAGCGTACGGTTTAGGATTAGGGGACGGGTGAGGGTCAGGCTTCGGGGAAGGGTTAGGGTTAGGGTTCGGGCTAGGGTTAGGGTTCGGGAACGGGGATGGTTTAGGGTCCAGGTGATGGTACGACAACGCTTTAGGGGGAGCGTACGTGTGAGGGCGCGGGTTAGTGTCAGCGTACGGGTTAGGATTAGGGGACGGGTGAGGGTCAGGCTTCGCGGAAGTGTTAGGGTTAGGGTTCGGGCAAGGGTTAGGGTTAGGGGACGGGGACGGTTTAGGGTCCAGGTGAGGGTACGACAACGCTTTAGGGGGAGCGTACGTGTGAGGGCGCGTGTTAGTGTCAGCGTACGGGTTAGGATTAGGGGACGGGTGAGGGTCAGGCTTCGGGGAAGGGTTAGGGTTAGGGTTCGGGCTAGGTTTAGGGTTAGGGGACGGGGACGGTTTAGGGTCCAGGCGAGGGTACGACAACGCTTTAGGGGGAGCGTACGTGTGAGGGCGCGGGTTACTGTCGGCGTACGGGTTAGGATTAGGGGACGGGTGAGGGTCAGGCTTCGGGGAAGGGTTAGGGTTAGGGTTCGGGCTAGGGTTAGGGTTAGGGGACGGGGACGGTTTAGGGTCCAGGTGAGGGTACGACCATGCTTTAGGGGGAGCGTACGTGTGAGGGCGCGGGTTAGTGTCAGCGTACGGGTTAGGATTAGGGGACGGTTGAGGGTCAGGCTTCGGGGAAGGGTTAGGGTTAGGGTTCGGGCTAGGGTTAGGGTTAGGGGACGGGGACGGTTTAGGGTCCAGTAGAGGGTACGACAACGCTTTAGGGGGAGCGTATGTGTGAGGGCGCGGGTTAGTGTCAGCGTACGGGTTAGGATTAGGGGACGGGTGAGGGTCAGGCTTCGGGGAAGGGTTAGGGTTAGGGTTCGGGCTAGGGTTAGGGTTAGGGGACGGGGACGGTTTAGGGTCCAGGTGAGGGTACGACAACGCTTTAGGGGGAGCGTACGTGTGAGGGCGCGGGTTAGTGTCAGCGTACGGGTTAGGATTAGGGGACGGGTGAGGGTCAGGCTTCGGGGAAGGGTTAGGGTTAGGGTTCGGGCTAGGGTTAGGGTTAGGGGACGGCGACGGTTTAGGGTCCAGGTGAGGGTACGACCACGCTTTAGGGGGAGGGTACGTGTGAGGGCGCGGGTTAGTGTCAGCGTACGGGATCGGATTAGGGGACGGGTGAGGGTCAGGCTTCGGGGAAGGGTTAGGGTTAGGGTTCGGGCTAGGTTTAGGGTTAGGGGACGGGGACGGTTTAGGGTCCTGGTGAGGGTACGACCACGCTTTAGGGGGAGCGTACGTGTGTGGGCAGGGGTTAGTGTCAGCGTACGGGTTAGGATTAGGGGACAGGTGAGGGTCAGGCTTCGGGGAAGGGTTAGGGTTAGGGTTCGGGCTAGGGTTAGGGATAGGGGACGGTTTAGGGTCCAGGTGAGGGTACGACCACGCTTTAAGGGGAGCGTACGTGTGAGGGCGCGGGTTAGTGTCAGCGTACGGGTTAGGATTAGGGGACGGGTGAGGGTCAGCCTTCGGGGAAGGGTTAGGGTTAGGGTTCGGGCTAGGGTTAGGGTTAGGGGACGGGGACGGTTTAGGGTCCAGGTGAGGGTACGACAACGCTTTGGGGGAGCGTACGTGTGAGGGCGCGTGTTAGTGTCAGCGTACGGGTTAGGATTAGGGGACGGGTGAGGGTCAGGCTTCGGGGAAGGGTTAGGGTTAGGGTTCGGGCTAGGGTTAGGGTTAGGGGACGGGGACGGTTTAGGGTCCAGGTGAGGGTACGACAACGCTTTAGGGGGAGCGTACGTGTGAGGGCGCGGGTTACTGTCGGCGTACGGGTTAGGATTAGGGGACGGGTGAGGGTCAGGCTTCGGGGAAGGGTTAGGGTTAGGGTTCGGGCTAGGGTTAGGGTTCGGGGACGGGGATGGTTTAGGGTCCAGGTGATGGTACGACAACGCTTTAGGGGGAGCGTACGTGTGAGGGCGCGGGTTAGTGTCAGCGTACGGGTTAGGATTAGGGGACGGGTGAGGGTCAGGCTTCGCGGAAGGGTTAGGGTTAGGGTTCGGGCAAGGTTTAGGGTTAGGGGACGGGGACGGTTTAGGGTCCAGGTGAGGGTACGACAACGCTTTAGGGGGAGCGTACGTGTGAGGGCACGTGTTAGTGTCAGCGTACGGGTTAGGATTAGGGGACGGGTGAGGGTCAGGCTTCGGGGAAGGGTTAGGGTTAGGGTTCGGGGTAGGGTTAGGGTTAGGGGACGGGGACGGTTTAGGGTCCAGGTGAGGGTACGACAACGCTTTAGGGGGAGCGTACGTGTGAGGGCGCGGGTTACTGTCGGCGTACGGGTTAGGATTAGGGGACGGGTGAGGGTCAGGCTTCGGGGAAGGGTTAGGGTTAGGGTTCGGGCTAGGGTTAGGGTTAGGGGACGGGGACGGTTTAGGGTCCAGGTGAGGGTACGACCACGCTTTAGGGGGAGCGTACGTGTGAGGGCGCGGGTTAGTGTCAGCGTACGGGTTAGGATTAGGGGACGGTTGAGGGTCAGGCTTCGGGGAAGGGTTAGGGTTAGGGTTCGGGCTAGGGTTAGGGTTAGGGGACGGGGACGGTTTAGGGTCCAGGAGAGGGTACGACAACGCTTTAGGGGGAGCGTACGTGTGAGGGCGCGGGTTAGTGTCAGCGTACGGGTTAGGATTAGGGGACGGGTGAGGGTCAGGCTTCGGGGAAGGGTTAGGGTTAGGGTTCGGGCTAGGGTTAGGGTTAGGGGACGGGGACGGTTTAGGGTCCAGGTGAGGGTACGACAACGCTTAAGGGGGAGCGTACGTGTGAGGGCGCGGGTTAGTGTCAGCGTACGGGTTAGGATTAGGGGATGGGTGAGGGTCAGGCTTCGGGGAAGGGTTAGGGTTAGGGTTCGGGCTAGGGTTAGGGTTAGGGGACGGCGACGTTTTAGGGTCCAGGTGAGGGTACGACCACGCTTTAGGGGGAGGGTACGTGTGAGGGAGCGGGTTAGTGTCAGCGTACGGGTTCGGATTAGGGGACGGGTGAGGGTCAGGCTTCGGGGAAGGGTTAGGGTTAGGGTTCGGGCTAGGGTTAGGGTTAGGGGACGGGGACGGTTTAGGGTCCAGGTGAGGGTACGACCACGCTTTAGGGGGAGCGTACGTGTGTGGGCAGGGGTTAGTGTCAGCGTACGGGTTAGGATTAGGGGACAGGTGAGGGTCAGGCTTCGGGGAAGGGTTAGGGTTAGGGTTCGGGCTAGGGTTAGGGATAGGGGACGGTTTAGGGTCCAGGTGAGGGTACGACCACGCTTTAAGGGGAGCGTACATGTGAGGGCGCGGGTTAGTGTCAGCGTACGGGTTAGGATTAGGGGACGGGTGAGGGTCAGCCTTCGGGGAAGGGTTAGGGTTAGGGTTCGGGCTAGGGTTAGGGTTAGGGGACGGGGACGGTTTAGGGTCCAGGTGAGGGTTCAACCACGCTTTAGGAGGAGCGTACGTGTGAGGGCGCGGGTTAGTGTCAGCGTACGGGTTAGGATTATGGGACGGGTGAGGGTCAGGCTTCGGGGAAGGTTTAGGGTTAGGGTTCGGGCTAGGGTTAGGGTTAGGGAACGGGGACGGTTTAGGGTCCAGGTGAGGGTACGACCTCACTTTAGGGGGAGCGTACGTGTTAGGGCGCAGGTTAGTGTCAGCGTACGGGTTAGGATTAGGGGACGGGTGAGGGTCAGGCTTCGGGGAAGGGTTAGGGTTAGGGTTCCGGCTAGGGTTAGGGTTAGGGGACGGGGACGGTTTAGGGTCCAGGTGAGGGTTCGACCACGCCTTAGGGGGAGCGTACGTGTGAGGGCGCGGGTTAGTGTCAGCGTACGGGTGAGGATTAGGGGACGGGTGAGGGTCAGGCTTCGGGGAAGTTTTAGGGTTAGGGTTCGGGCTAGGGTTAGGGTTAGGGGACAGGGACGGTTTAGGGTCCAGGTGAGGGTACGACCACGCTTTAGGGGGAGCGTACGTGTGAGGGCGCGGGTTAGTGTCAGCGTTCGGGTTAGGATTAGGGGACGGGTGAGGGTCAGGCTTCGCGGAAGTGTTAGGGTTAGGGTTCGGGCAAGGGTTAGGGTTAGGGGACGGGGACGGTTTAGGGTCCAGGTGAGGGTACGACAACGCTTTAGGGGGAGCGTACGTGTGAGGGCGCGTGTTAGTGTCAGCGTACGGGTTAGGATTAGGGGACGGTTGAGGGTCAGGCTTCGGGGAAGGGTTAGGGTTAGGGTTCGGGCTAGGGTTAGGGTTAGGGGACGGGGACGTTTTAGGGTCCAGTAGAGGGTACGACAACGCTTTAGGGGGAGCGTATGTGTGAGGGCGCGGGTTAGTGTCAGCGTACGGGTTAGGATTAGGGGACGGGTGAGGGTCAGGCTTCGGGGAAGGGTTAGGGTTAGGGTTCGGGCTAGGGTTAGGGTTAGGGGACGGGGACGGTTTAGGGTCCAGGTGAGGGTACGACAACGCTTTAGGGGGAGCGTACGTGTGAGGGCGCGGGTTAGTGTCAGCGTACGGGTTAGGATTAGGGGACGGGTGAGGGTCAGGCTTCGGGGAAGGGTTAGGGTTAGGGTTCGGGCTAGGGTTAGGGTTAGGGGACGGCGACGGTTTAGGGTCCAGGTGAGGGTACGACCACGCTTTAGGGGGAGGGTACGTGTGAGGGCGCGGGTTAGTGTCAGCGTACGGGATCGGATTAGGGGACGGGTGAGGGTCAGGCTTCGGGGAAGGGTTAGGGTTAGGGTTCGGGCTAGGTTTAGGGTTAGGGGACGGGGACGGTTTAGGGTCCAGGTGAGGGTACGACCACGCTTTAGGGGGAGCGTACGTGTGTGGGCAGGGGTTAGTGTCAGCGTACGGGTTAGGATTAGGGGACAGGTGAGGGTCAGGCTTCGGGGAAGGGTTAGGGTTAGGGTTCGGGCTAGGGTTAGGGATAGGGGACGGTTTAGGGTCCAGGTGAGGGTACGACCACGCTTTAAGGGGAGCGTACGTGTGAGGGCGCGGGTTAGTGTCAGCGTACGGGTTAGGATTAGGGGACGGGTGAGGGTCAGCCTTCGGGGAAGGGTTAGGGTTAGGGTTCGGGCTAGGGTTAGGGTTAGGGGACGGGGACGGTTTAGGGTCCAGGTGAGGGTACGACAACGCTTTAGGGGGAGCGTACGTGTGAGGGCGCGTGTTAGTGTCAGCGTACGGGTTAGGATTAGGGGACGGGTGAGGGTCAGGCTTCGGGGAAGGGTTAGGGTTAGGGTTCGGGCTAGGGTTAGGGTTAGGGGACGGGGACGGTTTAGGGTCCAGGTGAGGGTACGACAACGCTTTAGGGGGAGCGTACGTGTGAGGGCGCGGGTTACTGTCGGCGTACGGGTTAGGATTAGGGGACGGGTGAGGGTCAGGCTTCGGGGAAGGGTTAGGGTTAGGGTTCGGGCTAGGGTTAGGGTTCGGGGACGGGGATGGTTTAGGGTCCAGGTGATGGTACGACAACGCTTTAGGGGGAGCGTACGTGTGAGGGCGTGGGTTAGTGTCAGCGTACGGGTTAGGATTAGGGGACGGGTGAGGGTCAGGCTTCGCGGAAGGGTTAGGGTTAGGGTTCGGGCAAGGGTTAGGGTTAGGGGACGGGGACGGTTTAGGGTCCAGGTGAGGGTACGACAACGCTTTAGGGGGAGCGTACGTGTGAGAGCACGTGTTAGTGTCAGCGTACGGGTTAGGATTAGGGGACGGGTGAGGGTCAGGCTTCGGGGAAGGGTTAGGGTTAGGGTTCGGGGTAGGGTTAGGGTTAGGGGACTGGGACGGTTTAGGGTCCAGGTGAGGGTACGACAACGCTTTAGGGGGAGCGTACGTGTGAGGGCGCGGGTTACTGTCGGCGTACGGGTTAGGATTAGGGGACGGGTGAGGGTCAGGCTTCCGGGAAGGGTTAGGGTTAGGGTTCGGGCTAGGGTTAGGGTTAGGGGACGGGGACGGTTTAGGGTCCAGGTGAGGGTACGACCACGCTTTAGGGGGAGCGTACGTGTGAGGGCGCGGGTTAGTGTCAGCGTACGGGTTAGGATTAGGGGACGGTTGAGGGTCAGGCTTCGGGGAAGGGTTAGGGTTAGGGTTCGGGCTAGGGTTAGGGTTAGGGGACGGGGACGGTTTAGGGTCCAGGAGAGGGTACGACAACGCTTTAGGGGGAGCGTACGTGTGAGGGCGCGGGTTAGTGTCAGCGTACGGGTTAGGATTAGGGGACGGGTGAGGGTCAGGCTTCGGGCAAGGGTTAGGGTTAGGGTTCGGGCTAGGGTTAGGGTTAGGGGACGGGGACGGTTTAGGGTCCAGGTGAGGGTACGACAACGCTTAAGGGGGAGCGTACGTGTGAGGGCGCGGGTTAGTGTCAGCGTACGGGTTAGGATTAGGGGATGGGTGAGGGTCAGGCTTCGGGGAAGGGTTAGGGTTAGGGTTCGGGCTAGGGTTAGGGTTAGGGGACGGCGACGGTTTAGGGTCCAGGTGAGGGTACGACCACGCTTTAGGGGGAGGGTACGTGTGAGGGCGCGGGTTAGTGTCAGCGTACGGGTTCGGATTAGGGGACGGGTGAGGGTCAGGCTTCGGGGAAGGGTTAGGGTTAGGGTTCGGGCTAGGGTTAGGGTTAGGGGACGGGGACGGTTTAGGGTCCAGGTGAGGGTACGACCACGCTTTAGGGGGAGCGTACGTGTGTGGGCAGGGATTAGTGTCAGCGTACGGGTTAGGATTAGGGGACAGGTGAGGGTCAGGCTTCGGGGAAGGGTTAGGGTTAGGGTTCGGGCTAGGGTTAGGGATAGGGGACGGTTTAGGGTCCAGGTGAGGGTACGACCACGCTTTAAGGGGAGCGTACGTGTGAGGGCGCGGGTTAGTGTCAGCGTACGGGTTAGGATTAGGGGACGGGTGAGGGTCAGCCTTCGGGGAAGGGTTAGGGTTAGGGTTCGGGCTAGGGTTAGGGTTAGGGGACGGGGACGGTTTAGGGTCCAGGTGAGGGTTCAACCACGCTTTAGGAGGAGCGTACGTGTGAGGGCGCGGGTTAGTGTCAGC
This sequence comes from Grampus griseus, assembly GCF_964374135.1. Classification (NCBI taxonomy): domain Eukaryota; kingdom Metazoa; phylum Chordata; class Mammalia; order Artiodactyla; family Delphinidae; genus Grampus; species Grampus griseus. The sequence goes on from NC_139005.1 coordinate 102,986,718, forward strand.
GTACGGGTTAGGATTATGGGACGGGTGAGGGTCAGGCTTCGGGGAAGGTTTAGGGTTAGGGTTCGGGCTAGGGTTAGGGTTAGGGAACGGGGACGGTTTAGGGTCCAGGTGAGGGTACGACCTCACTTTAGGGGGAGCGTACGTGTTAGGGCGCAGGTTAGTGTCAGCGTACGGGTTAGGATTAGGGGACGGGTGAGGGTCAGGCTTCGGGGAAGGGTTAGGGTTAGGGTTCCGGCTAGGGTTAGGGTTAGGGGACGGGGACGGTTTAGGGTCCAGGTGAGGGTTCGACCACGCCTTAGGGGGAGCGTACGTGTGAGGGCGCGGGTTAGTGTCAGCGTACGGGTGAGGATTAGGGGACGGGTGAGGGTCAGGCTTCGGGGAAGTTTTAGGCTTAGGGTTCGGGCTAGGGTTAGGGTTAGGGGACAGGGACGGTTTAGGGTCCAGGTGAGGGTACGACCACGCTTTAGGGGGAGCGTACGTGTGAGGGCGCGGGTTAGTGTCAGCGTTCGGGTTAGGATTAGGGGACGGGTGAGGGTCAGGCTTCGGGGAAGGGTTAGGTTTAGGGTTCGGGCTAGGGTTAGGGGACGGGGACGGTTTAGGGTCCGGGTGAGGGTACGAAAACGCTTTAGGGGGAGCGTACGTGTGAGGGCGCGGGTTAGTGTCAGCGTACGGTTAGGATTAGGGGACGGTTGAGGGTCAGGCTTCGGGGAAGGGTTAGGGTTAGGTTTCGGGCTAGGGTTAGGGTTAGGGGACGGGGACGGTTTAGGGTCCGGGTGAGGGTAGGACAACGCTTTAGGGGTAGCGTACATGTGAGGGCGCGGGTTAGTGTCAGCGTACGGGTTAGGATTAGGGGACGGGTGAGGGTCAGGCTTCGGGGAAGGGTTAGGGTTAGGGTTCGGGCTAGGGTTAGGGTTAGGGGACGGGGACGGTTTAGGGTCCGGGTGAGTGTACGACAACGCTTTAGGGGGAGCGTACGTGTGAGGGCGCGGGTTAGTGTCAGCGTACGGGTTAGGATTAGGGTACGGGTGAGGGTCAGGCTTCGGGGAAGGGTTAGGGTTAGGGTTCGGGCTAGGATTAGGGTTAGGGGACGGGGACGGTTTAGGGTTCAGATGAGGGTACGACCACGCTTTACAGGGAGCGTACGTGTGAGGGCGCGGGTTAGTGTCAGCGTACGGGTTAGGATTAGGGGACGGGTGAGTGTCAGGCTTCGGGGAAGGGTTAGGGTAAGGGTTCGGGCTAGGGTTAGGGTTAGGGGACGGGGACGGTTTAGGGTCCAGGTGAGGGTACGACAACGCTTTAGGGGGAGTGTACGTGTGAGGGCGCGGGTTAGTGTCAGCGTACGGGTTAGGATTAGGGGACGGGTGAGGGTCAGGCTTCGGGGAAGGGTTAGGGTTAGGGTTCGGGCTAGGGTTAGGGTTAGGGGACGGGGACGGTTTAGGGTCCAGGTGAGGGTACGACAGCGCTTTAGGGGGAGCGTACGTGTGAGGGCGCGGGTTAGTGTCAGCGTACGGGTTAGGATTAGGGGACGGGTGAGGGTCAGGCTTCGGGGAAGGGTTAGGGTTAGGTTTCGGGCTAGGGTTAGGGTTAGGGGACGGGGACGGTTTAGAGTCCAGGTGAGGGTACGACCACGCTTTAGAGGGAGCGTACGTGTGAGGGTGCGGGTTAGTGTCAGCGTACGGGTTAGTATTAGGGGACGGGTGAGGGTCAGGCTTCGGGGAAGGGTTAGGGTTAGGGTTCGGGCTAGGGTTAGGGTTAGGGGACGGGGACGGTTTAGGGTCCAGGTGAGGGTACGACCACGCTTTAGGGGGAGCGTACGTGTGAGGGCGCGGGTTAGTGTCAGCGTACGGGTTAGGATTGGGGGACGGGTGAGGGTCAGGCTTCGGGGAAGGGTGAGGGTTAGGGTTCGGGCTAGGGTTAGGGTTAGGGGACGGGGACGGTTTAGGGTCCAGGTGAGGGTACGACAACGCTTTAGGGGGAGCGTACATGTGAGGGCGCGGGTTAGTGTCAGCGTACGGGTTAGGATTAGGATACGGGTGAGGGTCAGGCTTCGGGGAAGGGTTAGGGTTAAGGTTCGGGCTAGGGTTAGGGTTAGGGGACGGGGACGGTTTAGGGTCCAGGTGAGGGTGCGACCACGCTTTAGGGGGAGCATACGTGTGAGGGCGCGGGTTAGTGTCGGCGTACGGGTTAGGATTAGGGGACGGGTGTGGGTCAGGCTTCGGGGAAGTGTTAGGGTTATGGTTCGGGCTAGGGTTAGGGTTAGGGGACGGGGACGGTTTAGGGTCCAGGTGAGCGTACGACCACGCTTTAGGGGGAGCGTACGTGTGAGGGCGCGGGTTAGTGTCAGCGTTCGGGTTAGGATTAGGGGACGGGTGAGGGTCAGGCTTCGGGGAAGGGTTAGGTTTAGGGTTCGGGCTAGGGTTAGGGGACGGGGACGGTTTAGGGTCCGGGTGAGGGTACGACAACGCTTTAGGGGGAGCGTACGTGTGAGGGCGCGGGTTAGTGTCAGCGTACGGTTAGGATTAGGGGACGGTTGAGGGTCAAGCTTCGGGGAAGGGTTAGGGTTAGGGTTCGGGCTAGGGTTAGGGTTAGGGGACGGGGACGGTTTAGGGTCCGGGTGAGGGTATGACAATGCTTTAGGGGGAGCGTACGTGTGAGGGCGCGGGTTAGTGTCAGCGTACGGGTTAGGATTAGGGTACGGGTGAGGGTCAGGCTTCGGGGAAGGGTTAGGGTTAGGGTTCGGGCTAGGATTAGGGTTAGGGGATGGGGACGGTTTAGGGTTCAGATGAGGGTACGACCACGCTTTACAGGGAGCGTACGTGTGAGGGCGCGGGTTAGTGTCAGCGTACGGGTTAGGATTAGGGGACGGGTGAGGGTCAGGCTTCGGGGAAGGGTTAGGGTTAGGGTTCGGGCTAGGGTTAGGGTTAGGGGACGGGGACGGTTTAGGGTCCAGGTGAGGGTACGACCACGCTTTAGGGGAACGTACGTGTGAGGGTGCGGGTTAGTGTCAGCGTACGGGTTAGGATTAGGGGACGGGTGAGGGTCAGGCTTCGGGGAAGTGTTAGGGTTAGGGTTCGGGCTAGGGTTAGGGTTAGGGGACGGGGAAGGTTTAGGGTCCAGGTGAGGGTACGACTACGCTTTAGGGGGAGCGTACGTGTGAAGGCGCGGGTTAGTGTCAGCGTACGTGTTAGGATTAGGGGACGGGTGAGGGTCAGGCTTCGGGGAAGGGTTAGGGTTAGGGTTTGGGCTAGGGTTAGGGTTAGAGAACGGGGACGGGTTAGGGTCCAGGTGAGGGTACGACAACGCTTTAGGGGGAGCGTACGTGTGAGGGCGCGGGTTAGTGTCAGCGAACTGGTTAGGATTAGGGGACGGGTGAGGGTCAGGCTTCGGGGAAGGGTTAGGGCTAGGGTTCGGGCTAGGGTTAGGGTTAGGGGACGGGGACGGTTTAGGGTCCAGGTGAGGGTTCAACCACGCTTTAGGGGGAGCGTACGTGTGAGGGCGCGGGTTAGTGTCAGCGTACGGGTTAGGATTAGGGGACGGGTGAGGGTCAGGCTTCGGGGAAGGGTTAGGGTTAGGGTTCGGTCTAGGGTTAGGGTTAGGGGACGGGGACGGTTTAGGGTCCAGGTGAGGGTACGACCACGCTTTAGGGGGAGCGTACGTGTGAGGGCGCGTGTTAGTGTCAGCGTACGGGTTAGGATTAGGGGACGGGTGAGTGTCAGGCTTCGGGGAAGGGTTAGGGTTAGGGTTCGGGCTAGGGTTAGGGTTAGGGGACGGGGACGGTTTAGGGTCCAGGTGAGGGTACGACCACGCTTTAGGGGGATCGTACGTGTGAGGGCGGGGGTTAGTGTCAGCGTACGGGTTAGGATTAGGGGACGGGTGAGGGTCAGGCTTCGGGGAAGGGTGAGGGTTAGGGTTCGGGCTAGGGTTAGGGTTAGGGGACGGGGACGGTTTAGGGTCCAGGTGAGCGTACGACCACGCTTTAGGGGGAGCGTACGTGTGAGGGCGCGGGTTAGTGTCAGCGTTCGGGTTAGGATTAGGGGACGGGTGAGGGTCAGGCTTCGGGGAAGGGTTAGGGTTAGGGTTCAGGCTAGGGTTAGGGGACGGAGACGGTTTAGGGTCCGGGTGAGGGTACGACAACGCTTTAGGGGGAGCGTACGTGTGAGGGCGCGGGTTAGTGTCAGCGTACGGTTAGGATTAGGGGACGGTTGAGGGTCAGGCTTCGGGGAAGGGTTAGGGTTAGGGTTCGGGCTAGGGTTAGGGTTAGGGGACGGGGACGGTTTAGGGTCCGGGTGAGGGTACGACAACGCTTTAGGGGGAGCGTACGTGTGAGGGCGCGGGTTAGTGTCAGCGTACGGGTTAGGATTAGGGTACGGGTGAGGGTCAGGCTTCGGGGAACGGTTAGGGTTAGGGTTCGGGCTAGGATTAGGGTTAGGGGATGGGGACGGTTTAGGGTTCAGATGAGGGTACGACCACGCTTTACAGGGAGCGTACGTGTGAGGGCGCGGGTTAGTGTCAGCGTACGGGTTAGGATTAGGGGACGGGTGAGGGTCAGGCTTCGGGGAAGGGTTAGGGTTAGGGTTCGGGCTAGGGTTAGGGTTAGGGGACGGGGACGGTTTAGGGTCCAGGTGAGGGTACGACAACGCTTTAGGGGGAGTGTACGTGTGAGGGCGCGGGTTAGTGTCAGCGTACGGGTTAGGATTAGGGGACGGGTGAGGGTCAGGCTTCGGGGAAGGTTTAGGGTTAGGGTTCGGGCTAGGGTTAGGGTTAGGGGACGGGGACGGTTTAGGGTCCAGGTGAGGGTACGACCACGCTTTAGGGGGAGCGTACGTGTGAGGGTGCGGGTTAGTGTCAGCGTACGGGTTAGGATTAGGGGACGGGTGAGGGTCAGGCTTCGGGGAAGTGTTAGGGTTAGGGTTCGGGCTAGGGTTAGGGTTAGGGGACGGGGACGGTTTAAGGTCCAGGTGAGGGTACGACTACGCTTTAGGGGGAGCGTACGTGTGAAGGCGCGGGTTAGTGTCAGCGTACGTGTTAGGATTAGGGGACGGGTGAGGTCAGGCTTCGGGGAAGGGTTAGGGTTAGGGTTCGGGCTAGGGTTAGGGTTAGAGGACGGGGACGGTTTAGGGTCCAGGTGAGGGTACGACAACGCTTTAGGGGGAGCGTACGTGTGAGGGCGCGGGTTAGTGTCAGCGAACTGGTTAGGATTAGGGGACGGGTGAGGGTCAGGCTTCGGGGAAGGGTTAGGGCTAGGGTTCGGGCTAGGGTTAGGGTTAGGGGACGGGGACGGTTTAGGGTCCAGGTGGGGGTTCGACCACGCTTTAGGGGGAGCGTACGTGTGAGGGCGCGGGTTAGTGTCAGCGTACGGGTTAGGATTAGGGGACGGGTGAGGGTCAGGCTTCGGGGAAGGGTTAGGGTTAGGGTTCGGGCTAGGGTTAGGGTTAGGGGACGGGGACGGTTTAGGGTCCAGGTGAGGGTACGACCACGCTTTAGGGGGAGCGTACGTGTGAGGGCGCGGGTTAGTGTCAGCGTACGGGTTAGGATTAGGGGACAGGTGAGTGTCAGGCTTCGGGGAAGGGTTAGGGTTAGGGTTCGGGCTAGGGTTAGGGTTAGGGGACGGGGACGGTTTAGGGTCCAGGTGAGGGTACGACCACGCTTTAGGGGGAGCGTACGTGTGAGGGCGCGGGTTAGTGTCAGCGTACGGGTTAGGATTAGGGGACGGGTGAGGGTCAGGCTTCGGGGAAGGGTTAGGGTTAGGGTTCGGGCTAGGGTTAGGGTTAGGGGACGGGGACGGTTTAGGGTCCAGGTGAGGGTACGACCACGCTTTAGGGGGAGCGTACGTGTGAGGGCGCGGGTTAGTGTTAGCGTACGGGTTAGGATTAGGGGACGGGTGAGGGTCAGGCTTCGGGGAAGTGTTAGGGTTAGGGATCGGGCTAGGGTTAGGGTTAGGGGACGGGGACGGCTTAGGGTCCGGGTGAGGGTACGACAACGCTTTAGGGGGAGCGTACGTGTGAGGGCGCGGGTTAGTGTCAGCGTACGGGTTAGGATTAGGGGACGGGTGAGGGTCAGGCTTCGGGGAAGGGTTAGGGTTAGGGTTCGGGCTAGGGTTAGGGTTAGGGGACGGGGACGGTTTAGGGTCCAGGTGAGGGTACGACAACGCTTTAGGGGGAGCGTACGTGTGAGGGCGCGGGTTAGTGTCAGCGTACGGGTTAGGATTAGAGGATGGGTGAGGGTCAGGCTTCGGGGAAGGGTTAGGGTTAGGGTTCGGGCTAGGGTTAGGGTTAGGGGACAGGGACGGTTTAGGGTCCAGGTGAGGGTACGACAATGCTTTACGGGGAGCGTACGTGTGAGGGCGCGGGTTAGTGTCAGCGTACGGGTTAGGATTAGGGGACGGGTGAGGGTCAGGCTTCGGGGAAGTGTTAGGGTTAGGGTTCAGGCTAGGGTTAGGGTTAGGGGACGGGGACCGTTTAGGGTCCAGGTGAGGGTACGACAACGCTTTAGGGGGAGCGTACGTGTGAGGGCGCGGGTTAGTGTCAGCATACAGATTAGGATTAGGGGACGGGTGAGGGTCAGGCTTCTGGGAAGGGTTAGGGTTAGGGTTCGGGCTAGGGTTAGGGTTAGGGGACGGGGACGGTTTAGGGTCCGGGTGAGTGTACGACAACGCTTTAGGGGGAGCGTACGTGTGAGGGCGCGGGTTAGTGTCGGCGTACGGGTTAGGATTAGGGGTCGGGTGAGGGTCAGGCATCGGGGAAGGGTTAGGGTTAGGGTTCGGGCTAGGGTTAGGGTTAGGGGACGGGGACGGTTTAGGGTCCAGGTGAGGGTACAACCACGCTTTAGGTGGAGCGTACTTGTGAGGGCGCGGGTTAGTGTCAGCGTACAGATTAGGATTAGGGGACGGGTGAGGGTCAGGCTTCGGGGAAGGGTTAGTGTTAGGGTTCGGGGTAGGGTTAGGGTTAGGGGACGGGGACGGTTTAGGGTCCAGGTGAGGGTACGACCACGCTTTAGGGGGAGCGTACGTGTGATGGCGCGGGTTAGTGTCAGCGTACGGCTTAGGATTAGGGGACGGGTGAGGGTCAGGCTTCGGGGAAGGGTTAGGGTTAGGGTTCGGGCTAGGGTTAGGGTTAGGGGACGGGGACAGTTTAGGGTCCAGGTGAGGGTACGACCACGCTTTAGGGGGAGCGTACGTGTGAGGGCTCGGGTTACTGTCAGCATACGGGTTAGGATTAGGGGACGGGTGAGGGTCAGGCTTCGGGGAGGTGTTAGGGTTAGGTTTCGGGCTAGGGTTAGGGTTAGGGGACGGGGACGGTTTATGGTCCGGGTGAGGGTACGACAACGCTTTAGGGGGAGCGTACGTGTGAGGGCGCGGGTTAGTGTCAGCGTACGGGTTAGGATTAGGGGACGGGTGAGGGTCAGGCTTCGGGGAAGGGTTAGGGTTAGGGTTCGGGCTAGGGTTAGGGTTAGGGAACGGCGACGGTTTAGGGTCCGGGTGAGGGTACGACCACGCTTTAGGGGGAGCGTACGTGTGAGGGCACGGGTTAGTGTCAGCGTACGGGTTAGGATTAGGGGACGGGTGAGGGTCAGGCTTCGGGGAAGGGTTAGGGTTAGGGTTCGGGCTAGGGTTAGGGTTAGGGGACGGGGACCGTTTAGGGTCCAGGTGAGGGTACGACAACGCTTTAGGGGGAGCGTATGTGTGAGGGCGCGGGTTAGTGTCAGCGTACGGGTTAGGATTATGGGACGGTTGACGGTCAGGCTTCGGGGAAGGGTTAGGGTTAGGGTTCGGGCTAGGGTTAGGGTTAGGGGACGGGGACGGTTTAGGGTCCAGGTGAGGGTACGACCACGCTTTAGGGGGAGCGTACGTGTGAGGGCGCAGGTTAGTGTCAGCGTACGGGTTACGATTAGGGGACGGGTGAGGGTCAGGCTTCGGGGAAGGGTTAGGGTTAGGGTTCGGGCTAGGGTTAGGGTTAGGGGACGGGGACGGTTTAGGGTCCAGGTGAGGGTACGACCACGCTTTAGGGGGAGCGTACGTGTGAGGGCGCGTGTTAGTGTCAGCGTACGGATTAGGATTAGGGGACGGGTGAGGGTCAGGCTTCGGGGAAGGGTTAGGGTTAGGGTTCGGGCTAGGGTTAGGGTTAGGGGACGGGGACGGTTTACGGTCCAGGTGAGTGTACGACAACGCTTTAGGGGGAGCGTACGTGTGAGGGCGCGGGTTAGTGTCGGCGTACGGGATAGGATTAGGGGACGGGTGAGGGTCAGGCTTCGGGGAAGGGTTAGGGTTAGGGTTCAGGCTAGGGTTAGGTTCAGGGGACGGGGACGGTTTAGGGTACAGGTGAGGGTACGACCACGCTTTAGGGGGAGAGTACTTGTGAGGGCGCGGGTTAGTGTCAGCGTACAGATTAGGATTAGGGGACGGGTGAGGGTCAGGCTTCGGGGAAGGGTTAGTGTTAGGGTTCGGTCTAGGGTTAGGGTTAGGGCACGGGGACGGTTTAGGGTCCAGGTGAGCGTACGACCACGCTTTATGGGGAGCGTACGTGTGAGGGCGCGGGTTAGTGTCAGCGTACGGGTTAGGATTAGGGGACGGGTGAGGGTCAGGCTTCGGGGAAGGGTTAGGGTTAGGGTTCGGGCTAGGGTTAGGGTTAGGGGACGGGGACGGTTTAGGGTCCGAGTGAGGGTACGACAACGCTTCAGGGGGAGCGTACGTGAGAGTGCGCGGGTTAGTGTCAGCGTACGGGTTAGGATTATGGGACGGGTGAGGGTCAGGCTTCGGGGAAGGGTTAGGGTTAGGGTTCGGGCTAGGGTTAGGGTTAGGGGACGGGGACGGTTTAGGGTCCAGGTGAGGGTACGACCACGCTTTAGGGGGAGCGTACGTGTGAGGGCGCGGGTTAGTGTCAGCGTACGGGTTAGGATTAGGGGACGGGTGAGGGTCAGGCTTCGGGGAAGGGTTAGGGTTAGGGTTCGGGCTAGGGTTAGGGTTAGGGGACGGGGACGGTTTAGGGTCCAGGTGAGGGTACGACCACGCTTAAGGGGGAGCGTACGTGTGAGGGCGCGGGTTAGTGTCAGCGTACCGATTAGGATTAGGGGACGGGTGAGGGTCAGGCTTCGGGGAAGGGTTAGGGTTAGGGTTCGGGCTAGGGTTAGGGTTAGGGGACGGGGACGGTTTAGGGTCCAGGTGAGTGTATGACAACGCTTTAGGGGGAGCGTACGTGTGAGGGCGCGGGTTAGTGTCGGCGTACGGGTTAGGATTAGGGGACGGGTGAGGGTCAGGCTTCGGGGAAGGGTTAGGGTTAGGGTTCGGGCTAGGGTTAGGGTTAGGGGACGGGGACGGTTTAGGGTCCAGGTGAGGGTACGACCACGCTTTAGGGGGAGCGTACTTGTGAGGGCGCGGGTTAGTGTCAGCGTACAGATTAGGATTAGGGGACGGGTGAGGGTCAGGCTTCGGTGAAGGGTTAGTGTTAGGGTTCGGGCTAGGGTTAGGGTTAGGGGCCGGGGACGGTTTAGGGTCCAGGTGAGGGTACGACCACGCTTTAGGGGGAGCGTACGTGTGAGGGCGCGGGTTAGTGTCAGCGTACGGGTTAGGATTAGGGGACGGGTGAGGGTCAGGCTTCGGGGAAGGGTTAGGGTTAGGGTTCGGGCTAGGGTTAGGGTTAGGGGACGGGGACGGTTTAGGGTCCGGGTGAGGGTACGACAACGCTTTAGGGGGAGCGTACGTGTGAGGGCGCGGGTTAGTGTCAGCGAACGGGTTGCGATTAGGGGACGGTTGAGGGTTAGGCTTCGGGGAAGGGTTAGGTTTAGGGTTCGGGCTAGGGTTAGAGTTAGGGGACGGGGAGGGTTTAGGGTCCGGGTGAGGGTACGACAACGCTTTAGGGGGAGCGTACGTGTGAGGGCGCTGGTTAGTGTCAGCGAACGGGTTAGGATTAGGGGACGGGTGAGGGTCAGGCTTCGGGGAAGTGTTAGGGTTAGGGTTCGGGCTACGGTTAGGGTTAGGGGACGGGGACGGTTTAGGGTCCGGGTGAGTGTACGACAACGCTTTAGGGGGAGCGTACGTGTGAGGGCGCGGGTTAGTGTCGGCGTACCGGTTAGGATTAGGGGACGGGTGAGTGTCAGGCTTCGGGGAAGGGTTAGGGTTAGGGTTCGGGCTAGGGTTAGGGTTAGGAGACGGGGACGGTTTAGGGTCCAGGTGAGGGTACGACCACGCTTTAGGGGGAGCGTACTTGTGAGGGCGCGGGTTAGTGTCAGCGTACGGATTAGGATTAGGGGACGGGTGAGGGTAAGGCTTCGGGGAAGGGTTAGTGTTAGGGTTCGGGCTAGGGTTAGGGTTAGGGGATGGGGACGTTGTAGGGTCCAGGTGAGGGTACGACCACACTTTAGGGGGAGCGTACGTGTGAGGGCGTGGGTTAGTGTCAGCGTACGGGTTAGGATTAGGGGACGGGTGAGTGTCAGGCTTCGGGGAAGGGTTAGGGTTAGGGTTCGGGCTAGGGTTAGGGTTAGGGGACGGGGACGGTTTAGGGTCCAGGTGAGGGTACGACCACGCTTTAGGGGGAGCGTACGTGTGAGGGCACGGGTTAGTGTCAGCGTACGGGTTAGGATTAGGGGACGGGTGAGGGTCAGGCTTCGGGGAAGGGTTAGGGTTAGGGTTCGGGCTAGGGTTAGGGTTAGGGGACGGGGACGGTTTAGGGTCCAGGTGAGGGTACGACAACGCTTTAGGGGGAGCGTACGTGTGAGGGCGCGGGTTAGTGTCAGCGTACGGGTTAGGATTATGGGACGGGTGAGGGTCAGGCTTCGGGGAAGGGTTAGGGTTAGGGTTCGGGCTAGGGTTAGGGTTAGGGGACGGGGACGGTTTAGGATCCAGGTGAGTGTACTACCACGCTTTAGGGGGAGCGTACGTGTGAGGGCGCGGGTTAGTGTCAGCGTACCAATTAGGATTAGGGGACGGGTGAGGGTCAGGCTTCGGGGAAGGGTTAGGGTTAGGTTTCGGGCTAGGGTTAGGGTTAGGGGACGGGGACGGTTTAGGGTCCAGGTTAGTGTATGACAACGCTTTAGGGGGAGCGTACGTGTGAGGGCGCGGGTTAGTGTCGGCGTAGGGTTTAGGATTAGGGGACGGGTGAGGGTCAGGCTTCGGGGAAGGGTTAGGGTTAGGGTTCGGGCTAGGGTTAGGGTTAGGGGACGGGGACGGTTTAGGGTCCAGGTGAGGGTACGACCACGCTTTAGGGGGAGCGTACTTGTGAGGGCGCGGGTTAGTGTCAGCGTACAGATTAGGATTAGGGGACGGGTGAGGGTCAGGCTTCGGGGAAGGGTTAGTGTTAGGGTTCGGGCTAGGGTTAGGGTTAGGGGACGGGGACGGCTTAGGGTCCAGGTGAGGGTACGACCACGCTTTAGGGGGAGCGTACGTGTGAGGGCGCGGGTTAGTGTCAGCGTACGGGTTAGGATTAGGGGACGGGTGAGGGTCAGGCTTCGGGGAAGGGTTAGGGTTAGGGTTCGGGCTAGGGTTAGGGTTAGGGGACGGGGACGGTTTAGGGTCCGGGTGAGGGTACGAGAACGCTTTTGGGGGAGCGTACGTGTGAGGGCGCGGGTTAGTGTCAGCGAACGGGTTAGGATTAGGGGACGGTTGAGGGTCAGGCTTCGGGGAAGTGTTAGGTTTACGGTTCGGGCTAGGGTTAGGGTTAGGGGACGGGGAGGGTTTAGGGTCCGAGTGAGGGTACGACAACGCTTTAGGGGGAGCGTACGTGTGAGGGCGCGGGTTAGTGTCAGCGAACGGGTTAGGATTAGGGGACGGGTGAGGGTCAGGCTTCGGGGAAGTGTTAGGGTTAGGGTTCGGGCTAGGGTTAGGGTTAGGGGACGGGGACGGTTTAGGGTCCGGGTGAGTGTACGACAACGCTTTAGGGGGAGCGTACGTGTGAGGGCGCGGGTTAGTGTCGGCGTACCGGTTAGGATTAGGGGACGGGTGAGGGTCAGGCTTCGGGGAAGGGTTAGGGTTAGGGTTCGGGCTAGGGTTAGGGTTAGGGGACGGGGACGGTTTAGGGTGCAGGTGAGGGTACGACCACGCTTTAGGGGGAGCGTACTTGTGAGGGCGCGGGTTAGTGTCAGCGTACGGATTAGGATTAGGGGCCGGGTGAGTGTCAGGCTTCGGGGAAGGGTTAGGGTTAGGGTTCGGGCTAGGGTTAGGGTTAGGGGACGGGGACGGTTTAGGATCCAGGTGAGGGTACGACCACGCTTTAGGGGGAGCGTACGTGTGAGGGCGTGGGTTAGTGTCAGCGTACGGGTTAGGATTAGGGGACGGGTGAGGGTCAGGCTTCGGGGAAGGGTTAGGGTTAGGGTTCGGGCTAGGGTTAGGGTTAGGGGACGGGGACGGTTTAGGGTCCAGGTGAGGGTACGACCACGCTTTAGGGGGAGCGTACGTGTGAGGGCGCGTGTTAGTGTCAGCGTACGGATTAGGATTAGGGGACGGGTGAGGGTCAGGCTTCGGGGAAGGGTTAGGGTTAGGGTTCGGGCTAGGGTTAGGGTTAGGGGACGGGGACGGTTTACGGTCCAGGTGAGTGTACGACAACGCTTTAGGGGGAGCGTACGTGTGAGGGCGCGGGTTAGTGTCGGCGTACGGGATAGGATTAGGGGACGGGTGAGGGTCAGGCTTCGGGGAAGGGTTAGGGTTAGGGTTCAGGCTAGGGTTAGGTTCAGGGGACGGGGACGGTTTAGGGTACAGGTGAGGGTACGACCACGCTTTAGGGGGAGAGTACTTGTGAGGGCGCGGGTTAGTGTCAGCGTACAGATTAGGATTAGGGGACGGGTGAGGGTCAGGCTTCGGGGAAGGGTTAGTGTTAGGGTTCGGTCTAGGGTTAGGGTTAGGGCACGGGGACGGTTTAGGGTCCAGGTGAGCGTACGACCACGCTTTATGGGCAGCGTACGTGTGAGGGCGCGGGTTAGTGTCAGCGTACGGGTTAGGATTAGGGGACGGGTGAGGGTCAGGCTTCGGGGAAGGGTTAGGGTTAGGGTTCGGGCTAGGGTTAGGGTTAGGGGACGGGGACGGTTTAGGGTCCGAGTGAGGGTACGACAACGCTTTAGGGGGAGCGTACGTGAGAGTGCGCAGGTTAGTGTCAGCGTACGGGTTAGGATTATGGGACGGGTGAGGGTCAGGCTTCGGGGAAGGGTTAGGGTTAGGGTTCGGGCTAGGGTTAGGGTTAGGGGACGGGGACGGTTTAGGGTCCAGGTGAGGGTACGACCACGCTTTAGGGGGAGCGTACGTGTGAGGGCGCGGGTTAGTGTCAGCGTACGGGTTAGGATTAGGGGACGGGTGAGGGTCAGGCTTCGGGGAAGGGTTAGGGTTAGGGTTCGGGCTAGGGTTAGGGTTAGGGGACGGGGACGGTTTAGGGTCCAGGTGAGGGTACGACCACGCTTAAGGGGGAGCGTACGTGTGAGGGCGCGGGTTAGTGTCAGCGTACCGATTAGGATTAGGGGACGGGTGAGGGTCAGGCTTCGGGGAAGGGTTAGGGTTAGGGTTCGGGCTAGGGTTAGGGTTAGGGGACGGGGACGGTTTAGGGTCCAGGTGAGTGTATGACAACGCTTTAGGGGGAGCGTACGTGTGAGGGCGCGGGTTAGTGTCGGCGTACGGGTTAGGATTAGGGGACGGGTGAGGGTCAGGCTTCGGGGAAGGGTTAGGGTTAGGGTTCGGGCTAGGGTTAGGGTTAGGGGACGGGGACGGTTTAGGGTCCAGGTGAGGGTACGACCACGCTTTAGGGGGAGCGTACTTGTGAGGGCGCGGGTTAGTGTCAGCGTACAGATTAGGATTAGGGGACGGGTGAGGGTCAGGCTTCGGTGAAGGGTTAGTGTTAGGGTTCGGGCTAGGGTTAGGGTTAGGGGACGGGGACGGTTTAGGGTCCAGGTGAGGGTACGACCACGCTTTAGGGGGAGCGTACGTGTGAGGGCGCGGGTTAGTGTCAGCGTACGGGTTAGGATTAGGGGACGGGTGAGGGTCAGGCTTCGGGGAAGGGTTAGGGTTAGGGTTCGGGCTAGGGTTAGGGTTAGGGGACGGGGACGGTTTAGGGTCCGGGTGAGGGTACGACAACGCTTTAGGGGGAGCATACGTGTGAGGGCGCGGGTTAGTGTCAGCGAACGGGTTGCGATTAGGGGACGGTTGAGGGTCAGGCTTCGGGGAAGGGTTAGGTTTAGGGTTCGGGCTAGGTTTAGAGTTAGGGGACGGGGAGGGTTTAGGGTCCGGGTGAGGGTACGACAACGCTTTAGGGGGAGCGTACGTGTGAGGGCGCTGGTTAGTGTCAGCGAACGGGTTAGGATTAGGGGACGGGTGAGGGTCAGGCTTCGGGGAAGTGTTAGGGTTAGGGTTCGGGCTACGGTTAGGGTTAGGGGACGGGGACGGTTTAGGGTCCGGGTGAGTGTACGACAACGCTTTAGGGGGAGCGTACGTGTGAGGGCGCGGGTTAGTGTCGGCGTACCGGTTAGGATTAGGGGACGGGTGAGTGTCAGGCTTCGGGGAAGGGTTAGGGTTAGGGTTCGGGCTAGGGTTAGGGTTAGGGGACGGGGACGGTTTAGGGTCCAGGTGAGGGTACGACCACGCTTTAGGGGGAGCGTACTTGTGAGGGCGCGGGTTAGTGTCAGCGTACGGATTAGGATTAGGGGACGGGTGAGGGTAAGGCTTCGGGGAAGGGTTAGTGTTAGGGTTCGGGCTAGGGTTAGGGTTAGGGGATGGGGACGTTGTAGGGTCCAGGTGAGGGTACGACCACACTTTAGGGGGAGCGTACGTGTGAGGGCGTGGCTTAGTGTCAGCGTACGGGTTAGGATTAGGGGACGGGTGAGTGTCAGGCTTCGGGGAAGGGTTAGGGTTAGGGTTCGGGCTAGGGTTAGGGTTAGGGGACGGGGACGGTTTAGGGTCCAGGTGAGGGTACGACCACGCTTTAGGGGGAGCGTACGTGTGAGGGCGTGGGTTAGTGTCAGCGTACGGGTTAGGATTAGGGGACGGGTGAGGGTCAGGCTTCGGGGAAGGGTTAGGGTTAGGGTTCGGGCTAGGGTTAGGGTTAGGGGACGGGGACGGTTTAGGGTCTAGGTGAGGGTTCGACCACGCTTTAGGGGGAGCGTACGTGTGAGGGCGCGGGTTAGTGTCAGCGTACGGGTTAGGATTAGGGGACGGGTTAGGGTCAGGCTTCGGGGAAGGGTTAGGGTTAGGGTTCGGGCCAGGGTTAGGGTTAGGGGACGGGGACGGTTTAGGGTCCAGGTGAGTGTACGACCACGCTTTAGGGGGAGCGTACGTGTGAGGGCACGGGTTAGTGTCAGCGTACGGGTTAGGATTAGGGGACGGGTGAGGGTCAGGCTTCGGGGAAGGGTTAGGGTTAGGGTTCGGGCTAGGGTTAGGGTTAGGGGACGGGGACGGTTTAGGGTCCAGGTGAGGGTACGACAATGCTTTAGGGGGAGCGTACGTGTGAGGGCGCGGGTTAGTGTCAGCGTACGGGTTAGGATTATGGGACGGGTGAGGGTCAGGCTTCGGGGAAGGGTTAGGGTTAGGGTTCGGGCTAGGGTTAGGGTTAGGGGACGGGGACGGTTTAGGATCCAGGTGAGTGTACAACCACGCTTTAGGGGGAGCGTACGTGTGAGGGCGCGGGTTAGTGTCAGCGTACCAATTAGGATTAGGGGACGGGTGAGGGTCAGGCTTCGGGGAAGGGTTAGGGTTAGGTTTCGGGCTAGGGTTAGGGTTAGGGGACGGGGACGGTTTAGGGTCCAGGTGAGTGTATGACAACGCTTTAGGGGGAGCGTACGTGTGAGGGCGCGGGTTAGTGTCGGCGTAGGGTTTAGGATTAGGGGACGGGTGAGGGTCAGGCTTCGGGGAAGGGTTAGGGTTAGGGTTCGGGCTAGGGTTAGGGTTAGGGGACGGGGACGGTTTAGGGTCCAGGTGAGGGTACGACCACGCTTTAGGGGGAGCGTACTTGTGAGGGCGCGGGTTAGTGTCAGCGTACAGATTAGGATTAGGGGACGGGTGAGGGTCAGGCTTCGGGGAAGGGTTAGTGTTAGGGTTCGGGCTAGGGTTAGGGTTAGGGGACGGGGACGGTTTAGGGTCCAGGTGAGGGTACGACCACGCTTTAGGGGGAGCGTACGTGTGAGGGCGCGGGTTAGTGTCAGCGTACGGGTTAGGATTAGGGGACGGGTGAGGGTCAGGCTTCGGGGAAGGGTTAGGGTTAGGGTTCGGGCTAGGGTTAGGGTTAGGGGATGGGGACGGTTTAGGGTCCAGGTGAGGGTACGACCACGCTTTAGGGGAAGCGTACGTGTGAGTGCGCGGGTTAGTGTCAGCGTACGGATTAGGATTAGGGGACGGGTGAGGGTCAGGCTTCGGGGAAGGGTTAGGGTTAGGGTTCGGGCTAGGGTTAGGGTTAGGGGACGGGGACGGTTTAGGGTCCAGGTGAGGGTACGACCACGCTTTAGGGGAAGCGTACGTGTGAGGGCGCGGGTTAGTGTCAGCGTACGGATTAGGATTAGGGGACGGGTGAGGGTCAGGCTTCGGGGAAGGGTTAGGGTTAGGGTTCGGGCTAGGGTTAGGGTTAGGGGACGGGGACGGTTTAGGGTCCAGGTGAGTGTACGACAACGCTTTAGGGGGAGCGTACTTGTGAGGGCGCGGGTTAGTGTCGGCGTACGGGTTAGGATTAGGGGACGGGTGAGGGTCAGGCTTCGGGGAAGGGTTAGGGTTAGGGTTCGGGCTAGGGTTAGGGTTAGGGGACGGGGACGGTTTACGGTCCAGGTGAGGGTACGACCACGCTTTAGGGGGAGCGTACTTGTGAGGGCGCGGGTTAGTGTCAGCGTACAGATTAGGATTAGGGGACGGGTGAGGGTCAGGCTTCCGGGAAGGGTTAGTGTTAGGGTTCGGGCTAGGGTTAGGGTTAGGGGACGGGGACGGTTTAGGGTCCAGGTGAGGGTACGACCACGCTTTAGGGGGAGCGTACGTGTGAGGGCGCGGGTTAGTGTCAGCGTACGGGTTAGGATTAGGGGACGGGTGAGGGTCAGGCTTCGGGGAAGGGTTAGGGTTAGGGTTCGGACTAGGGTTAGGGTTAGGGGACGGGGACGGTTTAGGGTCCGGGTGAGGGTACGACAACGCTTTAGGGGGAGCGTACGTGTGAGGGCGCGGGTTAGTGTCAGCGAACGGGTTAGGATTAGGGGACGGTTGAGGGTCAGGCTTCGGGGAAGGGTTAGGTTTAGGGTTCGGGCTAGGGTTAGGGTTAGGGGACGGGGACGGTTTAGGGTCCGGGTGAGGGTACGACAACGCTTTAGGGGGAGCGTACGTGTGAGGGCGCGGGTTAGTGTCAGCGAACGGGTTAGGATTAGGGGACGGGTGAGGGTCAGGCTTCGGGGAAGTGTTAGGGTTAGGGTTCGGTCTACGGTTAGGGTTAGGGGACGGGGACGGTTTAGGGTCCGGGTGAGTGTACGACAACGCTTTAGGGGGAGCGTACGTGTGAGGGCGCGGGTTAGTGTCGGCGTACCGGTTAGGATTAGGGGACGGGTGAGGGTCAGGCTTCGGGGAAGGGTTAGGGTTAGGGTTCGGGCTAGGGTTAGGGTTAGGGGACGGGGACGGTTTAGGATCCAGGTGAGGGTACGACCACGCTTTAGGGGGAGCGTACGTGTGAGGGCGTGGGTTAGTGTCAGCGTACGGGTTAGGATTAGGGGACGGGTGAGGGTCAGGCTTCGGGGAAGGGTTAGGGTTAGGGTTCGGTCTAGGGTTAGGGTTAGGGGACGGGGACGGTTTAGGGTCCAGGTGAGGGTACGACCACGCTTTAGGGGGAGCGTATGTGTGAGGGCACGGGTTAGTGTCAGAGTACGGGTTAGGATTAGGGGACGGGTGAGGGTCAGGCTTCGGGGAAGGGTTAGGGTTAGGGTTCGGGCTAGGGTTAGGGTTAGGGGACGGGGACGGTTTAGGGTCCAGGTGAGTGTACGACAACGCTTTAGGGGGAGCGTACGTGTGAGGGCGCGGGTTAGTGTCAGCGTACGGGTTAGGATTATGGGACGGGTGAGGGTCAGGCTTCATGGAAGGGTTAGGGTTAGGGTTCGGGCTAGGGTTAGGGTTAGGGGACGGGGACGGTTTAGGATCCAGGTGAGGGTACGACCACGCTTTAGGGGGAGCGTACGTGTGAGGGCGCGGGTTAGTGTCAGCGTACGGGTTAGGATTAGGGGACGGGTGAGGGTCAGGCTTCGGGGAAGGGTTAGGGTTAGGGTTCGGGCTAGGGTTAGGGTTAGGGGACGGGGACGGTTTAGGGTCCAGGTGAGGGTACGACCACGCTTTAGGGGAAGCGTACGTGTGAGTGCGCGGGTTAGTGTCAGCGTACGGATTAGGATTAGGGGACGGGTGAGGGTCAGGCTTCGGGGAAGGGTTAGGGTTAGGGTTCGGGCTAGGGTTAGGGTTAGGGGACGGGGACGGTTTAGGGTCCAGGTGAGGGTACGACCACGCTTTAGGGGAAGCGTACGTGTGAGGGCGCGGGTTAGTGTCAGCGTACGGATTAGGATTAGGGGACGGGTGAGGGTCAGGCTTCGGGGAAGGGTTAGGGTTAGGGTTCGGGCTAGGGTTAGGGTTAGGGGACGGGGACGGTTTAGGGTCCAGGTGAGTGTACGACAACGCTTTAGGGGGAGCGTACTTGTGAGGGCGCGGGTTAGTGTCGGCGTACGGGTTAGGATTAGGGGACGGGTGAGGGTCAGGCTTCGGGGAAGGGTTAGGGTTAGGGTTCGGGCTAGGGTTAGGGTTAGGGGACGGGGACGGTTTACGGTCCAGGTGAGGGTACGACCACGCTTTAGGGGGAGCGTACTTGTGAGGGCGCGGGTTAGTGTCAGCGTACAGATTAGGATTAGGGGACGGGTGAGGGTCAGGCTTCCGGGAAGGGTTAGTGTTAGGGTTCGGGCTAGGGTTAGGGTTAGGGGACGGGGACGGTTTAGGGTCCAGGTGAGGGTACGACCACGCTTTAGGGGGAGCGTACGTGTGAGGGCGCGGGTTAGTGTCAGCGTACGGGTTAGGATTAGGGGACGGGTGAGGGTCAGGCTTCGGGGAAGGGTTAGGGTTAGGGTTCGGACTAGGGTTAGGGTTAGGGGACGGGGACGGTTTAGGGTCCGGGTGAGGGTACGACAACGCTTTAGGGGGAGCGTACGTGTGAGGGCGCGGGTTAGTGTCAGCGAACGGGTTAGGATTAGGGGACGGTTGAGGGTCAGGCTTCGGGGAAGGGTTAGGTTTAGGGTTCGGGCTAGGGTTAGGGTTAGGGGACGGGGACGGTTTAGGGTCCGGGTGAGGGTACGACAACGCTTTAGGGGGAGCGTACGTGTGAGGGCGCGGGTTAGTGTCAGCGAACGGGTTAGGATTAGGGGACGGGTGAGGGTCAGGCTTCGGGGAAGTGTTAGGGTTAGGGTTCGGGCTACGGTTAGGGTTAGGGGACGGGGACGGTTTAGGGTCCGGGTGAGTGTACGACAACGCTTTAGGGGGAGCGTACGTGTGAGGGCGCGGGTTAGTGTCGGCGTACCGGTTAGGATTAGGGGACGGGTGAGGGTCAGGCTTCGGGGAAGGGTTAGGGTTAGGGTTCGGGCTAGGGTTAGGGTTAGGGGACGGGGACGGTTTAGGGTCCATGTGAGGGTACGACCACGCTTTAGGGGGAGCGTACGTGTGAGGGCGCGGGTTAGTGTCAGCGTACGGATTAGGATTAGGGGACGGGTGAGGGTAAGGCTTCGGGGAAGGGTTAGGGTTAGGGTTCGGGCTAGGGTTAGGGTTAGGGGACGGGGACGGTTTAGGGTCCAGGTGAGGGTACGACCACGCTTTAGGGGGAGCGTACTTGTGAGGGCGCTGGTTAGTGTCAGCGTACGGGTTAGGATTAGGGGACGGGTGAGGGTCAGGCTTCGGGGAAGGGTTAGGGTTAGGGTTCGGGCTAGGGTTAGGGTTAGGGGACGGAGACGGTTTAGGGTCCAGGTGAGGGTACGACCACGCTTTAGGGGGAGCGTACGTGTGAGGGCGCGGGTTAGTGTCAGCGTACGGGTTAGGATTAGGGGACGGGTGAGGGTCAGGCTTCGGGGAAGGGTTAGGGTTAGGGTTCGGGCTAGGGTTAGGGTTAGGGGACGGGGACGGTTTAGGGTCCAGGTGAGGGTACAACCACGCTTTAGGGGGAGCGTACATGTGAGGGCGCGGGTTAGTGTCAGCGTACGGCTTAGGATTAGGGGACGGGTGAGGGTCAGGCTTCGGGGAAGGGTTAGGGTTAGGGTTCGGGCTAGGGTTAGGGTTAGGGGACGGGGACGGTTTAGGGTCCAGGTGAGGGTACGACCACGCTTTAGGGGGAGCGTACGTGTGAGGGCGCGGGTTAGTGTCAGCGTACGGGTTAGGATTAGGGGACGGGTGAGTGTCAGGCTTCGGGGAAGGGTTAGGGTTAGGGTTCGGGCTAGGGTTAGGGTTAGGGGACGGGGACGGTTTACGGTCCAGGTGAGGGTACGACCACGCTTTAGGGGGAGCGTACGTGTGAGGGCGCGGGTTAGTGTCAGCGTACGGGTTAGGATTATGGGACGGGTGAGGGTCAGGCTTCGGGGAAGGGTTAGGGTTAGGGTTCGGGCTAGGGTTAGGGTTAGGGGACGGGGACGGTTTAGGGTCCAGGTGAGGGTACGACTACGCTTTAGGGGGAGCGTACGTGTGAGGGCGCGGGTTAGTGTCAGCGTACGGGTTAGGAGTAGGGGACGGGTGAGGGTCAGACTTCGGGGAAGTGTTAGGGTTAGGGTTCGGGCTAGGGTTAGGGTTAGGGGACGGGGACGGTTTAGGGTCCAGGTGAGGGTACGACAACGCTTTAGGGGGAGCGTACGTGTGAGGGCGCGGGTTAGTGTCAGCATACGGGTTAGGATTAGGGGACGGGTGAGGGTCAGGCTTCGGGGAAGGGTTAGGGTTAGGGTTCGGGCTAGGGTTAGGGTTAGGGGACGGGGACGGTTTAGGGTCCAGGTGAGGGTACGACAACGCTTTAGGGGGAGCGTACGTGTGAGGGCGCGGGTTAGTGTCAGCGTACGGGTTAGGATTAGGGGACGGGTGAGGGTCAGGCTTCGGGGAAGGGTTAGGGTTAGGGTTCGGGCTAGGGTTAGGGTTAGGGGACGGGGACGGTTTAGGGTCCAGGTGAGGGTACGACAACGCTTTAGGGGGAGCGTACGTGTGAGGGCGCGGGTCAGTGTCAGCGTACGGGTTAGGATTAGGGGACGGGTGAGGGTCAGGCTTCGCGGAAGTGTTAGGGTTAGGGTTCGGGCTAGGGTTAGGGTTAGGGGACGGTGACGGTTTAGGGTCCAGGTGAGGGTACGACAACGCTTTAGGGGGAGCGTACGTGTGAGGGCGCGGGTTAGTGTCAGCGTACGGTTTAGGATTAGGGGACGGGTGAGGGTCAGGCTTCGGGGAAGGGTTAGGGTTAGGGTTCGGGCTAGGGTTAGGGGTAGGGGACGGGGACGGTTTAGGGTCCAGGTGAGGGTACGACCACGCTTTAGGGGGAGCGTACGTGTGAGGGCGTGGGTTAGTGTCAGCGTACGGGTTAGGATTAGGGGACGGGTGAGGGTCAGGCTTCGGGGTAGGGTTAGGGTTAGGGTTCGGGCTAGGGTTAGGGTTAGGGGACGGGGATGGTTTAGGGTTCAGATGAGGGTAAGACAACGCTTTAGGGGGAGCGTACGTGTGAGGGCGCGGGTTAGTGTCAGCGTACTGGTTAGGATTAGGGGACGGGTGAGGGTCAGGCTTCGGGGAAGGGTTAGGGTTAGGGTTCGGGCTAGGGTGAGGGTTAGGGGACGGGGACGGTTTAGGGTCCAGGTGAGGGTACGACAACGCTTTCGGGGGAGAGTACGTGTGAGGGCGCGGGTTAGTGTCAGCGTACGGGTTAGGATTAGGGGACGGGTGAGTGTCAGGCTTCGGGGAAGGGTTAGGGTTAGGGTTCGGGCTAGGGTTAGGGTTAGGGGACAGGGACGGTTTAGGGTCCAGGTGAGGGTACGACCACGCTTTAGGGGGAGCGTACGTGTGAGGGCGCGGGTTAGTGTCAGCGTACGGGTTAGGATTAGGGGATGGTTGAGGATCAGGCTTTGGGGAAGTGTTAGGGTTAGGGTTCGGGCTACGTTTAGGGTTAGGAGACGGGGACGGTTTAGGGTCCAGGTGCGGGATCGACCACGCTTTAGGGGGAGCGTACGTGTGAGGGCGCGGGTTAGTGTCAGCGTACGGGTTAGGATTAGGGGACGGGTGAGGGTCAGGCTTCGGGGAAGGGTTAGGGTTAGGGTTCGGGCTAGGGTTAGGGTTAGGGGACGGGGACGGTTTAGGGTCCAGGTGAGGGTACGTCCACGCTTTAGGGGGAGCGTACGTGTGAGGGCGCGGGTTAGTGTCAGCGTACGTGTTAGGATTAGGGGACGGGTGAGGGTTAGGCTTCGGGGAAGGGTACGTTTAGGGTTCGGGCTAGGGTTAGGGTTAGGGGACGGGGACGGTTTAGGGTCCAGGTGAGTGTACGACAACGCTTTAGGGGGAGCGTACGTGTGAGGGCGCGGGTCAGTGTCAGCGTACGGGTTAGGATTAGGGGACGGGTGAGGGTCAGGCTTCGGGGAAGGGTTAGGGTTAGTGTTCGGGCTAGGGTTAGGGTTAGGAGACGGGGACGGTTTAGGGTCCAGGTGAGGGATCGACCACGCTTTAGGGGGAGCGTACGTGTGAGGGCGCGGGTTAGTGTCAGCGTACGGGTTAGGAATAGGGGACGGGTGAGGGTCAGGCTTCGGGGAAGGGTTAGGGTTAGGGTTTGGGCTAGGGTTAGGGTTAGGGGACGGGGACGGTTTAGGGTCCAGGTGAGGGTACGACCACGCTTTAGGGGGAGAGTACGTGTGAGGGCGCGGGTTAGTGTCAGCGTACGGGTTAGGATTAGGGGACGGGTGAGGGTCAGGCTTCGGGGAAGGGTTAGGGTTAGGGTTCGGGCTAGGGTTAGGGTTAGGGGACGGGGACGGTTTAGGGTCCAGGTGAGGGTACGACAACGCTTTAGGGGGAGCGTACGTGTGAGGGCGCGGGTTAGTGTCTGCGTACGGGTTAGGATTAGGGGACGGGTGAGGGTCAGGCTTCGGGGAAGGGTTAGGGTTAGGGTTCGGGCTAGGGTTAGGGTTAGGGAACGGGGACGGTTTAGGGTCCAGGTGAGGGTACGTCCACGCTTTAGGGGGAGCGTACGTGTGAGGGCGCGGGTTAGTGTCAGCGTACGTGTTAGGATTAGGGGACGGGTGAGGGTTAGGCTTCGGGGAAGGGTACATTTAGGGTTCGGGCTAGGGTTAGGGTTAGGGGACGGGGACGGTTTAGAGTCCAGGTGAGTGTACGACAACGCTTTAGGGGGAGCGTACGTGTGAGGGCGCGGGTCAGTGTCAGCGTACGGGTTAGGATTAGGGGACGGGTGAGGGTCAGGCTTCGGGGAAGGGTTAGGGTTAAGGTTCGGGCTAGGGTTAGGGTTAGGGGACGGGGACGGTTTAGGGTCCAGGTGAGGGTACGACCACGCTTTAGGGGGAGCGTACGTGTGAGGGCGTGGGTTAGTGTCAGCGTACGGGTTAGGATTAGGGGACGGGTGAGGGTCAGGCTTCGGGGAAGGGTTAGGGTTAGGGTTCGGGCTAGGGTTAGGGTTAGGGGACGGGGACGGTTTAGGGTCCAGGTGAGGGTACGACCACCCTTTAGGGGGAGCGTACGTGTGAGGGCGTGGGTTAGTGTCAGCGTACGGGTTAGGATTAGGGGACGGGTGAGGGTCAGGCTTCGGGGAAGGGTTAGGGTTAGGGTTCGGGCTAGGGTTAGGGTTAGGGGACGGGGACGGTTTAGGGTCCAGGTGAGGGTACGACAACGCTTAAGGGGGAGCGTACGTGTGAGGGCGCGGGTTAGTGTCAGCGTACGTGTTAGGATTAGGGGACGGGTGAGGGTCAGGCTTCGGGGAAGGGTTAGGGTTAGTGTTCGGGCTAGGGTTAGGGTTAGGAGACGGGGACGGTTTAGGGTCCAGGTGAGGGATCGACCACGCTTTAGGGGGAGCGTACGTGTGAGGGCGCGGGTTAGTGTCAGCGTACGGGTTAGGATTAGGGGACGGGTGAGGGTCAGGCTTCGGGGAAGGGTTAGGGTTAGGGTTCGGGCTAGGGTTAGGGTTAGG
The DNA here is from genome assembly GCF_964374135.1 of Grampus griseus. Classification (NCBI taxonomy): domain Eukaryota; kingdom Metazoa; phylum Chordata; class Mammalia; order Artiodactyla; family Delphinidae; genus Grampus; species Grampus griseus. The sequence goes on from NC_139005.1 coordinate 103,010,801, forward strand.
GGACGGGGACGGTTTAGGGTCCAGGTGAGGGTACGACCACGCTTTAGGGGGAGAGTACGTGTGAGGGCGCGGGTTAGTGTCAGCGTACGGGTTAGGATTAGGGGACGGGTGAGGGTCAGGCTTCGGGGAAGGGTTAGGGTTAGGGTTCGGGCTAGGGTTAGGGTTAGGGGACGGGGACGGTTTAGGGTCCAGGTGAGGGTACGACAACGCTTTAGGGGGAGCGTACGTGTGAGGGCGCGGGTTAGTGTCAGCGTACGGGTTAGGATTAGGGGACGGGTGAGGGTCAGGCTTCGGGGAAGCGTTAGGGTTAGGGTTCGGGCTAGGGTTAGGGTTAGGGGACGGGGACGGTTTAGGGTCCAGGTGAGAGTACGACCACGCTTTACGGGGAGCGTACGTGTGAGGTCGCGGGTTAGTGTCAGCGTACGGGTTAGGATTAGGGGACGGGTGAGGGTCAGGCTTCGGGGAAGGGTTAGGGTTAGGGTTCGGGCTAGGGTTAGGGTTAGGGGACGGGGACGGTTTAGGGTCCAGGTGAGGGTACGACAACGTTTTAGGGGGAGCGTACGTGTGAGGGCGCGGGTTAGTGTCAGCGTACGGGTCAGGATTAGGGGACGGGTGAGGGTCAGGCTTCGGGGAAGGGTTAGGGTTAGGGTTCGGGCTAGGGTTAGGGTTAGGGGACGGGGACGGTTTAGGGTCCAGGTGAGGGTACGACAACGCTTTAGGGGGAGCGTACGTGTGAGGGCGCGGGTTAGTGTCAGCGTACGGGTTAGGATTAGGGGACGGGTGAGGGTCAGGCTTCGGGGAAGCGTTAGGGTTAGGGTTCGGGCTAGGGTTAGGGATAGGGGACGGGGACGGTTTAGGGTCCAGGTGAGAGTACGACCACGCTTTACGGGGATCGTACGTGTGAGGGCGCGGGTTAGTGTCAGCGTACGGGTTAGGATTAGGGGACAGGTGGTAGGGTTAGGGTTAGGGTTCGGGCTAGGGTTAGGGTTAGGGGACGGGGACGGTTTAGGGTCCAGGTGAGGGTACGACAACGCTTTAGTGGGAGCGTACGTGTGAGGGCGCGGGTTAGTGTCAGCGTACGGTTTAGTATTAGGGGACGGGTGAGGGTCAGGCTTCGGGGAAGTGTTAGGGTTAGCGTTCGGGCTAGGGTTAGGGTTAGGGGACGGGGACGGTTTAGGGTCCAGGTGAGTGTTCGACCACGCTTTAGGGGGAGCGTACTTTTGAGGGCGCGGGTTAGTGTCAGCGTACGGGTTAGGATTAGGGGACGGGTGAGGGTCAGGCTTCGGGGAAGGGTTAGGGTTAGGGTTCGGGCTAGGGTTAGGGTTAGGGGACGGGGACGGTTTAGGGTCCAGGTGAGGGTACGACCACGCTTTAGGGGGAGCGTATGTGTGAGGGCGCGGGTTAGTGTCAGCATACGGGTTAGGATTAGGGGACGGGTGAGGGTCAGCCTTCGAGGAAGGGTTAGGGTTAGGTTTCGGGCTAGGGTTAGGGTTAGGGGACGGGGACGGTTTAGGGTCCAGGTGAGGGTACGACAACGCTTTAGGGGGAGCGTACGTGTGAGGGCGCGGGTTAGTGTCAGCGTACGGGTTAGGATTAGGGGACGGGTGAGGGTCAGGCTTCGGGGAAGGGTTAGGGTTAGGGTTCGGGCTAGGGTTAGGGTTAGGGGACGGGGACGGTTTAGGGTCCAGGTGAGGGTACGACAACGCTTTAGGGGGAGCGTACCTGTGAGGGCGCGGGTTAGTGTCAGCGTACGGGTTAGGATTAGGGGACGGGTGAGGGTCAGGCTTCGGGGAAGGGTTAGGGTTAGGGTTCGGGCTAGGGTTAGGGTTAGGGGACGGGGACGGTTTAGGGTCCAGGTGAGGGTACGACAACGCTTTAGGGGGAGCGTACGTGTGAGGGCGCGGGTCAGTGTCAGCGTACGGGTTAGGATTAGGGGACGGGTGAGGGTCAGGCTTCGCGGAAGTGTTAGGGTTAGGGTTCGGGCTAGGGTTAGGGTTAGAGGACGGTGACGGTTTAGGGTCCAGGTGAGGGTACGACAACGCTTTAGGGGGAGCGTACGTGTGAGGGCGCGGGTTAGTGTCAGCGTACGGTTTAGGATTAGGGGACGGGTGAGGGTCAGGCTTCGGGGAAGGGTTAGGGTTAGGGTTCGGGCTAGGGTTAGGGGTAGGGGACGGGGACGGTTTAGGGTCCAGGTGAGGGTACGAACACGCTTTAGGGGGAGCGTACGTGTGAGGGCGTGGGTTAGTGTCAGCGTACGGGTTAGGATTAGGGGACGGGTGAGGGTCAGGCTTCGGGGTACGGTTAGGGTTAGGGTTCGGGCTAGGGTTAGGGTTAGGGGACGGGGACGGTTTAGGGTTCAGATGAGGGTAAGACAACGCTTTAGGGGGAGCGTACGTGTGAGGGCGCGGGTTAGTGTCAGCGTACTGGTTAGGATTAGGGGACGGGTGAGGGTCAGGCTTCGGGGAAGTGTTAGGGTTCGGTTCGGGCTAGGGTGAGGGTTAGGGGACGGGGACGGTTTAGGGTCCAGGTGAGGGTACGACAACGCTTTCGGGGGAGCGTACGTGTGAGGGCGCGGGTTAGTGTCAGCGTACGGGTTAGGATTAGGGGACGGGTGAGGGTCAGACTTCGGGGAAGTGTTAGGGTTAGGGTTCGGGCTAGGGTTAGGGTTAGGGGACGGGGACGGTTTAGGGTCCAGGTGAGGGTACGACAACGCTTTAGGGGGAGCGTACGTGTGAGGGCGCGGGTTAGTGTCAGGGTACGTGTTAGGATTAGGGGACGGGTGAGGGTCAGGCTTCGCGGAAGTGTTAGGGTTAGGGTTCGGGCTAGGGTTAGGGTTAGGGGACGGTGACGGTTTAGGGTCCAGGTGAGGGTACGACAACGCTTTAGGGGGAGCGTACGTGTGAGGGCGCGGGTTAGTGTCAGCGTACGGTTTAGGATTAGGGGACGGGTGAGGGTCAGGCTTCGGGGAAGGGTTAGGGTTAGGGTTCGGGCTAGGGTTAGGGGTAGGGGACGGGGACGGTTTAGGGTCCAGGTGAGGGTACGCCCACGCTTTAGGGGGAGCGTACGTGTGAGGGCGTGGGTTAGTGTCAGCGTACGGGTTAGGATTAGGGGACGGGTGAGGGTCAGGCTTCGGGGTAGGGTTAGGGTTAGGGTTCGGGCTAGGGTTAGGGTTAGGGGACGGGGACGGTTTAGGGTTCAGATGAGGGTAAGACAACGCTTTAGGGGGAGCGTACGTGTGAGGGCGCGGGTTAGTGTCAGCGTACTGGTTAGGATTAGGGGACGGGTGAGGGTCAGGCTTCGGGGAAGGGTTAGGGTTAGGGTTCGGGCTAGGGTGAGGGTTAGGGGACGGGGACGGTTTAGGGTCCAGGTGAGGGTACGACAACGCTTTCGGGGGAGAGTACGTGTGAGGGCGCGGGTTAGTGTCAGCGTACGGGTTAGGATTAGGGGACGGGTGAGTGTCAGGCTTCGGGGAAGGGTTAGGGTTAGGGTTCGGGCTAGGGTTAGGGTTAGGGGACAGGGACGGTTTAGGGTCCAGGTGAGGGTACGACCACGCTTTAGGGGGAGCGTACGTGTGAGGGCGCGGGTTAGTGTCAGCGTACGGGTTAGGATTAGGGGATGGTTGAGGATCAGGCTTCGGGGAAGTGTTAGGGTTAGGGTTCGGGCTACGTTTAGGGTTAGGAGACGGGGACGGTTTAGGGTCCAGGTGCGGGATCGACCACGCTTTAGGGGGAGCGTACGTGTGAGGGCGCGGGTTAGTGTCAGCGTACGGGTCAGGATTAGGGGACGGGTGAGGGTCAGGCTTCGGGGAAGGGTTAGGGTTAGGGTTCGGGCTAGGGTTAGGGTTAGGGGACGGGGACGGTTTAGGGTCCAGGTGAGGGTACGTCCACGCTTTAGGGGGAGCGTACGTGTGAGGGCGTGGGTTAGTGTCAGCGTACGTGTTAGGATTAGGGGACGGGTGAGGGTTAGGCTTCGGGGAAGGGTACGTTTAGGGTTCGGGCTAGGGTTAGGGTTAGGGGACGGGGACGGTTTAGGGTCCAGGTGAGTGTACGACAACGCTTTAGGGGGTGCGTACGTGTGAGGGCGCGGGTCAGTGTCAGCGTACGGGTTAGGATTAGGGGACGGGTGAGGGTCAGGCTTCGGGGAAGGGTTAGGGTTAGTGTTCGGGCTAGGGTTAGGGTTAGGAGACGGGGACGGTTTAGGGTCCAGGTGAGGGATCGACCATGCTTTAGGGGGAGCGTACGTGTGAGGGCGCGGGTTAGTGTCAGCGTACGGGTTAGGAATAGGGGACGGGTGAGGGTCAGGCTTCGGGGAAGGGTTAGGGTTAGGGTTCGGGCTAGGGTTAGGGTTAGGGGACGGGGACGGTTTAGGGTCCAGGTGAGGGTACGACCACGCTTTAGGGGGAGAGTACGTGTGAGGGCGCGGGTTAGTGTCAGCGTACGGGTTAGGATTAGGGGACGGGTGAGGGTCAGGCTTCGGGGAAGGGTTAGGGTTAGGGTTCGGGCTAGGGTTAGGGTTAGGGGACGGGGACGGTTTAGGGTCCAGGTGAGGGTACGACAACGCTTTAGGGGGAGCGTACGTGTGAGGGCGCGGGTTAGTGTCTGCGTACGGGTTAGGATTAGGGGACGGGTGAGGGTCAGGCTTCGGGGAAGGGTTAGGGTTAGGGTTCGGGCTAGGGTTAGGGTTAGGGGACGGGGACGGTTTAGGGTCCAGGTGAGGGTACGTCCACGCTTTAGGGGGAGCGTACGTGTGAGGGCGCGGGTTAGTGTCAGCGTACGTGTTAGGATTAGGGGACGGGTGAGGGTTAGGCTTCGGGGAAGGGTACGTTTAGGGTTCGGGCTAGGGTTAGGGTTAGGGGACGGGGACGGTTTAGAGTCCAGGTGAGTGTACGACAACGCTTTAGGGGGAGCGTACGTGTGAGGGCGCGGGTCAGTGTCAGCGTACGGGTTAGGATTAGGGGACGGGTGAGGGTCAGGCTTCGGGGAAGGGTTAGGGTTAAGGTTCGGGCTAGGGTTAGGGTTAGGGGACGGGGACGGTTTAGGGTCCAGGTGAGGGTACGACCACGCTTTAGGGGGAGCGTACGTGTGAGGGCGTGGGTTAGTGTCAGCGTACGGGTTAGGATTAGGGGACGGGTGAGGGTCAGGCTTCGGGGAAGTGTTAGGGTTAGGGTTCGGGCTAGGGTTAGGGTTAGGGGACGGGGACGGTTTAGGGTCCAGGTGAGGGTACGACCACCCTTTAGGGGGAGCGTACGTGTGAGGGCGTGGGTTAGTGTCAGCGTACGGGTTAGGATTAGGGGACGGGTGAGGGTCAGGCTTCGGGGAAGGGTTAGGGTTAGGGTTCGGGCTAGGGTTAGGGTTAGGGGACGGGGACGGTTTAGGGTCCAGGTGAGGGTACGACAACGCTTAAGGGGGAGCGTACGTGTGAGGGCGCGGGTTAGTGTCAGCGTACGTGTTAGGATTAGGGGACGGGTGAGGGTCAGGCTTCGGGGAAGGGTTAGGGTTAGTGTTCGGGCTAGGGTTAGGGTTAGGAGACGGGGACGGTTTAGGGTCCAGGTGAGGGATCGACCACGCTTTAGGGGGAGCGTACGTGTGAGGGCGCGGGTTAGTGTCAGCGTACGGGTTAGGATTAGGGGACGGGTGAGGGTCAGGCTTCGGGGAAGGGTTAGGGTTAGGGTTTGGGCTAGGGTTAGGGTTAGGGGACGGGGACGGTTTAGGGTCCAGGTGAGGGTACGACCACGCTTTAGGGGGAGAGTACGTGTGAGGGCGCGGGTTAGTGTCAGCGTACGGGTTAGGATTAGGGGACGGGTGAGGGTCAGGCTTCGGGGAAGGGTTAGGGTTAGGGTTCGGGCTAGGGTTAGGGTTAGGGGACGGGGACGGTTTAGGGTCCAGGTGAGGGTACGACAACGCTTTAGGGGGAGCGTACGTGTGAGGGCGCGGGTTAGTGTCAGCGTACGGGTTAGGATTAGGGGACGGGTGAGGGTCAGGCTTCGGGGAAGCGTTAGGGTTAGGGTTCTGGCTAGGTTTAGGGTTAGGGGACGGGGACGGTTTAGGGTCCAGGTGAGAGTACGACCACGCTTTACGGGGAGCGTACGTGTGAGGTCGCGGGTTAGTGTCAGCGTACGGGTTAGGATTAGGGGACGGGTGAGGGTCAGGCTTCGGGGAAGGGTTAGGGTTAGGGTTCGGGCTAGGGTTAGGGTTAGGGGACGGGGACGGTTTAGGGTCCAGGTGAGGGTACGACAACGTTTTAGGGGGAGCGTACGTGTGAGGGCGCGGGTTAGTGTCAGCGTACGGGTCAGGATTAGGGGACGGGTGAGGGTCAGGCTTCGGGGAAGGGTTAGGGTTAGGGTTCGGGCTAGGGTTAGGGTTAGGGGACGGGGACGGTTTAGGGTCCAAGTGAGGGTACGACAACGCTTTAGGGGGAGCGTACGTGTGAGGGCGCGGGTTAGTGTCAGCGTACGGGTTAGGATTAGGGGACGGGTGAGGGTCAGGCTTCGGGGAAGCGTTAGGGTTAGGGTTCGGGCTAGGGTTAGGGTTAGGGGACGGGGACGGTTTAGGGTCCAGGTGAGAGTACGACCACGCTTTACGGGGAGCGTACGTGTGAGGGCGCGGGTTAGTGTCAGCGTACGGGTTAGGATTAGGGGACAGGTGGTAGGGTTAGGGTTAGGGTTCGGGCTAGGGTTAGGGTTAGGGGACGGGGACGGTTTAGGGTCCAGGTGAGGGTACGACAACGCTTTAGTGGGAGCGTACGTGTGAGGGCGCGGGTTAGTGTCAGCGTACGGTTTAGTATTAGGGGACGGGTGAGGGTCAGGCTTCGGGGAAGTGTTAGGGTTAGGGTTCGGGCTAGGGTTAGGGTTAGGGGACGGGGACGGTTTAGGGTCCAGGTGAGTGTTCGACCACGCTTTAGGGGGAGCGTACTTTTGAGGGCGCGGGTTAGTGTCAGCGTACGGGTTAGGATTAGGGGACGGGTGAGGGTCAGGCTTCGGGGAAGGGTTAGGGTTAGGGTTCGGGCTAGGGTTAGGGTTAGGGGACGGGGACGGTTTAGGGTCCAGGTGAGGGTACGACCACGCTTTAGGGGGAGCGTATGTGTGAGGGCGCGGGTTAGTGTCAGCATACGGGTTAGGATTAGGGGACGGGTGAGGGTCAGCCTTCGAGGAAGGGTTAGGGTTAGGTTTCGGGCTAGGGTTAGGGTTAGGGGACGGGGACGGTTTAGGGTCCAGGTGAGGGTACGACCACGCTTTAGGGGGAGCGTACGTGTGAGGGCGCGGGTTAGTGTCAGCGTATGGGTTAGGATTAGGGGACGGGTGAGGGTCAGGCTTCGGGGAAGGGTTAGGGTTAGGGTTCGGGCTAGGGTTAGGTTTAGGGGACGGGGACGGTTTAGGGTCCAGGTGAGGGTACGTCCACGCTTTAGGGGGAGCGTACGTGTGAGGGCGCGGGTTAGTGTCAGCGTACTGCTTAGGATTAGGGGACGAGTGAGGGTCAGGCTTCGGGGAAGGGTTCGGTTAGGGTTCGGGCTAGGGTTAGGGTTAGAGGACGGGGACGGTTTAGGGTCCAGGTGAGTGTACGACAACGCTTTAGGGGGAGCGTACGTGTGAGGGCGCGGGTCAGTGTCAGCGTACGGGTTAGGATTAGGGGACGGGTGAGGGTCAGGCTTCGGGGAAGGGTTACGGTTAGGGTTCGGGCTAGGGTTAGGGTTAGGGGACGGGGACGGTTTAGGGTCCAGGTGAGGGTACGACCACGCTTTAGGGGGAGCGTACGTGTGAGGGCGCGGGTTAGTGTCAGCGTACGGGTTAGGATTAGGGGACGGGTGAGGGTCAGGCTTCGGGGTAGGGTTAGGTTTAGGGTTCGGGCTAGGGTTAGGGTTAGGGGACGGGGACGGTTTAGGGTTCAGGTGAGGGTACGACAACGCTTTAGGGGGAGCGTACGTGTGAGGGCGCGGGTTAGTGTCAGCGTACGGGTTAGGATTAGGGGACGGGTGAGGGTCAGGCTTCGGGGAAGGGTTAGGGTTAGGGTTCGGGCTAGGGTTAGGGTAAGGAGCCGGGGACGGTTTAGGGTGCAGGTGAGGGTACGACCACGCTTTAGGGGGAGCGTACGTGTGAGGGCGCGGGTTAGTGTCAGCGTACGGGTTAGGATTAGGGGACGGGTGAGGTTCAGGCTTCGGGGAAGGGTTAGGGTTAGGGTTCGGGCTAGGGTTAGGGTTAGGGGACGGGGACGGTTTAGGGTCCAGGTGAGGGTACGACCACGCTTTAGGGGGAGCGTACGTGTGAGGGCGCGGGTTAGTGTCAGCGTACGGGTTAGGATTAGGGGACGGGTGAGGGCCAGGCTTCGGGGAAGGGTTAGGGTTAGGGTTCGGGCTAGGGTTAGGGTTAGGGGACGGGGACGGTTTAGGGTCCAGGTGAGGGTACGACAACGCTTTAGGGGGAGCGTACGTGTGAGGGTGCGGGTTAGTGTCAGCGTACGGTTTAGTATTAGGGGACGGGTGAGGGTTAGGCTTCGGGGAAGTGTTAGGGTTAGGGTTCGGGCTAGGGTTAGGGTTGGGGACTGGGATGGTTTAGGGTCCACGTGAGGGTTCGACCACGCTTTAGGGGGAGCGTACTTGTGAGGGCGCGGGTTAGTGTCAGCGTACGGGTTAGGATTAGGGGACGGGTGAGGGTCAGGCTTCGGGGAAGGGTTAGGGTTAGGGTTCGGGCTAGGGTTAGGGTTAGGGGACGGGATCGGTTTAGGGTCCAGGTGAGGGTACGACCACGCTTTAGGGGGAGCGTACGTGTGAGGGGGCAGGTTAGTGTCAGCGTACGGGTTAGGATTAGGGGACGGGTGAGGGTCAGGCTTCGGGGAAGGGTTAGGGTTAGGGTTCGGGCTAGGGTTAGGGTTAGGGGACGGGGACGGTTTAGGGTCCAGGTGAGGGTACGACCACGCTTTAGGGGGAGCGTAAGTGTGAGGGCGCGGGTTAGTGTCAGCGTACGTGTTAGGATTAGGGGACGGGTGAGGGTGAGGCTTCGGGGAAGGGTTAGGGTTAGGGTTCGGGCTAGGGTTAGGGTTAGGGGACGGGGACGGTTTAGGGTCCAGGTGAGGGTACGACCACGCTTTAGGGGGAGCGTACGTGTGAGGGCGCGGGTTAGTGTCAGCGTACGGGTTAGGATTAGGGGACGGGTGAGTGTTAGGCTTTGGGGAAGGGTTAGGGTTAGGGTTCGGGCTAGGGTTAGGGTTAGGGGACGGGGACGGTTTAGGGTCCAGGTGAGGGTACGACAACGCTTTAGGGGGAGCGTACGTGTGAGGGCGCGCGTTAGTGTCAGCGTACGGGTTAGGATTAGGGGAAGGGTGAGGGTCAGGCTTCGGGGAAGGGTTAGGGTTAGGGTTCGGGCTAGGGTTAGGGTTAGGGTACGGGGACGGTTTAGGGTCCAGGTTATGGCACGACCACGCTTTAGGGGGAGCGTACGTGTGAGGGCGCGGTTTAGTGTCAGCGTACGGGTTAGGATTAGGGGACGGGTGAGGGTCATGCTTCTGGGAAGGGTTAGGGTTAGGGTTCGGGCTAGGGTTAGGGTTAGGGGCCGGGGACGGTTTAGGGTCCAGGTGAGGGTACGACCACGCTTTAGTGGGAGCGTACGTTTGAGGGCGCGGGTTAGTGTCAGCGTACGGGTTAGGATTAGGGGACGGGTGAGGGTCAGGCTTCGGGGAAGGGTTAGGGTTAGGGCTCGGGCTCGGGTTAGGGTTAGGGGACGGGGACGGTTTAGGGTCCAGGTGAGGGTACGACCACGCTTTAGGGGGAGCGTACGTGTGAGGGCGCGGGTTAGTGTCGGCGTACGGGTTAGGATTAGGGGACGGGTGAGGGTCAGGCTTCGGGGAAGGGTTAGGGTTAGGGTTCGGGCTAGGGTTAGGGTTAGGGGACGGGGACGGTTTAGGGTCCAGGTGAGGGTATGACCACGCTTTAGGAGGAGCGTACGTGTGAGGGCGCGGGTTAGTGTCAGCGTACGGGTTAGGATTAGGGGACGGGTGAGGGTCAGGCTTCGGGGAAGGGTTAGGGTTAGGGTTCGGGCTAGGGTTAGGGTTAGGGGACGGGGACGGTTTAGGGTCCAGGTGAGGGTACGACCACGCTTTAGGGGGAGCGTACGTGTGAGGGCGCGGTTTAGTGTCAGCGTACGGGTTAGGATTAGGGGACGGGTGAGGGTCAGGCTTCGGGGAAGGGTTCGGTTAGGGTTCGGGCTAGGGTTAGGGTTAGAGGACGGGGACGGTTTAGGGTCCAGATGAGTGTACGACAACGCGTTAGGGGGAGCGTACGTGTGAGGGCGCGGGTTAGTGTCAGCGTACGGGTTAGGATTAGGGGACGGGTGAGGGTCAGGCTTCGGGGAAGGGTTAGGGTTAAGGTTCGGGCTAGGGTTAGGGTTAGGGGACGGGGACGGTTTAGGGTCCAGGTGAGGGTACGACCACGCTTTAGGGGGAGCGTACGTGTGAGGGCGTGGGTTAGTGTCAGCGTACGGGTTAGGATTAGGGGACGGGTGAGGGTCAGGCTTCGGGGAAGGGTTAGGGTTAGGGTTCGGGCTAGGGTTAGGGTTAGGGGACGGGGACGGTTTAGGGTCCAGGTGAGGGTACGACCACGCTTTAGGGGGAGCGTACGTGTGAGGGCGCGAGTTAGTGTCGGCGTACGGGTTAGGATTAGGGGACGGGTGAGGGTCAGGCTTCGGGGAAGGGTTAGGGTTAGGGTTCGGGCTAGGGTTAGGGTTAGGGGACGGGGACGGTTTAGGGTTCAGGTGAGGGTACGACAACGCTTTAGGGGGAGCGTACGTGTGAGGGCGCGGGTTAGTGTCAGCGTACGGGTTAGGATTAGGGGACGGGTGAGGGTCAGGCTTCGGGGAAGGGTTAGGGTTAGTGTTCGGGCTAGGGTTAGGGTTAGGAGACGGGGACGGTTTAGGGTCCAGTTGAGGGATCGACCACGCTTTAGGGGGAGCGTACGTGTGAGGGCGCGGGTTAGTGTCAGCGTACGGGTTGGGATTAGGGGACGGGTGAGGGTCAGGCTTCGGGGAAGGGTTAGGGTTAGGGTTCGGGCTAGGGTTAGGGTTAGGGGACGGGGACGGTTTAGGGTCCAGGTGAGGGTACGACAACGCTTTAGGGGGAGCGTACGTGTGAGGGCGCGGGTTAGTGTCAGCGTACGGGTTAGGATTAGGGGACGGGTGAGGGTCAGGCTTCGGGGAAGGGTTAGGGTTAGGGTTCGGGCTAGGGTTAGGGTTAGGGGACGGGGACGGTTTAGGGTCCAGGTGAGGGTACGACCACGCTTTAGGGGGAGCGTACGTGTGAGGGCGCGGGTTAGTGTCAGCGTACGGGTTAGGATTAGGGGACGGGTGAGGGTCAGGCTTCGGGGAAGCGTTAGGGTTAGGGTTCGGGCTAGGGTTAGGGTTAGGGGACGGGGACGGTTTAGGGTCCAGGTGAGAGTACGACCACGCTTTACGGGGAGCGTACGTGTGAGGGCGCGGGGTAGTGTCAGCGTACGGGTTAGGATTAGGGGACAGGTGGTAGGGTTAGGGTTAGGGTTCGGGCTAGGGTTAGGGTTAGGGGACGAGGACGGTTTAGGGTCCAGGTGAGGGTACGACAACGCTTTAGTGGGAGCGTACGTGTGAGGGCGCGGGTTAGTGTCAGCGTACGGTTTAGTATTAGGGGACGGGTGAGGGTCAGGCTTCGGGGAAGTGTTAGGGTTAGGGTTCGGGCTAGGGTTAGGGTTAGGGGACGGGGACGGTTTAGGGTCCAGGTGAGTGTTCGACCACGCTTTAGGGGGAGCGTACTTGTGAGGGCGCGGGTTAGTGTCAGCGTACGGGTTAGGATTAGGGGACGGGTGAGGGTCAGGCTTCGGGGAAGGGTTAGGGTTAGGGTTCGGGCTAGGGTTAGGGTTAGGGGACGGGGACGGTTTAGGGTCCAGGTGAGGGTACGACTACGCTTTAGGGGGAGCGTACGTGTGAGGGCGCGGGTTAGTGTCAGCGTACGGGTTAGGATTAGGGGACGGGTGAGGGTCAGGCTTCGGGGTAGGGTTAGGGTTAGGGTTCGGGCTAGGGTTAGGGTTAGGGGACGGGGACGGTTTAGGGTTCAGGTGAGGGTACGACAACGCTTTAGGGGGAGCGTACGTGTGAGGGCGCGGGTTAGTGTCAGCGTACGGGTTAGGATTAGGGGACGGGTGAGGGTCAGGCTTCGGGGAAGGGTTAGGGTTAGGGTTCGGGCTAGGGTTAGGGTTAGGAGCCGGGGACGGTTTAGGGTCCAGGTGAGGGATCGACCACGCTTTAGGGGGAGCGTACGTGTGAGGGCGCGGGTTAGTGTCAGCGTACGGGTTAGGATTAGGGGACGGGTGAGGGTCAGGCTTCGGGGAAGTGTTAGGGTTAGGGTTCGGGCTAGGGTTAGGGTTAGGGGACGGGGACGGTTTAGGGTCCAGGTGAGGGTACGACCACGCTTTAGGGGGAGCGTACGTGTGAGGGCGCGGGTTAGTGTCAGCGTACGGGTTAGGATTAGGGGACGGGTGAGGGCCAGGCTTCGGGGAAGGGTTAGGGTTAGGGTTCGGGCTAGGGTTAGGGTTAGGGGACGGGGACGGTTTAGGGTCCAGGTGAGGGTACGACAACGCTTTAGGGGGAGCGTACGTGTGAGGGCACGGGTTAGTGTCAGCGTACGGGTTAGGATTAGGGGACGGGTGAGGGTCAGGCTTCGGGGAAGCGTTAGGGTTAGGTTTCGGGCTAGGGTTAGGGTTAGGGGACGGGGACGGTTTAGGGTCCAGGTGAGGGTACGACCACGCTTTACGGGGAGCGTACGTGTGAGGGCACGGGTTAGTGTCAGCGTACGGGTTAGGATTAGGGGACAGGTGAGGGTCAGGCTTCGGGGAAAGGTTAGGGTTAGGGTTCGGGCTAGGGTTAGGGTTAGGGGACGGGGACGGTTTAGGGTCCAGGTGAGGGTACGACAACGCTTTAGGGGGAGCGTACGTGTGAGGGCGCGGGTTAGTGTCAGCGTACGGTTTAGTATTAGGGGACGGGTGAGGGTCAGGCTTCGGGGAAGTGTTAGGGTTAGGGTTCGGGCTAGGGTTAGGGTTGGGGACGGGGACGGTTTAGGGTCCAGGTGAGGGTTCGACCACGCTTTAGGGGGAGCGTACTTGTGAGGGCGCGGGTTAGTGTCAGCGTACGGGTTAGGATTAGGGGACGGGTGAGGGTCAGGCTTCGGGGAAGGGTTAGGGTTAGGGTTCGGGCTAGGGTTAGGGTTAGGGGACGGGATCGGTTTAGGGTCCAGGTGAGGGTACGACCACGCTTTAGGGGGAGCGTACGTGTGAGGGCGCGGGTTAGTGTCAGCGTACGGGTTAGGATTAGGGGACGGGTGAGGGTCAGCCTTCGGGGAAGGGTTAGGGTTAGGGTTCGGGCTAGGGTTAGTGTTAGGGGACGGGGACGGTTTAGGGTCCAGGTGAGGGTACGACCACGCTTTAGGGGGAGTGTACGTGTGAGGGTGCGGGTTAGTGTCGGCGTACGGGTTAGGATTAGGGGATGGGTGAGGGTCAGGCTTCGGGGAAGGGTTAGGGTTAGGGTTCGGGCTAGGGTTAGGGTTAGGGGACGGGGACGGTTTAGGGTCCAGGTGACGGTACGACCACGCTTTAGGGGGAGTGTACGTGTGAGGGTGCGGGTTAGTGTCAGCGTACGGGTTACGATTAGGGGAAGGGTGAGGGTCAGGCTTCGGGGAAGGGTTAGGGTTAGGGTTCGGGCTAGGGTTAGGGTTAGGGGACGGGGACGGTTTAGGGTCCAGGTGAGGGTACGACCACGCTTTAGGGGGAGCGTACGTGTGAGGGCGCGGGTTAGTGTCAGCGTACGGTTTAGTATTAGGGGACGGGTGAGGGTCAGGCTTCGGGGAAGTGTTAGGGTTAGGGTTCGGGCTAGGGTTAGGGTTGGGGACGGGGACGGTTTAGGGTCCAGGTGAGGGTTCGACCACGCTTTAGGGGGAGTGTACTTGTGAGGGCGCGGGTTAGTGTCAGCGTACGGGTTAGGATTAGGGGACGGGTGAGGGTCAGGCTTCGGGGAAGGGTTAGGGTTAGGGTTCGGGCTAGGGTTAGGGTTAGGGGACGGGGACGGTTTAGGGTCCAGGTGAGGGTACGACCACGCTTTAGGGGGAGCGTAAGTGTGAGGGCGCGGGTTAGTGTCAGCGTACGGGTTAGGATTAGGGGACGGGTGAGGGTGAGGCTTCGGGGAAGGGTTAGGGTTAGGGTTCGGGCTAGGGTTAGGGTTAGGGGACGGGGACGGTTTAGGGTCCAGGTGACGGTACGACCACGCTTTAGGGGGAGCGTACGTGTGAGGGTGCGGGTTAGTGTCAGCGTACGGGTTAGGATTAGGGGACGGGTGAGGGTCAGGCTTCAGGGAAGGGTTAGGGTTACGGTTCGGGCTAGGGTTAGGGTTAGGGGACGGGGACGGTTTAGGGTCCAGGTGAGGGTACGACCACGCTTTAGGGGGAGCGTACGTGTGAGGGCGCGGGTTAGTGTCAGCGTACGGGTTAGGATTAGGGGACAGGTGAGTGTCAGGCTTTGGGGAAGGGTTAGGGTTAGGGTTCGGGCTAGGGTTAGGGTTAGGGGACGGGGACGGTTTAGGGTCCAGGTGAGGGTACGACAACGCTTTAGGGGAAGCGTACGTGTGAGGGCGCGGGTTAGTGTCAGCGTACGGTTTAGGATTAGGGGAAGGGTGAGGGTCAGGCTTCGGGGAAGCGTTAGGGTTAGGGTTCGGGCTAGGGTTAGGGTTAGGGGACGGGGCCGGTTTAGGGTCCAGGTTAGGGTAAGACCATGCTTTAGGGGGAGCGTACGTGTGAGGGCGCGGTTTAGTGTCAGCGTACGGGTTAGGATTAGGGG